>NC_091760.1:62789635-63414635 GCF_029378745.1 Bos indicus
TGCTTTGTCATTCTGAAGAATGGGTCCACCTCCAAGATGTACCTCCAAGGGTCTACCTCTTAATGTTGTGGTTCTATCTCTTTCCCATCTTCTCACCCCCTTCTCCTGCTCTTTGCCATCTCTTGAATCCACTCTCTGCCTTCATTGTGAGCCTGATGCTGCCAAACTCTGACAAGCTCAGCTGCTCATTAGCCGTTGTCTGACTACTTTCTTACAAACCCAAATTGTGCAAGGCATGGGTCAGTCTTTTCAAAAGAGTTTTAATAGTCAAAATGAAGATTAACATTCTTCATGTTATTCTTCCAAGCATGTTCCATGGGGAAATTTTTTTTCAAAATATTAATAGGTGTTTTGAAGGGAAAATTAAGTTCTCAATAAATTTCAGCTAAGTAATATTTTTTGTTCCCATACTAAAAGTTCCTAGTCTGTATTCACCCACCAGAGGTTCTATCTAAATCACTTGGAGCAAAGAAGCTAAATGAATGCAATCTAACACCTATTTTCCAAGTTTCATAGCTCTGATGTCCTCTTTTACCAGTTAACACCCTAGGTAACTTATGTTGTGTAGGGAACAGCTTGGGAAATTATTCTAAAGTGGAAAAAATACTAAATTTTAATTTAGAAACTCCAGATGATAATCATAATGATGATGATGATGGTATTAGTAGTAGCTAATATGAAATAAGCCAAGTACTGCTATAAGTGATTTACATGTATTAACACATTTAATCTTATATAAAGTAATTGAAATAAGTGATACTATTAGCTCCATTCTACAGATTTAGAAATGAAGATTCTGAGAGATTAAGGAATTTGCCTCAATTTACATAATGAAACTGGAATTCAAATTCAGGCAATTCAGTTCAATACAGTTGCTGTTATATCCGACTCTTTTTGACCCAATGGACTGAAGAATGCCAGGCTTCCCTGTCCATCACAAGCTCCTGGAGCTTGCTCACACTCATGGCAATCCAGTCAGCGATGCCATCCAACCATCTCATCCTCTGTCGTCCCCTTCTCCTCCTGCCTTCAATCTTTCGTAGCATCAGGGTCTTTTCCAGTGAGCCAGTTCTTCACATCAGGTGGTCAAACTATTGGAGTTTCAGCTTCAGCATCAGTCCTTCAAATGAATATGCAGGATTGATTTCCTTTTTTTTATTTTATTTTTTAAATTTACAATATTGTATTGGTTTTGCCATATATCAAAATGATTTCCTTTAGGACTGACTGCTTTGATCTCCTTGCAGTCCAAGGGACCCTCAAGAGTCTTCTCCAACACCATTAAAGGCATCAATGTTTTGGTGCTCAGCTTTCTTTATGGTCCAACTCTCACATCCATACATGACTAATGGAAAAACCATAGCTTTGACTAGATGGACCTTTGTCAGCGAAGTAATGTCTCTGCATCTTAATATGCTGCCTAGGTTTGTCATAGCTTTTCTTTCAAGGAGCAAGTATCTTTTAATTTCATTACTACAGTCATCATCTGCAGTGGTTTTGAAGCCCAAGAAAATAAACTCAGGCAATTAGGCTTCATAATCTAAGATTTTATGCTATTCTGCTTCTGTTAGTCAACAACTGTGTAACTTGAGGTGAATTACTTTGCCTCTCTAGGTCTCTTCTTATTGCTCAGATAGGATTAATGTTTGTGACGTGGTTGCTATAAGAAAATAAGCATTTAACAGAGCCTAGGGAAGTATATCAGAGAAGGCAATGGCACCCCATTCCAGTACTCTTGCCTGGAAAATCCCATGGACGGAAGAGCCTGGTGGGCTGCAGTTCATGGGGTCACTAAGAGTCGGACACGACTGAGCGACTTCACTTTCACTTTTCACTTTCATGCACTGGAGAAGGAAATGGCAACCCACTCCAGGGTTCTTACCTGGAGAATCCCAGGGATGGGGGAGCCTATTGGGCTGCCATCTATGGGGTTGCACAGAGCCGGACACAACTGAAGCGACTTAGCAGCAACAGTAGCAGCAGGGAAGTATATAGAAATACAGATACTCAGAATAACTGTTTATTAAATAAGACTTCCAGGTGGCACCGTGGTGAAGAATCTGTATGTCAGTGCAGGAGACACAGGAGACATAGGTTCAATCCCTGAGTTGGGAAGATCCCCTGGAGTAGGAAATGACAACCCACTCCAGTATTCTTACCTGGGAAATCCTATGTACAGAGGATCCTGGCAGGTCCTCTGGGACAGTCCATGGGATTGCAAAGAATTGGACACAACTGAGTGACTAAGGGTACACACACACACACACACACACACACATACACACACACACAAAGACGACTCAGGAACTCATGATTTGCTTATCTTCCTGAGTGTACACACAACTGCTGGTTAGCTACCATAATGAGAGGAACAGACACAAAGCTGTGCTGAACTGTTGATTGGCAATCCTTACTCTAGAACTTCAACTAGCTCCTTAGAGACATTTGTTCCTCCTGGATTTATTCGTGTTGATTGCCTACTGCAATTCAGGCATTTCAAACAATGTATGTACTCCCCAGGCTCAGAGTATTCAGGGAGTTTCTCAAACCTCTCCACTGAGAAGTTCTAGGACAGCCATACCCTTTCATCGAATGTCACTTCACTTTCATGATCTTTTCTTTCTCAGAGGAAAAAAAAATAATCTTACTCCAAAGCTAATACTCAAAATATTTGAGTTTATATTTCATTTCACTTCCATTTCAATCTATATACCCCCATGACTCCCAGGAGCTGGCTCCCTCAACCACTCCATCATTCTGTGGATTCTCTCCCTTTTGCCTCTTCATCCACCCCTCCTTTATATTTGTATAGACACAGTATATATATGGATCACAACAAACTGTGGAAAATTCCTAAAGGGATGGGAATAGCAGACCACTATACCTGTCTCCTGAGAAATCTGTATGTGGGTTAAGAAGGAATAGTTAGAACCAGACAAGGAACAATGGACTGGTTCAAAATTGGAAAAGAGTAGGTCAAGGCTTTATATTGGCACCCTGCTTATTTAACTTACATGCAGAGTACATCATGAGAAATGCTTGCCTGGATGAATCACAAGTTAGAATCAACTTGCTGGGAGAAATAGCAACAACCTCAGATGTGCAGATGATATCAGTCTAATGGAAGAAAGTGAAGAGGACCTGAAGAGCCTCTTAATGAGGGTCAAAGAAGATAGTGAAAAAAGTGGCTTAAAATTCAGCATTAAAAAAACTAAGATCATGACATTCAGTCCCATTGCTTCATGGCAAATAGATGGGGAAACAGTGGAAGCAGTGACAGGTTTTATTTTCTTGGGCAAAATCACTGCAGATGGTGACTCCAACCATGAAATTGAAAGACCTTTGCTCCTTGGGAGGAAAACTATGACAAACCTAGCATATTATAGCATATTAGAAAGCAGAGATATCACTTTGCTGAATAAAGATCTATCTAGTCAAAGCTATGGTTTTTCCAATAGTCATGTCTGGATGTGAAAGATGGATCATAAAGAAGGCTGAGTGCTCAGGAATCGATGCTTTCAAAACCGTGGTGCTGGAGAAGACTCTTGAGAGTCCCTTGGACAGCAAAGAGATCCAACCAGTCAGTCCTAAAGGAAATCAGTCCTGAATATTCACTGGAAAGGCTGATGCTAAAGCTGAAGCTCCAATATTTTGGCCACATGACAGGAAGAGCCAACTCACTGGAAAAGACCTTGATACTGGGAAAGATTGAGAGTGAAAGGAGAATGGGACCACAGAGGATGAGATGGTTGGATGGCATCACTGACTCAATAGACATGAGCTTGAGCAAACTCCAGGAATTAGTGAAGGACAGGGAAATCTCGCATGCTACAGTCCATGGTGTCACAAAGAATCGGACATGACTTAGCAACTGAATTAACAACACAGTATACTTCTGTTGCCAAAACATATTTATAAGCATGCCACCTCCACACATTTCACAGCAAAGCACACACAATATTTTATACATAATCCCATTTCTCTATTTTCCCCCTTAACACCAAACTTCTCAAAAAAATCTACTTGCCTAATCTTTTTCCTCACCAAACATTTCCTCTTAAACCCTATGAAACTCAGCTACATTCCCATGATCTATAAACCACCTTCCTCAACAATATCAGCATCCTCCTAAATTGCCAAATGCAGTAGGCTTTACTCAGTCATGATTTTATTTGTTTTTTTCTGAAACTTTGTTATGTCTACTTCCTTCTTGCAACTCTCTTCTTAGCACTCTCTGGCATTACACTATTGTGATGCTCTTCCTGTCATTTCAGTCCATTTTTAACCTCTCTCTCTCACTGGCTTCCCCCCACCCCCTCATTTTGCATTTTAATCATGGCTCCAACCTCTGCCTTCTGTTATTTTCATATTAGTCTCTCACTAGGACATTATCCACTCCACAGCTCTAACAATCACTTTTATGCAGATGTGCAAGAAAGTACTGAATTATAATTCTGAAGAAAGGGAACATATGTAAATCATCATTCTAATTTCCATGGTTTCTTGCACTTAATGGGTGTGTGCATATATACATGTTCAGTGTATGTATACATATATATGCATATATAAGTGTGTGTGTGTGTATGTGTGTGTGTGTATATATATATATATAAAATGAACAAATTATTTCTTTGATCTACCTTTTCCAAATAATCAGAACATTATGTTTAGGAATTATTAACTATAAAACAAATGCTTGGAAATTGCTCTTCCTCCTCTTAAAGGGCTCATGAGCTCAGATGGTTGATGAACTGTGAGCTGGACAATGAGGAGTGTACAAAGGGAGTGAGAGATGGGGAGACAGGAGGAAGTCGAGGCAGGAAGGAAACAGCACGGAGGAGCACGTGGGTTATCTGGCTACAAGTGGCGCCACAGAGGCAGAGGACGAGCGAGTTCAACTAGAGAAGAGAAGGAAGGGAAAGCACCATGTGCTCATGGGTCCCATCCCTTGATCTTCTTTTCCAAATGTTCACACATGTCTCCGTATGTCACATTCAGATATTAAGACTATTCAAATACTCAGATTTTTTCAAGTAATTATTTTTATCAGTATGGAAATTAAAGCTCTGAATCTTTTTTTTTTGTTTGTTTGCATCTTTGAGCACAACCCTGAGAGCCTGCTGGAGCAGAAGGGACAGAAGAAGGTCCTCTGGCTGAGACTCATCACCCTGCCCCTCCCGCCCCGGTCTTAGCCTGTCCCCACGAATTCCAGGGTTGCCTTGTAGCAGCTCAGCTGTCCTGTCTGTAGGCTTCTGGGGGCCCAGGCGCTCAGAGCTGGAAGTTTCTATAGACTTCACTTAGGGGATGCTATACTGGGTCAGTATGCCTCTTAATCTCTTTATTTCCTGTGGCAGGGCTTTATGTGCCTCACTGCAGCTCTCCAGTGTCTCAGACTCCAAGTTGCTGGCACCTCCTTCCTGCTGTGCCAATTTGTTTGGTTCTGAGGTCTTCAAATAACCAGGATGTAACCACAATCAGATATTGCTATCTCATTTCAAAAGGCCACTGATGCACCCCGGATAAATCTGCACAATTTCCCGAAAACTCTCTCATCATCCTTGGTCAAGATTCTTGGTTAAGTTTTGGCTTCAGAAGAGTGAGAAATGGTTATAAAGAAGAGTAGTAAATCAGCATTGCAAGGGAGTTATTCAAAAGGTTAATTACCATATGAGCAGAGAAGGGTGGGGGAAAAAAAAAACTTAAAAAAAGACATCTAGACTGCTAATCAGCCCTTTCTTAATCCTCAGACTCTATCATGCTTAAATTTATGTTAGGAGGGAGAAAAAGGAATTCTTGAGAGGAGGGGCAGTCAGGCTATTTATTTGAACATTTAATAAAATCTGATTATATTCCCTTCCTAACCCTGCATCATTAGGAGCAAAATGGCACATTTGGAGATCATTTAGGTATAAATGCCTGCAACCTTCCTATCAGACCTGCTGACTTTCTTTTCTTTCTCACTGTCCCTTTTTGTCACTGTGGCCAATTATGTTGAGACACAATTTTTCAACCAGGCAATCTAGCACCGGCATCAGGGAACCCACAATAGCCTGGCCAGAGACCCCCTCAGTCTCTAATATCATTATATTTTGGCAGAGTCATTATGACACTAATAACTGGGAAAAATATCACTATTTGGGGGAAAGAGAAAAACAAAGCAAAACAAAATCCCCCATTTAGATAAGACTACCATTATAACTGGGCTTCCCTGGTGGGTCAGAGGTTAAAGCGTCTGCCTGCAATGCGGGAGACCTGGCTTCGATCCCTGAGTCGGGAAGATCCCCTGGAGAAGGAAATGGCAACCCACTCCAGTATTCTTGCCTGGAGAATCCTATGGACAGAGGAGCCTGGTGGGCTACAGTCCACGGGGTTGCAAAGAGTTGGACACGACTGAGAGATTTCACTTTCACTTTCTTTCACCATTATAACACAAATCCAAAAGAGGAGGCCTACATAATTTAAAAGTGAAAGTGAAAGTCGCTCAGTGGTGCAACTCTTTGCAACCCCATGGACTACATGAAATTCTCCAGGTCAGAATACTGGAGTGGGTAGCCTTTTCCTTTTCCAGGGAATCTTTCCAACCCAGGGATCGAATGCAGGTCTCTTGCATTGCAGGCAGATTCTTTACCAGCTGAGCCACCAGGGAAGACCAATAAAGTTAATTCTTGAAATTAGTATGGATGATCAAAGAATGAAAAAGGCCAACTGTGTTTCAAATTACTGGGTCAGATCCAGTCTTTCCCTTGGATCCATATAAATATTGCCTTACATGTTGGTTAATGTGCTAGTGAATGATACAGTTGACAATCTGTACTGTGGTTTAGCTTAGAACCTGTCACTTGTATCTGGGGTACTTTTCATCTGTATTTTAAAACTCAATCTTTGACTACAAAGGAGTTAAATATCCTACACTCCTGGTTGTAGTTTTCAGTATCTTTTGGGTTATTTTCAGTACATATGTACCCAATACCAAAAGCAATAATTTCACAATATTCCCTTATGCATACCACACAGATAGACACACACACACACACACACACACACACACACACACACCTTGCAACTGAGAGGCTTTTTAGTTGTTTGACAGAGGAAATGTGTTGGTGTCTATCTAGTGGTAAAAAGTGTTTTTAACTCACATTCCAACTAACTCAAACTCACTAACTTTAACTCACATTCCAACTAAATCAAACCTAAGTCAAGGAAAAAGAATAGGAAAAGGAAAAAAAAAAAAAAAAAATGAAGCAGAGCCCAGTGCTATTGGCCTAAGCCCAGAATCCTCAGATTATAAAAAGGGTGAGCTGGGGCAAAGCACAGTCATTTCTGGCCTAATAAGTAAGGCTGGCAGCCGGCATTATGCAAAGCTCATTGGAAAGAAGCAAAGCCTCCTTGGCAAAACAGTGATAAAGAATTAGAATTTTCTGGAAGTAGTAATAAGACCTCAATACAAAGACCTGGCCAATCCCAGCACATATGGCAGGGGACCAGGAGAAAGTGGACCATACCAAAGAAGATATGCAGAACATAAATATAGAATGAATACAGAATCAACTAGAAGGGCAGTTAACCTTTTGCCTATTTCTGTGAGTGTTAAACAGTGTCTGTAATTAGCAGCATATTTAAACTACCCCACTCCAGTATTCTTGCCTGGAGAATTCCATGGACAGAAGAGCCTGGTGGGCTACAGTCCACGGGGTCACAAAGAGTCGGACACGACTGAGTGACTAACACTTTAAATTATCTGCATGATAACTGCATGCACCTCTATGACATGTGTATGTTTAGGTTTTCTCAACTACTCTATGTGTTGCTCTCATGAAGTCCTTAAAGTATGCTTTCAGGTATTTTTATACACAGACACTGGTGATGGCTGGAACTCTGTCAATCTCAGTAGAGATTCTGGTGCCTCAAATGAAAAATAATTATGCTTTGTGTGTGTGTTTATGTATGCACGACTGAAGCGACTTAGCAGCAGCAGCAGCAGCAGCATGTATGCAGATGCATGTTGAGCTGCTAGAAGGAAGGGAGGGGGCAGACCAGGAAAGAACATCCCATGATGATACTTCTGGTAAACTTCACTATGAAAAATGGCCTTCTTACTACATCTTAGTATTGATCAGTTAGCAAATAACTCTTTAAAACTCAAGCTGATAGATCCCTCAGGTATATCAAAAGTTCAAGACAACATTACTATTTAGAGAAATTATAGTCTGATGTTACTCACAAAAAATTAGAAGAAAAAAAACCTGCAAAAGCAAAGGATAACTTACAAGGTTATAACCAATTCAGAAAGTTTTATTGATTTCCTACACTATTCAAGTTACAGGGGAATAATTGTGCAAGATAGGCTTCACACTCTAAGGAAGCTAGCAACATTATTGAGGACATCGGAGGAGACACATCCAACCATAAAATGAATTGAAGAGGGAAAGAGATTGGAAAAAGGAAAGAAGTACAGGAAGATGGATTCAGTGTGATACCAATGAGAGTCATTGAAAGCTTGTGAGTAGGGTAAGAACATAATGAAAAGGGTTTAGGAAGATTAATATGGAAGGCCAGTTAAGAGATAATCACTAAAATAGGCAAGACGTGCTTGTGTCAAGGGCCTTCTCCTCCTGATCAATCAACCAGCCAGTTCTGAAGTGTGCAGACTTGAAGTAGAGCCTCAGTCTAATGCTGTACTTGTACTTCTTATTAAAAGCCAATCTTTATCCTCTTCTTGCTTCCTTCCTATGTGATCATTTGATCCTTAGAAACTACCTATGGAGCTGGTCAAAGGAACAGCATCTCTATTTTCCAAATGGAGAAACTTAAGACTCAAAGTTAAGTGACTGCCTCAAAAATGTAGACGTGAAAGTGTTAATTGTTCAGTCATGTCCAACTCTTTGCAACCCCATGGACTGTAGCCTGCCAGGCTCCTCTGTCCACGGAATTCTCCGAGCAAGAATACTGGAGTAGGTAGCTGTTCCCTTCTCCAGGGGAGAATTTGACTGGAACTCAGCCACATTTTGTGTCTGATAGTTTTCCTCTACCTCATGATCTTTTTACATAATGCTTGGGACAATACACAATTAAGACTGTTTAAGACTTAGAAGAGCTTAGGAGAGTCTGAAAGAATGTAAAAGACACAAGACTGTCTGGATTGAAATATATGCCTTTTTAAAACTGAAGCATAGTTGATGTGCCATATTATATAAGTTACAAGTATACAACATGGTGATTTGCAATTTTTTATACTCCATTTGCAGAGAAGGCAATGGCACCCCACTCCAGTACTCCTGCCTGGAAAATCCCATGGATGGAGGAGCCTGGTAGGCTGCAGTCCATGGGGTCACTGAGGGTCAGACATGACTGAGCGACTTCACTTTCACTTTTCACTTTCCTGCATTGGAGAAGGAAATGGCAACCCACTCCAGTGTTCTTGCCTGGAGAATCCCAGGGATGGGGTAGCCTGGTGGGCTGCCGTCTATGGGGTCACACAGAGACGGACACGACTGAAGTGACTTAGCAGCAGCAGCATACTCCATTTGTAGGCATTATAAAATATTGGCTAAATTTTGTGTTATACAGTATACCCTTGCAGCTTATTTTGTACATAATAGTTTGCTGTAGTGTATGTCTTCTGAAACTATTAAAACAAGATTTGGTTTTAGGGTTACAGTCCATACCTGCAAACATATAGATAAAATTTTCAAGAGATTTCTATCCTTACATTTTGATAACACCTTCTAGGAAATATTTAGATAATCTATGGAAGCATCCTATGTCTCCTATAAGTCCTTTCTTCTTCTTTTTTTTTTTTTTTTAGCTTGCTTTTCCCATTTTCTGTACACCCTCCCTCATGATTGCATCTCCTTTGAAAAATTACTTCTATTAAACTAAATTTCTCTGTCACTGCAAGAGACATAAAATTAAAAACTATCTGTCTTTAATCATGCTAGGCTTATTTCTTGTCTCCCGGGCTCCATTTATCAATAATTAATATATAAAGAAGACTGAAATCCATTTCAATTTCAAAGGCCCAAAAGTTTCGCTGATTAATAAAAAACTGTGCTCACAAAGATGGACGGACATGCCATGGTGAAGTGATGGAGGGCAGAGCATCGGCAGGGAGTAGATCTGTGGGGCCACATGTGCACACGGCCTGCCCAGATGAGAAATAAGCCACAGGCATGTGGGGGAACCGTTCTATGGCTGTACCACCCACCAAGCCTGACATCCCTATATATGAGAATCCCTGGCTGCAGTTATCATCTGGCTCTATTCCATTTACCTCTCTATCTAGAATCTTATATAAACAATAAAAGGGTGAACTTGCATCTAATAACATACTCTCTAGAATTACAAATGCATTGGATTTACCGTGCAATTAGTGTACATGTTATTATACAGTTGACCCTTGAGCAAGAAGGGTTTGAACTGCATGGGTCCGCTTATACATGGATATCTTTCAATAGTAAATACTTTTTCACTACATGGTCCATGCTTGATTGAATCTTCGGATGCAGAGGAGCCATGGAAACAAGAGGGCCAACTGTAAGTTATACATAGATTAAACTCCACATCATTCAAGGGTCAACTGTATATGTAATACTGTGATCCTATACTGTATGGGCTGGTGAAGCCTATAGCGATGTGCTGCTGCTGCTGCTAAGTCGCTTCAGTCGTGTCCGACTCTTTGCGACCCCATAGACGGCAGCCCACCAGGCCCCGCTGTCCCTGGGATTCTCCAGGCAAGTACACTGGAGTGGATTGCCATTTCCTCCTCCAATGCAGGAAAGTGAAAAGTGAAAGTGAAGTCACTCAGTCGTGTCTAACTCCTAGCGACCCCATAGACGGCAGCCTACCAGGCTCCTCTGCCCATGGGATTTTCCAGGCAAGAGTACTGGAGTGGGGTGCCATTGCCTTTTCCATAGAGATGTGGTCTGAGAAAAAAAGACTGGGTCTTACTAGCTTTCTGGTCTACTGAGTGTGTGTCCCTTCCAGATCCCTTGACATTCACTTCTCATGCTACTTGCTGTCAGTATCTAGGGCTTCCATATCAAGGGAGTTCTAACACTAATTGCAGGGAACTCAGATCATTCAAGTGTCCCAGTTCTATGCAAGTGTGAAGTTTTCATCAAACACTTAAGGTGCAGCACTGCATGGAACTGTTAATAAAGACTGTTTCCTCTCCTATTTTCACTTTGCCCAACATAACCCCAGCAGTTTATTCTCAGAATTCTGGTCTTTCTGCCGAGAAGTTCAGTGTCCCTGTGCTAAGTAGCAATGGAATAAATTCTTTCAGCCCTAGGATCTTTGATAGCATAAAGCAATTTCAAGTTGGAGAAATTTGCAGGGAAGCAAAATAGTACCTAGGTGAAAATGGATAGATGAATGTTGTGCAACATAAAATCCTTTCTTTAGAGAAGTCCTAAAGAGAGAAATCTCCACAGTCCTCACACAGATCCTTGGAGGAAGAGTATTTCACATACCTCACTGATTTTACCTCAGAACAGCTTGTTCTCATTTGGCTGCCACTTCAGAGTTTAATTCCACATGAAGGGTTGTAAATACCACTGTTAATGGTGGATGAATTTTTCTTACTTCCTCCTTGATCAGTCTGAGGTTTTCTCCTCTTTTGTTTCTACCACAGCCAGAATTCAGAATTCAGATTTACTGGCTGTGTCACATGCAAAGTGGAAAAGAGAGAAACTAAGATATTTCAGGTTAAGATGTAGCCCTAATTTTACATGTGTGTGTGTGTGTGTGTGTGTGTGGGTATGTGTGTGTGTGTGTTTTCTGTTTTCTTTGGAAATAGTCACAAACACAAAATGTCACTGAATCAAAGATTTGGGCAGATATATGGAAGCTTAAAGAACCAGTAACTTTCTTATTAAGACTCAACAAGTTTATCAATAACCGTAAGAAATATTTCATGATAATTTACTTTACATGCATTTTGTTAACTATCTGACATAATCCTCTCGTGAAATATTGTAATAAGTTTAGAAAGTGAAAGTCACTCAGTCATGTCCGACTCTTTGCGACCCCATGGACTATAGAGTCCATGGAATTCTCCAGGCCAGAATACTGGAGTGGGTAGGCTTTTCCTTTTCCAGGGGATCTTCCCAACCCAGGGATGGAACCCAGGTCTCCTGCATTGCAGGTGGATTCTTTACCAGCTGAGCCACCAGGGAAGCAATAAGCCTAGAAGCATTTACTATTCCTCCCCATCCCTTTTATAAGCGAGGCTCAAAGAGACTAAGTCATTTATCCACAGATCTGCTGTTCATCATTGCAAAGCTGTGACTCGAACTCATGCAGTCAGACTCCAGAGCATGTATTCTTTAGCATCAATCTCTATGATCAAGTTATATTTCTATAAGGGTACATAGAGCCAGACAAAAATCATACATTCTATCCCTCTTATGCAAAACACTTCTCTGTACCTAGAGGGGCCACATTTCCCCAAATTGAAATTAAGGGAGAAGAGAGTGACAGACTCCACAGTGAAAACAACAGAATGCATGGGACATTTTAACCAGTGATGTGGACAATAAGTCAGAACATTTTAAACCAAGACAGTTCTCTGTATTTACAGGCTGTTAAGTCAAATCACAACACTGGCCGGTTTGAGGCTTTGTTCTGTTGACTATGTCAGCAGTCCCCAACCTTTTTCTCAACAGGGACTGGTTTTGTGGAAGACAATTTTTCCACAGACCGGTGGGAGTATAGTCTGGGGATGTTTCAAGTGCATTACATTTATTGTGTGCTTTATTTCTATTATTATTACATCAGGTCCATTTCAGATCATCAGGCATTGGATCCCAGAGTTTGGGGACCCCTGGCATGTTTTTGATAGATACATGGGCACTATTCTTAGAATCTAAGAAGTATGTAGATGCAGACTATTCAATACAACTGGTAAAGCGTAAAGGATGACTGCATGTGAGAGGTCTATTTTTTCCTCCTTCCTGTCATCCCTTTCCTCCTGCTTACACTGTGAAGATTGACCAACGCTATAAACACAAAGGCAACCCTACTTCCAAGACCCGAGAGGATCAACAGCAAACATGATGATATGTGAGTCAGTGATAACAAGTCTATAATTTCACAATTTCATATTCTACGACCAAATGAGAATCGATGTCATTAAGCCACAACAGCAAAAAAAAATTAATTACTTAAACAATTTTTTAAAAATCCCCCTTGTTTTATTCAAAGCAAATACCCTGGGACATAACACTATGTCATTTGATGATTACTATGGAACAATGTAGGAATAGGTCATGATTAGTGTCTCGCAAAACAGCAATCACATTTTGCCTTCTAATTATGACAGAGCTCTCAGGGAAACACAGCAAGCTGTGCACCCTGCTGTTACACCATGGCAATAACACTCATTACCCCAGTAAATGCTATGGAAATGCACACACAGGGGCCTCCCTGCTGCAAGGCTTTGGCAGAATCACTCATTAGATTGGGAAGTATCACTCAATCGTCTTTAATTACTTCCAAAATAATGTGATAACCTGTCCACTGCTCCCGTGCAGTGATATCACTCATTATCTTCCCAGCTTTTTTTTTCAACTTACTAAGGAAACCTGCAGTACCCTTATTATAACAATGATGTATTATTACTTACACGAATTTAATCACATAGACTTGTGTACTTTTAGGCCTATAAATACACAGACTCCCGACACGAAATGAGCATAGGGAAAAATATGCAGAACTACTGATATCTTTCTGGTAAGACCCCCTTTTTCCTGTTACTAAACTGTGGCAACACTGTTGTAATCCTTCCCTTTTATCCTGGAAATGAGAGTGATAATTGCACCGTAGCCCTGTGGAATCCAGGGGACTTGTAATTATATCCAGTTACTAAGGAACACAGCAATTTCAAACCTATTACCCACAGGTATCATTTATGTTTATTGCCCTCTTTATGCAGCCACCACTTTTACTCTGAATTCCAAGTGGCAAGATGCTTCAGGAGGGTGCTGGTACAATGGAGAGGTGACAGGAGATAAAAAGCATGTCTGTTCCTTCTCAGAAGTTTGGGTCTGACCTTTACCAGAGAGGGTTTGTCCAGGCTGTTTTTAAATGGAAAACAAACAAACAAAAAACAGCCTTTGGTTGGAGGCTGTTTCCCAGTTCAGTGTGGAGAGAAGTCTCAAAATTTGGGGGTTTTGTGTTGGAAACTTCACACGTCCCTCCATGTGCTGCAAGTACCCACATTTAGAGCAAACTAATTCTTGAGCATGACTTGCCCTGGCGTGTATGTTAATGGCTTTCAGAATACTAGAGAAATCATTAAGCCTAGGTGTAGCTGTTTTCAAAGAAAAGAAGAAAATAACTGCTCTGTCAATGTATTTATCACTTTGCCTTGAACATTCCAAAAAATGCATACTCAGGGGAGGTTTCCATTACTCCGTCCACATTCTAAAAGAGGGAGTGATGATCAGTGTTTCCCTCTCCTGTGTCAAGAGTTGGAGTTGATTTGTAAAGTTATAGTTTCATAAGGAAGACCAAGTCCTAGGTTTAGAATAGTCATATTGAATATGTGGCACCCCACTCCAGTACTCTTGCCTGGAAAATCCCACGGACGGAGGAGCCTGGTGGGCTAAAGTCCATGGGGTCGTGAAGAGTCGGACACGACTGAGTGACTTCCCTTTCACGTTTCACTTTCATGCATGGAGAAGGAAATGGCAACCCACTCCAGTGTTCTTGCCTGGAGAATCCCAGGGACGGGGGAGCCCAGTGGGCTGCTGTCTATGGGGTCGCACAGAGTCAGACACGACTGAAGTGACTTAGCAACAAATTGAATATGTACTGAATATTTAAATCAAGTGCCACTTAGCTGTAATAATTACTCAAAAATAACATTGTTGGCTCTAGTTACAGATGAGGAAACCAAGGCTCAGAGAGGCTAAGAAGTGTGTGCTAGAGATGAGGCAGCTAGAAAGCAGTGCAGTCAGATTTGCTCTCAGCTCCTTAAAGCCCCAAAGCTGGCTCTTTACTATCAGGCTACTTCCCCATCTGCCTTTAGGTCTATTTCTTTTGGCTTTTCATTCTGCAGTGCTTCCTAACCAACCCAGAAAACTGGTCCAGAATGTTCAAATAGTGAACAAATGTCCTCATAAAATTGATCTCTCTTTTAGGTGAGAGAGACTCAGAGTACTTTTAAGCCACAATATTAGTGGTGGTTGTCTGTCTGTTCCTTTTCCCTGTATTAACAGCCACTTGAAGAAATATGAAGGTTACATCTTTGCCCAAAACTGGGCTGTTGGTCTTATTCATCATCCATAGCTTTCTCTAGAAGGCCAATACAAAAAAAAAAAAAAAAGAAGAGAGAGAGAAAAGAATAAAGAAGATAAAAAACGTAGAGCTTAAGTTGAATTTCAGAGTCTATTACCAAATTCAAGTATGGAATTTGAAAAAAAGGGCAAAATCTTTTGCTTGTTCAATTAAAGATCAGATATCCATTTTCTAATAGGATAACATTTTATATGTAATTTTATTTTTCATAATTTCACATTCTGTATAATAGTATTCTTTGGTAATCATTTTTTTTTTCTGCTTCAATAAACAAAATAGTTCAATTTTAGAATGACCACTCGATTTCTTAAAGCACAGGTAGAAAAGTAAATCTAATTCATTTTAATAGAGAAAAAACCCACCATAAACGTGTACATATTATACACATTTGTCTGGGATCTATTGAGGTTAGTAAAAAAAAAAAAGTATGGTTGCTGGATTACATACCTAAAAGTTATTTTAAAACACTCCTATACAAAACATTTATTACATGTGTAATATGTTTGACAATGAAGAAATTATTTTTCTGATGTTTCCCCAGAGGGAGATTATATAAAGATTTCAAACCTATGAAAGTGTCTTGAGCTTACCCAGGGAGTGTGGGTTGTTATAGCAGATCATTCACTGGGACTTGAATCACAGGCATTTTGAAAGCAGGGCTTGACACTCAATGGTGGATTTCATGGATGCCAAATCACCAGGCAGAGAGCAAGTCCTATGCTTGGAGAGGGTTGCATTTATTCCTGGTCAGGTCACAGACAATAGGTCACCAGGCAAATGTCTCATTGTCCCCTAGGGTAAATAAACTTGAATCTCCTAAGAAGACATGTCCCTATTTTTCTGAGAAGGCTATTACTCAAAGTAGTCAAAAAAAGCAGCTATCTCCTTATTTAAAACACTGCCATTGTAGAGAGGAACTACTTTACTCAGAGTAAGAAAACTTGCTTGAATTCCAGAACCAATATTTCCTAGCCAAAGGCACTTTACATCTCTAGACACTGTGGCTTCATCCACAGGTGATAAAAATATCTTGACTACCCAAAATTCTGAGTCTATATTAGACAAAGGAATGAGGCCTATATTTCAAATTTTGCCTGGAAAAAGATATTTATCTGACATGTTAAAAGTATGCTTTTTGTTCCTTCCTGTAGTATATATGAACTTATACCAGACCACATCTTTGAGTTTAGTTAAGTGATTAACTTATATTTTGGTTTGGATGCTTGATTCTCTGAAAACAAAGCTGATTTCAGTCTGCAACACTTTGATTCCAAATGTCACATATCTGATTTGTGAAGGTGTTTCAGTTTTCATTTTAAGATGAGAGCTGGTGTTAAGTATCTCTTTTCTCCACACCACGCTCCCTGCACCCACACCACTGCGCCCCCCTGCTGCCATCCTCACTTTTTAAAGTTAACTATGGCACATTTGGAAGCTCACCAATTTTCAATAATAATTTTGAGATCGTCAGGGCAATCTAAATACTAATAGCTTGGGGCTAGATGTTTAGCGTTATGTCCACAGGGCACAAAGTCATTAGCTCATTAAATTTTGCTTTAATTAATGCTGGCACAACTTTGTAAAGAAGGTACACTCTGGTTTACAGTAAAGCTTGCTGCCTAGAATATATTTGCCCTTTATTCATCCACAGCATTTGTCCTGGCCATTCATTCTAATTTGCTTTGAACATAAATCAGACAATCAAGTGAGAAGTGGAGAATTCAGCTGCTTAGTTGAATTTCATCAGAAACATATTTTATTTTTATTTTTTTTCTAATCTTTTAATATAATAAAAAATTGTTACTCCACAGGTATACATATGTTCCCCATCCTGAACCCTGCTCCCATCTCTCTCCCCATCCCATCCCTCTGGTTCATCCCAGTGCACAAGCCCCGAGCACCCTGTCTCATGCATCGAACCTGGACTGGCGATCCATTTCACATATGATAATATACATGTTTCAATGCTATTCTCCCAAATCATCCCACCCTCGCCGTCTCCACACTGTCACTTCCAAAAACATTTCACCACCATCAAATCAAACCAACAATCAGTACCATGCATGCAATAAAAAATAAGCACCCAAATAATAGCAAGTTGACTGCATTTCTAATAGTCTACACTGCAGGACAAAGTAACAATTAACATGTGTGTAGAGTTCACAGTCTCAAGCACTATCTCACTCAATTCTTATCCTGCTTTTATAAGACAGAGTATAATATACCCATTTTGAAGACAAGAAGATTATGGTTCAGATGAATTAAGTAACTTGTCTAACTATGCAAACACTAAATAAGGAGGTGTAATGTGAATACAATATGACTTCAACTCTGAATGCGAACCTAGACACCCCCTGCCATACCCACACAATGGGGTGGAGACTAGATTAACGGAAGTTATCTGAATTGTATTTGGTGGAAAGAAACATAAAATGCTTTGATATAAAGACCTAGGACTATTCCCAAATCTAATATTTCATGGTCTCTTCAAGTCAGCAGGTATTAGTGATTATTTTCTGAAGTCCTGCGGGCTTCCCAAGAGTGAGTACTCAAAAAATATTTCTTGATTTTGGAAAAATTATGTATTTTATTTCACTTCTTTATTCAGTTCAGTTCAGTTCAGTCACTCAGTCACATCCGACTCATTGTGACCCCATGAACTGCAGTAGGCCAGGCCTCCCTGTCCGTCACCAACTCCAGGAGTCCACCCAACCCATGTCCATTGAGTCGGTGATGCCATCCAACCATCTTATCCTCTGTCGTCCCCTTCCTCCTACCCTCAATCTTTCCAAGCATCAGGGTCTTTTCAAATGAGTCAGCTCTTTGCATCAGGTGTCCAAAGTATTGGAGTTTCAGCTTCAGCATCAGTCCTTCCAATGAACTTCTTTATTACTTTCCCAATATAGTGTCCTATTAACTTTACTATACGTATAGACAGGTATAAATGCTTGTTCTACATACAGTGAGTGCACAGAGAACTTGGATAGATCTTCCTCAATTTAGGATGAAGTTGTGTCCCATAATAATCATTGTAAATCAAAAATATTATAAGTTGAAAATGCACTGCATACATTTACATTACCAAACATCACTGTTTAGCCTAGGCTGCCTTCAAGTTGCTCTGAACACTTCTGTTAGCCTATAGTTGGGCAAAATCATCTGCTGCTACTGCTGCTAAGTCACTTCAGTCATGTCCGACTTTGTGCGATCCCATAGACGGCAGCCCACCAGGCTCCCCTGTCCCTGGGATTCTTCAGGCAAGAACACTGGAGTGGGTTGCCATTTCCTTCTCCAAAAATCATCTGACATAAACCTTATTTTACAATGAAGTGTTGACTATCTTTATTAAGTACTTTCAATACTATTGAAAGTGAGAAATAGAAGGGTTGTATGGGTACTGAATGATTGCAAGTGTACTTTACCTTGTGATGGCATGGCCAACCAGGAGCTGTGGCTGGCTGCTGCTACTGAGAATTAGGAGGAAATATTGTAAAGCATATCATCAGTCCAGGCAAAATAAAAATTCAAAATCCCAGGTATGATTTCTACCAAATGCTCCTCTCTTTCACACCACCATAAAGTCAAATAATCTTAAGTCAAACCATTGTAAATCAGAGATCATTTGTAGGTTTCACAAATAGACAACTATTATATACGTATAGTGTGGAGAAGGGCATGGCAACTCACTCCAGTATTCTTGTCTAGAGAACCCCATGGACAGAGGAGCCTGGCGGGCTAGATCATGGAGTCACAAAGAGTTGGACACAACTGACGTGGCTTAGCACATACACATATATGTATATTAGGCATCCCAGGCGGCTCAGTGGTAAAGAATCTGCCTGTCAATGCAGAAAACATGTGTTTGATACCAGGGTCAGGAAGGTCCCCTGGAGAAGGAAATCACAACCCACTCTAGTGTTCTTGCCTGGGAAATCCCATGGACAAAGGAGCCTGGTGGGCTGAAGCCCATGGGGTCAGGAAGAGTCAGACATGACTTAGTAACTAATCAACAACAACAAATGTAAGTATAGTATAATGATTTACTCTGGCAAATCATTATATTACCAAATGTAATAATGTGGCTTTTAACAGTCATCTCCATTTTCACTTCATGTGAAGCTGAAACTATTATTTTTAGATTTCTCAGAATAAAAGAAAGCAAACCTTTGTCTGTTATCCATCTTATCAGCCACAGTCAAATATCCAGTGCACAAATATCCAGTCAAATATTCAATGCCATTGAAACCAGGATGATTGCCTGTAAAGGGTTTCTCTTTCATTACAAAGGCCAGATGCCCAAGAGAGACAATCACCCTCACACTAGACATGTTCAGTCAGTTCAGTTCAATTGCTCAGTCATGTCCGACTCTTTGCGACTCCATGAACCACAGCACACCAGGCTTCCCTGCCCATCACCAACTCCTGGAGTTCACCCAAACCCATGTCCATTGAGTCGGTGATGCCATCCAACCATCTCATCCTTTGTTGTCCCCTTCTCCTCCTGCCCTCAATCTTTCCCAGCATCAGGGTCTTTTCAAATGAGTCAGCTCTTCACATTAGGTGGTTAAAGTATTGGAGTTTCAGCTTCAACATCAGTTCTTCCAATGAACACCAGGACTGATCTCCTTTAGGATGGACTGGTTGGATCTCCCTGCAGTCCAAGAGACTTTCTTTATAGTCCAACTCTCACATCCATAAATGACTACTAGACATGTTAAGAATATATAATAGGAAAAGAAAGGTTGGAAATGAGATGTAGAATAAAAATGCATAGACAAATGCAAAAACTGGGGAAGATAAGTTGTTTATAGTTAAGGTCAAGGAAAAAACACCTTTGACTGTGGCAAATGATGTTTGTGTGAGAAGACAATTATAAAGCAATGTACATCTCTGAAAGGAATTCTTATATTCTTAAAGGAATTTAATACTTTGGTATGAAATTAGTGTCTAGAAAATGAAGTTATGGGTTAAGAGCAACAAACTGCAAATAGTAAAAAAAAAAAAAATCGAATATGTTACATTAGAAACACATTTCATGATACTTTAACACAAAACTCATGGAATCATTTTTAATGAAAAAAAAATGGAAAAGCATGTAGCATTTCGTGAACTCTGGCTTAAATTCTCAGAAATACCTCTGATAGTGGATGTCTTCCGTGTTCTATATGGCAGATCCCTCTTATTTGTTAGACCTCAAATACCCAGAGGATGCCCTCACTGTGGCACTAAGTAGAACTCGTCCCTGCTTTTTATACCTGGAGATCTCACTATCTGTGCATGCTCCTGCCAGATAGACAACAGGATCAGAGTTATGAGTGACAATAGAAGCTTGGTACAGTATTATAATAGATGTCTGAGATTAGGAGAAAGGCAGAAAAGAAGAAAGCAAAGGCTCTGGAAATTTGATGAGGGATTCTAGAAGGTAACACGTTTTAATTAAGCTTTCTGCAAACCAGCGGGGAGAGAAAATACAACTAGTATTTTTCTTTTTTTTCCAATCTATTTCTTCAGGGAACACACCTAGAAACTGTTTTGAGGGTGAGCTTTGATACATCTAAAGGACACAATTTGATTATGAACAGGCAGGAACTTGTGAAATATCAATTTTCATTATACCTGCCTTTGAAACACCTACAAAGGACCTTATAAAACTTTACAAAGCATCATCTATTTCAACCACTAGTCAGCTGGTATTTCAAGTGTTCTAAGTCACTACTGCTCAGGGAAGCTAAGAAAGATTTGGTTAAATCTATAAGGACAAATTCCTTTGCAATTCCTTCCACTAGCCATCGAGCCAACTTCTATCACCTGTACACATGCACGTATGCACACACACATAGGCATACATATGCATGCACTAGAATGCACCTATATACACACGCCTATAGAATGCAGATAGTTCTGACTTTATGTCCCAATTTCTTTATCTGTTCAGTTCAGTTGTGTCCAACTATTTGCGACCCCATGGACTGCAGCACTCCAGGCCTTCCTGTCCATCACCAACTCCCAGAGTTTACTCAAACTCATGTCCATTGAGTTGGTGATACCCATGCAACCATCTCATCCTCTGTCATCCCCTTCTCCTCCTGCCTTCAATCTTTTCCAGCATCAGGGTCTTTTCCAATGAGTCAGCTCTTCACATCAGGTGGCCAAATTATTGGAGTTCCAGCTTCAACATCAGTCCTTCCAATGAATATTCAGGACTGATTTCCTTTAGGACTGACTGGTTGGATCTCCTTGCAGTCTAAGGGAATCTCAAGAGTCTTCTTCAACACCACAGTTCAAAAGCATCAATTCTTTGGCACTCAGCTTTCTTTATAGTCCAACTCTCACATACTCTTGACTACTGGAAAAACCATAGCCCTGATGAGACGGACCTTTGTTGGCAAAGTGATGTCTCTGATTTTTAATATGCTGTCTAGGTTGGTCATAACTTTTCTTCCAAGGAGCAAGTGTCTTTTAATTTCATGGCTGCAGTCACCATCTGCAGTGATTTTGGAGCCCCCCAAAAATAAAGTCTGCCACTGTTTCCCCGTCTATTTCCCATGAAGTGATAGAACTGGATGCCATGATCTTCATTTTCTGAATGTTGAGCTTTAAGCCAACTTTTTCACTCTCCTCCTTCACTTTCATCAAGAGGCTCTTTAGTTCTTCTTCACTTTCTGCCATAAGGGTGGCGTCATCCGCATATCTGAGGTTATTGATATTTCTTCCAACAATCTTGATTCCAGCTTGTGTTTCATCCAGCCCAGCATTTCTCATGATGTACTCTGCATATAAATTAAATAAGCACGGCAACAATATACAGCCTTGACATACTCTTTTTCTTATTTGGAACCAGTCTGTTGTTCCATGTCCAGTTTTAACTGTTGCTTCCTGACCTGCATACAGATTTCACAAGAGGCAGGTCATGTGGTCAGGTATTTCCATCTCTTTCAGAATTTTCCACAGTTTATGGTAATCCACACTGTCAAAGTCTTTGGAACAGTCAATAAAGCAGAAATAGATGTTTTTCTGGAACTCTCTTGGTTTTTTGATGATCCAGCAGATGTTGGTATTTGATCTCTGGTTCCTCTACCTTTTCTAAAACCAGCTTGAACATCTGGTAGCTCACAGTTCATGTATTGTTGAAGCCTTCAGGATGTTGATAATAATCTTTATCTGTAGGATATTGATAATAATCTTGGTTTCAGGATTACTGGTAATATATTTTTGCAATGTGCTAAGTCGCTTCAGTCATGTCTGACTATTTGGGACCCTATGGATCGTGCTCTACCAGGCTCCTCTGTCCACGGGATTCTCCAGGCAAGAATACTGGAGTGAGTTGCCATGCCCTCCTCCAGGGGATCTTTCTGACCCAGGGATCGAACTGCCATCTCTTACATCTCCTGCACTGGCAGGTGGGTTCTTTACCACTAGCACCATGTAGGAATCCCAGTATATTCTTTCAGTTCAGCTCAGTTCAGTCGCACAGTCGTGTCCGACTCTCTGTGACTCTGTGAATCGCAGCACGCCAGGCCTCCCTGTCCACCACCAACTCCCGGAGTTCACTGAGACTCACGTCCATCGAGTCAGTGATGCCATCCAGCCATCTCATCCTCTGTCATCCCCTTCTCCTCCTGCCCTCAATCCCTCCCAGCATCAGAGTCTTTTCCAATGAGTCAACTCTTTGCATGAGGTGGCCAAAGTACTGGAGTTTCAGCTTCAGCATCATTCCTTCCAAAGAAATCCAAGGGCTGATCTCCTTTAGAATGGACTGGTTGGATCTCCCTGCAGTCCAAGGGACTCTAAGAGTCTTCTCCAACACCACAGTTTAAAAGCATCAATTCTTTGGTGCTCAGCTTTCTTCACAGTCCAACTCTCACATCCACACATGACCACAGGAAAAACCATAGTCTTGACTAGACGGACCTTTGTTGGCAAAGTAATGTCTCTGCTTTTCAATATGCTGTCTAGGTTGGTCATAACTTTCCTCCCAAGGAGTAAGTGTTTTTTAATTTTATGGCTGTAATCACCATCTGCAGTGATTTTGGAGCCCAAAAAATAAAGTCTGACACTGTTTCCACTGTTTCCCCACCTATTTCCCATGAAGTGATGGGACCAGATGCCATGATCTTCGTTTTCTGAATGTTGAGTTTTAAGCCAACTTTTTCACTCTCCTCTTAGAATGCCACAAATATAACATGGACATTTTACTTCCAATTTGACTTGTACGATAAGACTGATAGATGCTCCCCCACTCCACTTTAACACTCTCATAAAAAGACTTTCTGGAGAAAGCAGGGCAAGCTTTGAAGCACATCCAAAAATGGTTTGAGAGAGAACAGCAGGGTCCTCAGGTTAGGGTTTTCTGATGGGCAGGGAGAGGCCCTGCTGTGAGAGTTGCCTTGCATAGGCTGGGGCTTGTTTGGTTTGAATCGCCTGCTCTTGTCAAAGGATGGAGCTCCCATGCTTTCTTACCTGTCTACCCAAATGTGGGGCAGAAGGGTAAAGGCAAGTCGTTGGGCTTGAAAGCTGTCAGCCATTAACCTAAAAAATGCAGTCAGTCTCATTATTAAAGCAAAGAAAGAATTCAGCACAGTACACCTTGTAGATGCCCAATAAATGATAGCTTTTATTATCATTGTTCTTATAATTATTGTGCCTATGTCTGCTTCCTGCTGCCTGTCTAGCATGATGAGAAAAGAATTTCAGGGCATGGATCTAAAAGGAAATCAGTATAAATAGGACAGAATTTGAGAGATGGTGTGACCCAAATGTTACACCATGGTGTGACAGCCTAGAGTTACATTTAACATCATAGGTATGAAGTACAGTGGACTTGGATTCACTCCACCTGAGCTGAAATCTCAGCTCTGTTCCTAAGAAGCTGCATGATTCTCAACAGTGGCTAAGATGCTCTCAAACTTATCAGCTCAGTGCAAGTAATACCACCAGTTCCACTGGGTTGTTATGAATAGGAACAGAAAGATAGTAGAGGTGCCAACATGTAGCGCACTGCACAGTACTTATTAGATACTCAGTGAACAACAGTGGAATATGATTCCTGATATTACCTACCCAGCCGCTCAACTTCTCTCAGATTAATTTCCTGCATTTGTAATATAAGGATAAGAATGCTTACCTGACCTATTAGGCAAGAGTGTGATTATCAGGATCAAAAGGAGATTATGTATCTGATTGTACTTTCTAAATGGAAATGTATATATTGATGGGAGACATTATTATTAAATACACTCTCTATTATAAACTCACTAAAGAGAAAATGCTGAAGTATGAGTGTTAGAGTCCTGACAGCATTCAAACACATATAGTACCCTCATGGTCCCAAATTCAGGGGAGAATTCTTACATTAGGTTCACATTTAAAAATATTTATTTATTTACTAAGGTTTTTATTTCAACCCATAAATTCTTTTGTTATGTACATATATACTGTGAAATGATTACCACAATCAAGTTAATTAACACATATATAAATTCTCTCCCTAATGAGCCTCTCTCCCACTCCCCCATCCCACTCCTCTAGGTCATCGCAGAGCACCAAGCTGAGTTCCCTGTGCTATACAGGAGCTTCCCATTAGCTATCTATTTTATACATGGTAGAGTAAAATGTCAATACTATTCTCTCAGTTTGTGCACCCTACCCTCTCCTTTCTCCACTGTGTCCACAAGTCTGTTCCCTATCTCTGCATCTCTATTCCTGCCCTATAAATGGTTCAGCAATACCATCTTTCTAGATTCCATACATATATGTTGCTGCTGCTAAGTCACTTCAGTCGTGTCTGACGCTGTGCGACTCCATAGACGGCAGCCCACCAGGCTCCCCCGTCCCTGGGATTCTCCAGGCAAGAACACTGGAGTGAGTGGGTTGCCATTTCCTTCTCCAATGCATGAAAGTGAAAAGTCAAAGTGAAGTCATTCAGTCGTGTCCGGCTCTTTGCGACCCCATGGACTGCAGCCTACCAGGCTCCTCCATCCATGGGATTTTCCAGGCAAAAGTACTGGAGTGGGGTGCCATCAGCTTCTCCAACATATATGTTAATATACAATATTTGTTTTTCTCTTTCTGACTTACTCCATTCTGTATGAAGGTTCACTTTTCATTGTATACTGGCTAATCATATTATAGCTGAATGCTCTCCAAAGCCCTGGCATTTTCAAACAGGGCCAAGTAAGATACATTTGTTTAAGGATCCCACATATTCATCCCCTCTCAGCCAAGTATCTCCATCTGTTGGTTCTAGTTAATATTTGAGATAATGTGCTCCCAGGAACCATTCATATTGAAATCCTGACCTCACAAAACACACTCAGAAGTTTCAAAAACTCAAGTTTTCATCAAAGGGGAATGACTGAAGAAGAATGAAAAAGGAAGGGTTGTAATGAAAAGCAGGAAAGATAGGAAACAAAGATGTAAGTGGACAAAAGTTAGAAAAGTGCTTTTGGGAAAAAAACAAGAATGGTGAACAGGGCTGAGAAACATCTATTGCACATGTTAGATTCATTCTAAGATCTGCGGGTTAGTAGTCCAACCTCTGGGAGGGGCCAAAACACAGCCATTCCCTCTTTCTTTCTTTCCTTTCCCTTGTCTTCTTGCCTCCCCAGCACTGAAACATCATTTCAGTGATATCCATGCCAGCTATGGATTGCCTTCTAGAACCATCACTCGTACCTAATTATCACAGGACAATTGAAGCAGACAGAGGCAGCGCATATATGCTGTACTATGGCCACGTTCTCTTCCTCAACAATCATGGTGGTCAGTGTCCTGGAGGGAAGTGAAGCACCATGGGAGCTTTCCCATCTTCACTGTTACCCCAACAAAATGAGGGAATTTCTTTTTTGCTGGGGACTTTCACATCTCTGCTCTT
The DNA here is from genome assembly GCF_029378745.1 of Bos indicus. NCBI lineage: Eukaryota > Metazoa > Chordata > Mammalia > Artiodactyla > Bovidae > Bos > Bos indicus. The sequence goes on from NC_091760.1 coordinate 62,815,812, forward strand.
TCTCACTCTTCCTGAGTCATCTTACCCATGACTTTTCTCACTTTCTCACTTTCACTGGTCTATTCAGTCAGGCATTCTGGCAGTCACATACTTACTTGTGCAAAGAAAATATTAGGTGCTTAAATTAACTACTCAGAATACATACTGCTTTATTAAATTATAAGAGGAAAATGTACTTATTTATCCTCATTCAAACTTAGTATTTGGAAACCCTGTGGAAACTCTGTAGTGAAACTTTAGTTTTGACACAATGTCCTAGGCCTGAACTCACCAAGTCACAATTTTACTCAAGGATAAACCACATTCTGGCATTTTGCATTCATTCTTTTTCTTGTTCTACAAAAATTTGTTAATGTTGAAAATGTCCTTAATGACTTGGATATATTCTGCCTTCCCAAATGGAGAAATTCCTTGGAGGGATAAATCCACCTCTTTCTTTCGTATTTCCACAAAGCACACACGATGCTTTCTGAGTCTAGGAGGTACTCAAGAAATAGTGTCATCAGACTGATAAAATGACTGGCTGACAGCACATTTGATGTTTTTTAGAAGTTAAATAAGATTCATATTTCAACAAGGGCTTGTTCTTCTGTAAATTACTGATTTAGAAACACAATTGACAACATTAGAGCTCACCTGCCAAAACAACCTCAAATTAAACAGTAACTTTTGTTACAATATTTGGGAACCATATCTGTAAAATACAACTGACACAGGCATAGAGTAGAGATGGTTTCAACAAGGCAAGAAAAGGCGTATTGACTGACAGGAGTGTGCTCTGCTGCCGTGACAAACAAGCAAGAACCCAGCCACAATCTGCTGGAGTCTCAAAGCTCACAAACCTGCCAGATTGCCATCTTTGTGCTGAATGCAAAATAACTATGGTGCCTAGAAATGCTAAATTGTGGATGGCTGGGGTGGGAAGCAACACATTTAATGCCTCTCCTTGAAATCTGCATTCCTGCTAGGAGAGAAGTTTCCATTCTTAACTTGTGGTGGTAAGTGTCTCATTTCTCTAAGCCTGAGTCATCTTACCCATGACTTTTCTCCATAATCTATATTGGGTTCAGTTTGTTGATAATATTCATAGACTAGGCTTCTGTGACTCCCAAAGGTCTGTAAAGTATCAATTTTTAGCTCTTTATTTTCTTACACCCTTCCCAATCTGGCTTCTCTATCTATCTATCATCATTGTTGTCATTTGAGATGTCTATGCTTTACTGAGCTTTTACACTGAGTTAGGTCATATCCTAAAGACCTTACCCTGGGGGGTTGTTCTGAAGATAAATGAAAAGGGTATTAAATGTATAAAGCACAATATAAATTCAAGTCTTCAAGGTATCAGTCCTGGAAAAGTAGACTCATTTTTAATTCTCTCCTTTAACTTGTCAAATCAAACAGCTATGAATAATCATTATTTTTTGAATAACTATTTTTTCTCTTAAATTGACCATTATATAAAGGACAAAGGAATAAATCTTATATGAAAGTTAACCATAAAAATTCAAGTGACCACAGTTTCAATTTGTTTTCTTTTATCTGACTATTATCCTATATTTTCTTTCCCCTTCCCTTCCTCCAAACATAACCACCACCCCCACCCTGCACACACACACACTTACTGTCTCCTAATTGGTCATTTATAAAAGTTCGTCACTGTCATGTTAAAATCCAATATGTCACAAATCAAAACTATACTTTCCTGAAAAAAAATCTCAAACTCTTTCTATTTCACTCTCACCACTGACTCCCATGATGCACATCAAGCTGGTACTAGGGTTCACTACAACCCTGGGACCAGGGTATACTTTCAAACACATCCCTTTCTTCTGGGACCACAGTTGGGATCAATACAGAACAGGCTTCTTCTGTCCAGAATTCTTCTGTCTCCTCATCTATTCACAGGCTCTGCTCTATTCCTGCACTCATTCTTGTACTTCAGAGATCTTGAGGGAATAATTGTTATTTTAACAACATAGTTTAATCTACCTATACAGTGATTACTTCTCAACACATCCACTGCATACCTTTGCCCATTTTTCTGGATGCCATCACTGTAGAATGAATAAGATATTTTCATTGTACATTACTCAGAATATATCTTCTAGGAAGCCTTTTTATTCCTTATGTAGGCAATTCTAAACAGCTCTTTATTTTTGGAGTCCTGCTTCAAATCTTTAACTTGAAATTCATCTTTTTTTTCCTATTTTCTCTTTATCCTTATATATCTCTATCGTCTCATGTGTTTATTCTTTTATCTACCACAAATAGAAGTAGTTTCTTTAAAAAGCATGTTAGTTTCCTGTCTCAAATGGGGAATCAATCTATTCTTATTTCTTATAGCATTGCAGAAACACAGAACTGAAATAAATATCAAGATACTTAGGTAGGCATATATCATAATGGCTGAAAGTAGTAAGTGGAGACATACTAGTGATGTTCAAGCTGGTTGCCACATTTTTCTCAACACTTGGTAGGTTGTTGGCATTTCTGAGGGTGGAGGACACACAAGTCTAGGGGTGATAGCTCTTTCCTAATCCTTTAAGAATCTCTGCTACAGAGGAAACAAAGTAGCCCAATTCTGGAAATCTCAATATTTAGAGTGAGGGAAAGCATAATTTTGCAACAGAAATATTGAGTACTGAGGTGAAAATAACTTCCTTCTTATTTTAAGAAGCTTTTAAGACGGTCATACAGATATCTCTGTTAGTAGCCTGTTTGCTATTGCAGTCACTTTTATGTCAATGAGTCTTAACTGACTCTGGTTCTTAGAAGATACAAAAAACAACAGATCTGAATATTCTGTGTAGCAATTCTTTATTTCAATTGATCTAAGCATTTTCTCAGATATGCAGATGACACCACCCTTATGGCAAAAAGCAAAGAGGAACTAAAGAGCCTCTGGATGAAACTGAAAGAGGAAAGTAAAAAAGCTGACTTAAAACTCAGCATTCAAAAAACTAATATCATGGCATCTGGTCCCAACACTTCATGGCATACAGATAGAGAAACAATGGAAACAGTGAAAGACTTTATTTTCTTGGACTCCAAAATTGCTGTGGACGGTAACTGCTGCCATGAAATTAAAAGACACTTGCTCCTTAGAAGATAAGCTATGAAAATCTAGACAGCTTATTAAAAAGCAGACATTACTTTGCTGACAAAGGTCTACATAGTCAAAGCTATGGGTTTTCCAGCAGTTATGTAGGATGTGAGAGATGGACTATAAAGAAGGCTGTGTACCAAATAATTGATGCTTTTGAACTGTGGTGTTGGAGAAGACTCTTGAGAGTCCCTTGGACTGCAAGGGATCAAATCAGTCAATCCTAAAGGAAATCAACCCTGAATATTCATTGGAAGGACTGATGCTGAAGCTGAAACTCCAATATTTTGGCCACCTGATGAGAAAAGCTGACTCATTGGAAAAGACTCTAATTCTGGGAAAGATAGAAGGCAGGAGGAGAAGTGGACGACAGAGGATGAGATGGTTGGATGGCATCACTGACTCAATGCACATGAGTTCGAGCAAGCTCTGGGAGATGGTGAAGGACAGGGAAGCCTGGTGTGCTGCAGTCCATGGGTCTCAAAGAGTTGAATACGACTGAGTGACTGAACAAAAACAAAGGCATCTTCTAGTTTTCTTTTTCTTGGGGGAACATTCCAAATTTTTACCACTTCTCATAGTCTCTCTTCTCTATTCCTCTTTCTTTTTTTCTTTAAATCATGCTCTTTAGCAGCTATCTATATTGTAAATACCCCTTTGTATTTAAAAAGAAAAAACAGAGATGAATTTTGGATACACATCTTTCTTTTATAGCTTCATACAAACTCTTTACAACCCATTGCATGGATATAAATTTTATGGATATAAATAAGGAAAAATATGCCTAGAGGTGAAGTTGCTGTTTTTTTCCAGTTCAGCCAATCTCCAACTCCTCTCTCAAACTGTCCAGCAGTAAGCCAGTCCCTGTCAGTACTGGATGGGTCATGCAGTCACATACTACTACATGGTCTTAAGTGTTAAGTTTGTTCCGCCAAAAGTGTAAATATCACTCCCTATATCCTAAAAACAAATCTTGAAATAATAAAAAAGAGGAAAAAAAAAACTGTTTCTTTTCTTTCTGAATGCAAGGTGCTTTTTGACAGCAGGGAATGAAAATTTCATAACAATTGCAGCAAAATTAAGCAGTGAGCAGAAAAAGTTGTCAAAACACTACAAGATATTCAGCTGAGAGCTACAAAGTATAATTGGTCTGATGAAGAAGAGAGAAGAGTAGTACTATCAAATTTCCCATATTTGAGATTTATTGTAGTTAAGCATATTATGGGTTCAGAATCTGGGTTAAAAAAAAATCAAAACAAGGACTTGAGGCTTATTTCTGGGACTCTGGCTGTTATCATCCAGAACCTTCATGTCATCAAGCCATTGCATCCAGCAATGATCTTCAGATATGTCTGGATGTGTTTATAATAAGTGCAGAGCTGAAATATACATGAAGCCACACATTCTGATAGTCATTCATTCTATATATAAGTTCACTTCAATTCAGTTGCTTAGGCATGTCTGACTCTTCACAACCACACGGACTGCAGCAAGCCAGGCTTCCCTGTCCATCACCAACTCCCAGAGCTTGCACAAATTCATGTCCATTGAGTGAGCGACGCCATCCAACCATCTCATCCTCTGTCGTCCCCTTCTCCTCCTGCCTTCAATCTTGCCCAGAAACAGGGTCTTTTCCAATGAGTCAGTTCTTTGCATCAGGTGGCCAAAGTATTGGGAGTTTCAGCTTCAACATCAGTCCTTCCAATGAATATTTAGGACTGATTTCCTTTAGGATTGACTGGCTAGATCTCCTTGCAGTCCAAGGGACTCTCAAGAGTCTTCTTCAACACCACAGCTTAAAAACATCAATTCTTTTGTGCTCAGCTTTCTTTATAGTCCAACTCTCACATCCATACATGACCACTGGAAAAAACAAAGATTTGACTAGACAGACCTTGTTGGTAAAGTAATGTCTCTGCTTTTTAATATGCCGTCTAGGTTGGTCATAGCTTGTCTTCCAAGGAGCATCTGCAGAGATTTTGAAGCCCCCAAAAATGAAATCTCTCACTGTTGCCATTGTTTCCCCATATACTTGCCATGAAGTGATGGGACTGGATGCCATGATCTTTGTTTTCTAAATATTGAGTTTTAAGCCAACTTTTTCAATCTCCTCTTTCACTTTCATCAAGAGGCTCTTTAGTTCTTCTTCGCTTTCTGCCACAAGGGTGGTGTCATCTGCGTATCTGAGGTTATTGATATTTCTCCCAGCATTCTTGATTCCAGCTTGTGCTTCATCCAGCCTGGCATTTTGCATGATGTTCTCTGCATACAAGTTAAATAAGCAGGCTGACAATATACACCCTTGACATACTCCTTTCCTGATTAGGAACCAGTCTGTTGTTCCATGTCCAGTTCTAATTGTAGCTTCTTGACCTGCATATAGGGTTTGCAGGATTCAGGTAAGGTGGTCTGGTATTGTCATCTCTCGAAGAATTTTCCACACTTTGCTGTGATCCACATAGTTAAAGGCTTTGGTGTAGTCAATAAAGCAGAAGGAGATGTTTTTTTGGAACTCTTTTGCTTTTTTGATGATCCAGAGGATGTTGGCAATTTGATCCCTGGTTCCTCTGCGTTTTCTAAAACCAGTTTGAACATCTGGAAGTTCACGGTTCATGTACTGTTGAAGCCTGACCTGGAGAATTTTGATGATTACTTTGCTAGCATGTGAGATGAATGCAATTGTGCAGTAGTTTGAACATTCTTTGGCATTGCTCTTCTTTGGGATTGGAATGAAAACTGACCTTTTTCAGTCCTGTGGCCACTAATGAGTTTTCCAAATTTGCTGACATATTGAGTGCAGCGCTTTCACAGCATCATCTTTTAGGAATTGAAAGAGCTCAACTGGAATTCCATCAACTCTACTAGCTTTGTTCATTGTGATGCTTCCTAAGGCCCACTTGACTTCACATTCCAGGATGTCTGGCTCTTGGTGGGTGATCACACCATTGTGGTTATCTGGGTCATGAAGATTTTTTTGTATTGTTCTTCTGTGTATTCTTGCCACATCTTCTTAGTATGTTCTGCTTCTATTAGGTCCATACCATTTCTATACTTTATTGTGCCCATTTTTGCATGAAATATTCCTTTGGTATCTCTAATTTTCCTGAAGAGATCTCTAGTTTTTCCCATTCTATTGTTTTCCTCTATGTGTTTGCATTGATCTCTGAGGAAGGCTTTCTTATCTCACCTTGCTATTCTTTGGAACTCTGCATTCAGATGGGTATATCTTTCCTTTTCTCCTTTGCCTTTAATTTCTCTTCTTTTCTCAGTTATTTGTAAAGCCTCCTCAGGCAACTATTCTGTCTTTTTGCATTTATTTTTCTTGGGATGCTCTTGATCACTGCCTTGTGTACAATGTCGTGAACCTCCATGACATAGTTCATAGTTCTTCAGGTATTCTGTCTATCAGATATAATCCCTTGAATCTATTTCTCACTTACACTGTATAATTGTAAGGGGTATGATTTAGGTCATACCTGAATGGTCTACTGGTTTTCCCTACTTTCTTCAATTTGAGTCTGAATTCAGCAATAAGGAGTTCCTGATCTGAGCCACAGTCAGCTCCTGGTCTAGTTTTTGCTGATAGTATAGAACTTCTCCATCTTTGGCTACAAAGAATATAATCAGTTTGATTTGGTATAGACTATGTGATGATGTCCATGTGTAGAGTCTTCTCTTGTGTTTTTGGAAGAGGGTGTTTGCTATGAGCAGTGCATTCTCTTAGCCGAACTCTGTTAGCCTTAGCCCTGCTTCATTTTGTATTCCAAAGCCAAATTTGCCTGTTATTCCAGGTATCTCTTGATTTTTGCATTCCAGTCCCCTATAATGAAAAGGACATCTTTTTTGGGTGTTAGTTCTAGAAGGTCTTGTAGGTCTTTATAGAACTGTTCAATTTCAGCTTATTCAGCATTTCTGGTTGGGGCATAGACTTGTATTACTGTGATAGTTAATGGTTTGCCTTGGAAACAAACAGAGATCATTCTGTCATTTTTGAGATTGCATCCAAATACTGCATTTTGGGCTCTTTTTGACTATTATGGCTACTCCATTTCTTCAAAGGGTTTCTTGCCCACAGTAGTAGATATAATGGTTATCTGAGAAATTAACCCATTCCAGTCCATTTTAGTTCACTGATTCCTAAAATGTCAATGTTCACTCTTGCCATTTCCTGTTTGACCACTTCCAATTTGCCTTGATTCATGGACCTAACATTCCAGGTTCCTATGCAATATTGCTCTTTGCAGCATCAGACTTTACTTCCATCACCACAGTCACATCCGCAACTGGGCGATGTTTTCGCTTTGGCTCTGTCTCTTCATTCTTTCTGTTGTTATTCTCCACTCTTCTCCAGTAGCATCCTGGGTACCTACTGACCCAGGAAATTCATCTTTCAGTGTCATATCTTTTTGCCTTTTCATATTGTTCATGGGGTTCTCAAGGCAAGAGTGGAGGTCATGTCAGTAGTTTAGTTGCAGCTTTCCTGTAGATTCTACTTGTGGAAATCAACACTGAGCAACTCCAGTTCCCCTCAAGGAAGCTGGCCCTGACAGCTCCAGCCTCCTGTCTCCTGTAGTAGCACGCTTTAATTCTGTGTTACTTTGTGATGGACAGACTGGACTCTATTTTGGCTCTATGGGTTCTCACAGCACTAGGGGCCAAAACTACCTTTCATCCATGCTATTACCTGTCAGAGCACTAAACATTGGACAGTGCTTGCTGAGTACTTGTTGGATACAGAGTGTGAGGGAGGTCAGGGCTCCAGGACAGTTGGGGCAGGCAGGTCCCAGAAGGGGACTGCCTTCTCCCAACCCTGGGAGACAGGGTGGGCCACAGATAGCAGCCATCCAATAGCTGGAGGAGTAAGGTCCATGCTTATTCCTTCAACATCCCAAGCTGGGGGCTTCCCTGGTGGTCCAGTGGATAAAACTCTACACTCCCAATGGAGGGAGCCTGAGTTCCCATACATATGAATTTTCTGTGTGTGTATTAAACCAGGAAAGTGCCGATGCATGTTTGCGTGGATTGTACTTGGTACATATGAAGTCATACTATGACTGTCCATATATCTGTCTTCCCACAAGAATGCATCCTCCTCAGGGACCAAGAACAAGTCCTTTCATTTTGTTTCCTTAGTCCCAACAGACACAATGTGACTGACTGAGTATTAAATGAATGGCTTTACAAGAAAGAGTGTGGCTTTTACCTACATGTGCCATTATGACTTTGAGTGAAGTCTTTCATCTCTTTGTGCTCTGTCACGTGTCCTATTTTGTGATACACTTAAATGGATTAAGAGGCATGCATGTTTGTGGTGCTTAAGGATTCAACTTTGACATCACATTTCCTTTAGAAGTTTATGATCAGATAAGTAAAACTGATCTTCAAAACAGATATGATCTGAATAGAAATGTACTTCATGTCTAAATGTATTTCCCTTTGTGTCTACTTCTAACACCTAAGCTTTTTCACCTATGCTGTAACATTCTTAAATGGGGTTATTTTACATGAGTAACTTTGATCTATCTTGATTCATCAGCTTTTCTGACTTGGAGGCAAGAAAAAGAAACTAATTGACAGAGATATTTATATACCAACTTTCAGCTTAGAAATGATAGTTTCCAAATACTCACGAGTGAAGATACCATAAACTTTAGTGACTTAATTAAGCAAATGGTAAAAAGCCATACATCTGGGAGGGTGTTAGTTATACAAGCAGGGGGATTATATGATTTTCAGCAAAGTGGTCTGAAAAGATTTAGGCTTACAACTAGATTCAAAATTCAATCCCTCCTTTGAATGGTATTTTCCTGTAGCTTACTCTTTATGTTATTTTTCTCATACAAAATGGTGACATCATTACATATTTTGAAGAAGTGTTGGGAGATTTTGTAAGTCATCCAACATCATGCTGGCTTGTTTTCTCCCCACCTCAACTAATATATGACAGAGACCAATAGAACTCTGTGGAGTCAACAACCATTATAATAATAGATGCTCCCATACAGGGCTGAGCCATAAAAACCATAAACTGAGCTCTTTTCTCTGATGTGTCTTTAACTCCATAGAGTACTATTTATGTTTATCATTTCTGAGCAAGCAATTATAACTACTGATTTTAAATAACCAAAGAAATAAATATCTCCATAGAAATTTAGTGAAATGTTACTTAGCAAGTGTCATTCATGTGTGTGTGTGTTTTTCTTTCTTTCTTTTTTTTTAATCTTTGGAAAGAGTAACATATTTGCTTGCAAAGTGAGAAATGCTATGACTTACCAACAAGATCTGGTTGCCTTTTGCATGTTATTTGTTGTTACGGCAAGGGACGTTCTAAGAGTGACAAGAAAAGATAACATGCGAACATGAATAAGAAATAAAGCCAGTTGTTATGGCAACCAGTTCTCCCAGAATAAGGGGTTGAATGAGCGCTATCTTCAGTACCTTCTTCCTATTTCCCAATTTTGAACTAAAGAAGACATATCCTTAGGCAGACACAAGGGTTATTAAAAACCCCCTTCAGCATACATATTTTTTGATCTCAGAAATTCTCATATTTTGAGTGATACTTAGATTGTGGATGTATTGTTTTGTGATCTAAGCATTTTTTATTGCATTCTTTGCAATGGAGATGAAAGCTGGTACTGATCGGATTCTAGACGAATATGCCCTGGACTTCTGTCATTGAACTTTGGTGATATGGAGCTAGCCATGTGACAACAAATAGCAGAATTTTGCTAGGCAGCTGGTATGGATCACAAGGGGTCAAGGCAAAGTTATGGTAGAGTAATTGGATAAAGTATCTCTGAACCCAGGTTACAAGATTGAAGAAGCATGGTTTATACTTTCTAGGTTCCTACAGTATCTGAGCTGTCTACAAGGCAGCATAAATAACTGGGGTCAAAGGGTTAATGCTTCACAGTTTCGTGGGCACTACAGATAGGAACGTGGAAATAGCCCATGATAGCAGCGACCCCAACAGTGTCAGGGGAATTCCACTTAATTTTATATAGAGACATTGGGCCCTGGATTTAAAGAACCTTGCTGAACTCTGAACGGGTCCTTTTCCCCATCCATATGCCACAGCAGAAGCAGCTTCTCTGTATTAATGGGAAAGTAGGGTCCTGAACTCAGATAGGTTAGAAACTGAACTCTCTGTTTCTTATCAGGGGTCCTTAAAAACTTTCTGCCACTATAGAAAGACAGGAGCTATGAAGCAGGCTTGACTTCTCATTGAGCAAATTGAGCTTCAACAACCTAAAATGTAAGCAGTCTCAAGGAGGTTCCTCTTCTGCTGCTGTAACAGTTACTAGCTCATATCTTAGAAGAGAGCACACTGCCCCAAGAAAGCTATGTTCACCATATCTAAGGATGGCTTCAGATGATGTCAGTTCCCAATGCTGGGATTTCTCCTCCATCCAAAGAAGGCATCATTCCAGGGTTCCTCATCCCCCTACCAGGGCCATCACGGTCCTCGGCTAGTGCTCAATTCTGCTCCCTCACCCTGCGCATGACAGAAAGGGGGGATGGTGCTGTTACATTTTGTCCTATGTTTCAGAAATAACCTATTTTCTCTCTAGAGAATCATGACTAGGTTTTCTGCCTAATAAAGCTCCCACCCTCCTCTGAGTCTAGGTATCAAATCTTTCTGTGATTTATTTCAACAGGTACTTATTGAAGCGCCTTTATATAATGGTATGAATCAAATGGACAATCAATAAATATTGGATGATGATGGATAAAGTTTAAGCCACAGAGTAAAGACTGTGCTGCTGAGCTGAAGGAAGTCAGTTTTTCTCTGGCACAATAAATAATAATTTCATTTTATGTGCAGACTTCGGATGGTCAGATCATTCAACAGTAGAGCATAATTGAAACAAAATTCCCTCAGTGACCACTGACCACTGGTGAACTTTTAAACATACGATGCAGTTCAATGTGACTACAATAAGCAGGTAATGAAATGCTGGCCTCTGACCTTCCATGACTGTTCATTTTAGCTCCTTTCTTGCTCCAGGAGACACACCTTTGGATATGTGTGTAGGGAACTATTCTCTTGGATTTTCTGGCAGTCATTTGTAATCAGTGGTCCTGTCAGACCCAATGCTTCAGTTTCATAACTATAATTGGATTGTCTGACTTCCTATTCAATTGGTACATGAGTCTTCTTATTTCTCTTTTTTAAAAAATCAATAAATAGTTTGTGGTGCCTTTAATAGAGAGAATCAGGTTTTACCATTTTATGGAGTTGACATTTTCAACAAAAGACCATCAAGTCTGTCAAAATCAATGCATAGGTTTTAAATTAATTGGATTTTCTGATCCCAGGGATGTACAATAATATGAATACATTTCATGGTGGAAATCAAAGGGCTATATCACAACTTCTTTGAACTATAATGCCCTGAACACTACGCTTAAGAATAGAAACATTTCTTTTTCTTTTTCTTTCCCTCCATTTGCAAATCCCTTGACTTATAATGAAGTTATAGAATTCATGAATTACTTTATGGTTAAGCCTGAGGCTGATGTTAAAATTACTAAAGCACTATGGGTATGAACGTGTTTATACATTTATATGTATATATAAAGTCCACATGTTTACACATATGTATCAACTTTAAACACACATTCACACATGTATATGTGACACAAAGACCTGGATACTTCCGTTTTTAAGAGTAAATCACATCCGGGGCATTTCTGCAAATACTATGTGACTATATGGAACTTTGCTAAGAGATGAAGATACAAAAATGGGTAAGACAGAATAACTGCCACCAGAAGTCCTGAGGGAGGATAGATGGTTTCTACAAAATAATCAGTAAATCTGCATCTCTTAGCTTATGGTTAACAGCTTGGTTCATTTTAGAATCAGGTTTGCACCACTGATTCTGTACTGACTTCAATAAAAATACATTTCAAAATAATATAGGGTTTCGACTTGGGGCTACTTGCTTAAAATCAGATTCATTCCACATGTCACTGCTATCTGTGAATATTCATTCTGCAGGAGATAGAAGTTTTTCCACTGGATAGAGATCATTATCAAATGTTTCCATCTTCCTCTGAAGCATTCACTATTAACTGCCGTTGGAAGCAGGATTCTAGACTGAGTGGGTCATTGGTTTGTTCTGGTAGGACAGTTCTGAGTTTTAATGCGCATACACTGTTTGGAAGAAAAAGAAAAAAAACTATCGGAGACAAACTTTAACATTTGGAGCAGCACTTAACTGATTAATCTAGTGTGTAGAATTTACCATTTCATTTTTAAAAAATTTAAATTCAATGCTAAACATGAAACCTTGAAGTTCAGGAGTACAAAAAAAAAAAAAAAGTCCAGGTCATGATAAAAAAAAAAAAAAAAACACCAACTCTCCTTATCCAATTCCACTTGGCAGCCAGATTTGCACATTTTCAAGTGGCTTACTTATTGGGGTAGGAAGTGATTTAGAATAAGACTCTGTAAAGGGTAGCATGCACTTTCAGGATTTCAATACAAGGAAGGGAAGCATGGATGCTGATTGCTATTCTTTTTGGCCCTAAGTACTTTCAACCTCACTAGACCTCATTCATCTGTGTGGGGACTAGATTTGCCTGAGTCAATTTAAAATCAACTATGGAGAATATATTTTTAACGAAGGCCTGAAGTATCTGGACTTGATATTTATTTTAGAAAAATTCAATAGGTATACTATGGAACTATACTGGTCCGTACTATTTTATTATACCCATCTCCTACAGTTGAAAGAATGATGGATATTTTGTGCTATTTGATTCAACCATATGATATAGTCTTAGGACAAAAATTGTCAAAGCCATGTCTCCTGTATGGTGAAGGAGCTAGTGTGGGGCTAGAATGTTGGCAAGGATCTTCATATTTTATAAGATACTGCATGTAGTTCTGTGAGGAAAAAATTCCATGTGTAATAAATGTAAAGTTACAATACATTGTGAAGGAAACCCTCTTCAAGATCCACTATGACCAGTTTCACAGTAAAAGCTGTGGAAAACTCTACAGCAAATTAAATAATTTATTTAAATGAATTCCTTCAGGAATGTTGTGCTGGACCATAAAGTATCTTTTCTAATCAAATGCCTATCTACATTTTAGAGGATAGCCTGGAAAATCCCACAGATGGAGGAGCCTGGAAGGCTGCTGTCCATGGGGTCGCTGAGGGTTGAACATGGCTGAGCGACTTCACTTTCACTTTTCACTCTCATGCATTGGAGAAGGAAATGGCAACCCACTCCAGTGTTCTTGCCTGGAGAATCCCAGGGAGGGGAAGCCTGGTGGGCTGCCATCTGTGGGGTCACACAGAGTCAGACATGACTGAAGTGACTTAGCAATAGCAATAGCAATGTTTCATGATTCCATGTAATACAGTCTGGGAAACTCTGCCCCAGGCCCAAAGTTTCTTGAGGACCCAGCACTTTCTTGCCCTTGAATCTCCAAGGGTTAACACAGAGCCTGGGACCACACACAGGGTTAATTTTCCCAAGCTAAAAAAATGAAAGCTTTAGATACACAGTTTGTAATCTAGTTCTCATATGATGCATGCTGTTTTAAAGGAAATTATATCTCCCCTTCAGCGAACTGGTATTTCATAAAATAAGCTACGCACTCTGAGTTTGAATAAATTCAGATATTTTTCTTAGAATGCATTTCACAGCTTGGGGATAGCATTCTGAACAATGTAACATCCCCCATCCTTAAAAGGTGTATGTCTGTCTTCTCATGTTAAACTTCCTTTTTGTTCTATGTGTGTCTGTAGTAATGGTCTAAGATTTTTGGAATGGGTATATTATACAGGTATCTTTTATTTTTCTTTTCCTTAAATTATTTTTAAGCACCCAATGTGGAAGCTTGCAGCCTGTGGCACTTCCATGAATATTATCTGAAAATATCAAGAAATGTAAATCTATCACCAACAGTGATTACTTTCTTTATCTGGGTGGTGATAGTAACATTATTTAGACACAGTTATAGAGCAAACAACAAACAGAGATACCTTCCTACAGACTCTAGTTTCTGCTGCTGCTGCTGCTAATTTGCTTCCGTCGTGTCTGATGCTGTGCGACTCCATAGACGGCAGCCCACCAGGCTCCCCCGTCCCTGGGATTCTCCAGGCAAGAACACTGGAGTGGGTTGCCATGTCCTTCTCCAATGCAGGAAAGTGAAAAGTGAAAGTGAAGCTGCTCAGTCGTGTCTGACTCTTCGAGACCCCAAGGACTGCAGCCCTCCAGGTTCCTCCGTCCATGGGATTTTCCAGGCAAGAGTACTGGAGTGGGGTGCCATTGCCTTCTCCAACAGTCTCTAGTTTCCAGGCTACATTAATAACAGTGGTACAAAATCACTACCACAGAAGGATTTTCAGTCTGTATTCTATTTGGCAGATACGTGTGAACAGGGCTGCAACTTATTTTTCCCTGTTTGGTCTTGGGAGTTGGGGTTGTCAGTCATGCCAGAGGCTAATTCTTCCGCCCACTGTTTCTTCCTCCCAGTGTTTCTTCTACCACTTTTCTCCCTTTCCTCTGTCTTCCAACTCTGCTTCTGGATTGGTTTCCTCCTCTCAGAGCGTGAGTATACGCAAGAATCTTCTATCTTGGGGGAAAACAAAATCACCCTCCTTTCACTGCTTTCTCCGGTTTTCTCTCTCCCTTATCTCTCATGGAAAAGCTACTTGAATGAATGTCCTTTATTACCTTCTTCACTTCCTCATCTCCCATTTGCGACTGAACCCAGGATGTGTGTGCATGCTAAGTCACTTCAGTTGTGTTCCAACTCTGTGACCCCATGGACTGTAGCCTGCCAGACTCCTGTGTCCAAGGGATTTTCCAGGCAAGAATACTGGAGTGGGTTGTCATGCCCTTCTCCAGGGGATCTTTCCCACCCAAGGATTGAACCCATTTCTCTTTATGTCTGCTGCATTGGCAGGCAGGTTCTTTACCACTTGTGCCACCTGGGAAGCCAGGACAACACTTACTAACCTCTCAGGAGAAGAGATTAAGAAGTCTTCCTTTGCTTTTCCTGCCTCTCACTTTAGGTTTGGAAGTGTACCCCACATGGGGCTCTGATTGTGCTTTAAATCCTATCCTCTACTGCAGAAATTACCACCTAATACTGCAATGTTTTTCATGTCTGCTTGTCTTTGTAAAAGGCAGAACCTATGTCTTAATTATCTTTGTATCCCCAACATCCAGCAATAGTGCCTGGAGACAACTATAGGGACTTAATCATACCTATTATTAGCGTGCAACTTTTTGGATCAGATTTCTAAAGCTAGCATGGAAGAAGAGAAATGAGAAAGCTCCCGATTTGCAAGTGTGCTTTGTGTTTTGTGCTGAAAGCCTCTGATAAATTCAGCCGTGTGATTCAATTAACTTTCTAGTACTCAGGAGAGAGAATTATGGGTTCTGCCAACTTGCCATCGACTAATCTTAATTGTCTTTTGACCTATGCTAGTTGCATTGAGGGTAGGGGGATTATTGGTAATGTCACAGTTTAAAGTATTAACATTATACAGCATACAGATTATATAAAGGAGATTTGACCCCTTTTAGGAAAAGGTAACGGAAGTTAATAAAGTATAGGCAGTATGACTTCACTAATTAAACCAGTACCTCAGAATATTTTAATATAGAATTTTCCTCTAAGTCTTTGGGCCAACCTGAATGATATATTTAATGCTTCTTACTACAGAATCCTGATTTATAATATATAAACAATATTTTTTTGTCCTTCTATAACTTGAGCAATATTAATGAACTAATGCACACATGCTGAGTAATTCTCAAATAAATGTTTAACAAATGTGTATACCAAGGTCTTCCAATGATAACCACCTTCCTACAAAATAACACAATCACACATTAACTGTAGGTCACTAATTCTTACCCTTGCTCCTAAGCTTTGACTACTCTGAGATGCCATTTGTAAAGAGTTCTCCTTTTTGATCCTTGAGTCACCCTAAGAAACACAAGTCACTCAGGGAAGCCTCTCTTTCAAGCCATTGCCCCACACCCATGATCACTCCTCCTCCCAACAAGTCATAGAGCATCACTTCTACAAAAGAGGTCACAGAGGGGAGGGTCGTGGGGGGTCACTCCAAGATCTATATGTGAGTTGGGGAAAGTGCTACCTTCCTCAAAGAATGATGGAACAGAGCTTCGCATCATAGGCAGCAGTGTTCCTGGTGTCCTCAACTGGAACCAAGAAGGCATTGACTCAAAGACACTGTGAGATAAAGCATGGCTCAGTTTCCAGGTTATTGCTATAGCTCTACTATAGTATCTATTCATCTGACCTCTTTGAGCTAGCAAGGAAATTGAATCCAAATGCCTTTGAAAGTGAAAGTGAAAGTAAAAGTGTTAGTTACTCAGTCATGTCCAACTCTTTGTGATCCCATACACTGTAGCCATCCAGGCTCCTCAATCTGTGTGGTTCTCCAGGCAAGGATACTGGAGTGGGTTGCCATTCCCTTCTCCTGGGGATCTTCACAACCCAAGGATTAACCTGGGTCTCCTGCATTGCAGGCAGACTTGTTACTGTCTAAGCCACCAGGGAGCCCAGGTAGAACTTCATAAGCAATATTCAACCCATAGGTCTATGGTTCTGTTTGTCATAAATTATGAAGAAGAACCATCTGAAATTTTATACTAGCAGGGATCTCACCTGCCTACCTCACCTCCACCCATTAAATTAGTATCCCAAGATGCTACTAAATGAGATCTGGGGCTAATGATGGGAAATGCTCAATAGAGATGACTGACCTTCCCAACATGAAAGGGATTTTTTCAGATTGAAATAATGAGTCACAATCTTGAAACTAAATCCTCAGCCCTCTCAGATTTCCCTTAAGTCATTAGAATGAAAGTCAGGTGTCCAAAGTTTAAGGGTATAACAGCCTTCAGAGAAGTACAGGGTCAAAGTATCACTCGAGTAATTTACACAAACCACATATTTTATCTCAAAGGGAGGCTTTTTCAGATAACCATGCTAGTTGGACCTAAATTCTCTGGATAATTCTGCCAGTTCTCCTCCCTGTTATGTGTAGATCAAAGCGTAATGACTTGGCCTAGGACAATTGAAAAATTAATAACCGAAGCAAGGGTTTAAGAAATCCATAGTAATGATACAAATGAGACCTATCAAATTAGAAAACCAAAATGAAAACACACTAAACACTTCGAAATTTAATTAGAAAAGGTTCCAAGTTCAGACCTCACTGAGGCCATTTCAACACCAGCACTCTAGATTGGAATCTGAGGAAGAGAGTCATTATGGTGAACGTGACCTTGGGGAGGAGGAAAGATCTGTTTACTGCCTCCTTTACTCTGTCTGCCTTTTAGGGCTTGCCCCTTAACATCTTAAAAAAGTCAGGACAACAAAAAGAAACAGGCAGGCCTCTCTTCAGTTTAACCTTCACAAGAGACAGAGTTCAGTCTTTTTTTTTTTTTCCCTCAATAACAACAGTATCACAATTGATTTGAGACCATTCACCATAAACCATTTGAAAATATTTTCCAAATTAATGTATAAACTATGAACCATAAATTGGCTGCTGATCCCTATGAACCATTCCCATTGACTTCTAAGTCCAATACTGTATATCAGGTAAGATTCACTTTTCTCCTTTGCAAAAGAAAAGGGGCTTGTAGGTTATATATGTTTAGAATGAATCATCTTTCTTTTCTATAGCCTCTTTCATACAAATTGTATATCCTCTGAACACTTTATAGACTTCTACAATATGGGAGAGTGTAAAGAATAAATTACAAGGAACAAGGGAGAAGACAAGCTTCTATTCCTCTGTGAAGTTTATGTGGTACCTATCTCTGAAGGCTCTATATGCTTTGCATTATTATTTTACATCTTCAAATTTAGCCCATTATGCATTTAGTTCTCAAGCTATTGTTGTGTGATGTCCAACACTGCCATTAATCATATTTTTATCAGTGAGGAGGCTGAGACAAACAAGTTTCTACAAGGTCATATAGTGCATACAACAGTTAAAGGTCAGACAGTAAGTAAGCACTCAAACACAGGGCCCATTCAGCACACTTCAGAACATAAGCACTGGCTGACTTTGCAGGGAAGGGGTGATACAGGCGGGTTATTATAATACATAATGTGTCCATATTCCTCCTAAAACTAGCTTTATGATTTGTAAAGTTGGTATGTAGCAGGTATTTATACACATGCTGGATGCAGTTTTATGAACTGCCAGTATATCTGCATTAAAGTTGTCTTGGATCCTGAACCAAGTCTGGGGTGGCCTTGTAACCATCTGTAAATTAGTGTCTCCTTTCCGGACTACCTTTGGAAGTTTCTTCTCTCCTTTTGCCCTGGTCAACCCAAGCCTTTTCCCTCCCACTCCTGGTTGTTATTTCTCATTCTTCCATTCCATGATATTCTTCAAAAATTTAGTTTGTTAATAGACCTTCATTTTTACATTCCTAAGATAAAGCACTAATTAAAAATATGTTGCTAATGATTTCTTTCCTCGTCCTCTTTTGGAGAAACTGCTTCACAGGGCTGACCTAGGTTGTGTTTCTTTGGTACGCACCAAATTTAAATGCAGCAAGAGTGAGGAATCTCTGCATTCTAGTTCTGGGTCCCTATGTCCTTCTCTCACGGTCACAGACAGGATGACAATGTTGGATGGGAATGCTTGAGCAGGGATGGAGTACATTGAGAACCAGCCACGGACTGCCTGAGAAAGTTCAGGTATGACAGTGTCCATGAACCTGGGACAGAAAACTCGATCTGTTCAAAAAACAGAGCTCTTCCCTAAAGCAGGCACAGCTGTTAACAGCCTCAAGAGCAGCCACCTCATGAGTATTGCCAGACCCTTCTCTGAAGATAAAACCAAGAGGGGTATTAAGCATCCCATTTAAAGATTCTGAGTCTGGCTTTTTTCAGCAAATTTACACCTTTACCTGGAGAAGCTGGCATTTTCCATGTGCCACAGTTCCTTCCAGGGTTACGTATACAAGAGGACACTTAGTATTTACACACAAACACACTCATACACACACCCACAGTTTCCTAGTAGAGACAGCAAAATTTCGGCGGGCTGAGGGTGGACAATCCACGAACACATAAAATACAATACAGAACTCTCTATCTTTATATCACTGAGTAGACACAGATTATTGTTTCTTTCCTTAGTGAGACTTTTCAGCTACAAAGAAAAATGTTTCATGGGGGCCATGGGTCCATGAAGTGGAGCTATTACAGGATTACACTGTAATGGTGCACTGTAATTCAACTGTGGTTTTGACTGCCAGTGATCACAACGGGGCAAGGTTGGCAGGAGATCTCCTTCCCACCACAACTCCAGGAGCCTGGCTTTATTTGAGTCCCACCTCAAAGGAAAAGGGAAAGAATGGAGCAGCTCTAGAGAGCCCAACCACTGTTACTCTGGCCTGGAGACCAATGGAAGGAAGCTGTAAATCCATATTCCAAAGCTGGGGTTTCTCCCTCTCTGACCAATCCTTAGTCTGGTTAGTGAATTAGAACTACGGTTGCCAGACTGTTATTGTTTCACTGCTCAGTCATGTCTGACTCTTTTGTGATCCTGTGGACATAGCCTGCCAGGCTCCTCTGTCCATGGGATTTCTCAGGAAAGAAGAATGGAGAGTGTTGCCTTTTCCTCCTCCAGGGGATCTTCCTGACTCCGGGATTGAACCTGTGTTTCCTGCATTAGCAGGTGGAGTCTTTACCACTGAGCCACCTGGGAAGCCCATCCGCAGACTAGCAAGGATGCTAGTAACCTCTTAGTGTTAGTCTGCTGCTGACCAGAAGCCAGATGGTGTGCTCCCAAGAACCAAGAAAGCCAAAGGTGCTGCTGATGGAGCTGAAGATCTCTCAGGATAACAAGAATAAGGTTTCTTAATCTGAAACAAGACAGAACAACTATTCCCTCCATCAACTCAACCAGCTTCAAATTACTAAAGCTGTGACTTTTTGACATTATAGTCTATAGCTGCAAGACAACCCTGAGTGGCAGGTAAACATCAGTGAAAGAATGCGTTTCCATAAATACTTATTTATTTATGAAGAGTATGTGGCATGTAGAATAAATAAACCTGCAGTCATTGTTTCTTTTTGAAGTCTGTAACCTGTCATCATAGGTTAAATAACTGTCAGGAGAGCTCATACCCATGAAGTTTTAAATAGGAGCTGAAATTGGTGTTTCCCTATGCTAGATGGATGCTTCTACACATTGTCAATTCTTTCCTTTCTACAAAAACTTACATTTAAATGTACAAAAAATAAATCAAAATATGTATTCCATGAGGGGAAAGGTATTAGGAGGTGGAATGGAGTTGAGGATGAGTAGGAGGGAGGTCAATTTATGTTATATGACTACTCTTTTTTAATACTCATTTTTATTTATTTGGCTGTGACCGATCTAAGTTGCAACAGACAAAATCTTTGATCTTCATTTCGCTATGAGGGATCTTTGTTTGCATCACTTGAACTCTTAGTTGCAACACGTGCAATCTAGTTCCCTGACCAGGGATCAAACCCTGGGCCCCTGCACTGGCAGTGTGGAGTCTTAGACACTTGACCACCAAGGAAGTTCCCCACAACTATTCTTTATCTGCAATTAATTTATTTTCAGTGCTCCACAGGTTAATCTAGTTTACTTGCTACTGTTCCTTACTATTGATTTTAATTGCTCCCCAACAATAGTCTTTTTTATTTCACTGATCTTTGAAAATTCCATGTAACCATATTTAGAGGCATTGCTCACAGCATCTTTTCTCTCTTCCACTCAGCTTCTGTCCTCTAAATGGGCTTCTCTTCCAGCCTCATTTGCTTTTTATTTTTGCTTGTTTTCCCACTGTCTTTGTCCTCCTCGCTCTCCCTTTCTATCTATTTTTATAACCGTCCTCTTGACTCGATCCTCTTCTTTCTTGTTGCAGCTGCAGATTTTTCCAGTTTTCTCTATGTTGGTGCTTGCTGTTGTCACTAAACACTCTTCTTTTCTTCCTGTCTACGTTTTTTTTTTCATGCTTTCCTCATTTATCCTCCCCATTCCTGTATCTCTGTTAACTTGGAAGTTTTTAGAAAAGCAAAAAGAATATGAAACTTGAAAGTTTCAAAGTCACAGGAAAACATAACACTCTAGCTTGCCTCAGCAGAGACTGAGTCTCCATTCCTGCAGAATTACATGAACTAATGTAATTAGTTCTCAAAAAGTGAGAGGATATAAGGGAAGCTGCACTGGTTCATATATCATTTAGGTGAGATAATTTAATATTGAATTAATTGCTCCCATGAGTAGTCATCTTAGATTATTGTCCCTGTAAAAGGAAATTAGGAAGTTTCCACCCTTTATGAGAAGAAGCATAATGATAAGTGTGTCTCACATCAACAGATAAGGTCCGAAAGGAGGAGGTAGTCATTCTGGGTTTATCATTCCAATTCTATCTAGTTTATTTAGACAGTCCTTAAAAGTAGAGGATCCCAGGACTCCCATTTGATTTTTTTAACTAAATGGTATTTATTTATGCTTCACACACACTCACATACATACGTACACACACACGGCCATATCCCAGGAATATCACACTCATTGATGAAAGCCGAAAGCTAAGTAGATAACCAAGTGAATGTGCACCTAGTCTGTTTTATTCTGTAGACTTTATGTTTGAACCATTTTCAGATTTCTGAAACATCCTTAAGGTGTTCGGTGCCACACAGATTTCTATACTATCTTGTATGAAACCTGTTTTTTTTCCAGGGCTGCACATAATCAAGTAAGGGATTCACATATTCCCCTCTTCTTCTCTCTCTTCTATAAGCAATGCTTATTAAGGGACATTCTTACATTCTACCCATATCCCCTGTACTACATAGATGGCTGTCTTGATCCTGAATGTGTATGTGTAAAATTACACATGTTGTTAAGCACAAAAGTTCTAGTTAAATATTGGCACCCTTAGAAGGAAGTAAGGGAACCTATTGAATTTTTCTGGTTTTAGTATACTGTGTTATCCATGAGCCGAGATAACACAAAGATAGTGCTGAATATGACCAACAGCCCATGGAATGGCAGAGTTCCACAATAATGACACTGCCTGCTGCCCTCTCACTCCCACTGCTCCACCGGGAGGATACAGTGACTTTGAAAACAGAAAAGGCAGGCATTTATGATGTCCCCAGGGCACAGGGATGAGGAGGACAGCCTTGTTGGACACAGTTTCCTGCCTCCTGCTGTCATTCAGGGAACATACGGATTTTGAAATCTACAGATCATTAGTTGAATAAAATATTGAACAAGATACAAAACTCTAGTTTCCCCCTGATCTCTGCACCAAGCTTCATGATCTGATGAGCTCCACCTCTCGCATTCTACTCCCACCTTCCACAAAGCCAAGAACCATCATGGAAAACAGTTTTGCTATCATATCACCTCACAGTCGGATGGTCATCCTGTTTCTCTGATTTTGAGAAATTCAAGTTGTTACCTTTGAGGAACAATTAACATCTATTTCCAGTCCATTATCCTTTTTCAGGATACAGTAGGCAGTATTTTATGGGCTTTTAAACAGGATATGGATACCCCATCAAATGTTGGTGGTCTGAGCTACAGCGATGGCACCAGGCAAACTGCCAAAGATGTGGCCAAGTTCAAAACATTCAAAGCTGAACTATATTCCTCTCAAGAACAGTCTAGGCCTGGTAAGGCATACCCAGGCTTTCTGTGGGAAATTTATCATTCATGCCCAAGATGGAAATTACGATTTCTCCACGATGTGTGGGAACCAGAAAGGCACTGAGCATCTGAAATAAAATGAAAACAATTTAGCTCTGTTGAATGTCACCCTCTGTTGTTGATTTCCACACATCTGTGCATTTTCCCTTATACGAGACTTCATGTAAATGTGCTAGTTTTTGAGAAAGATGAAGAAAATCCATAATCAAAATTATCTGGCTCACGGCATTCCTAGTTTCATAGACTCGGTATCTCTCTGAAGGGAGTTACCTCTTCAGCAAGTCCATACTCAGACAGATAACATGTGTGTACATATGTGTGGGTATGTTTCAGAATATGAAAGAGCAAATGTCTCAGCTGGAAAAGTCCCTATTTTTCAAAGACTATCACTTCCATATCATCCTGGTTAACCAGAAGCCAGCACACAAGGTTCAGTGGGGAGAAATACAAAGACCCTCATGCCAGAATGGAGCCAATGCAGCACAGGATTCAGGCCTCTCTTGGAAGCTGGATATGGGGGTGTCCTTCACGTCTCCATTCGCTGCTTGCTCATGAGGCCAAGGTGTGTCTCCTTTCTAAGTCCTGACAATCTGAAAACGATGAGAAATTCATCTCAGCCCCCTTCCCAGATGACAAGCAAGTTGTACATTGTATTCACTCCCACTCTTCCCGGTTTATCTGCCCTGACAGTTCACTGCAGCTCTGTGTAGCTGGGAGCCCAGAGGGCATCCATGACCTTTCTCAAGCTGTTCCCAGCTGTCATCAGTGCCTCTGTCCCTCTTTCATTTTTCTATCTGTTGCTTCTTTCAGGTGCTTCCTCTCTTCTTCATTTCTAGTCTCTCTCTGTGCATCTCTCTTCCTCCTTCAAATCACCAGCATCTTTCAACTGTATCACTTTACAAACTGCTACTTTATTTTCCCCTGCCCTACTTTCCTTTCATCACTTTTACTTTAGAATTTATTTGTGTTTTTCCTCTTTAATTTTTGGCAAGAGGAGCTCAGTACCTGATACAGTACACTAGTGCTCTCAGAAACGCTGAATGATAAAAAAGAAAAGAAAAACAACAACAAAAACTCGGGTGATGACTTTCCTCTTCGTTTCCACATGCTCCTCATCCTCAAATATCTCACATCTATTTCACTTTTCTCCTCTTCTTTTCTATACTTCCCATCTTTAGCATTATTTCCCTCCACTTATCTGTTATTTTAAATCATTAAATATCACACAGTAGTCACGATGTGACAGAGTACTGGCCTGTGATGCTTACTACCAGAAATATTCTGCAAGTTCAGGCTTTTGAAAGAAACAACAATATATTATGTTTTATATGTCCATTTGGAAAACTTAAGACATATGGGGGCTTGGCAGAAACATCATCAACTTTAGAGTAGTGCTCAATCATTCCCACAGAGAACATTCTTACAACCTATCGCCGCTTCTAGAAAATGGGTACCGACTCTGATGGAAAATAAATGCGAACAGGATAGCTTTAGAAAATGCTTCCAAGTCTTTTGTAGGAGGCCTAGATTAATAAAAATGGTCAGATTATTGGGGTAGGAAGGGCTATTTTTGCAACACAATATACCATTGAATCATCACCCTTGCAATGTTCAATCTGTAGCTATATGGGTATATTGGAAAGGAAAAAAAAAATCTCTTTCTGATATTCAGGACTTAAAGGTTCAGTTTTGCCTTTTTGAATTTTTTTCTTCCTCTTGTTGGCAGAGAAAACTGTTTCAGATCTCATTTTTTGGTTTAAAAATATTATCTCCAATCCAGAAAGGTTCACTCTAAACCAGAGATGACATTTCTGTGCTATGAAAAAAACAGGAACAAAGATTAGATTCAACTAACTCTTTGGCAATCAATATAGGGAGCTGCTTTGCACCCCTCCCCTTTCCCCCTTCAATACATTTCCCATGAATGCTCTTCTATATTTGGAGAAGAGCTGGAGGTGAGGAAGGCTGTACACAATGAATTGAGTATGTTTTATTAATGTAACCACAGACCTGTGACCATAAATTCAAAATTTTTCCTTAGTTTTCTTTTCCCCATCATTTATTATAATATTTTTCCTTTCAGAGTAATTTTGTATTCTTTTATTGCTTGGATTTTATGAAATTCTACATAACTTGTTTTCATCACATCAAGTGATCAGGAATATTCTTGTCTGAATAGTTTCAGGGCTTTCTCCAGTCACTAATGCTGATTTTCAAACAGATTATGGTCCAGAACTCTCAAAGACCTAGTTATTCTTGAAGTTGTGGCCACTGTCATTGATTAAAGTCATTATTCTGGTAGTTAAATATTTAGCAGATTGTTATGAATCAGGCACACTAGACAAAGGCATTCCTTAATGATAAGAACCCTGAGAGATTTCTCCTTTGTTCCCAGGATAAGGAAGTAAAATGACAAGCTCATCTCAGCCAGAGCCGTGATGACCAACAGCTCTTGTTGGCACTGTATATGCTGACAGCACTTTCTTGATATTTTTTCCCACTTCTTTTTGTCTTCCTATTTTTCTTTCTGTATTAAAAATGATAGTCATTTTGCTACTAGGTGATGAAGGAGAAAGAAATGCCTGTTTCACAGATAAAAGCAAGGCACTACTTTACAGCAACACTGGCTTAGTGTCTTGTATCATCAATCTCTCTGGCTTTATCCATCACCATCACCATTTCGTCTCTTGCGGTCCAAGGTTGATGGCAACAAGACAGATATCATTACCTGAATACAAAGAAATGCAGGGAAGAAGCCCTGATTCCAGAACACTGTTGTGCTGACACTCAAACTAAATACCTAGAGACTCATGGTCTTCCAAGAGTGTGCACAAGTGCATTTACTTATTCATTTAAACAAGTACTTATTGAGTCGCCGTTATCCCTGGATTCTTGAAATTGCCCCCTAATCGGTATCTCTGCTTCTGCTGGAGCCCCTTTTCAATCTATTCTCAGCTCAGCATCCAGAATGATCCTATTAAAACCCCTCAGTCTCTCCTTTTCTTCAGACATTCTTGGCCCACTGCAACTAAAATCATCACTTCCTTACACTGGCCCTATACATGGTCCTCAGTCAACTCTCTGACCCACTTTCAGTCTCTGCTCACTTGCTCCACTCCATCCCAAAGACCGTTCCCCTATTTCTCAAACACCAGCTGAGCTCCCATCTCAGGGCCTTTGCACTTGCCCTTCTCTCTACTTCTAGCACTTTTCCTGAATCTATCCACAGCGAGACCTTTCCTGGCCCTTTTATCTAAAATTGCAGTCCTCCCTTATCCCTTTTCCATGATTTATCATTCTCCTTAACACTTGCCAATGTCTACCATACCATATAGTTATATTTTAGTTATCTTTTATGTTCCCAACTAAAGTGGCATGAAGGCAGGGATTTTCTTGTTTCTTTGCTATATCTACAATGTCTAGGAAAGTGCTTAGCATAAAACAAAACCTTAATATAAGGTGAATGAATTGGGACAGAGAAGTCAATGGTCAGTAAGACAGGGATGATTGCTGCCCACAGGATATTATAACCCACTGGGACAGACCAACCATATTTAAAGAGACAAGTAGGCAATCATTTCAAACTCTGATAAGCACTATAAACAGCAAACAAAATATTGAGATGAAACACAAAAGGAGGGAAGATGTCATTCAGAATCATTGGTCATGAAAGTCCTTGCTATGAGATGCGAAGCATGAGATAAAGCTGAAACGTATTAGAGTAGGTGCTAGAAACAAGGGAGAGTGGTAAGGAGAGAACAGGTGTCTTGAGGCAGGAAAAATGTCGGCATGCTGCAAGAACAGAGAAAACTTGTGGGGCTGGATCTGAGGAGCAATAACGTCATTGCTCACCTTTACGAGGCTTTATTGAGATGCCAGACTCTGTTTTAAAGGCTCTGTCTCAAACTATCTTAACAGCCCTACACAGTAGAGAATATTCTATCATCCATTTCATAGGAAGACATGGGATATACAGCTAGTAAGTGGTAGAACTGGGACTGTAGAACCTAGATTCTGAACACTACCCTCCTGCTGTCTTCCTACACAGCAGAATTCTATGCTTAAATGGAGGTGCTGAGGATCCAAAAATGCATGTGTTTAGTTGCTACAAATCTTCACATGGAATATTTAAAAATCAGGCAATATACTAATTTTTTATGCTGTTCGTTTATTTATATATATTTTTTGGAGTTATGTCACAATGTTATTTTGGTTTCTGCTGTACAATGAAGTGAATCAGTTATGTGTATGCTTAGTTGCTCAGTCGTGTCCAACCCTTTGTGATCCAAAAGACTGTAGCCTGCCAGGTTCCTCTGTCCATAGGGATTCTCCAGGCAAGAATACTGGAGTGGGTTGCCATGCCCTCCTTCAGGGGATCTTCCCAACCCAGGGATTGAACCCAGTTCTCCCACATTGCAAGTGGATTCTTTTACGGTCTGAGCCACCAGGAAAGCCCTATATGTATACATATATTCCCCTCTCCCACTCCCGCCCCCATTCCACCCCTCTAGGTCATCACAGAGCAATGAGCTGAGCTCTTTGTGCTTTATAGAGGTTCCTACCAGCTTGCTAGTTTACACATAGTAGTGGGTATATATCAATACTACTCTCTCAATTTTCCCCACCCTCCCTTTCCTCCACCATGTCTACATGTCCATTCTCTACAACTGCATCTCTATTCCTACCCTGGAAATAGGTTCATCTGCATTATTTTTATAGATTCCACATATATGCATTATAATGTAACTAAAATTAATAAGGAATAGTATAAGAATAATAAATTAGGAGTTTGGGATTAACATATACATTGCTACATATAAAATAAACAACCAAGAAAGACCTGCTGTGTAGCACCTGCTGTGTACACAGCACACATATTATTATTATATATTAATATTCCCCTTATTATCTTGTAATAAGGGGAAAAATCTGAAAAAGAAGATACACACACACACATACACACACACATATATATATATAAATAAAAAACGGACTCACTTTACCATACCACCTGAAACTAAAACAACATTGTAAATTATATGTCAATAAAAAAGAGTAATGTAAAATCAGTTTAACAAAAATAAATCATGTTATTATTATTTTTACCTCTGAGCCAATGAATATACTATACTATCTTGACCTTACAGAGAAGAAATTGGTGTTTTAACTTCTATAAGTTTACAGAGACAAAGAAGCACAGTGTCAAAATGAAAACCTATCTACCCTGAAACAGCACAGGGTATCTGCCCTGGATCAATCCATCGTGCCTGTTACATAGCCAGCACACTGGCAGCTAGCATCTCACACTTTAGATGCGGGGGGCAATGGCACATAGGCACACACAGACCTGCTCAGCCAGCTCCTTGAAAATAACCAAGACTACTATCTGAAAAGAGTTTTTGTGTCTCTGAGAATCCTCAAAGACGCTTTGAAAGACTTGAAGAGAAATGATCTTAACAAAAGAACCAAAAAAAAAAAAAAAGAAAGAAACTTGAAAGTGAACAGAAGTTCTGAAGTGTGTGGGGGTGGAGAAAGCTATCTCAGAGAGAAACAGGGAAGGGAGGCTAACTCAAAGCAACCAGAATAGCTTAGTGAGCTAAGGATCTGTGACTTGGTGATTCTGTGCCCCAGGGAGACCACTGCTTGGCAAAGGAAGGATGGAGCTTACTGCGCTGAGATGGTCGGTTTCTGCACTTCCTACTGTGCACAAAGGGCTCGACCCAGCTGGCTAGGGATTTCCATGTCACTTAATCTGTTGTTCTTAGAAAACCAAAGACCTGATCTGTTGGGTCTCCTGGCTGACCAGAAGGGTTCCTTTGTGAGAAATAAAATTACCATGAACTCCACCGAGCCATGTGCTCTGCCAGATTCTATGAGGGCAGCCATCCCTGCTAACTTCTGCCCTCCTGACCAGCCTCACTTCCACCTGTTGGCTTTCCATCACCCCTGCAAGTTCAAGCACAAGCCCCTTTGTTGGCCACCGGGCTTATGCAGTAGTCATTCCTTTTTATCAGTGTTCATTGTTAACTGTAGCAGAAACAAGCTAATAAAAGAAGTATAGGCAGAAAAAGGCCAGGTTTGCACAATTAAAATGGAATAAACACCCTGGCTGTACCACAAGGTGCTATAGATACAAAGAGAAAGTCAAAGAAGTGACCTGTTATGTTGATGTTTATTTGTTGGAACAGCTGAGAATTATCTCCTGATCTATTTCACCTTCATAACAGGTGGCCCTTTCTGAGTCCCATGGCACCTGGCTAGAGTGAGTGTGAAATCTTACTCATGCAGAAAACATGAACTTTTGTCTCCTTCTAAGGAAAAAAAAAAGAACAATACAGGTCATATATGATTGGCTCTTCAATTGTAGTCATTTACTGTATTTTAATTTCTCCGTGGGAAAGGCTGTGTCCTTGCCTATTCCTTAGTTTGTGCATCTATAATATAAAGAAACTATCAATTGCTCTATTTCCCTTCCTGGAGTTTTTAGGGAAAGCCAGGCAGTAGCAAAAACAAAAACTGAAAAACATGTGAATACAAAGGACAAAGTTGCAAATCAAGTTAAAAATATCAGCAGAGAGTAAAGTACAGTTAAGAAAAATGTCACTTGGTTTCAAGAAATCCACGCCTGCAGCTTCTTTGGTTAAGAACCTGTTTGCTAGGCAGTCAGAGGTAAGTACTGTAGAACTGTATTTTCCAACATTGGTGGCAATTTTGCACAAGTCAGAAAAACTTTGGACCGCCATATCACACACAAGCCTTCCTAACACTCAGTACTGGAATCTGTACAGTGGGGCCACTGTGGTCAGTTGGATTCTGATAGGCAAGGTCTTTGGTGCTCCTTTGTCACCAGAGGAGGTGGACTGGTGTTCCAGTAGTACCAGGGAGTGAAGACTTCTGGGCTAGTAGGGTCAGGAGGTACCAAGAAGGCAGATAGAAAAAAAGAGGTGTGTGTAGTCAGGGGGGACAACCAGATACCTGCCACTAAGGAAGATCATCAGCACATTGGTCAGAAAAGTTGACATCATTATACTCTTTTACCAGAAAAGCAAGAAGAGAAAGGGATGAGGGACCCTGAAATATCATCTTACTTGAAGTCCCACAGTACTCTTGGTGACTTGAGGACACAGACTCTATGCAAAGGGCTCAGGGTGTGACTTGGACATCTGGCCTCCATAGCAGCCTTATTCATAACTCCACACTGTCATCCACTGGTAAGAGCAGTAGAGCCCCATCCCCCTGGGAGATAAGCCATGCTACCCCAAAGAGAGGTGGAAGTTGGCTTCCTCTCCAAGCACTCTGGGGTCAGAAGAGGCTTCGGCTGAGGGGACTTGCCCTCAAACTGCTGACACCTCTCCTCACATTTTTCTCTTTTGAATCAGAGTTACCACAGGAGAACCCTACAGGGTCATGGTTGTCATAAAAAGCACCCTAGCGTGACCTACCTGGTTATGTGGTCTGACAGGCTGTCTGTGTGCCTTCACTATTTCCTCAAAAGACATGCCTTATTACAAAGCGACTGCCAGAAAGAAAAGAAAACATCTGCAATTTGAATAAAGAATGGGGAAATCGCAACCTAAGAAGCCCATCAAAATAGACACTGTCAGTGGTCACAGACTGAAAAAAAAAAAAAAATGTAAATGAATCAATAGGTAAAATGAATTGACAGTCATGGACATACACCAGCCACCTCCACTCGTTCCACTCGTGAAAGCACTGTGTATACAGACATTTAAGTGTCATTAGCAGTATTTATGAATCCCTCCCATATGCAGGGTTTTACTTTGCAGATCAAGTGAAGTAAGGAGAGAGTAAGAGAGACATGCTGAGACTCCATGCTGCTGGAAGAAAAAAACCCTCATTTGTATTCCTAAGCCCTTTGCCATGAATTGCTGATGTCCCCAAACAAAAAGAAAGCTCGTGGTTTCTGTTCTGGTAGATTAAAAAGCCCTTTAGTTTAACAGCAAAGCATCTGTCTACCTTGTTATACATATGGCATCTAATCGGAATGCAGAATGCTAAGGCAGAAGGGAGTGAAGAAAGTGAAAATATTGGGGTGGGAAGCAAAGGAAGGTATTAAAAATAAGATTTAGGGAGTAAATTAAGGCAAGAAATTCTATAAAAGAAAGAGCGGGCATAGGAAATGGGACTCAGGAAGGTAAGCGAAAGCTAATGTCAGGATGAGGTGCACAGAAGGACAGGGAAAAATGTGTAAAAGTGAAATGAAGTTGGATGAAGACAGGGGAAGAGAAAGATAGCCCGGCAGCAGATGGAGAGCAGCTGGGGAGAAGGAGAAAGGCTCTGATCGATCGCATAGTCTGCAGGAGCTCAGTCCTGGGGTCGTGATGATCTTTTCAATGGACTGAACTCCGCTCTGGGGGGTTAGAATCCTGGCAGAACCATTTGATTGAATCACGATTTTTCAATTGATCACTTCATGTCAGCCATCTTTGCTGCTATGAGTCATCACCCCCCAGAACCCTGCACAAAAGACACCATTCTGTCTTGAGAACTTTGGTGACATTAATTATTTTTTAAAGAGTCTATTAAAACTTGGACAGCTTCTGTTGACATTCCTCAAGGAGAGAAATGCCCTAGATACGAATAGCTGCTCTGTGATAACACGATGATAAAAAAAAAAAAAGTGAAGTAGAAAAAAGGAGGCCTGGGAGACTATGAATCCATTTCTTCAAGAGCAGAACTAAATCATAGGTTTATTAAGAATTATATGGATGCTGGTGTGGTTGTTTGGTGTCCACTTGCCCAGTCATCTTGGGATCTTAAACAGCTCATCTTTAATTCTGCGACATACAATTTCCTATGGAGATGAAGGTCTTTGGGGTGGAATGACAGGCAGCTACTCCAAGTATGCCTTGAAGTCTTTAGGCCTGTACACTCGATCACAATCTAACCAGAGTTAGGGAGACAAGATCCTCTTTCAGCTAAGACTCTTCCTCAGAGCATAGGCTCTGTTTTCTCTCCCCATTAAAAAAAAAAAAAAAAAATATATATATATATAAACATATATATATGTTTATATATATATATATAAATATATATATATGTTTATATATATATATATATAAATATATATATATGTTTATATATATATATATATATTCTGCCTGGGTAGGAGGAGCTGGCTACAGCCCAATGGAGCGGATTATTCACCAATTTCAATTATCTGCACTAACGCTCCCCTTCATTGGTGAAGGTAATTGAGAGTTAAATGTATTTACCAGGACAGGGCTGTAAAGCTGAAACAAATTTACAGGTGTGATGCGGAAATGAAAAAGTAGAAAAAGCACTGGTCTAGACAGTGCTTTTTGAAAACATATTTCACATAACTCTGGGAAGATTGCTAGGTCCTGAGGGGAGGGGAGGTATTTCAGAAGAGCTATTAGAAGTGCTATTAGGTTTTCAGAGATTTTGGTGGTTATTGAACTTTTTGTATTTTAAGTGAGGATGAGGGTATTATCTCTGAATCCAATTCCTTTGTCTCCTTCTATTTCCAAAGGCACTCTGGTCTTCATCCTGCCGTGGAGCATTGCTCCCAGGAGCAATCTAGCATCCCTGTGGAAAGTGGCCGACCTAAATGTGGCTCTCCAAAGACAAAAATTTTATTCTGGGTATTTTACGATGACCCAGATATGGTATAATATAAAATAGAGAGAATATATTACTGTGGGTCCCATAATGTCTATTTCAAAGCTTCCTAATATCTACTTATAGTGTTATTATTTTTAGGTCCTGCCTCTCCCTTTACAAGGACTAATGACCATAGGGTAGCATACACATCTCGCCTTTTACATTAACACTCTGAATAAGAAGCCAAAAGTTTTGTTTCTCTTTTTTTTTTAAGTACACAGATGGCATCTATTTTCAAAAATACTAAAATCATTGGGTTTATAACTTCTTGAAATGCCAATTAGTTTGATGATACAAATATAAATCTACACAAGCATGAATTCATCAAAATTATAACTCCTGATTTGCAGCAGGACAATTTCCTGTTGCTGCTGATCATGATGAAACAAACCACATGTCTTTTCCTCTCAGAGCCTTTGCACATACTCTGGGTGCCTCCACCCAGCATATGGTTGGCTCCTTCATATCCCCCTGGATCTCAGCTTAAAGCTCACCTCCTCAGTGAGGCCTTCCTTGATTCCTCTGCTACAAGGATATTACTTCAGAATTCTATTTATTCTTTATAATAGTACTATAAAGTACTATGTAGTACTTAAAGTATATAGTAATTCATAGTTCTATAGTACTGTTTCTAATTATCTTATTTATTTGTTTGTTTAAAAGGGGCCTGTCCTTGTGAATAGATATATCTACCCCAGTGTCCACAGCAGTATTATTCACAATAGCCAGGACATAGAAGCACCTTAAATGTCCATCTACAGATGAATGAATAAAGAAAATGTGTTACATATATAAAATGAAATATGACTCAGTCATACAAAATAATAATGCCATTTGCGGCAATATTGATA
Source organism: Bos indicus (assembly GCF_029378745.1). Classification (NCBI taxonomy): domain Eukaryota; kingdom Metazoa; phylum Chordata; class Mammalia; order Artiodactyla; family Bovidae; genus Bos; species Bos indicus. The sequence continues at coordinate 62,849,138 of NC_091760.1, forward strand.
GACTCAGAGATGATCATACTCAGTAAAGCAAGCCAGACAAAGACAAATAGCATATGACACTGCTTATATGTAGAATCTAAAAAAAAATGATACAAATGAACTTATATACAAAACAGAAATAGACCCACAGACATAAGGAATTAATAGTTACCAAAGGAGAAGTGGGGGATAGATTAGGAGTTTGGAATAACATACACACACTACTCTATATAACACAGATAATCAACAAGCACCTACTGTATACCACAGGGAATGATACTCAGTATTTTGTCATAACCTATAAGGGGAAATAATCTGAAAACATACATATATATGTAAAACTGAATCACGTTGTCATACAGCTAGAAGTAACACAGTATTGTAAATCAATTACATTTCAATAAAAAATTAAATTAAAAAATAATAAAATGGGTCTGTCTTCACAACAAGACTGTAAACCCATTGAAATAGGCATCATGTTTTTCATGTACACTCTTTCTTCCCTACTGCTAGCAATGAGCCTGTCCTGGGACATAGTACATGCATAACTAATGCTGAATGAAATTAATACATGAAGAAAAGATGTCTGGGTTTTTGTTGCGGTTGGTGGATGCCCCTTTCACCAACACATCACTCTGAATCCTTTCAATAATTACATGTCCTAGGTTCTATAAAGGAAAGAAAAAACTCTTCACTTTCATAAATACTTAAAATATTTTGTTCCTCTAGTACTACTGCCAATAATAGTGAAAATTGTTGTGACACACCTATATTGCATGCATTCATTTATCCAATACTCACAACAAATCTGTAAGGAAGTACTTTTATTACTTTACTTTACATGTAAGGACAAGAGAGCTAGTACGGTTAAGGAATTCGCCCTTACCAGCTGTTAACAAATGACAAGATAGATTCACAACTCGGAGAAGGCAATGGCACCCCACTCCAGTGCTCCTGCCTGGAAAATCCCATGGATGGAGGAGCCTGGTGGGCTGCAGTCCATGGGATCACGAAGAGTCAGACACGACTGAGCGACTCCACTTTCACTTTTCACTTTCATGCATTGGAGAGGGAAATGGCAACCCACTCCAGTGTTCTTGCCTGGAGAATCCCAGGGACGGGGGTGCCTGGTGGGCTGCCATCTATGGGGGCACACAGAGTTGGACAAGACTGAGGTGACTTAGCAGCAGCAGCACACTCAAAACTCAAGTCTATTTGATGTCAAAACTCTCATCATTCATTTACTCATATATATTTAAGTCTCATTCATGTGAGAATTATGAACTATTTATTTTTAATTCATATATATATTTCAGTTCAGTTCAGTTCAGTCACTCAGTCGTTTCCGAGTCGCTCAGTCGTTTCCGACTCTTTGCAATCCCATGAATCGCAGCACACCAGGCCTCCCTGTCCATCACCAACACCCAGAGTTCACTCAAACTCATGTCCATCGAGTCGGTGATGCCATCCAGCCATCTCATCCTCTGTTGTCCCCTTCTCCTCCTGCCCTCAATCCCTCCCAGCATCAGGGTCTTTTCCAATAAGTCAACTCTTCACATGAGGTGGCCAAAGTACTGGAGTTTCAGCTTCAGCATCAAATCTTCCAATGAACACCCAAAACTGATCTCCTTTAGGATGGACTGGTTGGATCTCTTTGCAATCCAAGGGACTCTCAAGAGTCTTCTCCAACACCACAGTTCAAAAGCATCAACTCTTTGGTGCTCAGCTTTCTTCACAGTCCAACTCTCAATCTCACATCCATACATGACCACTGGAAAAACCATAGCCTTGACTAGATGAACCTTTGTTAGAAAGGTAATATATCTGATTTTCAATATGATATCTAGTTTGGTCATAACTTTCCTTCCAAGGAGTAAGCGTCTTTTTAATGTCATGGCTGCAATCACCATCTGCAGTGATTTTGGAGTCCCCAAAAATAAAGTTTGACACTGTTTCCACTGTTTCCCCATCTATTTCCCATGAAGTGATGGGACCAGATGCCATGATCTTCATTTTCTGAATGCTGAGCTTTAAGCCAACTTTTTCACTCTCCTCTTTCACTTTCATCAAGAGGCTTTTGAGTTCCTCTTCACTTTCTGCCATAAGGGTGGTATCATCTGCATATCTGAGGTTATTGATATTTCTCCAAGCAATCTTGATTCCAGATGGAGAAGCTCTTTACAGTCAGCAAAAACTAGACCAGGAGCTGACTGTGGCTCAGATCATGAACTCCTTATTGCCAAATTCAGACTTAAATTGAAGAAAGTGGGGAAAACTAGAACATTCAGGTATGACCTAAATTAAATCCCTTATGATGATACAGAGGAAGTGAGAAATAGATTTAAGGGACTAGATATGATAGACAGAGTGCCTGATGAACTATGGAATGAGGTTCGTGACATTGTAAGGGAGACAGGGATCAAGACCATCCCCATGGAAAAGAAATGCAAAAAAGCAAAATGGCTGTCTGAGGAGGCCTTACAAATAGCTGTGAAAAGAGAAGCAAAAAGCAAAGGAGAAAAGGAAAGATAAAAGCATCTGAATGCAGAGTTCCAAAGAATAGCAAGGAGAGATAAGAAAGCCTTCCTCAGTGATCAATGCAAAGAAATAGAGGAAAACAACAGAATGGGAAAGACTAGAGATCTCAAGAAAATTAGAGACACCGAGGGAACACTTCATGCAAAGATGGGCTCGATAAAGGACAGAAATAGTATGGACCTAACAGAAGCAGAAGATATTAAGAAAAGGTGGCAAGTATACACAGAAGAACTGTACAAAAAAGAGCTTCATGACCCAGATAATCACAATGGTGTGATCACTCACCTAGAGCCAGACATCCTGGAATGTGAGGTCAAGTGGGCCTTAGAAAGTATCACTACGAACAAAGCTAGTGGAGGAGATGGAATTCCAGTACAGCATTTCAAATCCTGAAAGATGATGCTATAAAAGTGCTGCACTCAATACGCCAGCGAATTTGGAAAACTCAGCAGTGGCCACAGGACTGGAAAAGGTCAGTTTTCATTCCAATCCCTAAGAAAGGCAATGCCAAAGAATGCTCAAACTACGGCACAATTGCACTCATCTCACACGCCAGTAAAGTAACACTCAAAATTCTCCAAGCCAGCCTTCAGCAGTACGTGAACTGTGAACTTCCAGATGTTCAAGCTGGTATTAGAGAAGGCAGAGGAACCAGAGATCAAATTGCCAACATCTACTGGTTCATCAAAAAAGCAAGAGTTCCAGAAAAACATCTATTTCTGCTTTATTGACTACGCCAAAGCCTTTGACTGTGTGGATCACAATAAGCTGTGGAAAATTCTGAAAGAGATGGGAATACCAGACCACCTGACCTGCCTCTTGAGAAATCGGTATGCACGTCAGGAAGCAACAGTTAGAACTGAACACGGAACAACAGACTGGTTCCAAATAGGAAAAGGAGTCCGTCGAGGCTGTATATATATTTATTCACATATATAATTCTCATAGAACCTGTAGTCTCATAGAAACTGCTCTACTGAATTTGTAGAATCCTGGAAACTTTTAATGAGCTAATTAATTACAAAAATTAAGTAAATCTAACTGATTGCTAGCCCATTCACAGGCTCTGAGAAAAATATCAAAAGATTTTTCTTGGGCACTAGGTTTCCATTGGGCTTACTTATCAAAAACTCTGCACCTCAAAATGTTATCTTTATTAGCATGATTGGATCTTATGGTGCATTTCCTTGCAATTTCATCTGCTGAACAACATAACATTTTTGACAAGTTAAATTATATTTTCCCATCTAGAATATAGAAATTGAAATATTTACCAGCCATCGAACTCTCAGAAATTGAATGAGAGGGCTCATGTCCTGGATTTCTTTCTATGGTGTCTCATGCAGGGCACGCCATAGACTGTACACATAGAAGCAGTGGAAGTGTTTGCAGAACAGAATTTCTGTAAGGAGGGATTCATGTCATAGTAGGATTCCACAGTAAGCCTATTTAAGACTGAAAATATTTACCCTGTCTAATCAACCAAAGGATTGAGGATGATTTTCTTTTTTTATCCACACCTATTTCTACTAGGAGAGGCACCTCTATCATTTGGATTTATCTCAGCAAGCAATAAGATAAATGAAGATCTGACAAACTGAATGTGGTGAAATCACACCAAATAGCCCATCAGAATAATATGGCCTGAAATTTTGTTTTGCACAATAGTTTCTATCTTTGCCTAAATTATCAACAATTTCACATATTGGATGACTGGAAGAAACTGAAGTCCTACAACTGTCCTGCTGTTCAAATTAACTGATACAGTCGTTGTAATAATTGCCTCTATCCCGAATGTGGTTTTGCAAACATTCTTATCAAAAATAAATGACAACTAATGACAACAACAAAGACCCAAATCCAATGTTTAAAAAATATATTCTCAATATCAATGCATGCATGTGTATGCATTTTAAAACTATTACAGAATGGTACTTAATTCTTGCATAAATGGTACTGTTGCTTACCTAAAAAAATACATAAATAAATTGCAAAATAATTATGATTAATACAGTGATCTGAATAACACAGTGATCTAGACAGTTCAAAGCAATGGCTTATACTTTTTCTGAGAAGTAGTTTTTAAATAATAAAGGTTTTAGAATTTAGTTTATTTCAACCCACCTTTTACAAGAAAAAACAATTCTTTTTTTTTATTTGGAAAATATTGCAATCAACTGGAAGATGAAATCTTTCCAAATGAAGAAACAATCAAATTTCAGAGCTTTAGAATAGTGTAAGCTAAAAAACAAGAAGAGCCTATATGTAGGATGGCTGTGAGCTACTAAATATTAAATACATTGACCTTACACTAAAAAAGGGGAAAAAAAGGTGTTACTTATATTACTCAATTGTTTTGAACTTACTGCTTTTTTACCTAACATTTTTTTTTCATTTGTTTGTTTGTATTTCAATACTGAATTGGATCCCTCTCTACACTTCAGTGATCAGAACAATTGAAATATTTGTATGCATATGAATCAGAAGACACAGCTAATGGAAAAAAAAAAAAAACTCTTCTAGTAAGAAACAATGGAGGAGCTGTTGAAAAATGCTGGCAATTAGTGTTTTCCTTTGTTGCTAGATTTTATGACCTATGTGATTGAAGATAAATACTGTATGCTCATTCATTTAACATTTTGAAGCACCTACTCTGGTCCACATGGACTCAGTGCTCCACCTGGGGATTTCATTTCACCATGCTTACTTTAAACAACATTGTAGCAGGGGAGAAAAAAAAGAAAAAGAGAGCTCTGGAAGTAGAGCTAAAATGAATTATTTGAGGGCAAACATATTTCTAACTTCAGAATCTCTATCTTTCTTTTGAAATGCCCAAAGCGAATGGTATATTGATTTTTTACAGCATACCCTGCACTTTTCACTGATTGGTATCAAGGTTGTGGAGGCATCTGTTAAGTGAGCTCAAAATTCTCTTCTACGTGTAAACAAAATCCACAGTTTTAATCAAATTTAATGTACTCTGGCCTATATGTGTCTCGTGAAAGTCACAGCGGTCTATGTAACAGAATTGAAAGCATACGTTACAAAAACCCTCACTTTTCAGATCTCTTGAAAGCAGAGATTATCAGAGGTAGTGTCGGTATGTTCTTTTAAGTCACCTCTGAAGAGGCAACAGGGGCATGCGGAATGAGATTTGCATTTCAGAGCTGGAACCAACATCGGTTACAAAGATACGATGAATTACAAAATATCTATATCTGAAGGACAATGAGATCCTGGGCACAGGAGTTTATTTCCTATGGTAAAGAGCAGGGGTTTCAGGTATTCATATCTCTAGGTCCCATCTCAAAAAGCTCCCAATAAGGGGGTAAAAATGCTACTCGCATACTGATGAATTCTCCTCGTCCAAAAATGAGCCGGCCCTACCCCAAAGGAAACCTGTGAATGACATCCAAGAAGAACCACACTTGTATGCTCCTCAAATTCTGGAAGTGCTAATTTAATGTACCGTATCACCAAATATGCTTTACGAGTAAACTTGATACTATGAAGAAAACTTTTCAGTACAATTACCTTTAGGCCATTTATTAAAAAGTACGGTACCTATTTAGTATACATCATAAATTTTCCCTAAAAATTTTTACTAACAAAAATGTCTATTGACCTGAACAGGAGAATGGCCAAGTATTGTCAACAGGATTATATAGGGAGGATCTGTGAAAAGAATATTAAGTACTCATGTAAGGGAAAGGGATTTTGGAGTCTGTTCAAGAAAGATGGGAATATGGCATAGAATTAGAGCAAAGATAAGCATTCTGTATTAATTTTTTATGTAACCCAAGGCAAGAGGTGAATACTTATATGAATCTCAGCTTTCTTATCTGTTAATTTTGGGTGATAATCCAACAGCTCAACAGTTACAGTGAGAAGCAGTTTGTTAGTCCCTAATTATTTTATACAGTAATGTTTCCTACACAGGAAGGTATTTAAAAGGTATTCAAAATATATATTTTTATTAATTGCTAAGCTAACCCTGATGCTGGGAAAGATTGAAGGCAGGAGGAGAAGGGGACAACCGAGGATGAGATGGTTGGATGGCATCACTGACTCAATGGACATGAATATGAGTAAACTCTGGGAGTTGGTGATGGACAGGTAAGCCTGGTATGCTGCAGTCCATAGGGTCACAAAGAGTTGGACACGACTGAGTGAACTGAACTGAAGCTAACCCTATGACCTATTGAGTATATTAGAGAACAGTGTTTCCATAATATCTCTTTTTCCACTACAAATAGCTTACTAGCCATTCGGTACTGAAGGAGTAGCCTAGACACCAAGCAGTTGGCTGTAACATCACTTCAGAGCACAGCTATTAAGCTGTCGTGATCATGTCTTAGTCAGAGAAGAGTAAAATGGGAAACAGCACAACTTCTTCCCATTATCCAAAGGAACAGAATGGCCTTATCTTTATAAATCTGCTAAAGAATCTAACTACATTTTGGTATAAGTAACAGTTATTTCATACTACTCTCACTTTTCTACACACAGAAATTAATATTGAGAGACTCTTAACATACCATAGGGCACACACACATATGCACATGTGTGCACATCCATACAAACATGTATGTGCCTATCAAGGTCAAGTTAAGGTGTTTTTTTTTTAAATACTGATATTCATATTATTTCATATTTTGCTTTGTGTCTCTCCTTTTCCCCCCAACTGAAGTGTAAGCTTTGCAAAGGCTTTAAGGAGATGTGAATTTATCTGTTCGTTTCTATACAGCCATATGTATATGCATCTATAAACATGTATCCTCAATTAGCACACTGGGCTTCTTTGTATTATCTTCTCTCATTTTCAGGTCCTTGAGAACAGAGATTATAACTTTTTCAATTACTCAAATCCAGAGCCTAGCATATATATATACACACAAACATATATATACACACACACACACACACACACACACATATATATATATATATATATATATATATATATACACACACATCCCCTTCAGGGATCACTGTCTTGTCATGGCGAAGGGACTTGTGTAACTCAGTGAAGCTATGAGCCATGCCGTGCAGGGCCACCCAAGATGGATGGGTCATAGCAGACAGTTCTGACAAAACATGATCCGCTGGAGGAGGGAATGGCAAACCACCCCAGTATACTTGCCGTGAGAACCTCATGAACTGTATAAAAGGCCAAAACTATGTAACACCAAAATATGAGTCCCTCAGGTCTGAAGGTGTCCAATACGCTTGTGGGAAGAGTGGGAAAGAATTATCAATAGCCCCAGAATGAATGAATGAAGTGGCCAAAAATATGTGACACCAAAATATGAGTCCCTCAGGTCTGAAGGTGTCCAATATGCTTGTGGAAGAGTGGGAAAGAATTACCAATAGCCCCAGAATGAATGAAGTGGCTGGTCAAAGTGGATATGATGTTCAGTGTGGTTGTGTCTGGTGATGAAAGTAAAATCTGATGTGGCAAAGAACAGTATTGTATAGGAACTAGGAATGTTAGGCCCATGAATCAAGGAAAATTGGATGTGGTCAATCAGGAGGTGTTAAGAATAAACATGGACATTCTAGGAATCAGTGAACTAAAATGGATGGGAATAGGTAAATTTAATTCAGATGACCATTATATCTACTATTGTGGATAAAAATCTCATAGAAGAAATGGAGTAGCTCTCGTAATCAACAAAAGAGTCGGAAATATAGTACTTGGGTGCAACCTCAAAAATGACAGAACGCTCTTGGTTCGTTTCCAAGGCAAGCCATTCAACATCACAGTAATCCAAGTCTATGCCCCTACCACCAATGCTGAAGAACCTGAAGTTAATCAGTTCTATGAAGACCTAGAAGACCTCGAAGACCTCCTAGAACTAACACCTAAAAAAAATGTTCTGTTCATCATCGGGGATTGGAATGCAAAAGTAAGAAGTCAATATATAACTGGAGTAACAGGCAAGTTTGAACTTGGAAAACAAAATGAAGCAGGGAAAAGGTTAATTTAATTCTGCCAAAAGAATGCACTAATCATAGCATTAGTTTGCAACAACACAAGAGACGACTTTACACATGCACATCACCAAATAGTCAACACCGAAATCAAACTGATTACATTCTTTGTAGCTGAAGATGGAGAAGCTTTATACAGTCAACAAAAACAAGACCAAGAACTGACTATGGCTCAGATCATCAGCTTCTCATAGCAAAGTTCAGGCTTAAACTAAAGAAAACTGCAAAAAACAATAGGCCAGCCAGACATGACTTAAATCAAATCCCGTATGAATTTGCAGTAGAGGTAACAAATAGATTCAAGGGACTAGATCTAATTAACAGTGTGCCTGAAGAACAAACAGAGTCATTCCAAAGGAAAAGAAAAGCAAGAAGGCAAAGTTTATCTGAGGAGGCTTTACAAATAGCAGGAGAAAGAAGAGAAGCAAAAAGCAAGGCAGTGAGGGAAAGGTACATCCAATTAAACATGGAGTTCCAAAAAAGAACTAAAAGATATAAGAAGGACTTCTTCAATGAACGATGCTTAGTAATAGAAGAAAACAACAAAAAGGAAAAGACTAGAGATCTCTTCAGGAAAATTGGAAACATCAAGTGAGCATTCTGCCCAAAGATATGCACAATAAAGGATAAAAATGATAGAGATCTAGTAGACGCCAAAGAGATCAAGAAGAGATGGAAAGAATACATGGAAGAACTGTTTAAAGAAGATCTTAATGAACTGGATTACTATGATGATGTGATTAGTCACCCAGAGCCAGACATTCTGAAGAGTGAAGTCAAGTGAGCCTTAAGAAGCACTGCTCTAAAAAAAAGCTAGTGGATGCAATGCAATTCCAGCAGAACTATTCAAATCCCTAAAGGATGATGCCATCAAGGTTTTGCACTCATTATGTCAGAAAATCTGGAACACCCAGCAGTGGCCACAGGACTAGAAATGGTCAATCCTCATCCCAATTCCCAAAAACGGTAGTCCCAGAGAATGTGCTAACCACTGGGCAATTATACTCATCTCCCATAATAGTAAGGTCATGCTTAAAATCTTTCATGCTAGGCTTCAGCATTATGTGAACCAAGAATTTCCAGATGTCCAAGCTGAGTTTAGAAAATGAAAAAGAAGCAGAGATCAAATTGCCAACATCTGCTGGATTATAGAGAAAGCAAGGGAATTTCAGGAAAAAAAAAAATCTATCTCTGTTTCATAGACTTTGCTAAAGCCTTTGACTGTGTGGATCATGACAAACTGTGGAAAGCTCTTAGAGAGATGGGAATAACAGACCATCTTACCTGTCTCCTGAGACACCTGTATGTGGGTCACGAAGAAACAGTTAGAACACTTTATGGAACAACTGATTGGTTCAAGATTGAAAAAGGAGTATTGAGACAGCTTCTAGTGTCAACCTTTTTGTTTAACCTATATGCTGAGCACATCATGAGAAATGCCGGGCTGGTGAGTTACAAGCCAGAATCAAGATAGGCGGGAGAAACATCAACAACCTCAGAAATGCAGATGATACCATTCTAATGGCAGAAAGTGAAGAGGAACTAAAGAGACTTGATGAGGGTGAAGGAGGAGAGTGAAAGAGCCGGTTTAAGACTAAATACTAAAAAATAAAATAAAATAAAATAAGATCATGGCATCCACCCCAATTACTGCATGGCAAATAGAAGGGAAAAGATGCACGGCTGAGCGACTGAACTGAACTGAGTGACAGATTTCTTTTTCTTGGGCTCCAAAATCACCATGGATGGTGACTGCAGCCATGAAATCAGAAGACAATTGCTTCTTGGCAGGAAAGCCATGAGGGGAAGGACTGATGAATCACAGAGCATATATAGCTGGTCCTCCATATCAAAGAGTTCTGCATTTGTGGATTTAACTAACATGGATAATCCAAGGATACAGAACCCAAGGATACAGAGGGTCAACTATTCTAAGTTAGGATATATATGAACTTGAACATCAGCAGAGTTTGTTATCTGCAGGGGGTCTTGGAACCAATATTCCATGGATACCAACAGATGACTGTAATGTAAATTGAATGGAAATAAGCTGTTGATATTCTAATGAGAAATGTATGGTGATAACTACTGAAATTGATATCAGAAAATCCTAAGTTCCATGGTTCCTAATTAGTCACAAAATTCCTGGAATAAAGGGCAAGTTAAGATGTAATTTAATACATTATAACCTGAAGGTCTGAGGATTCACTTTCTCAGTGGGACAGTGTTCTTAATGTACTGGATCAGATTTGTCTCTATACGTTTCTCCTGATCCTATGTAAGAATTTCTCCAATTGATAAACATAGGAGAATGAATAGTAAATGAGGGGAATCTGCTGTTCCACCAGGCCAGAGGCATGGTATCTCTGACTAAAATATCAGGAAGCTTTTATAAATTGAAAAAAAAAAAAAAAAAATCACTTATGCCTTTTAAGAGTAAAGAGGTTAGGAGTCAGATCTCCCACTTCTTTTTAGTTTTAAAATTATGGGTGATAAAGCTCTTAGATCAATAAGAGTTACTCTGGTTGTAATGAATTGCATATTTTTCTGTTCTTGACTCAAGTTGGCTTACTCTGTTTACACTGGTGACTGGTGTTAAGGTCTAGGGAAAAATTCTAAATTCTTCAGTATATTTGTCTACACGTTGGGCTCCTTCATCATTGGTTGACACATGTCACTGCCTATTACATTGATATTTGGCATGAGTCTAACACTCATTCTTTCTACAGTACAATATAGTATTTGGAGAAAAAGGCTAGGACTTAGTACACACGTGCTGTATAAGAATAGCATAGCTTGGATTTTTTTGCTATTGTTACAAAAAGCTATCATTCTTCTATGTTCTGGTACACATACAAAGAGCTTATTCTCTTTAAATAATGTGGAGAGGCCCACATTTGTATTTCACACTCATAATACTAGGACCAACATGCCTAGCCTTGTGCTAGTCACTAGGGATAAAAGATGACAAGACAATTCTGTTGTTTTCAGAGAGCTCACATGTCATAAAAACTTCAGTGAATTCTTAAAATGGTTTCCAAGGTCTAATCTAAGAATAGGAGTTCAGGGAGAACAAAACCGCAAGTGAGGATGTTCTAACCCTATTAATATTTAAATGGCAGGAATCATTTTAACAAATTCATTAAGACAAAAATGATCTTATACTTCTCAACCCCACCCTCACCCCCATTGTCAAGCTCTGCTTTTATGGAGCCACTAGCAAGGAAAACTGCTTGAGAAATGGCAGGACTGGAAGAAGTTGAGAAGCTTTTCTCTTTTTCTTAGGGGGCTTTAGAAATTCAGAAAGAGGGTTAGGGGTGGCAAAGAATGGTTTTAGTACTGAGGGTTCTATAACAAGGATAAAAAGAGTACAATACAGCTGCCTTGGGGAAAATGTGGTCTCTGACTGGGACACCCTGTTCCTGAAAGGAATGCCTTCCAAGCATAATTGCAAGGAATAAACAAAAACTAATAATTTATTAAATTCACTGTATACCTCCTAGTATAGGTGAAGCTCTGTGATGCTAAATGCTTACATGTATGTTCTATCATGCAATTCTTACAATGATCATATTGTATAAATAATATTATTTTACCATTTTCTAAAAATGCGAAAACTGTGGCTTATCTTGAAAACTAATTATTTGGGATTCATCTTCATCTGATTCTTAAAGATAAGATTTTTTAACCGTTTGGTGATTTGGAAACCACTCTCTGGTATCCTAAAGAATAAGGCAGGCATTCAACATATTTCGTAGATGCCCAGGAAATCCATGCCTTTCCAGGACCTTACTTGCACAATTTCTGGGATGATGAGGTAGTGACTGTTACCCCCTTGTGAACTAGCTTTAACTTGGTAACTATATTCTGATAGGTGATCGAGTTCTTTTTTTTTTTTCCCCTACCATGACAGAACATCATGTCAACATTAGAGGTTCAATATTTGCTGAGGCATGCAGTAAACCCACAGCGACAAAAGCTGTTCTTGTGGAAGGAAAATAAACAATCTGAGCAGGCCTCATGAAATGTGAAAATGGAATAGTGGGATTTTTTTTAAAGACACTTTCTTTTAGCCTGCGATACACATGAGAGCAATTCATCCTCACGTGGAACCAGGGATGGATGCAAACTTCCCCTCCCCCTGAGACAAGTCTGACATCCATCTACGAAGACCTTAAGGCCTCCCTGTCATTGCCAGGCTGTTAGCAGAGGAGCTTCTCAAGGCTGATTGCAGCCACCAGATCCCACGGTGCCACCAAACCAAGCCTTTGCAGGACCTTGAGAGGCTTTCTTCTGCCCAAGTTGCCCCCAGGGCCTATAAGAGAGCAAGCCCAGGACTCAGAGCCCAGGGGCTGGAAGGGAATTTCATCTTTCCAGCTAGCCTGTTAGCTGAAAGATGACAGCTCCTCCTCTTTTCTGTTATTCTCATGTTGCTGTTAAGCTCAAGTCACCAGAGGAAGACAAATTTATATCTCCCCCCTCATGCTCTGTGAATTTTAAATAAGTGGATGGTCTCCTCATAGTCTCCTTCTTAAATATCAGCTTATTTAAGAGAATCAAAAAGACTGTGGGCCAGTATGCCCTTACAGTGATATACTAATAAGAGCAGAGAGTTACACATTCACAGAATTCTGATGTGAGAGAATCTGCGGACAAACCACCTGAACATGTCCAGTCTCATCTGATCTCAGAAGCTAAGCAGGGTTGGGCCTGGTTAGTACTTGAGTGGGAGACAGAAGTTCCTCAGAATAACACCAAGGTCAGAAAACATGGAGGAAAGATGGAAAAGAGTAATAGATTAAAATATATAAATACATTATCTCTTATAAAAGTAAAATGCAAATAAGAAAATTGAAAAAAAAAAAAAAAACAGGTGCACAGATCAACTTTTAAAAAAATACCCAAAGCAAATTATTTGTCAAGAAATATAAATTAAAAGAAGATGATCATTTTGTCCATTAAAGTAACAAAGATAAAAGCAAATGGTTTTCCTAACATTAATGAGGGTGTTGCCAGAGTTGTAAATTGGTACAGACTCTGAGGCAGATGTGGCGGTACTTATCAAAAGTTTTAAAGATAGGTGAAACGATTTGATAGAATAATGGTTATTTCTAAGAATTTATAATAAAGAAGCAAGGAAAAATGCCCACAAAGAACTAGTTGTGGAAATGTTCACTCAAGTTTGTTTATAATTGTGGGGTGGGGAGGGGGTGGTCGTCAACCTAAATGTCAAATAATAGGGGGTTGATTACATTTTCTAGAAATCCTTCAACAGAATGCTTGGCAGATTTTAAAAATAGTGCTGTGGAAGTTTAACTAGACACATACAATTAGGTTATGGTGATAACACAATATTAAATGGAAAAATTCCTTTCCAAAATGATGTATAGACTAATCGACCATGTGTGCTAAGTTGCTTCAGTTGTATCTGATTCTTTTCAACCCTATAGACTAGCCAGCCAGGCTCTTCTGTCCATGAGATTCTCCAGGTAAGAATATTGGAATGGGTTGCCATGCCCTCCTCCAGGGGATCTTCCCAACCCAGGGATCAAGCCCATGTCTCTTATGCCTCCTGAATTGGCGGGTGTGTTATTTATCACTGTCACCATCTGGGAGCCCCCAGTTCACCATAGTTTCTGAATATCTACTACACATGACAGAATACAAACATAACTTTCACACTAGTTATCTATGGGTAGTAGCATCAGACTCAATTTTCAGGGCTCCTCTTTCTGCTCTTATGCATTTTCTGATGTTTCTGTAATACGTATATATTACTTATGTAAAAAAAAGAAGTTAAAAGTAAAATTTTCTAGAAATTAGTCTGGAAAGAGATTCCACAAATATAAATGTTCCTTCCTCTGTTAAAATATCCGACTCTATAGAAGTGCAAAGTTGAATCTATATCTCGAGAAGAAAAAATCCCAAGGCTAAAGTTTATTTGCATTTAGTAGTTCTAATTAGAATGAAGAAAACCCCCAATTTGAAATATAATGAGATTGCGGGTTTGACATCTTCTAAGGAGCATGTACTTTGTAGCCACAATGACCTGAGAACGGTCTCTGATTTGTAAAATTTGTAAAACTAACAGCAGTTCTCTGAGTCTTTTCTATAAATGTAATATGAAGATACTACTTATGGCACAATGCAGTGAGAATGAATGATAATGTATTAGGAAGCATCTGGTGTATGATAGGTGCTCACGCAGTGTTATCTTCCTTCCTTTTCTTCCTGAGGCCTTGGTGCTGGGTATCAAGGGCGGAGCAGAACATGGCTTCCTGGGTGAGAAGTGAATGGGTTTCCTCAAGAATGGAGGGACCATCCTCAGAGGATTCGGGAGGAGCATTTGTAGGGCCCTGGACAACAACCTGGCCTCTTCCTTCTCACACTCAACCTGAATCAACTCTGCCAGGTTTCTCTAACTTTACCTTTAGATTTTTTTCCTCCTGTTCTTCACAAATGTCCCTGAATGTTGGGACACATAAATTGTCCTGGTTTTTCTACACAGTGACAGGAGACACCGGTAAGGATGCTGACTGGAACTTGGAATCAAGAGCCTAGACAAACAGTCCTTGAAAATGAATATAGATCTTCAGTGCTCAGGGAAGTCTCAAAAATACTATCTTAGTTACACTCCCACCTTCCCTCTCTTTCTCTCTCTCACTCTCTGATTTCACCAGAGCAGATTAGCTTGTTTTCCTCTCTGCTTTCTTCTCTATCCTTTTTCTCCCTTCCTGCTCCTCCATTTCCGCTGCTCCTACTTCTGTTTTTTCTCTTCTTTCCACTCTTCTTTCTCTCCCTCGCCTTCTCTTCCTCATCCTCTTTGCTCTTCCTCCTCTTCTCTTTACTCTTCGCTTTTCTTTTTCCTCCTCCTTTGTATTCTTCCTCTGAATGGAAAGAATTTAATTTGGATAAAGGACAGATTATCAGATTATTCTCTACTTGGAGGCCACCAGAATCCTCCCAAACTCTGCCAGGCAACATCCCCTACTATAACAACTTGTCTCATACTTCTCATTTCCCAAAGACTTCCCTGGTGGCTCAGAGGTTAAAGCATTTGCCTGCAATGCGGGAGACCTGGGTTCAGTCCCTGGGTTGGGAAGATCCCCTGGAGAAGGAAATGGCAACCCACTCCAGTATTCTTGCCTGGAAAATCCCATGGACAGAGGAGCCTGGTGGGCTACAGTCCACGGGGTAGCAAAGAGCAGGACATGACTGAAAGACTTCCCTAATTAAATAAAATGGAAAGCTAGAGTTACACTGCACACATTACCATTAGCAAGTCACCAATCCAGGGGGCAGCAATAGGTCAGAAATGTCTCTACTAGAAATCTAACGAATTGCCTGCCATGTTCTTACTCCCAACTCAGGGTTGTGTGTGATATCTTCTTGACAAGTTAGAGGTCTCATCATCTGGTTGACACTGGATTCATGAAGTTTCAAAATAAAATTAAAGCTTTATTAATTATATTTTCTGGTGTTTTTATTAAGGAAAATCAACTAAGTTTATTACCTTCTAAGTGGGGAATATAGTGACCCAGAAGAGAAAAATCAAGTCTTGCTTTAATGGCTGTCAGAAAAGAGGGATCAAAATGAGAATTAGAATATCAAAATACAAGATTCATAGAGAAAATGAAAAAGAATAAGTCTTGATAATTGGAGGAAATTAGAAAAAATAGAGAAAGGGGAGACAGTTAACATAGTCTTCGGTGATTATCCTGCATGGGGGACTTTCTATGATTGCAACCCACTGAAATACTCCTCAGTTCAGGCTGAATGGCTTTCAAAGACAATTTATACACTGAAATCAGGTGGCACCTACATCCTTGGTAACCTAAGGAAGTTTAATAGAAGTCTGAATGGGAAGCTACAAACTGGAGCTGTCTGGGTAAGCTGATTTACATCGGCTGATGTTCAGTGACCAGAAGGATTTTACTCATAGTCGCCCACATCTCTGGTGGTGCTGTAAGCAGCTTGTGTGTGTTAGCTCTTCAGTCATGTCTGACCCTTTGTGACCCCACAGTTTGTAGCCAGCCAGGCTCCTCTGTCCATGGAATTCTGCAGGCCAGAATACTGGAGTGGGTATCTATTCCCTTTTCCAGGGGATCTTCCTGACCCAGGGATTGAACCCAGGTCTCCTACATTGCAAGCAGATTCTCTACCACTTGAGCCACCGGGGAAGCCCACTATAAGCAGTTTAGAGACATTGTAATTTTTCGTTCTATTTCATTCTTTTTGATGACTCCCTTGGTCCATTTTTATCTTAAGTATTTAAGAAGGCAAAACCAAAACAAACAACACAGTTCTAGTATGAGGTCCGTGTCACTTTATATAACTGTATCTACCGAACTAATCCTGAGAGCCTGATTAAGACAACAAGGTCCTAGGGTCAGTATTCTACATGCCTCTGTTGACTAATTAAATATCACAACATAATAGCTAAGCTTCCCCTTTGTCACTCCAGAAACAATCACACATTACGCATTTCCACCCTAAATAATATAAACTCAACCAAATTAAAAAATGCATATAAATAAGCACATATCTTATAGTGCTTCTAAAAATAGGATACCAATCTAAAGCAAAAATAAAATAAATTCACCTCTTAATGTGATTGCCTCTGATGGACTGCCACCATCTCTTCTAAAAATAAATTGCTATTTGCCTTACTCCTAGAAGCTGTTCATTCTTGTATGGGAACCATGCTTATATTTGCCACCTGCCATTGCTGATGACCATTACCAAATCAATTGCTCCTGCTAGGCTAGTATCTTATCAGAGAATAAAGCACCAGGTTTCCTTCATCATCAAAGCAATCTCTAGTCTCTCAGCTTTTATTAGTAAACCAAAGTTTAGTCTTTCTGCATTGCACTCTGCCCCCATTCCCTTCAGTATGGGTGTCCCAGGTGACTTGATGCAGGCTATCATGCCCAGACAAATATCATGGACCTCTGACTCATGTCTTATTATGTGGTAGAGATGGACGAAATGAATTTATAGACAAGAATGCTGGACTTCCTTTCTTTGACCCTTATGATTTAAATCCCTCTCCTTTTATACATTTCCAATTAGTAAGAAAGCAGGATTCACAGAATAGTTTTGTTTCTTTACCCATAACACTATTTCAGTGCATAATATATCTCAAACATTCTTTAACTCCCATTTATTTATGCATTTAGCAAACAGTTTTGCTCAGAAGCTGAAGAGGCAATCTTGGTGGTCAAGGAGTTTTTAGTAAAATAGGAGAAAATGTTAGATCAAAGTTGTATGATGGGTACAAAATGCTGCAGAAATTTAGAAGAAAAAAGGAATGTGACATTTGAACTGAAAAACAGTACAGGAAGTATTATTTTCAAGGGTAGACTTTCACTATAGGTGCCTGTTTCTTTTGCTCTTGTAAGACAAATACAGACCCAAAGCACAAGATACAAACCTTAATAAACAAGTTGGTAGAGAGGTATTTTCTAGTGTATTCCACAGTGACCCTGCAAGGTGCTCCATCAGCAAGGACCTTGAAGCCACTGCATGTAGGATATACACCAAACCAAAGAACCACTCACTTGGTTGATTTTGCATTATTTTTTCCTTTTTGGAGTAATGCCTATTAGTTGTGCTTCTTATGAATAATATTTGTGCATGTGTGCTCAGCCACTAAGTTGTGTGAGACTCTTCATGATCCCATGGTCTGTAGCCCACCAGGTTCCTCTGTCCATGGGATTTCCCAGGCAAGAATACTGGAATGGGTTGCCATATTTCCTTCTCCAGGGGATCTTCTTGACCCATGGATCAAACTTGTGTTTCCTTTATCTCTTGCACTGGCAGGCAGATTCTCTACCACTGAGCCACTTGGGAAGCCCGGGAATACTATTTACTTGTTCATTTATTTAATCCCTTGCCACTTTTTGCAGATTCTTGTGGTGGTGACTCATTGTGCATGTTTAGGAGCAGATTATGTGTGAAAATCCTGGAAGTACAAGTTATATGGGGATAGACAGGGTATGTGCTACTGGAATATTTCTCCATATCATTTTTAACCTTCCTCCTACATCCATCTGTTGCAAATGAGGTCTGCAGGGTGATAGCAAAGCATTAGGTCAAGGGAAGCTCTTCAATAAATATTTGATGGACATGATCCTTCACAGTTAGCATTTGTGTCATTATCATTATTTTTTTCCATGATTTTTATATGAAAGACATAGAGGAGGCATTTTGAAGTCTATCATCTTCACCACCTGCTATCTTCCTGGTAAATGTCAGTGATCCCCTGGGCTTTGTCCTTTGCCCCTTTCATTTGCATCCTTACCCAAGAAGCTTCATCTTTCCCAAAGTCTCTTCTAGCAGCTTTGTTCCCTCCACATTCTCTCATAAGCCCAACATACAAGTGTGGAAGAGCAGGGCAGCTGACAGCAACATAAATGCATGCATCTCTATAGCAACACTCATGACTACATCATCAGTTTCCCTGGCCCTCACACATCACCTATCAAAATCATTTTGATCTTTTGAGGTCAACAGAGCTATATTACACAGTGATTAAGAATGTAGAGTACAAGCCAGACTTGGTTCAAATCTAAGCTCCATCATTTAAACTGAGTAACCTTGAACAAGATTCTTAATTATCCGTGTTTCAGTGTCTTTATGATGTCAAATGAAAATATGAGAAATGTGGCCTCATAGGAATGCTATAAGAATTAAGGTTTGAATACTATTGATACTGATTAGAATTCAATAAAATTTAACACAATTGAAATGAAACAAAAATAAATAGACTTCCAGAAAGCCTTTTCTGATAAACTTATTGGAGTTAATTGTTGCTTCTTTGGCATTCCTTAGTGAATTAATCCCACCTTTTATCCACTAACACCATTGTGTTTTCTACTATCTGCAGCTTTTTTTTTTTTTTTTTTTACTGCTATGGACTCTAAGATGTGAGTTCATGAAGGTAACGGCTGTCATAGTCATCTTTGTAATTTTATTACTGGAAGTAAGTGAACACAACTGTTTTTTAATTCATGTGTGTTGATTTGAAAAATGGAGACTGAAGTGCAAAGGAAAAAATAAGTGAAGCACAATTAAATATATGAAAGAAGAACAGGTCAGACTTGGGAGAGAACATTTACATCTGGATCCAACATAAGTGTTTATTTAGTCAGCTTAAAAACAAACAAACAAAAAAACAAATATACAGCATATATAATACTGTGATGTGGACTTGACCCTGTCATCTAGGAAGGCTTCAGCACAGGTAGCTTAATGAAGTGCTAGGTGAGAAGCTGTCCCATCCCCTATTAAGCAGTGTATTGTCTAAATGAGTTTAATTACCATGCAAATTACTATAAGCTCATATGCCCAAGGCCTAAAACATATCAGATGGCAGGTCTAAAAGAAATTCAGTAAGCCCTGTCTCCCTTCCTAGGAATGTTTCTTGGCAATAAGGGAAAAAAAAAATATAGTGAGTGTAACAAGAATGAAGTGTTATAATTCTTAGTGAAGTTTGGCTAAATTAGTGATATCAGAGGAGCTGGTAAAAATTGTAATAGATATACAATATAGTTCATTTTAAGCAAATCATATTCAGGAATTATTTATTAACCAGTTTGTTCTTCTTCCTCTAAAACTTAACGTCAAATGATTTAATATCTAAGTCCTGTGCCCATGAATGCTTGGAAAAGGACTATATCACTCATGATGCCAGGGTACACTTTGGGATGTAGGCATGGAATGGATCTGAAAGTAAAAGATCTGTGTTATTGGTCTACTTAATTAAATATGTGATCCCCGGCAAATCACATAACATCTGAGAGCTTCAAATTTTTTTCTTCTGTAATAAAGACTAATAATATCAACACTAGTCATGGGGTTAAGATATAGAGAAAATGATTTTAAGTATTTTCATAACTCATACAAATATAGGTAACACATAAATGTGTTTTAAAATAAAAGAAACAGAAGATATATTCCTGTTTTCCCTCCCATCTTTACATGGAGTTGGAGTCTCTTAAAACACTGACCACATTTTAAGATCAACCTAAAATGCCATTCAGCTAATTTCCCATTCCCTCTCCAGAACATCACAGTCCTTACAATGCAGCCTGACACACTGCCAGATATCCTGAAAGTGCTAAATAAATACGGATAGGAGGAGACGGAGATTTCATTACTATACTCGCTCGAGCATCTTTCCAAATACTGACCAAATTACAATGTAATAAGATAGAACCATCTGTTATATAGTAAATAAAATGATCTGATGGATTCTGAGAAGCAAACATATAAATTCAGATTATATTTGAAAGATTTCTTTCAGCAAAATCTTTAACAAAATGTACCTAGGATAAGTCATATCTTAGGAACAATATCCCAAAGAGGCATGCTCCTATAGCAGCTTTCAGACTTTCTTGACTGCAACCCTCAGCAAAACAAATATTATATTACATCATGACTCACAGATAAAACAAAAATGTTTTATTTTACTATGTGCAGTACATTTTGATATTTTTGTTTATCCTATTTACCTATTATGTGCTACTTTATTTAATAAAAATAATGCTTCTCACAACCTGTTGTTGGGTTGTGACCCATTGTGACTCAGCTGGTAAAGAATCTGCCTGCAGTGTGGGAGACCTGAGTTCGATCCCTGGGTTGGGAAGATCCCCTGGAGAAGGGAAACACTACCAACTCCAGGATTCTGGCCTGGAGAATTCCATGGACTGTATAGTCCATGGGGTTGCAAAGAGGCAGACACAACTAATCGACATTATTTGGAAAACACTGTGCTAAGGACCCAGAACTGTCTAAGTATGTAACTGTTTCACAGTTCATATCCTTATTTGGAGAGATGAGGAAATCAGACCTAGGTGCCCAAGAAGTGAGTCCTTTAAGGAATGAATGTGATGTCAGCAGTAAAATGTTTACTTGGAGATTACAAAATGAGGACGAACTGTGAACTTTACTAAAGAGAATTTTTGTTGTGTTTTGTTTTAATGGTTGTATGCAAGGTCAAAAAGATTGATAAGGTGCTCCCTTCTGCAGTCACTGAAAAACATGTTTACATGGACAAAGGAATGTTAATATGGTATTTCAGTAATAGCTCCAATAACAGGATTTAGTGAATTATATCACTCTTTTCTGTTTAGTTGGGACTACTGGGTGAAACTTAAAGAGAGGTAAATGTCTCTTTAATTTGAAGGAGAATTCTGTTTGTTAGTTTTCATCTGAAGGCACCCAACTGAGGAATGTGCTTTCTTATGGATTATTAGAATTTTCATGTTTCTTATCTGAAAGTATGCAAGAATTGTCTATTACAATTCATCTTTGGAAAAAGATATACCAAAGCTCTTATGGAAAAGGTTCCAACACTGGATAATAGAGTAGATGAAACGTAAGCTGTGCTAATGCCGGTTCTGTAGCTATTTTAGGCACCTGTGACTACTGAATATTGTAGCAAGCGTGGCAAATGTGACTGAGGAAGTGAATTTTTAGGTTTTGATTTGAATGGTGCTGGTGGTGGTTATTTTCTAAGTCGTGTCCTACTCTTAGGACCCCATGGACTGTAGCCCGCCACGCCCCTCTGTCCATGGGATTCCCCAGGCAAGAATACTAGAGTAGATTGCCATTTTCTTTTCCATCTGCTTTGAATATAAATATTAATTTACACAGCCACAAGTGATTTGTGGTGGATGTACTGGACTGTACAGACCTACAGAAACCAATGTGCTGATGATCTGATAAAGTAAATATGACAGTCAATAATATATCATGTGAATTCATGAAGCATTCTAAATACTAAAAAGTAATCTAGAACTCATGAAGAGTGGCAAATGAAGTATTGGTATATTAAAAACAGAACAGTTCTAAGACCATGGACAAACCTATGTCAGCTTTGGGTTTTGGTTTTTACACCTCCCTGATGAAAAACAGGATTTTTCTGATTTTCCCACAGAGACTGCTGAGCTCACTAACTCACTTAACTCTTATTGGTGCTTTTCAAGAAGTCATGCCCCAAATTTCAACTGATGCTTGCAGGTCAAACTTAAGACACTGAAAAGGAAATTTTGTTAGTCCCTTGAAAATGGACCTGCTTTTTGCATTTGGATTGATAGGAGAAATTAAGACAAGGGATGTTTTTGTAAAGAGGAGAACTCCTTTTGAATAAGAATTCATTTACATCTGATTCCTTCTATATTCTATGAAGCTCTTGATTATAGGACATATCTATTGACTTAAAAGGAGAACTCACTGCAGATACAATAAGCAATTTAAGATATGCCCAAAATAGAGGTGAATGGACAAGGATAAATGATCTGCTTCAGAAATTCAATCTAGGACATTTAAAAGGACAGCTGTGCTGAAGTACAGCCAATCAAACTGAACTAAGAAATCACTCTTTTCCTGATATTCCCAGCTAGTAGCAGGGTACTATAGAAGACACCAATTAGAAGATTTTAGCACCTCTTAGCTGGTAAAGAATCCGCCTGCAATGTGGGAGCCCTGGGTTCTATCCCTGGGTTGGAAAGATCCCCTGAAGAAGGGACAGGCTACCTATTCCAGTATTCAGGCCTGGAGAATTCCATGGACTCATCCATGGGGTCACAGAGTTGGACAGGATTGAGCGACTTTCACTTTCATTTTGTATGCAAACAAATCACAAGGAAATGTGCCTTTGCATTCTTCAGCCCCAGGCTAGAGAATGCCCCCAAGGGATGTTTTTCAGTTAGTTCTCTGGCAAATGAAAAGTTTTGCCTAATTAGGAGTCAGTCCTGTGGTTTCCAATTTGTACACGAGCAGTTAGAGACTGCGAAGAAATACAACCAGTCAATCCTAAAGGAAATCAGTCCCAAATATTCATTGGAAGAACTGATGCTGAAGCTGAAACTCCAATGCTCTGGTCACCTGATGTGAAGAACTGACTCACTGGAAAAGTCCCTGATGCTGGGAAAGATTGAAGGCAGGAGGAGAAGGGGGTGGCAGAGGATGAGATGGTTGGATGGCATCACTGATGTGATGGACATGAGTTTTGAGTAGGCTCTGGGAGTTGGTGATGGATAGGGAAGCCTGGCATGCTGTAGTCCATGGGGCCACAAAAAGTCAGACACAGCTGAGCGACTGAACTGAACTGAAGAGTTAGGGGGCTTCCAAGAAGTTTGGTTTTATAGACGTGGGAGGTACCTAGGGATAAGTTATGCAGAATCCACTGAGGACCAGGAAATGAGGTTGGCCTCTGAGAATGAAACGAGTTGGATATAGAGATAATGTGTGCACACTGGCCACCTCTAGGAAAAAAAAAAAACAACAACAAAACAGGTCATGATA
This sequence comes from Bos indicus, assembly GCF_029378745.1. Taxonomy (NCBI): domain Eukaryota; kingdom Metazoa; phylum Chordata; class Mammalia; order Artiodactyla; family Bovidae; genus Bos; species Bos indicus. Next base: position 62,872,961 of record NC_091760.1, read on the forward strand.
TTTATAAACATGTGAACAAAGAGGTTTGAGAATTCTATATAACTCCCATCAAGGTGAACTAGGGAAAGCAATGCAGCTGTAGGATTGAAATTTAATAAGCTGGATTTCAAGCAATTATTGGGCATCTTGTCCAGAGAAAAGATGAACAAAGTGAGAAAGATTAGCCTGCACTATAGAAAAAGCGAGACCAAGGGCCAGAAGCTGCTAGAGTATCTTAAACTGCCAGAGTCCTTGTGCCAGAAATGGGCTCTGTTTCTGCAACAGATATACACATTACAGCAGCGTGTTTAAAAATTGGAGTCTGCCACTAGGTTACCTGAGCTTTCATTAATATTATTTTCTTGCTGATGTGCTCAGTCATGGCTGACTCTTTGGGACCCCATTGACTATAGCCTGCCAGATTCCTCTGTCCATGGAATTTTCCAGGCAAGAATATTGGAGTGGGTTGCCATTTCCTTCTCCAATTATTTTAACTTTATGCAAATTATTTTCACCTCTGTGACTCAGTTTTATCCTCTGTAATAATAATAATAATAGGATCTACCACTAAGGGTGCTAAACATATTTATAAATGAGTTAATATATGTCAAGCATTTGAGACAGTCAAACATTTGAGATAGTGTTGTTGTCGCATAGTCTCTAAATTGTGTCCAACTCTTTATGACCCCCATGGACTTGTAGCCCACCAGGCTCCTCTGTCCATGGGATTTCCCAGGTAAGAATACTGGAGTAGGTTGCCATCTCCTTCTCCAGGGGATCTTTCCAAACCAAGGATCAAACCTGCGTCTCCTGAATTGGCAGGTGGATTCTTTACCACTAGCCCTCTCTCGGAAGCCCCTGGTCCATAGTGAGCCCTCAATAAATGTTTATAAGCATCATCAGAGATAAGTATATATGTTCATGTCAACATATATGTGACTTACAAAATGAATTATCCCTGTTTGAAGTCCATGGGTACTAAGTGGCTCACTGACCCATGGGAACTGGCCTAGAAAGAGGCCTGGCAGGCTGATTTTCCTATTCTGATCCTCCTGTCACTTTAAATTTGTAACTTGACATTTTGGCGCATAGTTCAGATTTGGTGAGTTTTAGTATTATCAGTCAACCTTCTAAATCTAATCAATTCTGGCCACTGACAAGATTGACATTTGAACCACTGAGGCTGAAAGCCAGACCCAGAACCTTGATAAATTCACTCAAAGTATGCTAAGTGTACGGTCTTTTGGCAAACAGCTAAAAAGCTATCTCCTGAAAAACCTCATCTATCTTCTTTCAAATGCCAGTAATTGACAACCAAGATTTTCTCCCAGAGGCCTAGTTTTTTTCTTTTTTTTTTTTTTTTTGAGGAAAAAAAAAAAATAAGTAAAAAACGGAACAGAATCAAGCTATACGGGTAGGGTTTGCCATGGCTTCTCTAACGCCTGAGGATTTGGCAATGCCTAGAGACTAAGACCTGAATGTATACAGAAGAGCACACAAAGAGGTCAGTGATTTTCAGTCCAGTTATAACAAGTTCCTGCTTCAAATAAATCCATTAGCATGCAACGTCAGGCCTCAGTAATTCACTTTAAAGCCACCATGCTACATTTCCAGTACCTAATAGTTGTTCTTATCTCTCTCTATGAAACAAAGAATGCAACAATCTCTATTCCTATACTGTCACCCTGGAAATCTGTGATATAAAATTTTTTTTGAAGGGAGGAAAAAAAAATTATGTATTTCTACAGCAGATTTAGGGTTGAATAGCATTTTGTCACTTTTAGGAAAAACAAATTAACTTCTGATATATCCTTCCCTGTGTGGTATAGTTGGAAAAATTCCAGGGTCTCAAATGCAATTTTTAAGATTGCTCTGGACTTTATACTACCAGGCCATCCAACTATCCTCAGCTGAATCTCCTAGAGCTGGGTTGATATTAGGCAAGTCCTCACGGGATTCTGAGCCAAGACTATACTGGATCCCCTAAGTTATCAAGGGTTCTATTTAGTTGCCTCTGTTTATATAGGATTTTCTTTTCTTAATAACTCAAGTCCAGTTATAAGGGAGCAGAATTGAGCCCGTGAGGTAAGGTGAGACTGCCAAAGAGGATTTTGACAGAAACTTCACAGCTGAGGAGAAAAGAGCAGCTGCCACTCTGGCAAAAAGGTGAAACTCGCCCACCTCCTGCCCAGCAGTGCCACACCAGTGCTCTAAACATTAAGCTGAGTTTACAGCCTCCCCCGTGACTATGCCAGTCACATTTGAGAACATCTGCCACAGCCTTAATGACAGAGCCTGTGGGAACCTGATGAGTGCCCTCCACACCTGTGCGGCTTTACCAGACAGCTGTTTCCCTCTCCTCTGCCTCCTTCCTCGGCCCTCTCCCTTCACGTGTGCTCAGTGCTACATCTTCCCAATAGGATATGGCTGGATTCTCCTATTAGCTCTGTACTTTTACTAGGATTGCATTCATCTCAGTGTACATGGCAGATCAAAGCAGTGGAGACCAAAAGCATGTCTTTCAGATTGCTCAGACTTCACCATTCGCTATGCAAAAGGGTAGGGCTGGAAACTGAGAAAGTCAACTAGAAGAAACCATGGACTTAGAGATAAGGGGACAAGAAAGGAGAAAAAGAGAGGAGCTGCTTCCCTTTCCTTGATGACAGCTCTCAGACATGAATGTGGTCATTCACAAAGCCATTGAGACACTTTACAGTTTACCTATGTATGAAATCTCTCTGCTCAAAGCATTTTCTGATTGAGAAAGCTGCCCTGTGAAAGGGCTAAATAACAAAACAAAATAAAAGACCTAATACTCCTTAATAAAACAAGTTTAAAATTCTGGGAATTCTGATTACATTAAAAGTGTTAAAACTGTAGTATGTTGCGTGAAAGAGCCTTGGTTTCTTCTGTGTGAACTTTGGCAAGTTATTTAACTTCTCCGAATTTCCATTTCATAATTTGCTAGATGAGGATAATTACATGGATTTGGTGAGGTCATCGAAAACTAAATTATACAGACTATATAAAGAGTGTCACAGAGTACCCGGCACAAACCAAGTGCTTGATAAACTCTAGTATTATCATTATTACCACAGAAAGCCCATTTCTCATGGCTTTACTATAGGCATTGAAAGAACACTTGCTCTTGTTACATATTTTCTCAGAATAATTCAGCCTCTTGAATGACAGAAGGGAAGTGAAATATACCCTAAATGAGAGGGAAAAAAAAGCTTAAAATAATTATCTCATTTATTATGTAATCAAAAACTACAAGCTGGAATTTTAGAGATATATGACTAAAAGAATGTGGGATTTTTGTGATGATTCATTTTAGTCAGTTCAAAACCAGAGGTAAGAATCACAATTTTCTATGATAAATAGCATTGAAACATGTATATTACCATATGAAAAATAGATGACCAGTGCAAGTTTGATGCATGAAGTAGGGCATTCAAACTGGTGCTCTGGGACAACCTAGAGGGATGGGTTGGGGAGGGAGGTGGGAGAGGGGCTCAGGATGGGGGCACATGTACACCCATGGCTGATTCATGTCAATGTATGGCAAAATCCACTACAATATTATAAAGTAATTAGTCTACAATTAAAATAAATTAATTTTTAAAAGAATCATATGTTCTATGATAAATAAAAGCCATGTGGTGCAATAAAACTCTGACTATATCAGTAGTTTGTATTAAAAAAAAAATTGTCTTCCATATCTCTACATGGGTACTGCCCAATATGGTAACCACTAGCCATGTGTGTCTACTGAAAATCTGAAGAGTATTTGCTCAAAAGCTGAAATGTGCCATGGATTTTTGAAGACTTACTATGCAAAAAAAGAATATAAAATATCTTATCAATAATTTTATATTGATCACAAGTTGAAGTAATAATACTTTACATATATTGAATTAAAGTATATTATTGGAATTAATTTTATCATTTTCCTCCTTGCTTTAGTTTGTCAACTAGAAAATTAAAAATTATGTGTAAATCTTACTGTATGTTTTTTTTTACTAGTGCTGCTCTGAACCAATGGTTCTTAGGAGTTTTTATTCATATATATATATATATATGTACACTATGTTTATAAATATCAGCCAAGCAGCTTGAAAAAAATTCACATGCCTGGTCTCTCAGTGATTCTGTTTCCAGTGGCCAAAAAACTTGTATTTTCAATAAGAGTGGATATTTCTGATGCACTTAATCACTGGGCCATACTTTGAGAAACACTGCTAAAGACTAATGTATCCTAAATTGAAACAAGATGCTAAGAAACCCAGGTATACCTGGGGGATGCTACAGACAGCAAATAGGCTAAAATGAAGGCAGAAAAGGAAGGGGAGAAGCATGATGGTAGAAGATTCCCAAAGACCTACTTTCAGGATATTTCCACTGCTGAATAACAAAGGTAAGTCTCTCCTTCTCCCCCATGTTCTAGCCTGGGGTGGGGAGGAGGCAATAAAACTCTGCACCAAGAGGATCTCTCACCAGTTAACTGTAAAATGTGAACATGAGGCTATGGTGAATAAAAGTGATGTCAGAATTGTCACTTTCAGTGGTAACTAATAAAATCCCTCTTTAGCTAACCTTGTTACTTCTTTTATGTTCTGCAAATTGACTGGTGATAACATGTATAGATGGTACAGCTCACATTTTGAAGAAGAGGAATATTCCAGATAGCCCCTGTACCTCACTTCTCCAATAGCAGACCTTAGTCATTAACCATATAGTAATTACTTTTCAGATACCAAGTAATGGTGACACAATCATTAACTATGAGCTACCTTAGATTTATAGAGCCGCTCCCCACCATGTCTAGAACAACAAGGCTCTTTCTTGGCTGCTACAAGGGGAGGGGCAATCTTCCAAATACAGAAGACACACTCTAAGTGGGAAATAATTCATTCAACAAACCCAACCCATCCTCCACTGATGTCACACCATCCTCTGAGATTCTCCTACTACACGGGCCCTTGTATTTCTTTCCCACCAACAGAGTGTCTCCGTCTCAGCTCGTGTCTCCTCACAGTTTGTTGCACTATTATGCTGTTGTGTCTTCTGCTATCTTTCCTCATCCAGCTTGCAGGAGATGCAGCACTGATAGAGTTGTGCTGACTGGGTAAGGACTGTCCAAGCCCGTCAGGGCATCCCTTTCAAGACCGCCTTTCAAAGCCACAAATCTCCTGAATGACAAAGCTGTGGCCCTGGCTGGGGATTTTTGCAATCAGGTTCCATCTTCATTTACTGAACAAGCCAGCTGGGCAAGCACCTTTCCCACTGAGTGCAGCGTGCCCTCACAGCAAGATAGGAAGTACACTAAATACAGTTCTCAGGGATGAGAAAGGAACTCCTGCTACAGAGAAGAGCCTTATGGAAACATTTGGTAGCATATTTTCAGCTTCAGTTAATTATTTAGGTTATTCCTAAGTCTAATTTTTTTTACTAATATCTGTAAAAAATAATCATACAATTATTGAATTGGATACTATACTGAAGCTGTTTAGTCCAATTTTTCACATTAAAAAAGAATCCTAACTGGATTGTAAACATCTTGAATGTAAACAAGAATAATCAATTAAGTTCTGGATACTACTCCTAGAATTTTCATGATTTAACCCATTTAATCCTCATTATAAGTATTACCGGATTCTGTCCTATATTTACAGATGATAAAACAAAGACGGAGAGAAATTAAGTAACTTGCCCAAGGTTACAAATTGAAGGTATCAGCTAGTATTTGGACTTAGGCGATCTGCTTCTAACTACTAGGCAAGATTAGGACTTAAGACAATGCATCTGTATCTTCTAGACCCCAAAGCCACACTTTTAGGCTGGTGAAAGTTAGGCCCAGGACCCTTAGAATTTACTGGGCGGAAAAAAAAAAAAAAAAAAACAAACAGCTTTCTCTTTTCCCCATGACTAAGCACTAAAGACAGAATATAATTGTGAAAGCTTACAACCACCTTGGTACTGTCTTGGTGATCCAGAGATGAAGACGGCCTGGGCTCTGACAATCCCCTGGATTCAGCTGTGCCTGATGGGAATTTACTCCTTTCTGTGATAGACAAGCCAATGGATTATTTTTCTTTAAGTGAGGTTGACTTGTATTTTCTGTCACTTGAAACAAATGAAAGAAAGTTAGTCACTCAGTCATGTCCAACTCTTTGTGATTCCATGGACTGTAGCCTGCCTGGCTCCTCTGTCCATGGAATTCTCCAGGCAAGAGTACTGGAGTGAGTTGCCATGTCCTTCAAGTAAGTCCTTAACAATTAACCAACTAAGCAATTGACTTAAAGTTCTAAGCTTATAATACTTAATACAATATCTTGTATATATAGATATAAAATAAAAGGTAATTTTCATTTTTCCTTATATAATGTTCAAGAGCAATGATTATATGCCATGTTTCTCTGTTTTTCGCAGTACCTAGAAAAGGCCTGAAAAGATTAGAAAAAAAATTGAACACACCTGGACAGATTAACCGTCAGGCTGAGAACTATATCCAGGAGAAATTGGACAGTAAGAATGTACCCAGTCATCTTTTCCACTTTGAGCTCTGTGTAACCCCAAGAAGGAAAGTGCTTTCAGTATGGATCACAGGGAAGACTCTCCCAACAGGATTGTACAGATTGAACTTGATGCACATATATAAACTCACCAGACTCACCCCAGGGCCACCTGTTTAAGCACATCACCAGAAAGTATCTCCAGAAGAAAGACTTAAGGAAGCTAGGGAAGTGCAAAACAGTTCACTGAAGTTCCTGGCATCTGCCTGAGGGCACAGCTGGAGATATTAATAATCATTTCCCTCATCAGACCACAGAAAATGAACATGAAGTGAGAGAGAGGGGGAAAAAAAGAAAACAAGTGTCTTGCTGCCTCCTGTTTGAATTAATCTCTTCTGACAACTGCTGATTTGGGTTTGTGATTCGATCCTCCATATGTCGAGCTCTATTGGTCAATTAAGTACAGAGGATGATTGGGGGAAGCAGTAATGCTCAGTCTGATTACAGGAGGAAGCATCACACAGCATTTACAACATGCAAAGCAGTCCACTTACAGGCAGCCAAGCAAAGCCCAGGTGGTGGCCGACACTGACAGGACGGTCAGGAGAGAGTCGTTGGGCCTCAGCTCTCAGAGCACCAATAGGACCAGTGAGACATCAGAGTTAGCTTCCCAGGAGCAATCAACAAGTTCTAGAGAATTATGTAGGGGATCCAAGGTTGGTGCAAAATTAAGTCCTCTTTCACCCACTTTGCATCTTATTCTCCAGATTTTCCAATTAATAAATTGGATAAATTGATGAAACATCACAAAATTTAAAACAAGAAATAAAGTGGTACTTAACTTGGAGAGTACAATTCATACATTTGAAGAGACTGTCTAAAATAGAGAAGAAAAAGGAGAGGAGGATACAAGTAAGAGGAAAACAACAGAAGCAATTCAGCACTCATGTTACTCCACAGTAATGAGCACACTTTGGGAACGTGAGTCCTAGTCCAACTTTTGCTAACAACTTCTTGGTTACCTGGCAGGAAAAAGGTTCTTTTCGTCATTGTCACTTCCTCATTTTCAAGTAGGCTGATGGAGGCGGTGGGGCACTTTGTAGTTTCATAAATACAAAATCAAACTTGACCTAACAGCTTAAGAGAATGTTTTGACTGCAGTGATGGCAGCCTCCAATTTTGTATGAATTTAATACTGAAGTAGCTCATGTGACTATGGAAAAGAATAGCTAATAAAAATGACTGTACACCATTTTAGAAAGAATGTTCTATATAAATGCATAATAATCACCATAGCAGGCAGCAAGCTCATTTCAAAGTAACATTAAGTCAAGCAGCAGCTATGATTTCCATGATAAGTCACAGACTTAAAATGCCATAGAACATTAGTACTTCTCTTTCCCATTTAGAAAATATCTGATTTAGCATTAATTCCCAGTAATTTACCTAAACTCTGAAAGAAAGGTGACTGATACTTGAACAACAAAGGCTTATGATTTAGGAAGTAACACAGCGAATGTTTCAGTTGTTAAAAGTAAATGGAAAAACACAGGCTGGATCCGAAGTAGCTATGTATGCCCTTAATTGATAGGTATGCTCTTAATCCTAGAGTATTATTACAGGGATTTATATCACTCTGAAGGAAAGACTGATAGTCTAGCAAAGGCTGCATTGCAGGCACTATCCTCTTTGACATTTTACGATGACTTGGAATATAATGTATATCAGGATTATCAATGCACTTCCCAAAATTTAAGAAGCAAAGCTAAGGCCTAATGGAAACAAGGTACAAAATCAACTCTAGGACATTTTAAATAAGTTAACAAAAGAAAATCTAACATAGACAAATATGAACTGCTTTGCCTTGATCCACCACTTCTTCATAAGTATTAACTGGACTGTGCAACTTTACAGCTTTGTATCCTTAGAAACTGTAATTGACTACATATCTCATTACAATAAAACAATGTGCTGATGGTGTCAGTAGTGCCCATGTCCTCTAAGGTTTCATATAAGTACAGTGGTTTGAGCAAGGATGGTCATAGATCTTCCACTGCATGAATGCCATAAAATATATGTCTGTGTGTGTGTGTGTGTGTTACATATTTTAACTCTGACCATCATGTATAAAGATGTTGACAATAGCTAGGTCAAATGAAGATGGTAGTAAGATCTGGAAGACTGGAAGACCTGGAACACTGTCCACTGAATAAAAATTGAAGGAAGTAAACCAAAGAAGTGTATGTTTAAAAGAAACAACAAGATAATCAAGTTAACTATTTCAAAGACTTTTTAAAAAATACTTTTTATGAGGAAAAGATTTAGACTTATTCTGAGTGAATCTACGAGTAAAAACAATAGGTAAAAATGTCAAAGAAATAGACTTTGGTTCAAATGAAGGGATCTTTTAACAAGCAGAATGATTTTCCTAATAAATAATGAGTAGATGGAACTTAAAAGAAACTACTCAAAAACTCATACAGTAAAAGAGATTTCAATTAAGCATCTGGACTAAATGACTTCTGAAATCACTTTCAATTCCACAATGCCTTGATTTTATTACAATAAGAGAATTCTATAACTATTATTACAAATCTCGAGGAAACATGCTAAGTCTTGAGATGTATAAATCTCCTAGTTAACTATAGTGATGGGAAATATAGTATAACATTAATAGAATTAAATGTAAATATGTTTTATTAAGTGTTTGGCAGAATGAATAAAATCTAAGGATAGCCTGCTGTAGACTTTTCTTAAAAATAAATTGCCTGTAAAAGAAGGAATAAATCCAGATTACTATGAAAATATTGTATGTAACAGACTTGTACAAAGTAATATTTAAGAGTACAAGCTCCAAATGCTCATGTATTCTCACTGAAATCCTGGAACTGCCACTTGCCACATGTATAACCTAGGGATTGTCACCAATGCCTCTTTGCCACTGTTTTTCCTATGTATTGGGTTGACCAAAAGTTTGTTTGGGTTTTTCACATGATATTATCCAATAATATAAGGATAATAATATACCTACATCATAGGGTCATTGTGAGAATTAAATGAGTTAATATATACTAAAATTTCAGAACAGTACTGAAACAAAGGGTTATATATTAGCTATTATAACTGTTGTTTAATATATCTATGCACTTGGCATTAGTCTTCTGGAATAGCTGTATGCTAAAAATTGATTTCTGTACTGTTGTCATTATTATTACTGATGAAGAAAGATGAACCACAAAAAAACTGTCTATTAATTTTACCCATAACCTAGTTTTGGCAAAAAAGTTGAAATCTAACAGGAGAAGGCAATGGCACCCCACTCCAGTACTTTTGCCTAGAAAATCCCATGGATGGAGCAGCCTGGTGGGCTGCAGTCCATGCAGTCGCTAGAGTCGGACACGAGTGAGTGACTTCACTTTCCCTTTTCACTTTCATGCATTGGAGAAGGAAATGGCAACCCACTCCAGTGTTCTTGCCTGGAGAATCCCAGGGACGGGAAGCCTGTGGGCTGCCGTCTATGGGGTCACACAGAGTCGGACACAACTGAAGCGACGCAGCAGCAGCAGAAATTTAACAACCAAGAGTAAGATTCGTGCATATCTTTTTTTGCCCTTAAAGCACCCTAACACAGTGGTGTCAATGAATGACCAAAAGCCAAAGTCAAGAGGCAGTCGTCTAATTATTAAATTGTATAATTGACTCCTGAATAAATGAACGTTGATTATATGTCTAAATTACAGGTTATCTAAGCATGAAGAAGTGCATTTTTTAAATAACAACATTCAAATTGGGTGATCTAACGAGATAAAACTAAGCTGTAGAAGAAAAAATGTTTAAACAAATAATATCGACAACAAACATTATGAAACATGTAGCATCAATTCATTAATTTCCTAGTGAATATGGCAGAAATTGGCAGAGTATCTTCATATTGTCCACAATGTGAGGATTCTAACAGAATTATTTTCTTGATTCAGAACCAAGATGTCCATCTTTGTATGTCTACTTGGCCTGTCCAGACTGAAGTACAATTAATGCCAAACAGAGGATGTGTGAAAAGATGACATGCTTAAATAAATTCCATGGGAAAATTCTGCATTTTTCTTTAGATAATAGGCCAAAACTTTTATTTATCCTTTGACCTTCAAAAATACCTATTCTGTAATAGGTCTGATTTAAAAAAAGAAAAAAGGCAAGCCATTCTCTGATTTCTCCAAATGCTAATGCTTCCATTCTACTAAACAATTCTAGAAGTGAGAAAGTAGTATTGCTTAGTCATTAGAGCTTAGACCTCTGATTAAAGCTTTAATCTCAATGTAATCTAGCTGTATGACTTTGGAAAGGTTTCTTATCTTTTCAAAGTCTTATTATTCTCACCTGCAGAATGAAGACATAGTATATATCTCATCAAGTTTTGTGAAGAATATGGTACATATTGAGTGCATAGTATAATTATACAGGTATTCTAAATTGTCTGTATATCAAAATCAGTCAGTCATTGGAAATTTATAAATCATAGCATAATCTTCCATAGAATTAAATTCATGGTCTAGCTATTCCCTTCCTTAGGGGATCTTCCCAACCAGGGACCCAGAGATGGAACCCAGGTCTTATCAGTTGCAGGTGGGTTCTTTATCATCTGAGCCACCAGATGACTCTGGTAAAGAATTCACCTACTAGTTAAAGAGGCACAGGTTCTGATCTCTGGGCCGGGAAGATTCCCTAGAGAAGGAAATGGCAACACACTCCAGTATTCTTCCTTGGAAATCCCATGGACAGAGGAGCCTGGTGGGCTACAGTCCCTGCAGTTGCAAAAAAGAGTTGGACATGACTTAGTGACACTACAGTAACAGTACAGTTATTGTTTACTGAGGGTAGAAATAAATTCACAAGAAAGCATAGTTTGGGATTTTTCTATAAAATGGTTAAAGGCATTCTCCATTATGATACTAAGTACTTTCTCTCTTTAAGATTTCATAAAATGACTTCATTTTAGCATAAATTACCACAAAAATATGTTTGTCACTCTTAAATAGATTTCTGAATTCTATCAGTTAATGAAGAAAATAGACTTCTCTTATTATTATTATTTTGGCTTCCAGAGAATAAAAAATTAGACTTATCTTTTCTGTTTTGGCTTTCAGGAAGCTCAGAGCATATTTTACATTCATATTTGCATCATACTTTTTCCCAAGACATTTTTTCCTATTATGAATATTCCGTAAATATTATGTTAATAAGGTGATTCAATTTATAATATGATTCAGAGAAGACTGTACTTTTAAAAGTACAATGTGGCTAAAACTTATCATACATCACAAAATAATGAAATAGGTTTATATTTTACATAAATATATATTCAAATCATATATAGCTAATACAATTTCAAAAACAATAAACAAAGGATAATGTTTACTGCTAGTATGGGTGTGGAAAGAATAGCATCTTGGAAAGAAAGGCATACAACCTGGTGCTGGTTAAAAAAAAAAAAATCCATTAAGGAAACTGGCAAATCTTTATAAATGGTCTTAAAAATGTAAAACTAACCCAAAAAGAAATTTTGTTTCTAGAAACATATTATTTCTAAAAAACTAATCATAAAGAAGGATAAAAGCTTATGTATAAATACACTCACTACAGCATTAAAATTGTAAAAATACTTTATGGAAAAATTTCCAACCAAAGGAAGTCATGAACTAATGAAATGCATGTAATTCCAATTGCTATTATTTTACTTAAAAGAATAATGTTAAATGAAAAAGAAGGAAACAAAAAGTAAATTCTGTTTAAAGCCATGTTGAAAAATCATACTCAGATACATATGTAATATTTTAAAAGAAGGAAATTAGTCAAAATATTAACATCACTTAAATCATGGTAATAGTATTGCCAATGGCCTTTTTTTCCCCCCTATGTTTTCAAATTTTACACAATGATTATCACATTATTCAGAAAAGGTAAACACAAATATTTTCTGGAAGAAGTCCAATGTGAAAGGGTGAAACATGAACAACTTTGGTATTATTCTAATTAATAGAATTTTATTAAAGGCATAGAATATATTATTCCACTTACTACACCTTGAGGTCAGTGTATTTAGGATGACATTGAGTTCTAAGATAATGCATTATCCAAAACACCCTCGGCTCCACAAAGCACTAAAAATTATGGAAAAAATTAGCTGGGAGAAAACTTGACAACCACAGTTAAACTTACTCATAATGGAGTTTTTCAATGTGTTGGCCCAATGTGTTGGCTACTTGAACTTATTCTAGTAGTACTCTCCATGGTCAGCAGATAATGTATTAATGCTTTTCTTATTCAAAGAAGTTGAATGACTCAAGTTCACTCATAGCTCTCACAAGTGGGATTTAGACTAACTCATTCTAGTTCAATTCCTTAGATTTAAATTATTTAGGAAAATCATGGGTCAGGAGATTCTTATTTGTTTGTTTGTTTTCCCATATCCTTTACTAACTCTCCTTCTTCCTCTGTATTTTTAACCACAAGGCAATGTTACTTACAACTGTGCAAACCAGTTAGACCAGTGCCTTGAACACTGCTGCTGCTGCTAAATCACTTCAGTCGTGTCCGACTCTGTGCAACCCCATAGACGGCAACCCACCAGGCTCCCCTGTTCCTGGGTTTCTCCAGGCAAGAACACTGGAGTGGGTTGTCATTTCCTTCTCCAATGCATGAAAGTGAAAAGTGAAAGTGAAGTCACTCAGTTGTGTGTGACTCTTCTCGATCCCATGGACTGCAGCCTACCAGGCTCCACCATCCATGGGATTTTCCAGGCAAGAGTACTGGAGTGGGGTGCCATTGCCTTCTCCGCCTTGAACACTGAGCACATAAGTATTTGTTAAGTAAGTAAAAGGAAGATTTTCATATTGGTTTGAAGGAAATATCAGCCTGCATCTCCTTTACAAAGAATCTATGTTCATTTACCTTTCAAGGGGAAAAATATCCAGTCAAAACTTGCCTTGATTAAGGATTTTTTCTATTAATTAGCCTCACTTAGATGTGAACAATAGGACTGTACTCATATTCATAAGAAGAGAGTTCCATGTGCCTCTCATTCCATTTCTGTCAGTCAAGCTGCCCAAAACCAAACAGAAGTCGGGTACTGACTGGCTGTACATGGGGTACAGTGTGCCATCCTGTTGCTTTGATGCTAGCACCACTGCAGTGGGCCTTCAAAATTGGCCCTGTCACTTTAAATATAACAGACAATAAATCATCCCTCTGAGACAGCCCCTCAGGAAAACAGGGAAAAAAACAGAAATAGCATTGAAAAGCCCTTTTCTATTACATTGCCTCTAGGGAGCTTTTAAAATTGGAGTTCTTTTAAAGTGAGTTTTATGCTTTTGGGGGCTTTTAAAAGTGCTTCTAGAATTAACCTTGCAATTCTATGACCAAATCTTCCATCAGACCCTCTAATTTGGAGTCTTTGTTACGCTAGTATTGTCATATTTGCTCATCTTCTCTGAACTGCTATCCTTCGTATTTCAATCAACATGTTTTCTCAATGCTTGACATAATCTATGTATTTCTCACTCCTTTCTCTCCATCTCGCTGACAGTATTTCTTGCCTGGTCTTTCTTTCCTTATTCCTTTTCCTTTTTCCTTCATAAAACCTACTTTTTTTTTTTTTTTTTTTTACTTTTTTTGAAGAAACTTTTTATTTTGGTGAGGGGTATAGCTGATGAACCATATTGTGATAGTTTCAAGTGAACAGTGAAGGGACTCAACCATACACATACATGCATCCATTCTCTCCCAAACTCCCCTATCTAGTGTTAGTCGCTTAGTCATGCCTGACTGTTTGCGACCCCGTGGACTGCAACCCGCCAGACTCCTCTGTCCATGGGATTTTCCAGGCAAGGATCAGAACAGATCAGATCAGATCAGTCGCTCAGTCGTGTCCGACTCTTTGCGACCCCATGAATTGCAGCACACCAGGCCTCCCTGTCCGTCACCAACTACCGGAGTTCACTCAGACTCATGTCCATCGAGTAAGTGATGCCATCCAGCCATCTCACTGTCTGTCGTCCCCTTCTCCTCCTGCCCCCAATCCCTCCCAGCATCAGAGTCTTTTCCAATGAGTCAACTCTTCACATGAGGTGGCCAAAGTACTGGAGTTTCAGCTTTAGCATCATTCCTTCCAAAGAAATCCCAGGGCTGATCTCCTTCAGAATGGACTGGTTGGATCTCCTTGCAGTCCAAGGGACTCTCAAGAGTCTTCTCCAACACCACAGTTCAAAAGCATCAATTCTTCGGCGCTCAGCCTTCTTCACAGTCCAACTCTCACATCCATACATAACCACTGGAAAAACCATAGCCTTGACTAGACGGACCTTTGTTGGCAAACCACTTCAGTATTCTTGCCTTGAGAACCCCATGAACAGTATGAAAAGGCAGGCAAGGATACTGGAGTGTTTTGCCATTTCCTTAGGCTGCCACATAACATGAAGCAGAGTTCCATGTGCTATACAGTAGTTCCTTGTTGGTTATCCATTTTAAATGTAGCAGTGTGTATATGACCATCCCAAAATCTTTATGATTCTATTTCTTCATCTTTAAAATGCAGGTAACATTATCTATCCCACACATCTTGCTGTATCAGTGTTCTAAATGTTGCCTTGACCTCTCAAAAGGTTCAGCCTTTCATTAAGAAGATGCATATTCAGTTGTCACTTCTAAGCTCCCATAGCATGTTGATGTTGTTGCTGTTTTACAGTGACATAAGTGATACTTTGTTTAATGAGTCCTTTCAAAATTTAAGAATGACCTTTGGTCTTCAGCCCCAAAACTAAAATGATTTTCTGTACATGCAATGTTACATTTGGGATTACTCCTGGAGTATCTTGTTATCTCCAGATGGATTTTAAGGGAAAGACTATCTTCTTGCATGAAAAAGGCTTGGTACTGTTGGGAGGAAAACTTTTCTTCTACCTTCTTAGGTTCATATGTTTGGGGGCGTAGGCTGCAGGCGTCCTTCCATTCTCCTGAAGGAGGGGAGACACTGAGGGCTCCCCAGTTGGATCTTAGAAGCCCAGGCATAATTAGCAAGCATGGCGGGTTCCGCGCTCCAGATGGAGACTCAGCCAGAATTTGAGAGAGAGAGCAACATGGGGAGACCAAGTTTCGGTGAACAAGGCCCCCATAAAACCTACTTTAAGCTACCTCTCCTCTGAGTTATCCTTTGGCCTTCTGTAATTTAGATATACATAATCACAATTAGGCAACAATGCAAATGAAACAGAATTTTCCAACTAGTGGGATGAAGCCACTTTCCTCCTACCACAGCAGAATTTTTCAAGGTACAGCTGAACCCCACTCATCTCATAACCCTTCCCTCTCTAATATCTCTGACCTTTTCTAGTTGATGAGACAACACCAGGATAATAAAGAAATTTGATGTATTTTAGTCTGGAAAAGAACTTTCATCAAGCCCTTGAAGGAATAAAGGGCTTCCCAAATGGTTCAGTGGGTAAAGAAACTGCCTGCAATGCAAGAAACGCAGGTTCGACCTCTGGGTCAGGAAGATCCCCTGCAGGAGGAAATGGCAACCCACTCCTGTATTCTTGCCTGGAAAATCCCATGGACAGTGGACCCTAATGAGCTACAGTTCAAAGGGTTGCAAAGAGTCAGACATGACTGAGTATGAGCATGGAAAATAATAAAAAGTAGATATAAATATATAAAACACAGGGTTATCTGAAGGGTTAGGGTTTACATTAAGAATAGGCAATACAACAATATTCACACACACACACACACACACACACACACACATACTACAGGTGATACAGAGTCACAGCTTCCCCCTTGTATAACCAGAATTCATTACAAAGAATCGAGTCTATATAGCATTGCTTGACTCAACGAAACAGTATGGCTCCGTGGCCTTTACTAGTCTTATAAATTAAAAACTATACCAAACAAAACACAATTCATCTTAATATTGTAAAACACACACACAAGAGACAACAGCTGCTTGACACTAGAATGGCATGTCTTCTTAGGTCCTCTGCTCCATAAAGAAAGGAAGAAGAAATCCAACTCAATATTGAACTGGTATCTTTTGATAAATTGGAAAAGCCTAAGTATGAAGCAAAACGCACCGAGAAAAGATTATTCTGACACCTCTTGGATTTACAGACTTCCCAGACTCCTTAATGGCCATTCATCTCCTCTGGTCTGTCGGAGTTGCTCCAGTCACCTGTGGGTGAGTGCTTATTACCAACAAGGCAGCAATCAAATTATTGCAAGGAATTTACTGGGTGAGATAAATTAAAGCTGTCTAAGTCAGTGTTTCTCATAGTGCTTTCTCTGGAACATAAATTCTCCAGGGAAACTCTAGAAACATCCCAGAGACCCTAAGAGTGGCCAACACTGCACACACTGACCCCTATGCAGGGTCAGTTAGCAGAGTAGGCACCAAGAGGTGTGACCAGAAAGAAAGGTGTGACGCTCTCTTTCGCTCAGCATTTATTTACCCAAAGCCCATGGCATTCTTATTTTAAGGAAAACTGATTATAATTCTTTCAAAACTTTGGAAAGCCTAGAGAATTGCCTAAAAGAAGATCTCATCTGGGAGAACTATTTTGGAATCTTAGACTTAGGGGTAATTTTTAAGCCAAATGATTAGATGAAGAAAAATAGTTAAGAAGAGTTAAAAATGGTTATTGCAGGTTTGTATTACTGATTTCCACCACCGAAAGAGAGAGACATGTACCAGCACATCACAGTCATTAAAAATGACCCATCGGTGGACAGCAAATTACATACTGGGGAACCAGTGCTGGAGAAAAATCAAAGAGGTGGAGGTCATGTTTTATTTCACTTGTAGCGCTTTTCAAATTCAGTCCTAACCAAACCTGATTAAAGTAAATCCCTTTTTTACAGCCTGTGGAGTCTATAAGATTATGGTGTTAATGGAAGTACGATTCGATCCGTCAGTAATGGTGCATGTCGGGACCCTGGCGCCTCTGACAAGTCCATTTTTTAAGACGTATTTATTGTTGTTTTTTTTTTTTCTCCCTTCTGTTCTCTGCATTGCGGGGTTTAATTGAACAGTTTAAAGTAATTCTTCTTCAAGGCCCATTAATTGATTTTATTTGTGTATTCTCTAGGGGTCAAGGAAAAGGGGGAAAAAAAAAACACAATAAAATTGCAGCTCTGGTTTTCACTGTCATATTCTCCCTGGCAATTTATAGCTCTAATCTTGTGTTTCTTTCCTCCGCCTCAGTATTTTTTCTTATGATTTTCATAAGCTGCAACTGTATATGTTTCATTTTATATTCTATTCAGATGGTTTTCACCATTAAAAAATAATAAAATGTATCCAAATCTGATATACCATGCAGTATCTAAGAGTTCTTTTGTGATAAACTCTATTGAAAGGGGAAGGCTTCAGTGAAATAGTCATAAAACCTTGAATTTTTGGTGTAACAAAGTCTATGGCATTTTCTATCAGTCATAACAGGACAAAGCCTCTTAAGTTTGAGATGGTGACATACATACACACACGATGAGTACATACGATGAGTATCATAGAACCCACGACCAGATCTGAGTGGTTTTAGTAGGTCTGTCAAGTAAGAGTGAAGGTGGCATATGGATTGCAAAACAGTATACTCAGAAAGGGGGATTACAGACGGAAATTGACATTCACGCCAACACGTCATGACATCATACCTCAAGAGATTTTTGCCCTATTACATAACAGTGTCTATGTCACAGTACTGTCACAAAATTTAGCTATCATTTTTGAATATCTATTTTTATCAGGCAGTAGCTAATCTTTACAATGATCTTATGAAGTAAGCATTACCTTTAATTGTCAAGGCCTGAGTCTCAGAGATGTGAAAGAATCTGTCAAATACATAGATGGGGTTGAACTATTGGTCTGATTTGCTCCAGTGACCCTACTTTTCCAGTTTTTTGATATATTATTGCTTTGGAAGCTTAATTTGAAATGATTTTTATTTCATTAAAGATGAAAATATAATAAAGTCATTTAGACAGAGAATTATGTATACATTTTAACCACTGCATCCCCAGTGTAGGTGCTAAACAAATGTTAGCTCAGTGATCAAATAAGACACCTGAGCCAACCACTATTATGTTGTTCTTGCTTTATGGGCACCATGCAGACAAGGCTGGCATAAAAGATGAGCAAATGACAAGTCACACAAACACCAAGCTGCACCCCAACACTTGGTGAACAAAGTCCCTCCAGCTTCTTGGTCACCTTCCTGTTTCTTATTATGCAATATCCTTCTCTCTGCTCAATCCTTGTCCCTTCTCCCAATTTCCTCAACGGAGTCCCCCAAGATTCTTCAGCTTAGGTCTTTCATTAAAATGTAGGTCAACTTTATCTTCAGCCCATACTAGTGAAAATATGCCATTCATTTCTGTTCTCAACTATCTTCTGCTGAAAGTTCTGAGAGAGGTGAAGAATCTAAGATTGAGGTTGAGAGAAAAGTTGGGGGAGAGTCTTATATAGGAGTGAATATGTCAGAAGTGTTTTTTTTTTATTTGTTTTCTTGCTTTACTTTTATCAACAACTGAGAGGAGAACATGACAAGTTCCAAATTTACTTCCAGATTAATAGAGCATCTTCAAGTAAAAAGAACATGCATTTGAGTGTGTCAGTAAACTAGAAATCACAGAAAGGCAATCCTCCCATTGAAAGGATGCAATCTACGTTCCCTACAGTCATACAGTTCAGAGAAAACACCACCCCATCTCTCATCTGCACATAGCTACATGCCTTGTCTCTTCCCTCCACTTAGGACTCCCCTTCCTGGGACTCCTTTATCTCCACACCTTTGAAAATGTTTACCAGTTTTGTGAGACTCTTTTCATTTATCACTTCCAGGATTACATCTATTTCCTGATTGTTGTTGTTTAGTTCCTAAATTGGGTCCAACTCTTTGCGACTCCATGGATTGTAGCCCACCAGGCTCCTCTGTCCATGGGATTTCCCAGGCAAGAATACTGGAGTGGGTTGCCATTTCCTCCTCCAGGGGATCTTCCTGACGATAGACACTAGCAATACATTCTTCAGAGGGCCAATAAAGAAAAGTGCTAAGGAGAGCTTTTCCCACTCTGAAGTCAGCTGTAGTAACTAGAGGTGGTGGAAAGAGTGATAGGGGCAGGTAGTGAAGACCACAGAAGCAAAGAAAGCAGAAAAGAAAAAAAAATGGTGGGGAGGAGGTGAAATTCTTACAAGAAAAGAGAATACACTTAAAAATGTGACCTGATTCTAAGTAATGGATAGACAGAGTACAGAAAGGTCCACATTCCAGGATATGTGCCTTCTTCTGAGTCTCCAGAACCTACAAATACTCATATCAAAGTACACGTCACATTCAGCCATAGACTTTGGTTTGCATGGATTTCCCCTCAATACTGAATCAAGTCATGTTCCTCTCTGTATTTCTCTTCCATCCTTAAGTATCAGATATATAAGAGATGTTCAGTAAATATATTCTAGCACAAATGAAAGAACAAATGACAAAGAAATTCTTTATAAGAATTACTATAAACTTGTGATAGAAGTCTAATTCTTGGAGATAGTGGGGCAAGAAAGACACTGGAGCTAAAAGATTGATCCAGAATGAAGATAGGGATGACTTTTTAATTTGGTATTGTTACAGTAAGTAAAGCTCTTGCTGATGGAAAATCCAGTCTTCATATGGAAATTTATTTCAAATTCAAACAACAGGTTTTCATAAAAGAAGTTGCAGAATGCAAACCACACTGCTCATGATCAAACACCCATCAGCATAGAGAGCTTATAAGTAGAAATGAATATTTACCTCTGTGGGGTAGCCAGCCTTTAGGATCCTGAACCCAGATAACTAGCTCATGCACATTCTTCACTTCTGGAATTGTCAGTTACAAATGTGTCATGTTTAAGACAATCATTTTGTGAACACGTGTGGTGTGTGCCTAGTGGATTGGAAGGAGGACAGAACTATCATCAAAAAAAGTTTACAGTGCGTGCATATTTTACTTGGTGCTAAGTCACTTCAGTCACGTCCGACTCTGTGCGACCCCAGAGACGGCAGCCCACCAGGTTCTCCCCCGTCCCTGGGATTCTCCAGGCAAGAACACTGGAGTGGGTTGTCATTTCCTTCTCCAATGCATGAAAGTGAAAAGTGAAAAGTGAAAGTAAAGTCGTTCAGTCAGGTCCAACTCTTAGCGACCCCATGGACTGCAGCCTACCAGGCTCCTCCGACCATGGGATTTGCCAGGCAAGAGTACTGGAGTGGGGTGCCATTTTACTTGGGATAATATAAATATTGAACCAAAACACTTCTCTCATGAATATGTTAGCAGAGTGTAGCATCTTTGTCTTCATTAGAATGCATTATGTGTCAGGTAGTTAGAGTGTAGAAGATTCTCTCCAACATTGAGGGGGTGTAGAGAAAATGCTGCATTCCACTTTGGACGCTGCTAACAAATTCACTTTGAGTCAGAGAACTAGTTGTGAAAGGAGGTGACACTCTCCTTTTCACAGACCATCTGTCTCTGTTTTTATTATTTGAATTGTATTCTGAGACATCAACATGATAGTAGAAGATAACCTTCCTGGAAGCAATCTTACCCCAGGAAAAGCACATACAGGCACAGAAAAAAATGCAACCAAACTCATTTCACATAAGAAGAGGGGTTCTATAGGGCATTACTTTGGTCTGCTTTACGATCAGTTTATACTGAAGTTTCTCATTATGAGAGTACACAATATGCATCCTAGGTGTCTACTGGCAAAGTAATCTGGGAAAGATATTCCTTTACTTGCATTTACAGGTAATTCCAGTAAACACAATTATCTTCTTGCCTTATTCCTTGGGTAGAGGAGCAAAAACTGCCACTCCAAATTGTGTCTCTTTGGCATGAGGATTAATTTAGACTGATCATTTTTAAGGCCCGAAAGACTCAGGGAGGACCTTTAACCTTCCCCGTGACTGCCGAAAAGAGTATACCTAGAGGGCCTGTTTCAGGAAGGGAACTGTCACCATGTATAACAAAAGTATGAACCAGATGTGATTAATAGGGAAAAATTAATAAAATATGTTTGTGAGAATTCCCCACTGCATCCCATTGCCTGCATGGTCCAGCAAATACTTGTTTACTGTCAGGGTGGAAGAAAACATCCTCTACCCTTTTAAATTTTAGCTGGTCTGAGAATTAAAATTGATATAACATAGATTAACAGAAGAAAAATCAAACAAAAATTTAATAACATGTATATATGGGAGAGACCCTGAAAAAAACTGGGTAGCTGATCAAAATGGCTAAAACTCTCACCTTAAGTACTATCTTCAGCTAAAAGCAAAAGAGGAAGTTGGGAACCGTGGGTGGGCGGGGTGGAGAGCAGAGGGGGGACTTCAAAGGCAAGAAGGCAATTCACAGGAAGATGGAAAGCAAATACTTTGTAAAAAAATAAAAAATGTTGGTCCTTGCAGAGACAATGGTACACAGAGGGGATTCTCATCTTTAAGCCCTGTGGAGTTTCTCCCACCACACCTCGACTGTGTTTTTTGCAGAGTGCTTTGATGACAGCTCTATTTTGGAACAGGCACTCTACCTAAAAATTTTTAGGAATTTAAAGGGAAGGCCAAAGTTCTTCCTGAGTCTTGGGCACTGATCTTGGGCATCTCAAAAATAATCTGCATGCCAAAGAGACACTTGGAGAGCCAAGTTTTGCTCCCTTATATTACCAAACATTTGCTTTTTTGAGGAAGATTTCTTCCTCCTTGACACTAGTCTCTCTAAATGGTCAAATTTTCAAGGAGACTGAGCAGCTATACTTTCTCCTCCAAATTAAGGAACACTTTTCATAGGCTCATTAACATCTATAAGGATAGTGCCTAAATTTGTCCTAAAACTGTGTGAGTCCACACTGATACACTTGACTTGGTCAGACTTCATTCTACCTAATTAAATCATTTCAGCTCCACCTAGACCTATCTCATCCAATAAATCAAAGATCCATTATTCTAGTACTTTCTACCATATAAAAATGCATCATAGTCTTTCAAACTAATCTATCGCTATGAAATCATACATGTACAAACTCAGCAAAATTAAAGCTCCTTAATAATAGAATGGATGCCAAGGTATATGTGTCCCCACTTCATTTTGCTGTTCTAAGCAGAAAGCAGACAGCATCGCCAGTAGCTAAATCAATATCAACTGTATTAATAAGCACAAAATGAACATGTGTGCCTGGATTCTTTTTTCTCCCTCGGTCACTCTAAACCTAGGTCTAAACTACTACTCAGATTTTAGTCTTGAATGCCCATCAGAGACACTGCGCTTTGGGCTCTAATGGAGCCACTGTCGAGCCAAAACGTGTGGGGCCAGATGAGAACTGCCCAGCAGGTCTGTGGGGCTTGTCAAGACCTGGAAACAGTGGATGTTAGATGATTATATTTGCATCGCATAGTTGGCAGAGCCTGTCACAACTTTGCTGGAGCCAGCAGCTGCTCTCTGCTGAGAGCTAATTCCACCTGATCTATTTAATATTATAATGAATTTAATCCTCTCCACATTCAACCAGAAGCCAAAGAGCACAGTTTATGGTGAAACCTGAATTTGCAGAGAGAAGACAAAAGACCCCTCTGGTGCTAAGAATTAATTCAGAGAAGGATGCTTATAGAGTTACTCAATCCTTTATTTTGGTTGAGGACTTTTCCTCTTCCAGGGAGCAGACTTTGGTATGGTTTGAACTGTCCCTTCTCTCCTCCAATTTCTTGGAAATCAGAAGCAAACTTAGACATTATTAGATCTAATTTCAACCAAAATTCATAGGTTGAAACCCTAATCCCAAGCACCTCAGAATATGACCGTCTGTGGAGAGAGGCCCTTTGAAGAGGTGATTAAGCTAAAAGGAGCTTCTGGAATAAGCTGTCATCGAAACCCACTGGTGACCTCATAAGAAGAAATCTGGATACACAAAGAGATACCAGGGTGGACACACACACAGAGGAAAAGCCATGAAGGACCCAGGGTTAAGGCACCATCTGCAAGGAGAGGAGAGAAAGTCCTTGGAAGAAGCCAAACCTGCGACACCTTGCTCTTGGACCCCTAGTCTCCTGAGCTGTGTCAGAAAATACATTCCAAGTCCCTAACCCTGTCAGTTGGCAACATTTTGTTATGGCAGCCCTAGTAAACTAATATAGATGTTATCTAGTATAACTCTATGTAAGACTCTCCTCTACAGAATCCCTTAAACTTGGGCCAGAATACAGCCAAGAAAGGATATCTCTGTAACACAAAGAACTGATCACATTTAACAGCAGATCATTCTGTTAGAAAGTTCTGTATACTGAGGCAGGGTGATCGGCCTCATAACTACCACCCACTGTCCCAGTTTGGCAGCCTCGGTTCAGAACCAAATATCAAATGTCCCACTGGGCAGCTCTTCAATTAGATGAAGGCAGCCATCAGGCCTTCATGCTAATTTCTTAAATTTCCTCTTTTAAGTCAAACCTGTCCCGATACTTTCACAAAGTCCCCACATGCCACTTCTCTGAGTGAATTCCACAGAATGTCTTCCTTTAAACTCTTCCGCTGACACTGTTTCTATTAAAATGAGATGTGGCTAAAGTTGCCAATTCCTATGTTATCCAGCAGTGTGCAGTGCTTTAGGATTTTTAGTTCTCTGGTTTCAATACCATATTTTAGGGTCCTCTCCATTAAGAAAGGATGATATAAACAGATCTTTAAGTCCTAGTATGGAATGGACTTGTACTAAGGGTCTTGAGGAGACAACCTCCAAACATGTAATAAGGAAACTGAAGACGATGCACTTTCTAATCAGCTAAGTATGTTTGCTGCTGCTGCTGCTGCTAAGTCACTTCAGTCGTGTCCAACTCTGTGTGACCCCATGGATGGCAGCCTACCAGGCTTTCCCATCCCTGGGATTCTCCAGGCAAGAACACTGGAGTGGGTTGCCATTTCCTTCTCCAATGCATGAAAGTGAAAAGTGAAAGTGAAGTCGCTCAGTCGTGTCTGACTCTTAGTGACCCCATGGATTGCAGCCTACCAGGCTCCTCCGTCCATGGGATTTTCCAGGCAAGAGTATGTTATTTTAAATGTTAAGAAATCTCAGTATTTTATTTTATTGATATATACTGTGATGAGTGAGATTTATATATCTATCTGCCTATCTCTAGGTTCAAAAGCTTTATTCAAATGTGTTCATATAATTTTATGTGTGTGGAGATATATATATATATATATATATATGTATGTATGTCTATATGTCTGGCATATATTGCAGACTCAATTGAGTGGTATATTTGAGTCTAATGGATTTTTGCAGTAATCCTCACATTTAGCGTGCTATGGAAATTGGTTCCCTCCTGGAGATACCATAATAATACTTAAGATTTGGTTTTAGGATTCTAAATATTTGGGAAAATGCTGCTGCTGCTGCTGCTAAGTTGCTTCAGTCACGTCTGACTCTGTGCGACCCCATAAACGGCAGCCCACCGGGCTCCCCCGTCCCTGGGATTCTCCAGGCAAGAACACTGGAATGGGTTGCCATTTCCTTCTCCAATGCATGAAAGTGAAAAGTGAAAGTGAAGTTGCTCAGTCGTGTCCAACTCTTAGCGACCCCATGGACTGCAACCTACCAGGCTCCTCCGTCCATGGGATTTTCCAGGCAAGAGTACTAGAGTGGGTTGCCATTGCCTTCTCCGGGAAAATGCTACATATATATGTGTGTGTGTGTGTGTGTGTGTGTGTGTGTGTTGTGTGTGTATACACACACATACGTGCATATTGCTGCTGTTGTTCAGTTGCTAAGTTGTATTCAACTCTTCAACTTCATAGACTGTCTCTCCTGTCCTTCACTATCTCGCGGAGTTTGCTCAAATTCATGTCTATTGTGTCAGTGATGCTATCTAGCCACCTCATCCTCTGTCAACCCCTTCTCCTTTTGCCAACAGTCTTTCCCAGAATCAGGGTCCTTTCCAATATATGGGCTCTTTGCATCAGGTGGCCAAAGTACTGGAGTTTCAGCTTCAACATCAGTCCTTCCAATGAATATTCAAGGTTGATTTCCTTTAGCATCCATTGGTTGATCTCCTTCCTGTCCAGGGAATTCTCAAGAGTCTTCTCCAGCACCACAATTCAAAATGATTATTTATTCAGTGCTCAGCCTTATTTATGGTACAACTCTCACATCTGTACATGGTTATTGGAAAAACCACACCTTTGACTATATGGACCTTTGTCAGCAATGTGACATCTCTGCTTTTCAATACTCTGTCTCAGTTTTTCATAGCTTTCCTTCCAAGGAGCAAGTGTCTTTTAATTTCATGGCTACAGTCATCTGTGCTGATTTTGGAGCCCTCATAAAGGAAATCTGTCAGTGCTTCCACTTTTCCCCTTCTATTTGCCATGAAATGATGGGATCAGATGCCATGATCTTAATTTTTTGAATGTTAAGTTGCAAGCCAGCTTGTTCACTCTCCTCTTTTGTGTGTGTGTGTGTGTATGTGTGTGTTAGTCACTCAGTCCTGTCTGACTCTTTTCAATCCATGGATTGTAGCCCACCAGTTTCCTCTGTACATGGAATTCTCTAGGCAAGAATACTAAAGTGGTAGCCATTCCCTTCTCCAGAAGTTCTTCCAAACCCAAGGATTGAACCTGGGTCTCTTGCATTGCAGGCAGATTCTTCACCATCTCAACCACAAGGGAAGCCTTCCTCTTCCATATATATATATATATATACACATATATATATATATATATACATACATATATGTATATATATATACATATACACACATGTACATATGTAAATACATATAATTGCATTTATGTACACACAAGGCAATGGCATCCCACTCTAGTGCTCTTGCCTGGAAAATCCTATGGACAGAGGAGCCTGGAAGGCTGTAGTCCATGGGGTCGTTGAGGGTCGGACACGACTGAGCGACTTCACTTTCACTTTTCACTTTCATGCATTGGAGAAAAAAATGGCAACCCACTCCAGTGTTCTTGCCTGGAGAATCCCAGGGACGGGGAAGCCTGGTCGGCTGCCGTCTATGGGGTCACACAGAGTCGGACATGACTAAAGTGACTTAGCAATAGCAATGTAATTATATGCATGTATATACATAAATATATAGCATTTTCCCAAATACTTAGAAATCCTAAAACCAAATTCCTGAGTATTATAAAGGTGTCTCCAGGAGTGAACAAATTTCCATAGCACACTAAAGGTGAGGATTGCTGCAAATACCCATTAAAATCAAATATACCACTCAAATGAGTCTGCAATTTGCAGCCTAGGAGGAAATGGTCAGAAATGATGAAGCCCCTAGGCACTGGTACATGAACAGAGTTTCAAAAATAGAATAAAACCATGTATTTTTTGGTTTCTCTGTGCTGATGTATAAATTGTAAGGCAATATCTGACTTCAAAGGACTTTCATGCTTGCCCAATAGATGCTGAAAACAGAACATAATTAAAAGCTTTTCCCCCTAAACACCATGCCTTTTAAAAATGTTTACTGTGAGCTCCAGCTGACATGGAAGCAGGATACAGGTACACTGTAGTCTATCCTATTGACTTCCAATAGTTTTCCCATTATATAAACATATCAAAAGTACCTGGAGGCTAAGGCAGGGCTATAAAAATGTTTGGTACATGAAAGGGAATTTGAGATTTAGCTTCAAGGCACAGTAAACAACAAACAGTAGTTATTTCTGTTCCTGGGAAAAGGGTACCCAGTGTCTCATGCTCCCCCAGCACCTGTTTTCCTCACTCTACTCTAGGAACAATCTCTTACGAAAATTATTAGCCCTGAAATATTTGAGAAACTCCATCACAAATGTAATAACAATATGTTAACACCTTTCCAACTCCATTGTAAAGAGAGAGGTTGACTTTTTGTTGTTGTTCAGTACCAAATGGACTCCCCTTAGTCCCAAATTATTTTGCATTTGGCATTTTAGCTGACAGAAGGTAATGTCGAAAAAGACAGACCGCTTAATGGAAAAGAAAAGTTAATGAACTAACAAGGGAGTCATAATTACTCCACGAATCAAGGGAAAGATGAAATGGTTTCCAAGGGGAATGAATGTATCAAAATGTTTTCCATAGAAACTCAAAGCAGGATGTTTTAAAGACTAAACTTTGGAGGAAAAGATATAATGGCTGATGACTGCCTTATGACCAAGAACCTCAGGATGATTATATCAAATTGTTTTCCTGAGTAGAAAAGATGCAACCAGAAAAGGAAGATAAGAAAGAATGTCTAGTCGCTCCCATCAGGTGAATGGCTTTTCTGCCATATGGCATTAGGTGACATAAAGATGATGCCAGGGACTGGGAGGTCATTGTGTGGGCCTTTTGGAGGAAGCACGTATGCCTGACACCTGTCACACAGCTCAAACACTGAATTACCATATTTACAGCTAAATTAGAAAGATTTAACCTTCATTAGCCCCTACCTGTGTTGATGAAGGTACAGAGAGTAATTTACAAAATTGGGGCGGGAGAAAGGATAGACCTTGATTTGAGACTCGGTGGAACTTTTATGAGAAAACGCTGCTGTATCATACTTTCAAGCTATCAGGCTTTCTGCCCAGAATTCCATTTATTTAGACACTGTGAAGCCAAAGTCAAGGATACCCAATGCTCTAGTGTTTCCAGTAGAAGAATAAAATGAACTGTCAATTGACAGATTTTTTTTTTCATAAAAATGAACAGTCTAGGATTTACAGGGCAAATAAATACTGTGCCAGAACAGCTGGCAAGCATTAGTAAGAGCATAAACTGCTGGTATGTTATCTGCAACCTCCCACACACATACTGTGAGCTGCAACTCAATAAGTGGATGATTACAGAGGTTATAAGAAAAGTAGAAATAAATACTGTGAAGTTCAAAGAACACCTGGTATGAAAGATACCTTGGTTTCCAAAGGAGACCTCAGTTTCAAGGGAAGCCGTTTAAGAGTCGTGGTTAAGAAGGCAGACTTGAAGGTACATAGCCTGGGATCATAATTTCATATAATCAGTCATGAGCTGCAGGATTGGAAAAAGTCACTAAATCCCTTTAAGCCTCAGTTTTCTTGTCTATACATGACCTGCCTCATAGGGTTATAAACAGAAACAAATGAGTTACTTTGCCCAGAGCACTTATCACAGTGCTTACCACATGATATATGCTTAATATATGTTAGATATTAATATTATAATTCATAGTGTCTATGGTTTGGCATATTCTGATTATGATGCCATTGATTATTTTCTTGTCCTAAACACCACCCACACCAATCTAAGGCAGAATAGCAGCAGCTCCTTTACCTGGAGCCCATGGTGAAAGATGATAGAATATATGATTTAAGCCCTGTTAACACTCCAGGTGAAAATAAATCTCTGAAAAAAAAGATAATCAATCCATGGCTTGGTTTAAACATTACCTTATATCTAGGCACAAATGAAAATAAGAGATCTTATATATGTTTTTGAATATTGTACATGCAAAAAAAAAAGGAAGTTGAGCTAACTAGTTTATTTATTTATTCAGTAAACTTTATGTGCGGTCCCACTGGAGTCATGCTTTGTCTTAGATCTGTGTCAATATTGCATTGCTGACTTAAGTCATTAACAACAGCCCTGAAAAAAATCCATGCAGATTCATATACACATTGATTAACTTCATAAAGCATATTAAGAAAACCATATCCAATGATCTAGTTTTAGCCAGCAGCTTGAAAGCCCCGAGAGTTCAGTGTCCCAAACCATACTGCTTACCACTGATGCAGCCTGCTCCAGAGTAAACGCCCAGTAGTAGCTGCTAGGACTTCCCTGGTGGCTCAGTGGTTGGGAGTCCACCTGCCAATGAGGTGGACATGGGTTCATCCCTGGTCCAGGAAGGTTCCACAAGCTGCGGTACAGCTGAGCCCGTGTGCCACAACTACTGAAGCCCATGCGCCTAGAGCCTGTGCTCCGCCACAAGAGAATCCACACCAAGAACCCTGTGCACAGCAACTAGAGAGTAGCCAGTTCCTGCTCACCTCAACTAGAGAAAGCAAAGAAGACCCAGTGCAGCTAAAAATAAATAAAAATAGTAACTAATAGATCAGTCATTCATCTGCCTGTGTGTACATGAGTGCACGTATGTATGACATTAAGACTCTACTTATAAAATTTACTTCACTATACTTCCAATACCTTATGGTAATTATAGCTCCTGTGTGGATTAAATACCTTATGCCAGATCTCTTAAAGATATCAAGCTTCATTGGTTTTTACAGAAAAAGAAATTGAACCTCAAATGTGTGAGTTGATTGTGTTCAAGGCTGCATAGCTAGTAAGATCTAGAATCAGACAGGGACCCCAACACCCCCATCTCAGTTCATCATCCCATGATGCTTGCCAATTCATTCATGTCTCAGTTCCTCTGTGTCTAGATCTGTGATATGAGTTAAGGTATACATCAGCATCTCATCAGTGTTTTCTTTTTCTCTTCATGAGAACATCAGTTATGCTACAGGGAGCCTAATTATTCCCTTCACACTCCCCATCAAATAAAGATTTATGCTTGTATGAAGCAAGAGTAATTCTCCTTTAATCACCTAAGGTTTTTATAATATATTCAACAAGTTTCAAAGAATAAATTGACTATTCCATATACATTTGGTTTCACTATTTGCATAGCCCTTCATTCAGCTGTGTTAGCTTCACCAAGAGAGTTAAACATTACAATTCACCAGCCATGTTCCAACATTGGCTCAGAAAGACAAGGGTTTTCAGCTGTAATGGATCTTTGTTTTTATAATCTTTTATCTCTGTAAGGAATATGATTGATAAATGACTATTTATCTCTGTTAGAGAAAGGTTGGTATTCTTTTGGATGTGCTCAGGTAAACATTCTTGTGTTTAAGATGTAGTAAGGAGGGTTTTACCCACCCTTTTAATTATGAGGAAATGTGAAATTCAGTGGTGCAGAAAATTCATCTGCAGTCTTGCCCAAAGGGGATTCTTTTAGGTTAGTTTGTAAACCTAGATCAGACAGTAAAATCTTCATTCCTTTTTGATCACAGCAAAGGCCAAATTGAAGTCCATTTTCGGAAAATAAGTCACACAGTCAAATTTCTCAGAGTAAGAATAATAACATTCAATGAAATGAAAAATTTTCTAGAAAAATGTCTCTCACGTTAAATATATGAAAAATAGCAGCAGTGTCTTAATCCTAAGATGCATGAATTACTGATCCCCCATAAGGTAAAACAATTATCCAAGGGACTAACTTAGTTTAAGGAACTAGCTAAATAAACACATATTTAAGAAAAAACCTGCTATTAGTGAAAAGTTAAACACAGGAAGCATAATAAGAGTTCAAAATAGTAACAGTAATTATTATATCTTCCGTTTATTGGTAGTTTACTGTGTGCCAACTCCTATGCTGAGCAACTTGCCTTTATTAATTCATTTATCTTTACCTTATTTCTACAAGGCAAATAGTATTCACATCCCCAATTTATACTGTTTCAGATCAAAACAGATGAGAGGAAAGCAACTTGACTGAGATCTCAGAATTAGTGTGTGACACTCCCATGGATCTGGCTCCAGGGCAAGCTCTTAACCTTTCTGCATATTAAGTGCCATAGGCCAATGGTTTTGGTTGTCAGTTCCGATGCTAGGAGAGGTGTTCATTTTTAAAATCTCAGCGTCTTCAGGTAAATGAGAAAAATAAACAAAAAGGAAACATTCCAAAATGTTAAGTTAAGCCTGTTTAGTTATAAAGGAATATCAGTTTTAATGTTTAAAAAAAAAACAATGGTGATGACAAATGATAATCTCGTTTCATTTGTTTTCAAATATGCTTGTTTGGAAAAATGAAGATGTTGGCAAACAAATGTCAGTCTTCCACATTAAATAACAACTCACTTTCAGGAGTGAAAGGAGAAGAGGATCTTGGAGGCATTTCTGTGTACTGGACAGGGCTGAGTGTGGTCTGAATGACGGGTCCCCTACTGGCGCAGTGTTAAAGATGAGCAAGAAGACAGGAAATTAACCCTGTGAATAATGGCCTCGATGTGGGAAATACTGCAGCGAAGCAGAAAAAGCAGAAATGGTTATGAGCCTAAATGATTTGGAAAATTCAGAGAAATGGAAAACTCTGAGGGAGGCAGAGATGTATGATTTGGGAATATGGTGGACTGACTATTAAGCTGCTTTTAAGTATGTTGAGTTCGTGGTGAGGGATTCAGGTAGAGAAATATCCGGCAAGCATATAAAGAAAACTGCTGGTTTCCTGATTAGATAAAACCTGAATTCTTCAAGGTAAGCAATGAGGTTGATCTCTATAGCATGTTGAGAGGTAGGGGATGGTTATTCTTTCAATCTGGACACCTGTCCCTGTGATTTGTCTCCTCCTTGGCAATTCATCTTAAGTGAATATTGTCCCCACTGTGTCGGACTGGAGTGGAGCATATCCTTGCTTTAACATTCTGGCCTGAGCCTAAATGCTTATCCCTTCTCTTAATTTCCCAATTCAGAGTTGAGATTAGGCTACTATATTCTCAAAAGGCTAAAGGCTCAGGTAACAAAAGGGAAATTAACATAAAGCATATAACATATAATTAGATCAGTGGCTTTTAACCTCTTTTGGGTAGTTTTGAGAATCTGATGAATCTGTCCATGTACATATGCAATTTTGCACTGCCATGGAGAAACTGCTGCAGCATATTTAGACTCCTCAAATCCAAAATCCTAGAAACAAAAAGAGTTTTCAAAGATGCAGGAAGGAACTCTTTCTCGGATGGTTTAAAGTACATTTTCATCTGTAGATGATTGGCCTGGGGAATTATACATTCGCTTCAGTGATATTTAACCTGCCTCTTTCTTCTATACACAAGTCAAGTCTTAGTTTATGACTCTCAAATGTCAACCATATAAAATACAATAAATTCAACATCACTACAAGAGATACACATACAAGAGTGCACTTTCATCATAGAAATAACCTTAATAAAACAGGGCTTAGTGGCCCACCAATCCCAAAAGGCCGTATCAACTCAGGACACATTCAAACTAAACATAAATCCACAAATAAACTTTCAGTACCTTGACTAGTCTTGCAGTTGTATACTGAAATTTTTATCGATGGAGCAAGAAAGAAGAGATGATCCTGATGAATATATAGAGCAAAGATTTCCTAAAATCCTTCCTTACTCTCATCTCTTTCCTCAAAGCTATGTGTATATTTCTTTAATAAATAAAGACACTCTGATTGAATTTTACTTAGAGTTTAGCATTAGAATACTGGCATGGAGAAGATCAGGCTTTCCTGGTGGTGGGTAAAGAATCCATCTGTTGATGCCAGAGACACAAGAGACATGGGTTTGATCCCTGGGTCAAGAAGATCCCATGGAGTAAGTAATGGCAACCCTGCAGTATTCTTGCCTGGAAAATTTCATGGATGGAGGAGCCTGGTAGGTTACACTTCATGGACTCACAGAGTCAGATACTGATTCAAATGTATTCTTTTTAATGAGCAACTGAGAAAGAGAGCAAGCAATGGAAAGGATCACTGAATGTGAGTGAGAATTCTAAAAGACCATCCATAATACAATGAATGAAGCCCTCTTTGATATTATTAACATGGTATAATTAAAGAGAAATTATCAAAAGAAGAGTATATATGAAAAGAGTACCAAATATCCCAGAAGTGGATCTGGGGGAGAGGGGAAAAAAAAAGAGAATGAGGATTAGCAATTGGAAAGGCAATTTCTTAAAAAAAAAAAAAAGAAATCATAAGAAGAAATAATGTAATATCATGAATCTATGAGAGGAGTGTTAGAGAAGAAATATTCAAGGTCAACAATATATCACTGAAGAGGATCCAAATAGCATACTCCTTTACATCAATATTTAATTTAATCAAAATAATTTCCTTTTGACTTGCTTAATAATAGTTTCTCCATCTGGTATGGTTTGCAAATAGATTGGTAGCATTGCAAATTTCATAGTATCTGAAACTTCTGTCTTATGAAGGCAAAACAACGAAAAATAATCTGCCTTTTCTCATAGCCCTGAGGACTAAATAGAATACCCCATTTTTATTTTAAGTGCATATGTGATTCTAGACTATTACTGCAAATAATTCATTTCCAGGTTAGCCCAGAAGAGTTGTTTCTCAAGGAAAGAACAAAGGAACTCTAGAAAGACCAAAACTATTTCAGTTGTGAATCTACATTTTAATAGATAGTATTGTGAGTTAACCTTATAAAGTTTGAGTATTCAATCTGCCAGTGACAAATCTCATTACTAGTAATAATTAACCTATATTATGAACTAATCATCTGTAAAATTTCAACTAAAATTTTGATTTTAACAGTATAAGGACATTTCAACCATTCCTTAAATGATTAACTATTTACTATTTTTATGAATTCCCCCTTATTTCTAAAAGAATGCTTCAGATAAACAGATACAGTAAATATTACTTTATTCTATAATATTACATGACAGATGTTTCAATTAATATAATATGGAAATACAGAGATATCAGATGATTCTACAAGTGGAGAATAAAATTTATTTCCTCTTTTTTTCCCTTTATTTTGAACCACTTTCAGCTGTAACTTTAAAATTCATGATTCCCTATGGCTGTTATCAACCATATTAATTTCTTTAAGGAGATTTTACTAGGGTAATCTCAAATAAATGCTCACAATCAATTTCTAAGAACCAAAATCTCTATTTTAGCCTTCTACTGATGATGAAAAAAGGTGAAAAGTTATTACTGGTTGTGCTGTGCTTAGTTGCTCAGTCGTGTCTGACTTTTTGAGATCCCATGGACTACAGCCCACCAGGCTCCTCTGTCCATGGGGATTCTCCAAGCAAGAATACTAAAGTGAGTAGCCTATCCCTTCTCCAGGGGATCTTCCTGACCCAGGAATCCAACCAGGGTATCCTGCATTGAGGGTGGATTCTTTACCATCTGAGCTACCAGGAAAGCCCTATAACTGGTTGAAGAAACCCTAAATGTAGATTTTAGAAATACCTCATTCACTTCAGGTAAGCTTTATAATGTGTTCACTTATTCTGATCATAACACAGTATTTATAACCCTGGCAAAGCAAAGCATGGCTGGCTCCCTTCTATCTGGAGTGTCTGATTGGCATCTGAAGGGCTTGCTCATTAGGCTGCGTGAGGAGTTGGTAATTCTGACTTATTGCCGAAGAGTATGTATCTAATCCTAACCTGATTCTTGCAAATTCTCAAGGGAGATTGCATGACAGTGTTTAGCTAGGTTACTGAAACCTTCACTTACTCAGTAGCAGAAAAATAACTTAAATAATACATGGATTATTAATAAGAGATTACTGAAATAATCTCCTTGTAATAGTGATGTACTAAGGAAGTATGATATTTATGGAGCCTAGCAGTCTTGAACAACTCCTTAAAACTACAGTGCTTATTTTTTGGAGTATTTAATCTTTATTTGGGCTTTCCAGGTGGCATTAGTGGTAAAGAACCTATCTGTCAATGTAGGAGACATAAGAGATGCAGGTTCAATCCCTGGGTTGGGAAGATCCCCTAGGGAGGGCAGGGCCACCCACTCCAGTATCCTTGCCAAGAGAATCCCACGGAGAGAGGAACCTGGCAAGCTACAGTCCATAGCATTGCAAAGAGTTGAATACGATTGAAGTGACTTGGCATGGAGCCTTTATTCAGTTAGTGATTAAACGAGATTTTATTTTTCCTTTATAGAAAAGAGAGAACCCCCACACATGCTTAAAGTGAAAGTGAGATGAGAGTTTCCTAATCTATTTACTTTCTCCCCATTCTTATTCTATGAAATGTACAAAAAATAAAAAATAAAAAAAACTTCCAGATACACGTTTACCCTGATTAAAATATTAGAAACACCAGAGATCATCAACTGGTTCACTTATAAAACTTTGTCATTTTCCAAGTGCCTAGTAAGGTTGAGATCTAGTTTTTTTCTAGCTCTACAAACTTTTGAGGGAATTTTAATGACACTTAAAAAGTTATTGTTTTCCAAAATCACTTGCTTATTAGTATCTGATTCCACACCTCCTAACCAGAGTTGGGTTTGAATTCATCTAGATTAAACAGAAAAAAATCTATATTTTACAAAGCTGGCCTATAAATGCCCTAACATCAAGAAATGTGTAAAGCATGCTAAGAGAGATAAATAAATTTTTCCAAAGTACATTAGATATTTTTTTGTGGATATCAGGGATTAATGCTCAAATTGGATTTGATGTTCTTTATAGCATACCCTTCTGTAATGTCAAGGTGGGAAATCTAAAAACTACATTTTCCAGTTTTTTTTGCAGCTAGTTTATTAGATGTAATTTTAATTTTTCCAACTGGAACACTTCCATGGGATTTGGAAAGGAAAGGAGGAGAGAGTGGAGGCATTTGGTTGCTAGGCAGCAGGGTCCAATCACTAGATTCACAGGTGCTGTGAAACAGAATGAGAAATAGCCTCTATTTAGGATGGTCTTGTCCATGAACCAGTCAATAGCGGTGGAAACTTCCTGATTATAGCAGCTTCTGGAGTCACAGAAAAGGCATTACTTCCCTTGGTGTGATGATTTAATGATGTGTTTTTGGGAGAAGGGGCAGTCTCCCTAAAAACCTGGTCTGAAATCTATTTCTTCAACCCATTCTTGGACTTTTTAAGCCTTTATTATTATTATTTTGATAAAGTTCTATTTAAAAAAAATAGCTTGGATTCTCTTCTCTGCAAGTGATTTTTGACCAATATAATAAAAATTTTAAAATCCTATATTAAAATTATAAATCCATTAAAATCATAAATCCTCTTCTGTCTCTAGCATGCACACTTTGGTAAAGAAGTGGGCCTTTCTATTCAGCTTGGTTGGCCTAATTGGGGAATCATTTGGGGACAGTCTCCTATGAAGAGGTGAAGCAACATACTCTGGTCATTTAATTGATGTACAAAGGTTTCATGTATGTAATACTTCAGCTCCCCCATCACCCATTTAAATGTTTACCTATTTTCTGAAGGTCCTTATTTAAGATCAAACCACATTAAAGTTAAAAAAAAATAGATGTTACACATGAATATTTAAATAATTGGGAAATTTTTCTTGATATAATATTCCTTGTAAAGAACAGACTATAAAGTATATATATGCAAATATTACATTTTTATTAAAAATGTTTATATATTCATCAAAAGAGATTAAAGAGTACATAAAACATTGTTAATAGTGGATATCGTTAGGTGGTGGGGCTGCAAATGGTTTAAATTGGTGCGCTTTGCCCTATTAATAATGCTTTGTTCTTTTCTCACAAATATGTTGCTGATGAAAGATGCTTTAAGCTGTCTTTAGTGCAGCAGTCACATATGTGTTTAATCTATTTTATATTCAATATGAAATGATTGAATAGAAGTATTTTAAGCTATTATCACCAGGACAACGTATAATGATGTTACCTGAGAAGAGGCAAAGCATTAAAAAATCGGAGATCCATTTTCAGTTTAGATGTAAGAAGGAAGAGTCTACCAAAAAGACTTGAAAAATCCCCTTCCCAGAAAAACTTTGAATGCAGAATGCAAACACTAAGATTGGAAAGACAAGTCTTGGACTCCACAGGTTAGAGAATGGGGCAGAAGCTATAAATGACTTTTCTGTATGAATGAACTTGTACTATCCATTAAGAACTCATTTGGAAAAAGTGATTAATACAAGGTTTCACTTTTGTATGGAAGCTTGAGGGAAGACACAAATATCTTAGCCCAGCAATGAACCACCTGAAATTCTGCACTTTGATGCTATCAAAGAACACACAGATGAGGATGTAGGTCAAGCAAAAGGAAATTCTCATGTCTGATCTGGTTGTCAAGTTCTATTTGTCTCTGACTGAGAAAACTGGACAGGATCAGAGTCCAAAGCTAGTCTTTCTCTGATGCTGTATATACAATTTTATAGTAAATAGTGTTTAAAATTATTCCAATAATCATTCTCAACAAATGATTTATGTATTTTCATGTGCTCTCAAGATGAACGTTTTAGCATTTTCAACATAAGATAACTAGAACAATTAGTCCTTTTCTGTTAATGTCAGAATTCTGGGGTTCAAACTGAGAAAAATGAGGCAAGGAGTTACCACTCCAAATGCTGATAAAGAAGGATCATTTTTGTCTAGGTGTGTTGTATATTACAAGTTCATGAATTCAAACTCATTATTTTTCTTGGTACCCTGTGACCAATTAAATTTTGTTCTGAGGCAACTGGTCAAGAGGAGACAGAGGTATATTAACAAAGGAAATTAACACACAAAGGAGCTGAATTATTGAACCAAAATTTATCAATTTCACACTCTTTCCAACCTAAGCTAGTCAGGTAGAGTTTTATCACATCAAGTGGAAGTCACCATAAAAACTAAAAACAAACCAATAATATAGACATAAAAGGTCTAAGAAGTATAATAACATTTCTCATCTGTTACATGAATTTGACTTTTCAGTGGAAGAGAGATGGATTTTGGTAGGAAATGTGAAAGGTTTCAAAACTTCCAGAGACTATGGCTTTGTATATGTATGTGAGGTTTTGTGGGATAGGGGTGGACATTTCCAGAAGAAGCTTTCTAACTTTCTGAGACTTTAGGGATATCTCTTCCTGGGATTACTTTTTCTTAGAAGCCCCTTTTCACTATTTTTAGTTGGAGGGCACAGGAGAATCCCAGAAAAGTAACTAGGAGTTGGCTGCCCATTAAAGAAACTTGTTTTCTTTTTATTTAGGTTATGCAGGGAAGGTTATGAGGGTAAAAAAGAAGCAGGGATTCAGTTTTTTATCTAGAAATAAACTAGAGCAAACAATTGAAACTTCCCTCAAATGATATTTTTCAAAACCTTGAATAGAGCTTAACAGGCACAGAAGGGTGAAAAGTCCCCAAGAGAAATGCTCAGATCCAGCTTCTCAGTTATAGACCCACATAAAGTATCACCAAGTATCACTACCTACTAGATAGTCTTCTGCTTCTGGTTCCTTGCTATGTTTTCAGAATGTGAACAGCACTCTCCCATGGGATCCTATGTATCATCCATGCTGTGGGTTACATCTACCTCTCTTGTTTCAACTGCAACTGGGACAAGCCATTGATTAAAAACATTGGGCATGGTGTCCATCAGTAAAACTATATTTTAAAATATAAATGATTCACATTTTTAGAGAGATATTTCATCACTTTACTTCAATAACTGAAATTAATGAGGTCATAAATAATTCATAATAAGTAAACTGGAAGGCTTCAGCATTATGTGAACCAAGAAATTCCAGATGTTCAAGCTGGTTTTAGAAAAGGAAGAAGAACCAGAGATCAAATAGTCCACATTTGCTGGATCACAGAAAAAGCTAAGGAATTCCAGAAAAACATCTATCTCTGTTTCATCAACTATACTAAAGCCTTTGACTGTGTGGATCATAATAAACTGGAAAGCTCTTAAAGGGATGGGAATACCAGACCATCTTACCTGTACCCCAAGGAGCCAAAAGAAACATTATGCAGGCCAAGAAGAAACGGTTAGAACCCTGTATGCAACAACTGATCAGTTCAAGATTGAAAAAGGAGTACAACAGGACTGTCTGCTGTCGCCCTGTTTGTTTAACCTATACACTGAGCACATCATGAGAAATGGCAGGCTGGATGAGTTATAACTGCAATCAAGATAGGCAGGAGACACATCAACAACCTCAGATATGTGGATGATACCACTCTAATGGCAGAAAGTGAAGAGGAACTAAAAAACCTCTTGATGAGGGTAAATAAAAGTGAAAAAGCCGGCTTAAAACTAAATAAATAAAAACTAAGGTCATGGCATCTGGCCCCATTACTGCACGGCAAATAGAAGGGGAAAAGGTGGAAGTAGTGACAGATTTCCTCTTCTTGGGCTCTAAAATCACTGCAGATGGTAACTGCAGCCATGAAATCAGAAGATGATTGCTTT
The DNA here is from genome assembly GCF_029378745.1 of Bos indicus. Taxonomy (NCBI): domain Eukaryota; kingdom Metazoa; phylum Chordata; class Mammalia; order Artiodactyla; family Bovidae; genus Bos; species Bos indicus. The sequence continues at coordinate 62,912,460 of NC_091760.1, forward strand.
CTGGCAGGAAAGCAATGACAAACCTAGACAGTGTGCTGAAAAGCAGAGACATTACTCTCTTACAAAGGTCCATATAGTCAAGGCTATGGTCTTCCCAGCAGTCACATATGGTTGTGAGAGCTGGACCAAAAAGAAGGCAGAATGCCAAAGAATTGGTGCCTTCAAACTGTGGTGCTGGAGAAGACTCCTGAGAGTCCCTTGGACAGCAAGGAGATCAAACCAGTCAAACTTAAGGGAAATCAACCCTGAATACTTGCTGGAAGGACTGATGCTGAAGCTGCAGTATTTTGGTCATCTGATGTGAATAGCTGACTCAATGGATAAGTCCCAGATGCTGGGAAAGATTGAGGGCCAAAGGAGAAGAGGGAGTCAGAGGATAAGATAGCTGGACAGCATCACCGATGCAATGGACATGAACTTGGGCAAACTTTGGGATATGGTGAGGGACAGGGAAGCCTGGTGTTCTTCAGTCCATGGGGTCATAAAGAGTTGGATATGACCAGGCAACTGAAAAATAACAACAAACTGGAAGGACTGATACTGAAGCTGAAGCTCTAATATTTTGGCCACCTGATTCAAAGAGCCAACTCACTGGAAAAGACTCCGATGCTGGGAAAGACTGAGTGCAGAAGAGAGGGGGACAACACAGGATGAGATGGCTGGATGACATCACTGACTCAATGGACATGAGTATGAACAAATTCTGGGAAACAGTGAAGGACAGGGAAGCCTGGCATGCTGCATTCCATGGAATCGCAACAAGCTGGACACAACTGAGTAACTGAAAAACAACAACAACAACAAATAATCCTTCCTTTAGCCCCCAATATCACTGCCTTAAGAGTGAGCCTTCTCCATGTTTCCTCATCCTGCCCTACTGTTCAGTCTCCTATGCTCACAGGCCCTCCCTTCTGTTCACTCAGGTTTTACTGCTTGTCTCTTCCTCTCTATTGATTATATTCTTTGCAGCCAAAGATGGAGAAGCTCTATACAGTCAGCAAAAACAAGACCGGGAGCTGACTGTGGCTCAGTTCATGAACACTTTATTGCCAAATTCAGACTTAAATTGAAGAAAGTAGGGAAAACCACTAGACCATTCAGGTATGATCTAAATTAAATCCCTTATGACTATACGGTGGAAGTGAGAAATAGATTTAAGGGACTAGATCTGATAGACAGAGTGTCAGATGAACTATGGATGGAGGTTCGTGACATTGTACAGGAGAAAGGGAGTAAGACCATCCCCAAGAAAAAGAAATACAAAAAAGCAAAATGGCTGTCTGAGGAGGCCTTACAGATAGCTGTGAAAAGAAGAGAAGTGAAAAGCAAAGGAGAAAAGGAAAAATATACCCATTTGAATGTAGAGTTCCAAAGAATAGCAAGGAGAGATAAGAAAGCCTTTCTCAGTGATCAGTGCAAAGAAATAGAGGAAAACAATAGAATGGGAAAGACTAGAGATCTCTTCAAGAAAATCAGAAATACCAAGGGAACATTTCATGCAAAGATGGGCTCAATAAAGGATAGAAATGGTATGGACCTAACAGAAGCAGAAGATATTAAGAAATGGTGGTAAGAATACACAGAAGAACTGTACAAAAAAGATGTTCACAACCCAGATAATCATGATGGTGTGATCACTCACATAGAGCCAAACATCCTGGAATGCAAAGTCAAGTGGGCCTTAGGAAGCATCACTACGAACAAAGCTAGTGGAGGTGATGGAATTCCAGTTGAGCTATTTCAAATCCTAAAAGATGATGCTGTGAAAGTACTGCACTCAATATGCCAGCAAATTTGGAAAACTCAGCAGTGGCCACAGGACTGGAAAAGGTCAGTTTTCTTTCCAATCCCTAAGAAAGGCAATGCCAAAGAATGCTCAGACTACCACACAATTGCACTCATCTCACACGCTAGTAAAATAATGCTTAAAATTCTCCAAGCCAGGCTTCAGCAGTACGTGAACTGTGAACTTCCAGATGTTCAAGCTGGTTTTAGAAAAGGCAGAGGAACCAAAGAGCAAATTGCCAACATCCACTGGATCATCGAAAAAGCAAGAGAGTTCCAGAAAAACATCTATTTCTCCTTTACTGACTATGCCAAAGCCTTTGACTATGTGGATCACAATAAACTATGGAAAATTCTTCAAGAGATAGGAGTACCAGACCACCTGACCTGCCTCTTGAGAAACCTGTATGCAGGTCAGGAAGCAACAGTTAGAACTGGACATGGAACAACAGACTGGTTCCAAATAGGAAAAGAAGTATGTCAAGGCTGTATATTGTCACCCCGCTTATTTAACTTATATGCAGAGTACATCATGAGAAACGCTGGGCTGGATGAAGCAAAAGCTGAAATCAAGATTGCTGGGAGAAACATAAATAACCTCAGATATGTAGATGACACCACCCTTATGACAGAAAGTGAACAAGAACTAAAGAGCCTCTTGATAAAAGTGAAAGAGGAGAGTGAAAAAGTTGGTTTAAAGCTCAACATTCAGAAAACAAAGATCATGGCATCCGGTCCCACCACTTCATGACAAATACATATGGAAACAGTGGAAACAGTGGCAGATTTTACTCTTTTGGGCTCCAAAATCACTGCAGATGGTGACTGCAGCCATGAAATTAAAAGACGCTTACTCCTTGGAAGTAAAGTTATGACCAACCTAGACAGCATATTAAAAAGCAGAGACATTATTTTGTCAACAAAGGTCTGTCTAGTCAAGGCCATGGTTTTTCCAGTGGTCATGTATGGATGTTAGAGTTGGACTATAAAGAAAGCTGAGCATCAAAGAATTGATGCTTTTGAAGTATCGTGTTGGAGATGACTCTTAAGTGTCCCTCGGACTGCAAGCAGATCCAGCCAGTCCATCCTAAAGGAAATCAGTCCTGAATGTTCATTGGAAGGACTGATGCTGAAGCTGAAACTCCAATACTTTGACCACCTGATACGAAGAATTGACTCATTTGAATAGACCCTGATGCTGGGAAAGATTGAAGGCAGGAAGAGAAGGGGACGACAGAAGATGAGATGGCTGGATGGCATCACTGACTCAATGAACATGAATTTGGGTAAACTCTGGGAGTTGGTGATGGACAGGGAGGCTGGTATGCTGCAGTCCATGGGGTCTCTAAGAGTCGGACACGACTGAGTGACTGAACTGATTTCCCCTCTATCCATTGCCACTTTCTTCCTCATGTTTACACAGCTTCACCCACTCTCAGTCCCAGCAAGCAGTCTACAGCCTTCCAAATGCAACTTTTCTGAAGATGACTTTTGCCTTAATGCAGAACCAGTTGATCAGACTGGCTCCAGCCTTGAAGGTGGCAGCCATATTAAGTGTTTCTCCCAACAAGGAGTGATAACAATTGACACTGACTTGGGTAGAAGTAAGGACTTGAAAAGGTAATGAAGATGCAATATAGAAACTACTTGCTGAGTATGAGGACCATCTCCAGTGAATGACATAAAAGTATGATGAGAAAAATAATATTCCTCTAATAATGATGGAAGATTCATCTCCAGAAAGATAATATAATGAAATATGGACAAGAAGAGAGGCATCAGAAGAGGAGAAGTAGACTAGACAGACGGTGAGCCCAAGAGAACCGCCATGCTTGTGATAGCTGAGGATTCCGATCAGAAAGAAAGGCAGCTCAGGTCCTTATCACGCTTGCCTGGGACACTAACAGGTATAGAATCAAGCAGTACAAAATGAGTGATAGGGAAGACTGGTCTCAGTAATGGCAGTTTACTGAGGTGAGCACTTACCAACTACTGGGGATTCACACCTCATTTAATCCTCAAAGCATCCCAACAAGCCAGATACTCTTATTCTTGGTCTTTTATAGAGGGTAACCCTATGCCAAAGCCTTTGACTGTGTGGATCACAATAAACTGTGGGAAATTCTTCAAGAGATGGGAATACCAGACCACCTGACTTGCCTCTTGAGAAACCTATATGCAGATCAGGAAGCAACAGTTAGAACTGGACATGGAACAACACACTAGCTCCAAATAGGAAAAGGAGTACATCAAGACTGTATACTGTCACCCTGCTTATTTAACTTATATGCAGAGTACATCATGAGAAATGCTGGACTGGAAGAAACACAAGCTGGAATCAAGATTGCCGGGAGAAACATCAATAACCTCAGATATGCAGATGATACCACCCTTATGGCAGAAAGTGAAGGGGAACTAAAAAGCCTCTTGATGAAAGTGAAAGAGGAAAGTGAAAAAGTTGGCTTAAAGCTCAACATTCAGAAAACTAAGATCATGGTATCCGGTCCCATCACTTCATGGGAAATAGATGGGGAAACAGTGGAAACAATGTCAGACTTTATTTTGGGGGGCTCCAAAATCACTGCAGATGGTGATTGTAGCCATGAAATTAAAAGACGCTTACTCCTTGGAAGGAAAGTTATGACCAACCTAGACAGCATATTGAAAAGCAGAGACATTGCTTTGCCAACAAAGGTCCGTCTAGTCAAGGCTATGGTTTTTCCAGTAGTCATATATGGATGTGAGAGTTGGACTGTGAAGAAGGCTGAGTGCCAAAGAATTGATGCTTTTGAACTGTGGTGTTGGAGAAGACTCTTGAGAGTCCCTTGGACTGCAAGGAGATCCAACCAGTCCATTCTAAAGGAGATCAGCCCTGGGTGTTCTTTGGAAGGAATGATGCTAAAGCTGAAACTCTAGTACTTTGGCCAGCTCATGTGAAGAGTTGACTCATTGGAAAAGACTCTGATGCTGGGAGGTATTGGGGGCAGGAGGAAAAGGGGACGACAGAGGATGAGATGGCTGGATGGCATCACTGACTCGATGGACGTGAGTGAGTGAACTCTGGGACTTGGTGACAGACAGGGAGGCCTGGCGTGCTGCGATTCATGGGGTCACAGAGTCGGACACGACTGAGTGGCTGAACTGAACTGATGGGCTCTGGAGGCAGACATTTTGGGTTGAAGTCCCAATTCCACCAATTACAGGATGCTCACAATAGTTATTTAAACTCTTTAAACCTTAGGGTTTGGTTCAGTTCAGTTCAGTTCAGTTCAGTTGCTCAGTCGTGTCCGACTCTTTAGGATGGACTGGTTGGATCTCCTTGCAGTCCAAGGGACTCTCAAGAGTCTTCTCCAACACCACAGTTCAAAAGCATCAATTCTTCAGCGTTCAGTTTTCTTTATAGTCCAATTCTCACATCCATACATGATCACTGGAAAAACCATAGCCTTGACTACACAGACTTTTGTTGACAAAGTAATGTCTCTGCTTTTCAATATGCTGTCTAGGTTGGTCATAACGTTCCTTCTAAGGAGTAAGCATCTTTTAATTTCATGGCTATAATCACCATCTGCAGTGATTTTGGAGCCCCCAAAAATAAAGACTGACACTGTTTCCCCTTCTATTTGCCATGAAGTGATGGGACTGGATGCTATGATCTTAGTTTTCTGAATGTTGAGCTTTAAGCCAACTTTTTCACTCTCCACTTTCACTTTCATCAAGAGGCTTTTGAGTTCCCCTTCACTTTCTGCCATAAGGGTGGTATCATCTGCATATCTGAGGTTATTGATATTTCTCCCAGCAATCTTGATTCCAGCTTGTGCTTCCTCCAGCTCAGCGTTTCTCATGATGTACTCTGCATATAAGTTAAATAAGCAGGGTGACAATATACAACCTTGACATACTCCTTTTCCTATTTGGAACCAGTGTTGTTCCATGTCCACTTCTAACTGTTGCTTTCTGGCATGCATACAGGTTTCTCAAGAGGCAGGTCAGGTGGTCTAGTATTCCCATCTCTTTCAGAATTTCCACAGTTTATTGAGCTCCACACAGTCAAAGGCTTTGGCATAGTCAATAAAGCAGAAATAGATGTTTTTCTGGAACTCTCTATTTCTTTTTCAATGATCCAGTGGATATTGGCAATTTGCTCTTTAGTTCCTCTGCCTTTTCTAAAACCAGCTTGAACATCTGGAAGTTTACTCTTCACGTATTGCTGAAGCCTGGCTTGGAGGATTTTAAGCATTACTTTACTAGCGTGTAAGATTAGGGCTATTGTGTGGTAGTCTGAGCATTCTTTGGCATTGCTTTTCTTTGGAATTGGAATGAAAACTGACCTTTCCAGAGCCCATATTTTGATTTATTTATTTGGCTGTGCCAGGTCTCAGTTGCAGCATGTGGGATCTAGTTCCCTGACCAGGGATTGAATCCAGACTCCCACACTGGGAGAGCGGAGTCTTAGCCACTGGTCCACCAGAGAAGTTCTATGAGTCCATACTTTTAGCTATTACTGCTGCTGCTGCTGCTAAGTCACTTCAGTCGTGTCTGACTCTGTGCGGCCCCATAGACCCCAGCCCATGAGGCTCCCCCGTCCCTGGGATTCTCTAGGCAAGAACACTGGACTGGGCTGCCATTTCCTTCTCCAATGTAGGAAAGTGAAAAGTGAAAGTGAAGTCGCTCAGTCATATCCGACTCTTCACAACCCCACAGACTGCAGCCCACCTAATAGTGGTGATCATGCTAAGTGAAGCTGAGTCAAATAAAGAGAGCTATAAGGAAGGGATGGCACAATTTGAGCATCAGAAACAGCATCAGAAAGGGTTAGTACTGTTTTCTCTGGATTTCTGATCACTGTTGCATATTTCTTTAAGCACAAGGCCAATTTCAAATGACTGACAGAAAAGCACCATGGGAAAAATAATAATCTGCTAATAAGTCATTCAGGAACCATCCCCAGACAGATAATGTAATAAAAATTTTATTGTCCCTTTTTTCCACACACCTCAGTGACTCAAAAAATGGATGGATTAATTTTATTACTTTTTAAATGAGATATTATATCTGGGTTGCTTTCAATTAGTTCATTAATATGATTTTAAAATTGTGATTGTATGTTTTTCAATCACATTTTCTAATCATAAAAAAGAAAAACTGTCAATTGTATAAATTGTTCAGATATGGAAAAATCATCAGGACAGACTACTCAGCCAGCACAGACTTTCAGCAGCCTGTGTGCTTGGCTTTATCTTTATGGACAATATTACAGCTATGAATACATCACTGAATTTCTAAAACTATCTTAAATGTGAACTATCTCTTTCCCTTCCTTCCACTTTCATTTACAAAGAAAATAATGTGGTGAGTTAGTATAGGGTGGAGAGAAGAGACTTCTTCTTATATCAAATTGGCAAGGAGGACAAGTGACTGACTGGAGAATAAGTGATAACATCTTTTTTTTTGGAGTGCTGTTAAGTCTGATGTGTTTTTTCCTTAATCTCACAAATTTGTTCTGTGGCTTCGTTGGCAAATTCTTGTTAACAAAACTACCCAAGTGGGGAATAGGATTAAAGGAAAGGAGAATTGATGGGTCTTCTTTAATTATCATCAGGAAGAGTAAGTAGATACACAGCTCTGGAGTGATTCCTTTCTAAATCATTCTAACCGTAATCAGTTAATCCAGCTTCTGGTTGAATGGCATTCCTTTAGTCACTCAACAAATTTTAATTGTGTGACTCACAACCACAAGGTATTATAAGACTAGGAAGATGAATATGATGTAGCTTCTATGTTAGAGGAGATAGGAGCCAGGGAGGAGAGAGAAAGAGAGGGAACACATATACAGAGAATATACAAGAAATATTAACTGGGAAGAATGAGGGGAAATTATAAGAAAGGACTATGAGTTCACAACATTGTGTAGTACAGTACATTATGCTGTGAGCAGAAAGTAAGACTTCATGGGGGAACTAATTTCTTGAGCAGGGCTTTGAAGAGTGGATTGAATTTGGACACACCCTTATATCTAGATGTAGGGAATAGTGTGAGCAAAGGCATTAAGGCCTTTAGTACTTTGAAGAGCAACAGGCTATTAAGTTTGGCCTGAGAATGCAGCGTATAAGGAGGAATACAGGCAAATAAGAGGTGAGGTATGTTGAGGTGAAATTATAGCATTTCTTAGACCTAGGACTGACTAGGACCTCCACTCTCTAACTTAGGCAGCCAAAGCTAAGGCAGTTCACATAATAGTGAGAGTGGCAACCTCTGAACTCTTGGTTTCCTCTACTGTCTTATTAGGAAGACTTCACCAGTTTTAACGCTTACTCCTAAAATTGTATTTTTCAGGAACATTTTCTAAGGATGGGAAAAGTGGTTATAAATAGTATCTTGGGGCTTGGTTTGCATTTATTTGTACCCAGATCATTTAACTAATTTCACCCTCTGCCTAAGTATCTTTTATTATTATGAACAGGGTGAGTGAGTCTGTGATTCTAGAATACACAGGAGCAGTTAGCTACCAAATGGGAAGGCTGTTGATCTTAACCTGGCCTGAACATCCAAAAGTCAAGCTTCGATCACTCAAAGAGCAAGAGAGAGTTTTCTAGAACCAAACACACAGCACCAAAACACAAAGCTGATGGCTCAAGTCTGATATAGAGAATCATGGGTTATTTGACCCAGAAGGGACCTTAAAGGCAGGCCAGCGCAGTGGTTCGTAGATTTCACTGCCTCTTGTCTCTTCAGAGGGCTACTAAGGCAATAAAGAGGATCAGGAATCTATATTTGACTATTACTTTGAAAAACTAGTGGAAATTAAGCACTTATGTTCTACAGAATCACAGAGAGCAATCATCTTATTGCATAACACATTTTGTGGTATTTCCTATTGTTTATCTCTGTTTTGAACATATACTCAATTTTAAAAATCCTTGATGGAAAAAATAAGGAAAAGTAAATTATCTACAGCAATTTGATAAACCAAGTATTTCCAAATAAAGTGTATGTGAATACACAATAACTTATTGTGTTGAACATACCAGAGCTACATTTATTCCAGTTGTCAAATATATAAATGGAGAAACTAAGACAAAGGAACAGGGACACTTGCAAAGATCACAGAGTTAATTAATGACTAAGGTGGCATCAGAACCTGGATTTTGTAAACACCGAATCACTGTTCTTTCTGGAATAGTACCCTGCCAGGTGGACTGTCCAAGAAGATTCCAGAGTGGAAGGCAGGGAAGACTGAGTTCAGAGACCATAGATTATAAAAGATAAGATGATCTCAGCTAATTCTTTTGAGTTTGTAGAGAACTCTACTCATCAAAAATGCATGATAATAAAAGACATGAGATAATATATCTATTATTGCCCTCAAACTGTCTTCAAAGTGCCTGACATGTCTGAAGAATTTGGTTTATGCACTTGTAATATCTTTGTAATGTACTATTTACTGTTCCAACATACCACTGAAACTCACATGGGAAGTAATTTTACCCATTTTGTAAATGTTAAAGCTGATGTCCAAGAAAGCTGTGTGTTTTTCCAAAAGCTGAATCAGTGGTGACATTGCGACTGTGACACATGGCTCCTAAACTTCATTCCCAATCTATATTATCAATTCTTGGAAATCAATTTCATCAATTTGACTGCAAGTTGTTTTTGGAAGTGCCAGGGAGCAGGTGGAGGAAGAGAGAGGGGAAACATGAGAGAAAGTTAAAGTTATATAAGGATTTCTTACATGTTGTTTTTTTGCTTTGATATCTTCCCTCCATGAATTTGAATAATTGAGAAATGCCTATAAATCACTCCAGTGGAGCTGTGATCAATTCATTAGCAGCCAAAGGTGTTGGGAACCATAACATGCCATATGAATTCTGATGAATATTAAGAGAGAAGGGTCATGTATATTCCAATAGTGCAGGCTCCACTGAAACTGACAATGGAGGCCTGTGTCCTTTACTCTTACTGCTATTCTGATCTGAATGCCATTAGAGGCAGTCTAGTTCAGGTCAATAGGTATCTATGAATTCTAACTCCTGTCAATTCCAATAATGGTTTTAGATAAGGACCATACTACTTATCTCTCCTGGAATAAAAATTTGGATTTTAGCTTCTTATTTTCTAGGCATTTGAAAGCCTTTCTTTAATCTTTCTGCATCATACATATTCATTTGTGCAACAGCTATGCATGCCTGTTAGGAAAGGCTGAGGAAATTTTAGATCTGGATTATCACAGTGGTTATAGAAATTATATTCACTGCTACTAATGATTGTTTTTACTTCCAGATATGGTCACACTGATAGGCATTAATGTGTTTGAAAATTGACCAGGCAACTATGGAATTGGATGATACTAAGAAAGATTAGGTGTTAGAAGGTAAGATTGTTTCGATTATCTTTGAAAGTCAAAGTCCTTCAGTCAGGTCCAACTCTTTGCAACTCCATGGGCTATACAGTCCATAGAACTCTCCAGGCTAGAATACTGGAATAGGTAGCTGTTCCCTTCTCCCAGGGATCTTCCCAATCCAGGGATCGAACACAGGTCTCCTGCATTGCAGGCAGATTCTTTACCAGATGAGCCACCAGGGAATTAACATAAATAAGAAGTCTTTACAAAATAAAAAGTATTAAAGAGTTCAGATATATTTTAATATGACATAACTAGGAATGGAAAACAATATGCCTCTAAATTATATATTTTTAAGAGAAGCACAAGGCATATTTTCTATAGAAAGAAGGACTACTGACCTTTAAAATATGTCAAAAAGGTAAGAATCTATGGTTTAATGTCATCAACTACAAACATAAGTTTTTTATTTATAAGCTCATAAGAAAGAGAAACAATGTCAACTTCAATTATTTCTTTAAAAACCCAGTCTTTAAAAGAGCAAATTAGCAAGTTATATGTATTCAAATTGCTCAGTACAATTCCAGATGCACAACAAATACAATAGGGGCACTTTTGTGTGCTTAAATAAAATGCCTCAATACACACATTTTCACCAATGTGAGAATGTTTTATCTGTTATTGTGGTCCATGTCCAGGAGTTAGGAGTTTTTAAGTGTATGTGACTTTCCATGCTGCACCTATAAGATATATTAATTAAAATAACATATTTTGAAAAATAAGTACCTACTAAGAAGCAATGCCCATATAAGTGAGAACAAAGGGTTTTATAACATAAACTCTAAGAAAAAGCTGATCTCCTTGACACTGAGCTCATCTCATAGACTAAAGGAAATCTGGAGTGTTGATTTTCATGTAAAACTTCCCAAACTGCCCTGAAACAAGTTAAGGGCTAGCAATCAGAGTCAAGGTATTATGTGCGTGCGTGCTCAGCTGCTAAGTCATATTTGACTCTTTGTGACTCCATAGACTGTAGACCACTAGGCTCCTCCGTCGATGGGATTTTCCAGGCAAGAATACTGGAGTGTTGCCATCTCCTCCTCCAGGAGATCTTCTTGACCCTGGGATGAAACTCATGTCTCCTACAATGACGTTGGATTCTTTATCACTGAGCCACTAGGGAAGCCAAGGTATTATGTACTTGAACTCTATTCTTCTACCTACCCCTGCTGCTTCTTTCCAAAAAGAGTTTAGCATTCTTGGTCTAATGTAGTGTTTCTTAATGTGATTTCTCTTCTTGGCAAAAGCATCAAGAGAATCAAAGCAGTGCCATTAGTATACTTGAACTGGCATCATAGTTTCAGTTTTAATAATTGATGTCTACTCAGCTAGATTGTAAAACTCCACTAAAATCAAGGAGGTAAAATAGTTTCTTTATTGATATTTTAATAAACAAGTTTAAGTAAAATGGGTAGTGCTTCTTTGGACAAAAGTCAAGAAAATTTATAATTGACAATGAGCTTGCTTGAAACCAGTCATAACATATACCATGATAAATAACATGTGTTGATACATGTACTAGTGCTCCATTAATGTAAAGGATTAAGAATTTGGGTCTGGGAGTCAGATGGCTTGTATTCAATCATATTTCCACTATTTATAAGCTATGTGGCCTTGGAAAAATTACATCACTTCTCCAATTCTCAATTTCTACACCTATAAACTGGACATAATCTTAGGGTCTAGCTCAAAGAATTGTTGAAAAAATTATATGTGATAAAATACACAAAGTACTTAGCACAGCTTAGCAGTAAGTAAGCACTCAAATATGACATTATTAGAAGTATCCATGCATTTACTCAGAGGTCACATATTATAAAGAAGTGAGTAGTGGAGAAATACCCAAAATAGTTAATAAAGTTCCAGAAATGTTAAGGTCATTTAGATAAGAGTTGCAAGGTTTTAAGTTGATATATCCAAAGCCCACTAAAACTTATCAAACACACACAGACACACATATATGTATAGAAAAATTAATCTTAAAACCCACAAATAAGAACATCAGAAAAGGTAGACTGTGTTTAGTTATTCTTGCAACCTCTGAATAGCTTCCTTTGAAAATACTCTATACCCTATGCAACATAGTTATGGAGCTTCTCTCAAATACATAAACACCAAGGCCAAAGTACCCAAGAGGTGCTGGACAAGGCTCAGAATATAAGAACCTTATTTTCCAATAGATAATACAAATATGGCCTCCAAATGAAAGAGATGATACTAAAAATTTGGAGTACAACTTATAAAAAACATAAGAACTCAGGTCCAGAAAGTCATCGCATATACCTATAAATATTTTGCCTTTGGCTGTAATTCCCACTACATGGAAACATATTAAAATGTTTAATGTGTATTCACCTGAAGTGTCCATATACCCTTATATTTTGGGGAGTTTAACTTGATTAAGAAAGAACAGCACTAATAAGAGGAATGTTTAATGATACCTGTAAATTTTAAAGAACAGATCCAAGCAACTGGGAGGTGAGTACAAAATAATAACCTCTGGGATTAGTTTCTGCATAAATGGTAGCAGTTTGAGACAAAAAGTAGCCATTTCATATAGAGAGGCAATCTGGTAGAAAGCATCAGCAATCACTCACAAAAACAAATCCTTTCTTCCTCCTAAACTAGTAGAGCACGAGCTTCCTGACTTGATGCTTTAGGACAGATCTCAGGCGATTATGTCATCTTACTTTTGGAGGTGGTTGGGTGTGAGGTGAGTTTCTGAAAAGCAGATCTTTGTTCCTTGGCAGAAATAAGTTACACTCTTAAACAAAATCAAATGTCTTCCATCCTGCTATAAAGTAAATACTGACGTAAGACAAAAAAGCAGTATCTGGAGACTCTAAATGCCTCATACTTTGATTAAAAATGCTTTTGTCAATTACAGATTGATTTTGTAGCTCATTACAGTGATGGATGTTGGGGCTGGCGGAGGTGGTATTTTACCACTTGGCCTGAGGGTGTACTCTGTTAGAAGATGGTGAAATTACAATTATTTTCCAGCACTCTTCTATGTGCCAACACTGACCCAAAGGGTGCCACTGGGATAATTTGAGAGAATGGCATCACGGGGAATGGCCCAAAGGAGAGTACATCAGCCCCTGCAGAAGGAAAACATTTTAAACAAATATTTCCCAACAACCTGCTGAGATTCTGGCACATAAGTAACATTGAAGCACATCGGCTGGATTTAGAGGTAAGTTAGAGTGTTTAGCAGAAGCTGCAGCAAGAAATACGCAAATATTTCTGTATGAACAACTATGCATATTAAAACTATACATATTTCTATATAATGTATGTAGGCACATTCATCCACCCCTATAAATACAAATGTACCTTTCTTCCCCTTTAAACATCGGAGGTTGTTAAAAGCGGTAGGGAAATTAGAGGATATAGGTAAGAGCTGCAGAGGGAAGAAATCAATATTCAGTAGTGACTGAAAAATGAAAAAAGGAAATTCATCTCACTTTGTAATATATTCATATCATGCTCTGAAGTGACCTGTATTTCTGGAGTCACTGTGTGGTTTCTTACTCCATTATCCTTCAGTTATTCACAGGGCATCCTCTAATGATAACCTATGCATGACTATATCTCTATAACAACTATATGGCCAAAGCAGTACTATTCATAAGATACATAGCGTGCAAATCTCCTTTGCTGCATACTTATCACCTGCTACGAAATGATTCAGCCTTCAATTAAAATATCAAGATAATCGATGCTCAATATTAGGAAAGAAGATATTCTCTGAGACTGATTTCAAGAAAAACTTGAAATTAGGAAGAGAACAAAAATCATTTAAAATTGAAGATTAGGAGGCTGGCTACACTATGACTATAGCAATATTGGCCATACGTCTACACAATTGCTTTTTATAATAGTCCACCATGAACACAAACCTATTTATGGCCTACTTTTGTGGTTATATATCTCTTTTCTGCTAGCTGTTTAGAATTCCAATAATGTGAAATGGAACTATGGTGACAAAAAAGAATACTTCATATAATGAAATGTCAAGAAATTTAAGTTAAAGTAACAAAATACAGGTCCAAGGCATAAAATCTGATCGATGCTTATAATCCAAGTGGACATAGACAGCAGAACATCATTAGAACATGTGGATCATTTTAGAAACTGATTATGTTTGGCATCAAGGACCAGGTTGAGATCTCATTTTTCTTATGTATTTTATTATATTAGTGGTACAGAAACAGAAGGATAAAGTGCTCATAAAGTCTGGAAAAGATATGAGCTAAGTACCAAATGATTTTTTTTTTTAAAGCAGACAATGCATCATTAAAAAACACACACACACACACAACCTTGGGGTATTCAGGGTATAAAAAAGCATATTTAGATATACAAAATTAACTAGAATTATAATGACTACAACAATGTGCTATTTGTTGTTTTTTTAATAAAAAGGGCCAAAATGGGAGTAGAAATGATGTTACACAAGTAATCTCTGTCATAAACAATCCCAGGACAAGTCCTGCTGACGAGATAGAATTTGAAAGAAAAAGTAATACTGTCAGCAATAGAAAGTGCTTAGGACAGCAGTCATGGCAGCCATCTCAATAGTCCCGGGCTCTCAATCCAAGTGGTACATAGGGTCTACTCCACAGGCAAAGCTGATTAACTTGCAGGCAAGAAGCAAATATCATCGAGCAAAATGAGTATATGCCCTAGTGTCATACCTATGGAAGAGAAAGGTTCTCAACTCATAGGTTGCTAAAGTCAATGGTCTATCCACCCCTTTCTGCAGAAAAAGGAAAAAACACGGAAGGAGACACTACTGATGTCACACAGCGTTTGCCCTTCCACGAACTGTGGCACTGCCAGACCACGTGGTCATCTCATTGTCTGCACTCTTCTCTGCTAATACTTTTGTTACAGCTCAACCATACTAACGCACTCCTCTTTCCCAGCATTCAGCTTTTCAACAACTGAAAACGAGTATTGTTAAGTCCTCTGGAGTTCTGAGAGGAATACAGAAGTTTCTTTGCTCAGACAGGCCTTAAACTTGGTTATGAAAGTGAAAGTCGCCCAGTCCTGTCTTGACTCTTTGCAACCCCATGAACTATAGAGTCCATGGAATTCTCCAGGCCAGAATACTGGAGTGGGTAGCCTTTCCCTTCTCCAGGGGAACTTCCCAACCCAGGGATTGAACACAGGTCTCCTGCATTGCAGGTGAATTCTTTATCAGCTGAGCCCCAAGTGAAGCCCAAACTTGGTGATAGGTAGCTTATAAGCACCCTGTGCTCTGTCCTTTGCAGAAAGAAAATCATGAGAACACATCAAAAGGACAAATATGAGTTGGCTTTTTTCTACATGGTTAAAATATAAAAAAAAATTAACCTAAGACACCATTTTGAATTCAGGTCCTAATATCTAGAAAACTTTCTGCTGCTTTGCTCTATGATATCATTTATCATGTCACATTTATTTTTCTGTTTACTGGTCTCTCTTCACTTTATTCTCTGTGAATTCTGTGAAAAGAGTCTATCTTTGGTTCCATATCTATAATAACTAGTATATTACTTGGATCACAGGAAATGCTCAACAGATATTAAATGCATGAATTAAATCTCTTTGAATAGCAATCCCTAACTTTCTTACCACCAAAGTATCCCCATAATCAATTAAATCAGAAATTTAAATCTTTCATTTAAAGCATACATATTATTTAATTTTAGATTCTCAAGACAGGTTAAGAGATCTAATATAGAGAACAATTAGAGATAATAGAAGTTTAAAGCATATAGAAAGGATATTGATACTGTTGATAATGATGATAATGAGAATATGAAAGTAGTAGGTGTAATTATGTAAAGTGGTACATGGTAGCATAGGAGTAATTTGAAGAAAATCAAATTTATATTGGAAAATGCTAATTCTGAAACTCCTGCCATTCTTATATTACACATGAATCTAAGACAATTGCCCCAGTACCAGAGTAATGCCTCAGATTAAACTGAGCCTGTCATAAAACCTCTTCAGCAATAGTACCTCTAGTTGCAGTAATAGCTGTACAAGTAATGAAAAGACTCTGATTATGGTAGAAAACACCCGTGTGATTACTGTATACCAAAAGTCCAAACAAACCATTTTCTTCTCCCTGTGCATTGTGCTCCATCACTCAGTTGTGTCTGACTCTGTGAAACTATGGACTGTAGTCAGCCAGTCCATGGGATTCTCCAAGCATAAATACTAGAGTGGGTTGCCATTTCCTTCTCCAGGGCATCTTCCCAACCCAGGGATCAAACCTGCATCTCCTGAATTGGCAGGCAGTTTCTTTACCACTGAGCCATCAGGGAAGTTCCCTTTCTTCCTCTTATATGTGTCCTAAAGCCTAATTCTGAAGACAAGTTGATAACCTTTATAAGTTAATGGCATTCTCTACATAAGAAAATGACTACCTGTCTGTATCACTCAGCTGAGGAAATTTCAAACTTTAAGGCAATCTGACCTCACCTGACAGAAGAGCTTGATTATATGACCCTGTTGCAGTGTATACCCTACCCAACTTATTACACTAATGAACTAGTCAAAGAATACACAATTCCATGTAGGTATTAGGGATGCAAGATGTTTAAAAATATGATGAAATGATCAGAAAAGGAGCTAAACCAAATCAAAAACTTACATTATATTAAGATTTGTATCTTGCCTGGAAAATCCCATGGATGGAGGAACCTGATAGGCTACAGTCCATGGGGTCGCAAAGAGTCAGACACGACTTCACTTTGCACTTTTCACTTTCACTTTTCACATTGACACTTGAAATAATTATAAAACAATATCAATTCAACTGGGAAACAAAAATAAGACTAACACTAGGTGAACATGGTTAAATAGCTACAAGTCAGTCAGAACTCACTGTGTGTTTCTGTAGATGGTAGATTATAACACTTAGCAGAGGAGTCTGGAATCAAAATGCTTGCTTTCATCACTTACAAGTAAGAGATATTGTAAAAAAAAATACTACTCTACCTCAGTGTTGTTATCTCTAAAATAGAAAAAAAATATCACTTTTCTTTCAAACTTATTCTGTGCCTCAAGAAATGTTAGCCTCATCAGTGATGGGCCAAGGACAGTGGGGTGGGGGCAGGGACACTCTCCCTGGGTGCAAGCAATAAGAAAATCAAATAATCTTTACAAATGTGAAGACTTTTAAAACAATAATAAATAAGAAAATCAAATAATCTTTACAAATGTAAAGACTTTTAAAACAATAATAAAATCAATGAAAAGTTGGTCTACTCTTTATTATAACCATGTGCTTGGCAATTCTAAACAAAGCCAGATAAAACATTATTGTCCTCAGGGCAGAAACTTCCATCCCTTCTCTTCATACAACACTTACGGTAAGAATATGCTAAGAATAAAAATGCATTAGATAAAGGAAATACATATCCTTTCTAATTTATCATATTAACATATTTTGGAACAAAACCACAGACATTTGTAGAAAGATAAAATAGTCTCTTTAGATTCTCTACACATGATCCCTTCCATATTAATTATTCCCCAGATATCACTAAACAGTTGTGCACCAATCTTCGGCTTTAGTTTCTCTAACTGTCAACTCTAGTTGCAAGCATTTGCTTCTTGGTTTACTGAGATATAAAAAGGACCAATAAATTAATGTTGCATTTGTAAATTATTTTCAGTTCCTAGTATAAAATATACAAAATACGTAGAGTACAGTTTAAGCTATGAATAACAAAAACAAAATGATGATTACAGTTTCTTAATGGAAATTTCAACAGAAATAAGGACACTTCCATTTATTCTGTGTAATGTTCTTCTCTCCCATCATTGCCCTGTTAATTATTCTCAAGATCACTTACTTTTTACTTGCTATTTTTTAATTTGATGAGATCATTAAATTTATCAGCTATCCAAATACATTTGAAGTTTATTAAGACTCCATGCTGCCTTTGAACTGGAAATAGAGGAGGAAAAGAACTCACTTTTAAAGAAATTAAAGTAATAAAGCAAAATGAGTACCACTTTATTTTAAGTACCCATTAGCCAGAGCATAAGAGATAGAGTTGAAATGGAAACAGCAGAGAAATAAACATGTGAAATACATGTTGTTCCTAACACACAAACACAGAGACATTACTGCAGTGATCAGTCTACCCAAGACACATGCCAAAAACATTCCAAAGGAGAATACATTAAAGGCTTATTTTCTATTATTAAAGATGGGGTCTCAGTGAAATCTCCATTTATGTGAAGAAGTCATTTAAATAATTGAGAAAATGCTTTCATTTATTGATGATACATCTTAATTCATTTTCTCTATTAAGCAACTATGAGGCTTTGGGTTGAGGATGACACAAAATGCTTTATATAAAAAGATGTGATTCATGACATTTTTATTCCTTGTAAATTGAGTTGATACAAATTTTCTTAAACTGTGGCTATTATTCTTGGTGTCTTGAAGAACTGCTAGTTGCTTCCTAAATCTTCAAAATTTGCTTCATTTAAATATGTTGGCCAATTGCTAGAGTTAATGATGATGAATGGAATCAGGAATAAATCTTTAATAAGCTGGATTGGCTATAGCTTATACAGAGCACAGCTATGAGCATGTTGGGATCTGAATTTGTCTGAAAAGGTTTGTGATTAAACATATTCTCCTAATGTATACTAAGATCATGGCATATGGTCCCATTATTTCATGGCAAATAGATGGGGAAACAGTGGAAACAGTGGCTAACTTTATTTTTTGGGGCTCCAAAATCACCGCATTTGGTGATTGTAGCCATGAAATTAAAAGACACTTACTCCTTGGAAGGAAAGTTATGACCAACCTAGACAGTATATTAAAAAGCAGAGACATTACTTTGTCAACAAAGGTCTGTTTAGTAAAGGCCATGGTTTTTCCAGTAGTCATGTATGTATGTGAGAGTTGGACTATAAAGAAAGCTGACCACTGAAGAATTAATGCTTTTGAACTATGGTGTTGGAGAAGACTCTTGAGAGTCCCTTGGACTGCAAGGAGATCCAACCAGTCCATCCTAAAGCAGATCAGTTCTGTGTGTTCATTGGAAGGACTGATGTTGAAGCTGAAGCTCCAATACTTTGGCCACCTGATACGAAGAGCTGACTCATTGGAAAATACTCTTATGCTGGGAAAGAATGACGGCAGGAGAAGAAGGGGACGACAGAGGATGAGATAGCTGGATGACATCACTGACTCGATGGACATGGGTTTGGGTGAACTCTGGGAGTTGGTGATGGACAGGAAGGCCTGGTGTCCCATGGTTCATGAGGTCGCCAAGAGTCGGACATGATTGAGTAACTGAACTGAACTGAATAGGTACTAAGGCACCTAAAACTTTATTTAAAGTTACTTCTTTAAACCATTGGTTTAATAAAATCACATTAAAATAAACATTGGGGAGACGTAATGAGGTAGCACCTTAGCAGCTACTTGTTTCTTTATTCACTTCTCATACCACATGGCGGTTTTGTAAATCAAGGGATATTGAAAGCATGGGGTACTGCTGAAATCCTAAGTAGCAGCCCCAAAGGGGTACCTTAGAACCAGGAATGAAGGCTGTGTAATGGCAGAAGAATCATACCTCGAGGAGGTTGGATCTACTTGAAGACCCTTCCCAAAGGCCTGTCTAGATAATAAACTAACAAGTAATAAATAAAATGATTTCATAAACAGTTTTTTTTCTCCTCCCACGGCCTTTTCATTTTTGCTTCTTTTTTTTTTTTTTTTCAAATAGCAAAGTTGACTTCAGTGAGATAAAGATTCACTTGTGTAAAGGAAAACACATACTTATATTCTGCCAGAACCTTGGACAGGGCCTAATTACAGCTCTGTAAATGCAAGCTAATTGGTGACTAAAAGTTTAAGACAAAAGATTGACCTCCACTCTTGTAATTGAAGAATTTGAGGTGTTAGGCCATGTGTCTTATGTATATATTGTTTCTATTAGGATAACGGCTAAAATTTAATAACAAATATGTTAGCAAAATAATCTCAATATTGATATATTTAAACATTGTAGAAACTTTTTAAAAATAAAACATCTTCACACATTTACAAGATTTGAGGTCTTATCTGGAAATGTGATTATGATATAGATTCCACTGTTCCCAAATGACTGCCATTAAAGTAAAACATAATCATTTTACTGCGTGTGCTAAGTCTGTTCAGTCCTGTCTGACTCTTTGTGACCCTATGGACTGTAGCCTGCCAGGCTCCTCAGTCCATGGAATTCTACAGGCAAAAATACTGTAGTAGGTTTTCAGGCCTTCCTCCAGGAGATCTTTCCAATCCAGGGATCAAACCTGCGTCTCTTACATCTCCCGGGTTGGCAGGTGGATTAGTTTGATACAAAAGTAAATGTGGTTTTACATTGTTGAAATTTGCCATTTGATATTGGAATACATTCTTAAATAAGTGTGGTTAAGTTATACATCATTTTAATGAACATTTATCATTTTATATTTTTTTGCTAATGACAGTACTTGCTGTTTATTTTATATGTGTTTTAGACTATGGAATGATGTTAGACAAAAGGCAGATTTGAGAGATTTTCTAATTTGAGTTCAAAATGGGTCATAAAGCAGCAGAGACAACTTGCATCATCAACGATGCATTTAGCCCAGGAATTGCCCACAAACATACAGTGCAGTGGTGGTTCAATATGTTTGAGGAGATAAAAGAGAGCCTTGAAGGTGAGGAGCAGAGCGGACGGTGATCAGAAGTTGACAAAAGAACAATAACTGAAGCTGATCCTCTTACAACTGCACAAGAAGTTGCCCAAGAACTCAACATTGACCATTTGATGGTCATTTGGCATTTGAAGCAAATTGGAAAGGTAAAATGCTTAATAAATGGGTGCCTCATGAGCTGACAAAAAATCAAAAGACCTTTGTTTTGAAGCATCATCTCTTAGTCTACACAACAACAGAAAATCATTTCTCAATTGGATTGTGATGTGCAATGAAAAGTGGATTTTACACAGCAACTGGTGACAACCAACTCAGTGGTTGGACCAAAAAGAAGCTCCAAAGCACTTCCCAAAGCCAAACCTGTGCCAAAAAATAAAAGTCATGGTCACTGTTTGGTAGTCTGTTGCCCGTCTGATCCACTACAGCTTTCTGAATCCTGGTGAAACCATTATATTTGAGAAGTATGCTCAGCAAATTGATGGGATGCACCCAAAACTGCAAAGCCTACTGCCAGTATAGGTTAACAGAAAGGGCCCAATTCTTCTCCACGACAATGCTCAACCACGTCACACAACCAATGCTTCGACAGTTGAACAAACTGAAGGTTTGATTAAGTTTTGCCTCATCCAACATATTCACCTGACCTCTCATCACCCAACGACCATTTCTTCAAGCATCTTGATAACTTTTTGCAAGGAAAACACTTCTACAATCAGCAAGAGCCATGCTTTCCAAGAGTTTGTCAAATCCTGAAGCATGGATTTTTATGCCACAGGAATAAACAAACTTATTTCTCTTTGGCAAAAATGAGTTGATTGTAATGTTCCTATTTTGATCAATAAAGATGTGTTTGAGTCTAATTATAATGATTTAAAATACACAGTCTGAAACCACAATTACGTCTGCACCAATCTAATATTTTCTAGATATTTATTTGTTGAGATCACGACCTCATGCCAAACAAATAAGCAAAACCAACCAGCCAACAAAATGAATTCATGGCCACAGACAGGAAGGCACTTGAAATCATGGAGTTATCATAGGTGTGAGTGTTTTGCATGCAGTGATTATAGATGGATTGAGTGATTATAGATTATTCACTGATTTCTTATCCAATCATCTTTGAGCATAGGGGGAAACGTGTAAAGTTTTGGTTGAAGACCTTGTGGCTAGGGTGGAGCAGATCTGGATAAGAAGCAGATTCTCTGAGCTACCTGGCCAGTGTAGCACTCCCCCTTAAATAAGCACAGTCAAGGATGGAGAATTTTAGAAATTCACCTGTTTGATAGCCTATGCCTTGGTGGGGATTTAAACAAACAATAGTGGTTAGTGATACTGGCAATTCTACTCTCTTCATGTACACTTATTTCTAACTTAGCTAGGCCTTTCTTCAACAAAGTACTTAGAGATATGATACACAAGTGCACAGACACGCATGAGAAGTCTGTAATGTGGCTACTTTTTTCTCCATTGCTGTTGTGTGTGTGTGTTAGTCGTTCAGTCGTGTCCGACTCTGCTACTGCATGGACTGTAGCCCACCAGGCTCCTTTGTCCATGGGATTCTCCCTTACTCTAGTTCTAAATAAAGACTTTGGTCTTTGAACTGTCCAATCCAGCCTTTTCCCCTAAGAAAAGAACACTCAATAAATGTGGTCATGTAAAAGAATAATTTATGATGCTTGAGATTAAAAACAAATACCAAACCAAGATTGGAATTAGGTCAAAGCCAAGTTTGATATATAACAGTTTACAGGCATATGAGATATGATTGTAAATCATAAGCCTATGTATATATAACTAAGCTAATTGTATTTATTTAAGGTATTTTTCTTTTCAAATCAAAGAACTATCTCAATAACTCAAAAATAATGAGGAAATATTAATTAAATCTGATAATTACATTTTTCTTAGTGAATATATTTTAAAGGAAAGATGCACGTGTGAGGGGATATAACCTCATTTCAGAAGACAGAGGTCAAAATAATCAAGGTTTGATGGCAAGAGACAAATGGAATGTATTTCTATTTTTGCTTCACAACATCTATTAGATGGATAAACTATTTCTTCCAATGAGTCTCCAGACACATGAAAATATAAAAAGGCATTTAAAAAAGATATCCTATTCCTTATTTTCCTGGCTCCCACTGGCATCTAAACAAAGTTGTAAGAGAGTTAACTTGGAGTGCAAACCCAGAAATCTTTGTATTTACACTAAAATCACATTTCAAATATTTTCATTCAAGCATGCTATCATACACAAACATGAAAGATCACAACTGTCCAGTTCATGCTCTTTCACCCCCTGGAGGAAGAAATGGCTGAACCTACTCCAGTATTCTTGCCTGGAGAATCCCATGGAGCCCGGCGGGCTATAGCCCATAGGGTCACAAAAAGAGACACAACTGAAGTAGCTTAGCATGCACACACACACACACACACACACACACACACACACACACGCTTTTTCACAAACTTGACACACTTATGTAGACAGTACCAGATCTAGAAGTAGAATGCTACAGTTACTCAGAGGTTCCCCTTATCTTTCCTTCTAGTACATAAATTCATGAATTTGTAGTTAGAATTTTTGAAGGGGACTATAAAACTGAATATAATACAAATACATAAATGTTTTTAAAATTAAAATCCTATGTTTAAATACAAAAGGTTTAGGGAGAATCCACAAATGCAACCCCTTCCAATCAATCCACATTAAAAAAGTGATTCAATACTTAACACCAATTAAGATACTTTAATTAAAATCTGTAAACACTCTGAAATGAGCTTTAAGTGTGATAAGCCATATCACATTTTCTTTGCTAAATAAATGAACAATGACATGGATATTAGTGGAATTGATAAATATTAATTGATAATTAAGTTGTTGATAGCATATTTATAAAAAGCTCAAAATCCTGAATTCAACCTCAGGAGGCAAAGTCCATCAAAATCAGTTAATATCTAAATTAGTTATGTCCCTAAGACTAAAAAGCAGCTTTGGTTTATAAGAGTTCATAATAATTCAAAGTAATTTCCTTAGCAGAGATCCTGTTTTAATTTGGCTAATTATATATTATAAACTCCTTATTTATAATCAGGAGTTGAATTTCCATACTATGGATATGCTAAAAATCCCTAAAAGCTATTATCTTAAGTAAAGTAAGTGAAAGTTGCTTAGTCGTGTCAGACTCTTTGTGACCCCATGGACTGTCCATGGAATTCTCCAGGCCAGAATACTGGAGTGGGTAGCCTTTCTCTTCTCCAGGGGATCTTATTTTCTTAAAAACTAATAAAAGATTCCCTGATAATCTTCTTTACAATATTAGTTTTATAAATGCTTATTGATTTATTGTAATGCTCTGATCACAAAATTAAAACTAAAGCTCTGAATGAATGAAATGTGACAAATACTTTTCCCAAATCTTTCATATTTTCTTTACATCTTCATGATACTTGGGGCATTTTACCAAAGGAAAAGTCCCTTGACCCTCCCCCA
Organism: Bos indicus; assembly: GCF_029378745.1. Lineage (NCBI taxonomy): Eukaryota > Metazoa > Chordata > Mammalia > Artiodactyla > Bovidae > Bos > Bos indicus. Next base: position 62,936,852 of record NC_091760.1, read on the forward strand.
GCCATTACCACACACCTACACAGAACCACTGTATCTGAATTGTCTGGGTTCAACTGAGAGTCCAGTAGCCATTTCTGCAGAATCTCCACCCATTTCCCACTCTTCATCTTGCCTTACCTTGTATATATTCTGCTGTCTTAATTGCCTTTGATATTTCCTGCCTTTATTCTACAGCATATCTCTATAAAACCATCCTCCCCCTATTGCTTTTTTACAGAGAAGATGAAAAATGAGTCTCTGCCAGTAATCATCCACCTCACAACTATTAGAAACAGAATCAGGAGTCTAAAGCATTTCCAAGAGCTGAGTGTCTTTATTATCACAAACACACAACTAGAACTATAAATTCAGCAAATGCAGAGAGTTTATATTGATTCTATTTTGTATGAGGTTTCATAGTGATGGCACTGCCTCTCAACAGACAATAGAATGTCCAATAGCATGTAGCTAATAAAGAACTTGGTCACATGGGGTACCTTTGTCAATGGCATTAGTAAGGCTTCTGTACCCATTAAATACAGCCATGCAGGGAAAGAATAAGTAGTTGTATGTCCAGGGTTACTAGACTTCAAGTGAGGAGCAAACAAAAAAAAAAAAAAAATGAGTTTTATCAATTGGACAGCTAATGACTTGAGGGGATTTCCAGGAGCAGATATTTACTATGGGTGAAAAATTCAATTCAGTTCCTGGAACTTTACCATATACATTAATAAAATACCACTGACATTGTAAAAAAAAAAATTCAGCCATATTCACAGTTGATTACAGCATAATGAGGTTAATTGTTATCGTTGTTTAGTTACTAAGTCGTGTCTGACTCTTTTGCAGCCCGATGGACTGTAGCCTGCCAGGCTCCTCTGTCCATGGGATTTTCCAGGCAAGAATACTGGAGTGGGTTGCCATTTCCTTCTCTAGGGTATCTTCCCAACCCAGGGATTGAACCTGTTTCTCTTGTACTGGCAGGCAGATTCTTTACCACTGAGCCACCAGAGAAGCCCAGCAGGGTTTATATTTTGGTGTAAACTATAACTCACATTAAAAACATGACTGAAAATGCATAAGAGTAAGGAAACACAGTTTCTAATTCTAAAGTGTGGCACCTCTGAACTTGAATCCTGCAATGCTGTGCTTTCTGATGAAGCAAATGTGTGCGTTTTAATTATGGCATTTACTTGAAGGGCTCATTGAGAAGAGTATTAAAGAAAGCTCAAATGTCTTTTGTAGATGTGTCCAGAAAACAATTACACTGGCAGTAACAATCAGATCATGAAGGAAGAGGAAAATGAAGAAAGAGTTTCAACTCAAAAGGCACTTCATAATCACAGGAGGCTTAGGTAATGTCTTAGCCGTAAAGTGGTCCAAGAGTAGCAGCAAGAGGGAATCGTTGTCCTTTGCTTAGTTTTCTGAAACTCAGTGCGTGTGAAAAGGAAAGCCATTGGTATGGAGGTAGGAAAAAAAAAGATACCATCTCACCTAGGTCCACATTTAAAATACTTTTAGGGGAGGAACAATGAATGACTCTTGAGAATGCCTTCGGCTCAGCTTGAAGCTGCCACTAATGACATGGCAAACAGAAACTGAAAAAAAGCTCCTGGGTCAGTGGATGTGGGACTTTGTTAACCTCGTGCCTCCAATTAGGGCTGAACCACAGTCCAGCCAGGTAAGCTCGAGTCAGGTGGGAGAAAGGAGGAGGGGCAGCACAAGAGGAAAGAGACCAAAGCAGAGGGTGAATGGCCTTGAAGGGGTGCTCTGGTGGCTGGAGAGACCCTAGAAATTTGGCTAAGGGGTCCTCTCTGCTGAGTTCAAGCTCAAAAATGATAAAATGCACTGAGTTTTCGGAAATCACTGTTCAGTCTCCACCTGTTTTCCTGATCTCCTCCCCCATTTCCTCTGTGATGTTTTCCTATCAGTAACTCTCTCCTTGCATCTTTAATCTCTCAGGTTCTACCAGCCACTGCCTTCTGCTTGCAGGTTGCATTTAACTCTAAAGGAATAGTGAAAATTATTTTCTTAGCTCCCAGGTAATTACATTCTTCCCCAATGGGCAGTGGGCAAGAGCTCAGGTCTTGGTGCCTGGGCTAGTCATGGGTGTTGAGGGATGGGGTAGAATGAGGAATGGTGGGCCTAACCCACAGGCTGCAAGAAATGGAACCAAGGTGATGTTTCTGGAGACAAAATGAACAATGAACCACACGCAGACAGTCCCAGTAAGGCAGAAAAACATGAAAAAGGACAACAAAACAGGACAAAAAGCTCTGGAACTGAGTATAGGAAGCAAAGCCTAGAGAGTTTTGAAATTGCTTGGAACTGTTCATAGGCACATTTTTTATGAAGATACTGAGGGTTCAACTCATTCAGTGCATCCTTGAACTGCCATCTCATTTCTGCCATCCCCTTTACCACCAAAGTAAAACAAAACAAAACCAATTTATAGATAGTTCTCTCTTCATTTCCAGTTACACACCTATAAATCTTCAACTAGTATCTCTTGACTTTTACTGAGACTGCATTTTTCAGTCACTGGCAATTCTATAGTAGCCAAATTCAATGATCCTTTCCTAGCTCTCAAGCTCCTTAATTTTTGGCAACATTCAATTATAATTACATTGTCCCTTTCTTCACATGCCCTTTTCTTCTCATGAAAACCCACTCAACCTTGATTTTCTCTCTCTCTGTTCACTCATTCTTGATCTTCACAAAATAAAGAAAGAACAGATGAAAGAGAAAAAGTAGAGCACACACCTATGAACTCACATTAGGACCTAAAATGATTAATTTATCTTCTCAATTCACATGATCTTGGTTATTTAGGCTGACAAAACAAATTCTACTTCCCTTATATTCTACTTTTGTGATATGTTCTCCTTAACTGACTTCAATGATCATATTTATTCTGAGTTTTTCTTCCATATGTTTGATTCCTGTTTCTCATATCCCCCTCCTCTTCTCCCTTCATTTGCCTCTCAAACAGTGGGGTATACCAGAGTTCTCAGAGTCCTTAACTCTTTTCACTTTATGGGTAGTTCATCCTTGGTGATGCCAATTGCTGTGTGCTAGTCCTGCAAGAAATTTTAAAAAGAAAACCAGAGAGAGGTCACTGTGGCATTGGAAGACATGGTAAGTTAATAAAGGGTAAAGTAGAGAGAAGATGCAGAGAAGGCAGTGGCACCCCACTCCAGCACTCTTGCCTGGAAAATCCCATGGACGGAGGAGCCTGGTAGGCTGCAGTCCATGGGGTCGCGAAGAGTCGGACACGACTGAGTGACTTCCCTTTCACTTTCCACTTTCATGCATCGGAGAAGGAAATGGCAACCCACTCCAGTGTTCTTGCCTGGAGAATCCCAGGGACAGAGGAGCTTGGTAGGAGGCCGTCTATGGGGTCGCACAGAGCCGGACACAACTGAAGCGACTTAGCAGCAGCAGCAGTCCCCTCCTGTCTCGTGAATTCTACATCTTCCTACTGGATCTCTTATTTGGATGTTTCACAGATATCTCAAGCTGGGAATATCCACAGCTAAATTAAATGTCTTTCTCTCCAAATGTGAATATTCCCTCCTACTGTATTTTAAATTTCTGTCAAAACACATCTTCATGTACCCAGTCATCCAAGTTGAGAAATCTTGGAGAAATTGATACCTGCCTGCCTCTCTCTTACTCACCAATCCATTCAGCCACCGAGTCCTCTCCACACTGCTTCTCAAATGTCTCTTATCTTCCTGTCTTTTGCCCTGTCCTCATTCCTACTACTGTTCCTTTAGATTAGATCCCCATCTTCTGTACAGATTAGTTTCTCTGGTTTTCCTCTCTTCCTTTAATTGGGTTTTCTCCATATGCCACCAGAGTTATGTCTGGAAAAACAATCAAATATGGCAGAGATTCACTGGCTGCCATGTGACAGGACACAGACAAGGATGCTCAGAATTACCTGTCCTGCTAATCCTCTACCATACGTTGCAGTGACAGAGCTTTTTTTCCTTTTCTTTTTATTTTCCTTTTTGCTGTTGCATGACCATTCCCCGTAATTTGTGATTTGTCTTTATGCCTTCTATTCTGCATCCTTTTTGCCTGGACCTCCTTCCTCTTACTCTTTACTCTTACAAAAATCTTAAAACATTCTTCAAAGCCCAGTTTCAATTCCATTTCTGTGAAGGTGTCCCTGACCCATCTGAGTAAAACTAATTACTCCCTCCCTTTTGCTTGTATATATTTTTTCATACAGCCATTATAGCACACATCACATTCTGCCAGAGTTAATTTCTGAGAGGTCTAATTTTTCAGCTCGATTGCTGGCTTCTTGAAGGCAACAGCTGCATCTTATTCATCTCTGAAGCCCATACGTTCAGCATAGCACTGGGCATGTAATAGCCTTTCAGAAGTGTTTGCTGAATTAAACTTAATTTAAATGATACATAATGAGGAAAATAATATTTCATATACAGAATTGACAAAATTCACTTTATAGACAACTGTCTAGAGTCATATCTATTTCAAAAATGAGATGCTTCAACAACCACAGTGCAAAAGGAAATAATTAGGTCTGCCATACATACAAACTTAGTTCTGTACTTCCAAAATGACTTCAAAAAGAGAGATTTTGCACAGAACTGTTTGTACTGAGCAGGCTCTTGCTCTCCTTCCAGTGAGCATGACATAAAAAAAAGAAGCCTCCAGAGTGTTAGCAATTTGTTCTTATGGAAGAATATAGTTGGCAACCCCTGCAGCAACTGTTAGGTGGGCTACAGGCACCTTGACATAATCCATAACCTATAAGACTTGCTGGTCCCCAGGGATGTCACTCCTGATATGTAGCTGTAGAGTGTTGCTTAGAAATCTATAATGGAGACTGGCTTAGAGGTTTGCATGGAATATCTCACTGAGTGCTTGCCATATTTGTCTTCTCCTGGGAGTGTGGGTTATTATACTAGCCAGTTTTCAGCCTCAGTGAAAGAATTCTAGCCAGGCAGGTGAAAGGCTTTGAAATGTGACTATATTTTAATCACTCTCTTTCTAATAATACCTATCAAAGCATTAAAAATGAGATAATGCATGTGTAAAATTATACATAAATGCTATGCAAATGATCATTTATGAGAAATTTTTAAATTTATAAGTCTGTCTTTTGTTTACTCTTCAATGGTATGGTAAAGTTTGTATATTTATTCTTCTATTATCTTAGTCACTACTGTGTCCTACATTTTTTGCTTCACATTTGTATCTAGGTTTCTGGTCTAGCAAGAATAGCTATATCTCCTAAGCCCTGGCTGAGAGCTCTCTGCAAAGACACAGTACTTCTCAATTTCATTGTCATCTCAGATCTGAGCAATTACTTCACATTAATCTTTACCAAGTCCTTGTCAGAGGGAAAGAACAAAGCACTCGCTTTCAAGGTCATGGATGGAGAATACAGAAAATCCAGGAATAGAACTCAGATCTCTGGGCACCCAATCTAGTGCTTTCACATACATTTTGAACAATGAAATAAGAGGAATAAAGACATATGTCAAGGCCAATGGGAGATGAGATGTCAAAGAGGGTATGTGTGAAGGGAATCTGATGAGAGCTGAAAATAGAAAGAGTTGATGAGGAAAGCAATAAAAGCAAGCCACTCTCAGGAGGCCTCAGCCTTGCAGGGCAATCTTGCTGGTCAATCCACCAGTGGTACTTGAATGCTGGTAGAAGATGATTAAAGGAAGTTTCAGTTGTGCAAAGAACTCAACTGGAAGACATAATAGATTTTAAATCCTAAAGTGAATTTGAAATCAGCTCCTTTTTTTTCCCCAAGCACAGAGAGAATCTGACTGAACGAACATCTTAGCTTGTAGCCCAGCCAGGAGTTCACAAGGCCCTGAGAAAACCTTCTGCCTGCCTCTCTCCAGGCCTTGGAGGGTCCCGCGGGCTCTGCAGCTGACAGCAGAGGCTGCTGGAGTATGAAGAGTGCTGCCAAGGCTGTCAGCATCGGCCCAGTTAGGGAGACTTGTGTTCATTCACTGTCTCAGCTTAAGGGGCCTTTGTGGGCAATGGCAATTCACAGTGTGAATTTCAATAGGATCTTTAAATCTCTCAGAGATTTTTCTCTTTTCCAAGGAAATTTCCCACTGCCACTTGTAGATTGACAGCTCCACAGGTATCTCTCTAATATAGTAGTTGCTTTCTTACTGCTTACTGTACCTAGGGACTTATTTCCTCAAGGTTTAGGTTTATATGTTTTACATTTTACTTTGATAGATCTTCTTTTCTAACTGGCATCAGCCTTAAATTAAAATGAATCAGAGCCCAGTACCATATAGAAATATTGTCTTTATAGGCGTCTCAAAGTAGGATATATTAAAAAAAAAAAAAAAAGACAAAAGTTTCTGGGGCTTGTGTTGCCATAGTAACCAGTTTAGACTCAATTGAAAGAATGGGGATGGGGGGATGACTAAGAGACCACCTATACATGCTTTCCTCAACCATAAAACCTCTGACTGAATTAGATTCCTGCTGTTTTTGTGGCTTTAAGATATAGAACAAGAAGATAGGTGGGTAGGCAGATTTGTGTGTCACCCTTTTACTGAGCAAGGCAGAGGTGAATTACAAATGGGCACACAAGTGCTCTGGTGTATTTCACAACCATCAAATAATAGAGTTTGGAACACACAATGCTGAAAGAAGTGAAGAGTCTAAGCCATCAAGTAAGGGTACATCTAGGGCAGAAGATAAAATATCTGGCCTCTCCACCAAATAAGACAGCCATGTTCCAAAGCCAAAAGAAGCACTTCCTCCTTTCAGCACTGAAAATTTCTTTAAAGAGATGCTGACCAGTGGAATCAAGACTGCAGGGAGAAATATCAATAACCTCAGATATACAGATGACACCACTATTATGGCAGAAAGCAAAGAAGAACTAAAGAGCCTCTTGATGAATGTGAAAGAGCAGAGTGAAAGAGCTGTCTTAAAACTCAACATTCAAAAAACAAAGATCATGGCATATAGTCCCATCACTTCATGGCAAATATATGGGGAAACAATGAAAACAGTGAGAGACTTTCTTTTCTTGGGCTCCAAAACAACTGCAGAAGATGACTGCAGCCATGAAATTAAAGGATGCTTGCTTCTTCGAAGAAAAGTTATGACAAACCTAGACAGCATATTATATAGCAAAGACATTACTTTGCCAACAAATGTCCATACAGTCAAAGCTATGGTTTTTCCAGTAGTCATGTATGGATGTGAGAGTTGGACCATCAAGAAGGCTTAGTGCAGAAGAACTGATGTTTTCAAACTGTGGTGCTGGGGAAGACTCTTGAGAGTCCCTTGGACTGCAAGGAGATCAAATCAGTTAATCCTATAGAAAATCAGTCCTGAATATTCATTGGAAGGGCTGATGCTGAAGCTGAAGCTCTAATACTTTGGCCACTTGATGATAAGAGCCAATTCTTTGAAAAGACCCTGATGCTATGAAAGAATGAAGGCAGGAGCAGAAGGGGATGACAGAGGACAAAATGATTGGATGGCATCACTGACTCGATGAACATGAGTTTGAGCAAGCTCCAGGAGATAGTGAAGGACAGGGAAGCCTGGCATGCTGCAGTCCATGGGGTCACAAAGAGTTGGACATGACTGAGCAACTGAACTGAATACACCCACTGGAATGGCCACACTAGAATGAAAAAGCCAGCAGTAAATAAATATAATAATATATAAGCAAAATAAACTCTCTGAAGAGTGAAGTAGAAACTGAAATGGAATTGTGTGCTTAATTTTTCTTTCACCTGTATGGATACACCCTACACAATAGGAAAGAAGCAAAGTTCTACATTATTTCTTTTCATTCTCCTTGATGCAGCTAGCTCCAGGTACTGAAGCTGATGGAAATGTGTCTCAGCTAATTAGATCGCTATGGTAACTGTGAAGCACTCCTTTTGTACTCTCTCACCAAGACGAAGCCACCTGACCCCACCCCCACCCACACCCGATCCTCCTCCACAATACACAACAAGAATGTTCTGATTCTTTTTAACGCCATCACCTGTCCTTCATGGGGTTCTGTGCTTGACTGCACGTCTAGCTCATTTCTCTAGAAATACATAGCAAGCACCAAATGAGAGCCATACATATAATTTTGAATTTCCTAGTAACCACACTGATAAAAGGTAAATAAAAAGCAAATTAATTTTCATAAACCACTATTATTTAACCAGATGCCCATATTGTTTCAAGGCAACTTGTCATTATGTTTCCATTTAGTATTGCTTCTCCACAGACCACAGAAGTGAAGTGGTCTCCACAACAGAGAAATGACTGAAGAGAAATGACTCCACAACAAATAAACACTGTTAAAATATCTTTTGGCACCTAGGAGCTAGAAAAGAAGAAAAGAAAAAGTGAAGGTGTTAGTCGCTCAGTCATGTCCAACTCTTTGTAACCCCATGGACTGCAGCCTGCAAGGCTCCTCAGTCCATGGAATCTTCAGGCAAGAATACTGGAGTCGGTTGCCATGCCCTTCTCCAGAGGATCTTCTCGACCCAGTGATCGAGTCAGGTCTCCTGCATTGAGACCAAAGAGAGTCTCAAAATGGACTTATCTAGACTTTTTTCCATTTACACGTAAAGTATGGATTCGTCAGATTAACTAGTTACAAGGTGTTGAAATGTGAGGCAGACCTAAAAATGGAATATAACCAATGAAAATACACACACACATATAACCAATATAAAAACATTAATGCGATAGTTTAAATCTTTCATATCAAGTCCTAGAAATCTGGTGAGCATTTCTACACTGGCAGCACATCTCATTTTACACTAGCACATTTCAAGTGCTCGGACTTCGCACATGTGGCAAGTGGCTACGGTATTGGACAGCACAGATGCAGAATGTGAGGCCATGTCTGTGATCTTGAGAGAAGACGTGGAGGAAAGAGTGAACTCTTCTCTCCTACCCCACCCCCCACCAAGAATTCCTCACTCTACTTAAAACTTGTCTTCTCTCAACTTTCACGCATAGATGATCTACTTCAAATCACAACAGAAAATAACTTATCATGTTGTTAGCAGTCCCTATTCATCCAATTGTGTTTCTCAAGATATAAGTACAATACTCAAGTTCCAATATTTTGGTCACCTGATCAAAGAGCCGACTCATTGGAAAAGACCCTGATGCTGGGAAAGATTGAAGGCAAGAGGAAAAAGGGACCACAGAGTATGAGATGGATGGATGGCATCACCAACTCAATGGACATGAGTTTGAGCAAACTCCAGGAGATGGTGAAGGACAGGGAAGCCTGGTATGCTGCAGTCCATGAGTTCACAAAGAGTTGGACATGACTTAGCAACTAAACAACAACAAAACAAATATGCAATACAAAGCTAAAAATTTAAATCTAAAATATGACGCACACACACACACACAGCTTCTTTTCTTAAAACCTAGATTATTTACTTGGTTACTGTTTTGCTTGCATAATCAGATAATTACCTTAGTTTCTACTCTAAATTTTCTTGGAGCAAGGTGAGATATAAATAAATAATAACTTTATTTTTGTATCTCATTTTCCCTCTACAGTCACAGCATTAATGCAAAAAAAGCTATTCACCCAGTAAAATATTGCATCAGAACGTGGATACTCTGTTTTATCAGAGGGAATTTTTTTCACCAAACTACCTTATGACCTTTTGTTATTGAGTCATATATTAATAATATGAAAGGGTCTAAGCAGAAAATTTGAATCAGTGGGTAATGAACGCCTAAAGCACACCAGACCAGGCTCACAGTCTCAGCACCTCGGGCGTAAGTGTGAGGGAGGCAGTTTGTCTTCTGTGCTAATGCTTTCTTTTGTTTCTTTCCCAATGCCCATTTCCCATTTTTAATTCTGCTTCACATTTCAACACCTCCATGTAACTAGCTAATCTGATAGATCTACACCTGTTTATGTGTTAATGGAAAAAGTCTAGTAAAGCCCATTTTGAGGCTCTCTCTTTCTATCTAGGTCCTAGGTGCCAAAAGATATTTTAACAGTGTTTGTTTGTTTGTGAAGCCATTTTCTTCACTTCTCTGGCCTATGGAGAAGTGATACTAAAGGAAAGCTTCAGGTCAAGAAGAGGGAAAATTTGTATGAAGATAGGTCAGAAATGGGAGCACTGGGGATAGTCTTGTGTGAACTGCGTGTATATATGTCTGTGTGTATGTGTGTGTGTGTGCCTGGTATGGTTGTTTCACTAAATCTCCACCATAATATCAAATGTGAGTAGTTTTATTTTATGTATAATGTTCACACAATCTGAATCATTACATATAACTCAGTTTCTGAAATCAGAATAATTTATTTGCTTCATCTATCTTTAACCTACAAAAACAAACAAACAAACCCAAAACAAAAGGGAATATTTTGCAATAATGCATGAATGACCCCCAATTTGTAAAAGAATTCTTACAAACACTATCATAGAAGTCATTTATTTGGAATGTGGCTCTAGAGTTTCCCAAAGAAGTAATTTTATAAGAACATGATTGGTAACAGCTACTATTCATTGAGTTCCAAAAATGTGCATGACATGTTATCTTTTTTGTCATAATAATATTGCAAAGAAATTGTTATCATTCATGCTATAGATGAGAAAAGTTAATATTAAATAACTTACTCAGGGCTGCAGGACCAAAAACTGGCAGGATTAGCATTTGAGAGGAAGACTCCAGGTCCCAGACATATATTTTGTTAACCAAGTTTCTTCATTTTGTGTGTGCTCAGTTGTGCCAGACTCTTCGCGACCCCTTGGACTATGGCCCACCAGCCTCCTCTATCCACAGGATTTTCCCAGCAAGAGTACTAGAGTGCGTTGCCATTTCCTCCTCCAGGGAATCTTCCTGACCCAGGGATCGAACCGCTTCTCCTGTGTCTCCTGTATTGGCAGGCAGGTTCTTTACCACTGAGCCACCTGGAAATTCCACCAGGGGCTTTCTTGGGGTTCCAGTTCTATTCATAGAACAATTTTAACCCTCTCATGTTACATCACCAAGTTACAATGTTGATGGAAGCATAAATTCTAGAGTCAATTGTACTATATCCATTCTATATCAATCCCACTCTCAGTTTCAGCTTAAAAAACAGAACACAACTACCTTTGGTACAATCCTGGCTGCACTTAAGTAACAGTGAATAAGGGAAAGGAAGAAACAAATGTGGAATTCCAGTAGAATGAAAAATGAGAAGAACGTCCTCAGCTGTGATGGGAAGGAACCAGGCCACTAGGATAGGAGCTTTACAAACTAAGGGACTGTTCTGATTAAAGAGATTTTTGTAGGTAAATTGGCAATTAGTGAATCAGAAATTGTTATATTTCCTACTGTAAAAATGTACCGAATAACTTGCCACAAGCTTGAATGCATTATGCTTGTACATTCTGATCACTTCTCTGATTCAGTAAAAATTGTAATTCAACTCTACAAAGTGTTAGCTATTCAGCCTAATTTGCTTCCATCATAGAATCCTTTTCCTTAGGCCTGGGAAGGACTGGGAACTCTCTAGTACAATAGCTATCAAACTGGCATGAGTAAAATTCAGAAAAGAAGTAACTAAACCACTGTGTCTCCATTCTTTGTTTATAAAATATGTATAATAGAATATATCCATAGGTATTGAGAAGTCAAATAATGAACATAAATAAAGTTCTTGTAACAGTGTTGGACACAGAGAAAGTTTAGTACCATCATCATCACCATTATTGCTATGATTTTAAAATGGAAAACCAAGTGCTGGTATAGACCAAATGGTTTGCTTTCCTAAGAGCCCAGAACAGAATGTATACCATCTAACTCAAACTAGTGCTGTTTTCTAGTTATCAGTTGACCCCCAAATTGAAGTTAATAAATGTGTTTCTTATTTTCTTAGCCTGTTTCTATCTATTCAAGCTTATGTACTTAACAGGCTTTAAAAACAGGATTTTTAAATCAACATTGTTGGGAGACAGACTATTGAACTAAACTAAACATTCAAGAAACTAAGGTCATGGCATCCGGTCCCTTCACTTTATGGCAAATAGATGGGGGAAAAAATGGAAACAGTGGTAGATTTTATATTCCTGGGCTCCAAAACCACTGCATATGGTGACTGCAGCCACAATATTAAAAGATGCTTGCTTCTTGGAAGAAAAGCTATGATAAATCTAGAAAGCATTTTAAAAAGCAGAGACATCACTCTGCTGACAAAAGGTGGTATAGTCAAAGCTATGGTTTTTCCAGTAGTCACTTATGGATGTGAGAATTGGACCATAAAGGAGGTTGAGTGCCAAAGAATTGATGCTTTCAAATTGTGGTGCTGGAGAAGACTATTGAGAGTACGCTGGACCACAAGTAGATCAAACCAGTCAATCCTCAAAGAAGTCAACCCTGAATATTCATTGGAATGACTGATGCTAAAGCTGAAAGTGCTGATATGACTTTGGCCTCCTGATATGAAGAGCTGACTTACTGGAAGAGACCCTGATGCTGGGAAAGACTGAGAGCAGGAGGAGAAGGGGCAACAGAGGATGAGATGGTTAGATAACATCACTGGCTCAATGGACATGAGCTTGTGCAAACTCCTGGAGACAGTGAAGGACAAGGGAGCCTGGCATGCTGCAGTCCATGGGGTCACAAAGAGTTGGACACAACTTAGCAACTGAATAACAAAAAATTTAAACTAGCATACATTATATCTCATAATATTTTAGGATCTTTTCATCCAGTGGAATAATCAAGACTTGCACCACTCAATAGAAACTTTCATCCAGGACAGAAACTAGTACCTTCTGCATTTCCACCCACTTGCTTCCTCAAGCTATAAAAACTACAAACAGGGAAGCTAGTCCACTGAACTCCTACAAGCAATCATTTATTTATCCTCTAAAAGGAGAATATGGCAGGGGGAATTTGGGAAGAGTGAAATGAGGGTTGTCAGACTAACAGTGACAAATGGGATGCAATTGTTCTTCGAAAGCTTGGAGCCAAGGGGGTCTTCCCATTTCTCCTCCCCTTAATCCTCACAGCTTCCACCCAGCCTGCACACAGAGAAGGTGGTTAACAGAGGAAAGCCCTGTGAATAAGCCATGACAGCCGTACATTCACAAACTGATGTCATTTCCCTAAATACTGTTTGTAAAATGGTAATTATCTGCCAAGCAATGACAGCTGGCATTTAGCACAGAGAAACACAGAGACAAAAAAAGAGAGAATGAGAATAAAGGTTCCCTGCGTAATTTACCAAAGGGCTGAAAGAGAGAGGGAAACATAATCAGAAAATAAAATGATTACCAGTGTGTGATGGGGTAAAAATTGCTATGGGCATTTTTTCCTCAGAGAATACAAGATTGAATTGGAAGAATGAAGCTAGAGCTTCATGACATACACTGGAAGGGAGGAGGCTGTATTAAGGCCGTGTTTGAAAGGAGACATACACGCAGGGTATGACAAAATAGCAATGCAAACGCAGCCTGCCAAACAATACTACTGGATAATACACCCAAGTCATATACCCAAGATAACTGCCCCCAGTCCATTTGGGTCTGAGGAATAATGTAGGAGCCTTTTGCCCTCTTCCCTGTTACTTACTATGTTGCTTTTTTTTTTTTTTTTCTTTGACGGTGCTCTACAGCATGTGGGATCTTAGTTCCCTTACCAGGGATTGAACCCACATCTCCTGCATTGGAAGCACAGAGTCTTAACTACTGGACCACCAGGGAAGTCCCTGTAATTGTATTTGTGTCAACTTGGCTGGAAACAGTACTCAATTATTCAATCAAACATCACTCTAGGTGTTTCTTGGAAGGCATTCTGTAGATGTGATCAACATCTATAATCATTTGGCTTTATATAGAAGAGATTATCCAAGAAAATCTAGGTGGGTCTGACTCATTCAGTTGAAGGTCTTAAGTACAGAACCGAGGTTTCCCCAAGAAGCAGTTCGCCATGAAATATAGCATCAGCTCCTGAACATGAGTTTTTAAACTGCCTTTGGATGGCCTGCCCTATAGATTTTGGACTTCCCAGACAGTACTCATAATCGCATTACAATTCCTTCTAATTAATCAACCTCTCTTTCTCTCTCTTCTTCCTGTCTCTGGCTTATACACACATACACAGACACAAACATACCCCACTGGTTCTAGTTTCTCTGGTGGAATGCTGACTGATAACACTTACAGAGTACACATGCTTAGCCAAGTAGACATGTTACAGGTTGAGCTGTGTCTCCCCAAAATTTGTATGCTGCTGCTGCTGCTAAGTCACTTCAGTCGTGTCCAACTCTGTGCGACCCCATAGACAGCAGCCCACTAGGCTCCTCTGTTCCTGGGATTCTCCGGGCAAGAATACTGGAGTGGGTTGCCATTTCCTTCTCCAATGCATGAAAGTGAAAAGTGAAAGTGAAGTTGCTCAGTCGTGCCCTACTCTTCGCAACCCCATGGACTGCAGCCCACCAGGCTTCTCCATCCATGGGATTTTCCAGGCAAGAGTACTAGAGTGGGGTGCCATTGTAACACCCAAAACCTCAGAATACCATTTCCTTTGGAAATAGCATTATTACAGACATAATATTGGTTAAGATGAGGTCATTAGGGTCGACCCTAATTATGACTGGCATTCTTATAAAAAGGGGAAGTTTGGACACTTCCATATAGGGCTCCCATATAGGGAGAAGATCATGTGAAGATGAAAGGAAAGATGTGTGATGCTTTTACAAGCCAAGCAATACCAAAGATTGCCAGCAAACCACCAGAGGGTGGGTGAGAGGCCTGGAGCAGATTCTCTCTCAGAACACTCAGAAGGAAGCAACTCTGTGGACACCTTGATCTTGAACTTTTAGCCTCCAGAAACTGTAAGTCACTTTGTCATGTTGTACTTTCTTATAGAAGCCCTAGAAAATGAATACAAGACATTAACAGGAAAGCTAAGGGAACAGAATTGGGGAAAATTAAGAAAAAGGTAAAGTTAATTCTAAGAATTTCAGAAAGCTTCATTTTCTTAGTCTTTGAAATACAAACTAATCCTTTTTATACTTAACTATTTTACTATTAATATCTACTCAGGAAGAGACTTGGCTCATGAAACAGTTACAGATATACAAATGTTCCAAAGATTTCTGAATGCAGTTCTTCAGTTCATTTCTTGATTTTAGTCTCCTTTTGGATACTAGAGGCTTTGAAACCATCCATGACCATCCATCTCTCTATGAGTGACCCACCTTGTGCAATATAGCTCTGTTATCATTATCTTGTAGGAAAAGATATCTATAACCACCTGGTGCCCTGCCCCTTTCCTAGCAAGTGAAGTTAATGGAGATTCTATCAAAGGAAAGCTATAATTGTGCCCAAGGGTTTCACAACAGTTCACAATATGGCAGAAATAGAACCCAAGTCTTTTGACACTCCATTCAGTGATCTTTCCAAAGCATTATTTCTATCCATTTGCCAAGTTGGCTATTCTAGTAACTCATTTCAAATTATCATAACACATTAGGAACATTTAGAATGAGCTTTTCTTACCTAAATGTGTATTTTCCCTTATTACCAGCAATATGACTTTGGATAAATCACTCATCTTTTTTAGATATGGTTCCTCATCTTTAAGATGAAGGAAAAATGCACTGGATAATCTACTTTTGACATTCCATTGTATTAGAGTGGATCTGAGTCCAGCTGTTGTCAATTTCTACATAATAGTGGCCAAGGTGTTAGCTATATTAACTTTTGTTCCTTCATTTGTAAAATGGGTATTGGGATGATATCTCGTGCACTGAACCATTATAAGGATGAAATGGGATAACACACGTGGGAACAGGTGATAAACTCTACAGTGTTTTAAAGAAAGAACTAGGGTAGCATTCTATAATCTTACAAACTCCTCTCCTATCCCACGTTGCAGAGGGTGTTAGAGAACATCCTATCAGGTGTCACCACACTTGTTCAGAAAGTCCTATTTTATCCAAAAGTGTCAGTTCAATATATTTTTTACAAGCTTAGCATAAAATTAAGTATATCAAGAGAACTTTATCAGGACCTAGCAATTAATGCATAAATGTGGGTATCCCCATTATGAGATTCAAAGCACTTACCTCACTATTTTTATTACTTGCTCATTCAGTTCCTTATCTACACTGTAACCATTTATGACAACAAAGACTACACTTCAGTCATCCTATAGTCCAGCATCCACCTGTCTTTTGAGTGAATGAATAGTTGGATAAATACTACAGTCTTGTTCAATTTCATGTTGACAATATATAACTTCAAATAAAATGTTTAAGAAAAAAAAAGGTTGTCTTAGGTATCATTTAAATGTGACAAATGTAATACACATTTTAAACAAGATCATTACTAAAAACATTTGACTATTACAAGTAAAATTACTTTAGTCTATGGAAGTTTACTTACTACTAGTCTATTAATTTATATAGTTCCCTCACGTCTAATAGAATCCATTGATTATAAAGTAATTTACTAACATCAACTTTCTGGGCTGAGAAGGCTTTTGAAATTATATAGAAGAGACAGTTGTGCCAAAATTGCATGGTGTAAAGATGTCATAATTTGAAATACAGAGTTCAGAATGTAAATGGTGTCATCAGAACAAGATTTCATCTACTCAGAGAAACTTAGCTTATTTAATAGAGTCAATGATTCATAGCCACAGTGAGTTAAAACACTTCAGATTCTGAAAGAATATGCTCATTAAATTTATAGAACAGGATTTGAAAATGACCAGCATGTTTGCTAAGGGGTGATACAACACATTATTTTAAAGAACACTTAGAGTAGTCCAGTTTTTCTCAAATTTAATCATCCTTTTTTCAAAACTTTTGTCATATTTAAATACCATTTGCACTATTATTTAAATATTTTAAAAATACATACTTTTTACTTAATTATATTTCTGTTAATTGGAAAATTAATTAAATTAATTAATTAAAAGTTATATTATTGCACATAGAAGAAGTTTCATTCATTATAGATAAACACGAAAATACTGCAAAGGCAAAATATCGGTATTATCACCTGCTTACATTCTGGTGAAAACTCTGGGCCTAAGACCTAGGTTGCATCTGTTGTGTTATTTTTTATTTTTTTACAGGAGCAACTACCAAGTGTTTATAAAGGTGCTAAAGCCTTATTAGTGCCAAACCAAGACTCTTCTTAGTATAATTAAATAGTTGAAGACATATGGAAAGAGGATTACTCTCTTCCGTCATGTGGGCCAGTGCCACTGTGATAGTACTCCACCAGCTCACACTATTTTATATAATACTTCAGGAAAAACTAAAGTGATACATTGCAATAGACTGAAAGTTTATGTCCCCCCAGTATTCATACAATGAAGCCTAATCCCCAATGTGATGGTACTAGGTGGTTGGGCTTTTGGGAGATGGTTAGGTCATGAGGTTGGAGACCTCACAAATGAGATTAATGCCCTTATTTTTAAAAAGATCCCAGAGAGCTTCCTCACTCCTGTCACATGAGGATACAGCAAGGAAATGGCCTTCTGCGAACCAAGAAGTGAGCCCACATCAGATAGTGAATCTGCCAGCACTTTGATCTTGGGATTCCAGTGTCTAGGACTATGAGAAATACATATTTGTTACTTAAGCCACCCAGTCCATGGTATTTTTGCTATAGAACAAATGGACTAGGATACTATGTGGAATTTTTTTTATGTTCAAGTATATATGTACTTATAACACCTACTCATTATGTTGAATGTACAGGATATAAGCTGGATGGGATATCTGACCTTATTTGAATTGCTTTATTTTGCAACTATTTAGCGTCCATGTTTTTATTTTTTAACAAAATACAACAGTCTTATATTTTGTTTTCCCAGCTACTCCTCTTCCCACTCTTGTCATCTCCCTCAGTGCCACCAGAGATCAATGCTTTAAGAATGTTTACCAAGGCTCTTCATTTCCTTCCCAGTCTCTAGTGTAGTTCTGGGATGAGGCATGAAAAGTCCTGGCATTCTGACTGAGACTTCACTGCTGGTCTATCTACGTAATTGACAAGAGTCAGCAGTGTGACTTCCACTGCCTCCTGTACTGAGGTAGGAACTGAGGACTTCTATGGTCTGTTATAGCTAAAGGGAGTTGTAACTGTAAAGCATTTTGCTAATACAGAGGAAATATACTAAAGAAATATAATTGAGAGTAATTACTACTGATGATGGCTCAGACAGTAAAGAATCTGCCTACAATGTGGGAGACCAGGGTTTGAGCCCTGGGTCAGGAAGATTCCCTGGAGAAGGGAATGGCTACCCACTCCAGTATTCTTGCCTGGACAATTCCAAAGACAGAGGAGCCTTGCAAGCTACAGCAGAGTTGAACAAAACTGAGTAACTAAAATACACACACACACACACACACAC
This sequence comes from Bos indicus, assembly GCF_029378745.1. Taxonomy (NCBI): domain Eukaryota; kingdom Metazoa; phylum Chordata; class Mammalia; order Artiodactyla; family Bovidae; genus Bos; species Bos indicus. The sequence goes on from NC_091760.1 coordinate 62,955,215, forward strand.
TGTGATTTCACACACTATGATTCCTGATAGTGGTGAGCATCTATGATTATCTCTTTATTTCTAGAGATTTCTTACACAAATGCTATTTTGCTGCTGCTGCTGCTGAGTCGCTTCAGTCGTGTCCGCCTCTGTGCGGCCCCTGAGACGGCAGCCCACCAGGCTCCCGTCCCTGGGATTCTCCAGGCAAGAACACTGGAGTGGGTTGCCATTTCCTTCTCCAATGCATGAAAGTGAAAAGTGAAAGTGAAGTCACTCAGTCATGTCCAACTCTTAGCGACCCCATGGACTACAGCCCACCAGGCTCCTCTGTCCATGGGATTTTCCAGGCAAGAGTGCTGGAGTGGGGTGCCATTGCCTTCTCCAAAATGCTATTTTAGCTGACCTTTTTCCTCCCCCAAGTCCAATGGTTCTAAAACAGAATCAAGAGAATAAACCTACTTCTAGCAGTTCTAACTAAACAAATGATGGTTTTCTATGTCTAATTAGTTGATTTATAGAGCATCATCCCTTCTTAATAAACTGGCTCTGTTTTTCTATTTTTCTATTTTATTTTGTATTTGAATAAGACAGGCTTACTATACGACTACAAATGCATTTCTGTTCTCTCCTGTGACAACACAATTTAGCCTCTCATCCTAAAAATCACAATTCTAGTTCAGTGCAAACTATGATGTACAAAAAGACTATATAATATCAAATATCATGCCCCTTAGCCAAGTTACCAATCAAATTTTTATAGCAGTATAGTTTATAGCAATGATACAAATGTTAAATATAAAGCACTAGATTATTTTCACGCCAGAGGAGAGACTGGTTTAAGTATGGAAAAATCATTCTATTAATAATTTAACCTCATTCATTATGCTGCTATGTGAATTGAGGGAATTATTTAGAAACTCTATTCCTATATATTTATATTCTTCAATGAAAGAGAATACTTAACTAACTCAAGGCATGTATGTGTGTACATGTCCATGTATGTGTTTAATTAATATGTGGAAAATATATACAGTACACATACAAAATATATATATAGCACAAATAGAAGTCAATATTCCTATCATTATTGTTTGGGTTGAAAATTACCACTCATTCTATTGAATTATATGTTATATTTTTCATCAAAAACTTACTAAACTTCATGGCTAAAAAATGCGTAATTATCTATACAGAATGGCTAGCATTTAGGATTCCAACAAGCTCTTATCATGTGTAAACAAAAGCACTTATTTATATTCCATGTTTTCATGTCAGAAGTGAATTACAGAATGCAATCATGATTTTTTATAATGGTTTACTTTGATCCCAAAATAGCATTTACCCTTTCATATTAAATAGGGAATAGGATATCACAGGGGATCAATAAAAATTATTTTTTATAATGAAATAAAAATTATAATTTAAATGTAAACACTCCTTCAGGCTAGGGGAATTTAGGCTGGACCTAAAACTATATTAAAAATATAAAACTTCCAGTCAAACCCACAATTGCATTCTATAGAACAAATATTAAGTTTCATACTTTGAAAAATCATGATAAGTATATTATTCAGGTATTTACTGAAGTAATCATTAAATTTCTGTTATATGCATGCATTTAGAGTGAACGTAAATCATATTATTTAACAAATAATAATTATTTGCATTTTAGGTCTCAGGTGCTGTATTAGAATGGCTTCCCAGGTGGCATTAGTGGTAAAGAACCCACCTGCCAGTGCAGGCAGACATAAGAGATGCACGTTTGATCCCTGGGTTGGAAAGATCACCTGGAGGAAAGTGAATGTGTATAAACACCATGACAGGTAAAATAAACAAGGGATATTGGAATGCCATCTAAACTCTGTGTCTAAGCTTCCATGTACCCTCTGTATGCATTACTATCTTTTTCCTGTTGGTCATTTTTCAATGACCTGTTCTCTGGAGATTTCTAGGTTTTAACTATTTCAAATACATACTATATGACAACAAAACTCCTGTTCAACCAAAAAGCAAGCAAACTAGGATGAAAAAGGAAGAGTAGAGTCAGATCACAGAGAGCCTGGAATGCAGCTCTAATGAGACTAAAATCTACATGGGATTTGTGCAGGGCTACTACAGACTTTGTGCAAGAAAGTGACTCTCACAATGTTTTTAAAGGAGCACAAAAAGAACAGTTGTTTGCTCATTACCTACTTTATGAGAGGAACTGTAGATAGTCTCATTTACCCCTCAGTTCAGTTGTGTCTGACTCTTTGTGTCTGACGCTGCTGTGTCAACCCCATTGACTGTAGCACACCAAGCCTCCCTGACCATCACCAACTCCTGGAGTTTACTCAAATTCATGTCCATTGAGTCAGTGATGCCATCCAACCATCTCATCCTCTATGGTCCCCTTCTCCTCCCACCTTCAATCTTTCCCAGCATCAGGGTATTTTCTGGTGAGTCAATTCTTCCCATCAGGTGGCCAAAGTATTGGAGTTTCAGCTTCAGCATCAGTCTTTCCAATGAATATTCAGGACTTATCTCCTTTAGAATGGACTGGTTGGATCTCCTTGCAGTCCAAGGGACTCTCAAGAGTCTTCTCCAACACCACAGTTCAAAAGCGTCAATTCTTTGGCGCTCAACTTTCTTTATGGTCCAGCTCTCTCATCCATACAGGACTAATGGAAAAAACATAGCTTTGACTAGACAGACCTTTGTTGACAAAGTAATGTCTCTGCTTTTTGATATGCTGTCTAGGTTGGTCATAACTTTTCTTCCAAGGAGTGTCTTTTAATTTCATGGCTGTAGTCACCATCTGCAGTATCTTGGAGCCCCCCAAAAAAGTCTGTCACTGTTTCCATTGTTTTCCCATCAATTTGATATGAAGTGATGGGACCAGATGCCATGATCTTAGTTTTCTGGATGTTGAGTTTTAAGCCAAGTTTTTATTCTCCCCTTTCACTTCCAACAAGAGGTTCTTTAGTTCTTCACTTTCTGCCATAAGGGTGGTGTCATCTGCATATCTGAGGTTATTGATATTTCTCCCAGCGATCTTGATTCCAGCTTGTGCTTCTTCCAGACCACCATTTCACATGATGTACTCTGCATATAAGTTAAGTAAGTAAGGTGACAATATACAGCCTTGACGTACTCCTTTTCCTATTTGGAACCAGTCTGTTGTTCCATGTCCAGTTCTAACTGTTGCTTCCTAACCTGCCTGTAAGTGCAGATATTATTTTCTGTTCACAAAAAAAGCAACTGAATATCAACTTGCTAACATTATAGCCAAGTTCACATCATATACTGTGGTGTTATTTGATTCTACATTAATCATAAGTATAATTAAGGCTAATACAAAAGGCCTGATCATCTTGGCTTTGGAAGTCTATTGTCTGTCCGTAATAAATATCCCGTGTGCATGCTCAGTCATGTCGGACTCTTTGGGACCCTGTGGACTATAGCCAGCCAGGGTCCTCTATCCATAGGATTTTCCAAGCAAGAATACAGGAGTGGGTTGTCATTTCCTCCTCCAGGGGATCTTTCTGACCCAGCAGTCAAACCTGTGTCTCCGGGAGAATCTCCCACATTGCATGAAGATTCTTTAGTGCTGAGTCACTGGGGACTTATCCTCGTTTACTGAACCTGCCCATCAGGAAGTCATATACAGTAAGCCTTGTTCTAAAATATTTGACTCAGAAAACTTGCTCAAATCATTTAGTACCATTGAAGCTTTTATCAGAATCTGAATCTAAAAAAAAGTAAGAATACAAAGAAGAAAAATCAAAGAATGGAAAATCATTGAAGGAGAAAAATAAACATTTCTACTACCTAAGACCAAATGTTCTACACAGTAAAATAATTAAAGAATTAGGAATCCTTTTTGAAAAGCAGAATGATTATGACCATATGTATAATTATTATATCAGCAGGGCATGAACACTAAGGCCTATCTATAGAGCTTTGATTAATAGAATAGAGTTGGAGGATAAGCTGAGTCATCACTTTCCTACTCTATTAAAAAATTCAAAAGGATAACTCCAAGCTGGACACTTTGAAATTATTTAATAGGCAGGTTTTCTTAATTACTAAAGGTTCTTTGATTCCATGTTAAAATGTTCTATACTCACAAGTATGTCCTTAATATTTAAGCTAAATTTTATCTGCTGTAGTCCAAGCTCAACTTACTCAATTCTGAATTACTGATGGGAATAATTGATCCCTCTCTCATTTATAGAATCTCTTTCCTCTGTGTTGGTAATTCCTCGTTTCCCTGTTATCTTTCCTCCAGTCTGAACATGCCTATTCCCTTAACATTTCTGTGTTTTCCAAATCTTTTATCATTTGTGCTGCTCTCTTCTGAACTCATTCAAATTTATCTGTGATTCACTTTCAACTGAGAAACAAACACTGAACATAGTTATCCAGTTGAGGCCTAAAGACTGCTGGTAGGGCTAAGTAATTGCCTCTCATTTCATCTATGCTCCCCCTATCAATATGCCCCAAAGCAGTGTCTAGTGTTTCATATGGCACCATCATATTGCTGACACAATCAATCAATCATTCACTAGAGCTTACATATCCATCCCTATGGAACAATCATTTGTGCAGTTTACCTTTGCTTTTATTGAATCCCTTTTTATTGATTTCAGTACCACATCCTATTTATCAAGATGGCTGTTTGTAATACTAACCTCCAATTTGCCTCCAACGGCATACAAATCCCCAAGTTCTTAACTGTGTAAGTGATTAGCGCATTTTCTGCTTTATCTCACCGTATCTCTTGAGTACCCAGTTGACTCTGTGTGTGTGTGTGTCTGACTGAAAAATTATGCTAGGATTTAAACTTTTTTCCTCTCACTCCTTACGTTGCTAACTTCCAAAGCTCTGATTTATTGAGTGCCAATTATATTGCCGAGTCTGTACACCATTATATTAATCCTCATAAAAATACTCTCGAGATCTGATTAACCCAATTTCAGAAAAAGAAAAAAAAAAAAAGACTCTGTGGGCCATAGATGCCCAGTGACTTTCTCAGTACATAACTAAGAAGGAACCCAGAAATCAAACTGATCTGTTTGATTTCACAAACATACATTTCCCAGTACATCAGTAAATAGTACAGCTTAATTCACACACAAAAGCTTACTGTACCAACAGATACCTCACTGGTTCCATACTAGACAGCGTTTTTAAAACCAGGGCAGTATCTTTACTCCAAGGAGTCTTCTTTTAGAAGGATGATGCCCGGTGCTATGAATGATGAGGCCATTGTTCCTGGGAACAGAGATGAAACTAGCAAAATTGTGTTTACTATGAAAGCGCTGGTATCTGAAAGCCTACTGAATAGAGTTGATCGTAGGTTGTTCTCCCACCCCTTTTTAATTCCAACTAAAGCAAATATGATAATTAACTTGACTTCTATTTGTTTCCTTATTTCAAAGTAATTGAATTCAAACACTATCCATCCAAATCACTGGCCTAAGTCAATGGTTGCTAAATGAGGTGCTAAGGCTCTGTTGAGTATTTTAAAAGTTCCTAAGGGATGCTGTAGATTTCAGCATACTGGAATTAAGAAAGCACAATGCTTGTTTAATTAAGGCTTTATGAGCTGACTGTATGACTTGCCCACATCAGCAACTTAGCCCTTATCTTTTCAAACCCAAAGTGCACATATGCTCATTTAACTGGTGAGCACAACTACTTCAGGAAATGAACACCAAGGACTGTTTTACAAAATGTGCTTGTTCATATGGTTAATATGAATATTCCTTAGGAAAGGATATATGAATCAAACTGTAAGGGACAAGAACAAATCATGGAAATAACAGACTTTTAAAAAAAATTTTATTTTATTTTTTAAATTTACAATATTGTATTGGTTTTGCCATATATCAACATGAATCCACCACAGGTATACATGTGTTCCCCATACTGAACCCTCCTCCCTCCCTGTACCATCCTTCTGGGTCGTCCCAGTGCACCAGCTCCAAGCATCCAGTATCGTGCATCAAACCTGGATTGGCGACTCGTTTCATATATGATATTATACATGTTTCAATGCCATTCTCCGAAATCATTCCACCCTCTCCCTCTCCCTCTCCCACAGAGTCCAAAAGACTGTTCTATATATCAGTGTCTCTTTTGCTGTCTCGTATACAGGTTTATTGTTACCATCTTTCTAAATTACATATATATCCAACCAGTCCATTCTGAAGGAGATCAGCCCTGGGATTTCTTTGGAAGGAATGATGTTAAAGCTGAAACTCCAGGACTTTGGATACCTCATGTGAAGAGTTGACTCATTGGAAAAGACTCTGATGCTGGGAGGGACTGCGGGCAGGAGGAGAAGGGGATGACAGAGGATAAGATGGCTGGATGGCATCGCTGACTCGATAGACGTGAGTCTCAGTGAACTCCGGGAGTTGGTGATGGACAGGGAGGCCTGGCATGCTGCGATTCATGGGGTCACAAAGACTCGGACACGACTGAGTGACTCACCTGATCTGATCTGATACTGTATTGGTGTTTTCTTTCTGGCTTACTTCACTCTGTATAATAGGCTCCAGTTTCATCTACCTCATTAGAACTGATTCAAATGTATTCTTTTTAATGGCTGAATAATACTCCATTTTGTAATATACCACAGCTTTCTTATCCATTCATCTGCTGATGGACATCTAGGTTGCTTCCATGTCCTGGCTATTATAAACAGTGCTGCAATGAACATTGGAGTACGCGTGTCTCTTTCAATTCTGGTTTCCTCAGTGTTTATGCCCAGCAGTGGGATTGCTGGGTCATAAGGCAGCTCTATTTCCAGTTTTTTAAGGAATCTCCACACTGTTCTCCATAGTGGCTGTACTAGTTTGCATTCCTACCAACAATGTAAGAGGGTTCCCTTTTCTCCACATCCTCTCCAGCATTTATTGATTGTAGACTTTTGGATCGCAGCCATTCTGACTGGCGTGAAATGGTACCTCATAGTGGTTTTGATTTGCATTTCTCTGATAATAAGTGATGTTGAGCATCTTTTCACGTGTTTATTAATATTTGGAGGTTTAGAAAATTTAAAATAATTAGCAAGAATAAATAAACTTGCTGTTCTAGGATAGTTGCCTAGCAATGGATTTTCAATATCTACACATAGTTCATCCTTCTCTTGAATGAATCTTTGGATGTGTCAAAGGTATGGTTTTTAACAGACAAATGAGAACATTATCTACTAAATATAGCTAATTCCTAAGGGATCAATTTAGACAATATTGAGTTCTGATTTTGTTAAAAATGTGCATCAGTTTGGTGGAAAATAGAGAAAATTCTGAGTTAAAGATGACTGCCAAGGTACTTGATAAATAGGCGGCCAAAGAATGAACTCCTGCACCATGCACAAGTTGGGTGTCTTAGGTATATGGTCTAAGAAGAAGACTGCTTGGCCAGGCCTGTGCTGTGTCCCCTGAGGACCTAAATACAGTCTACGGGCAGATGCGTCCTTTGTGTCTATTCCCCAAAGTTCTGAGAGTAGTTTAAGTGTGAAATGTGAGGGTTCAAAAGGGTATAACAGCAGGCAAAATGAAAGAATCAGTTCCCTTATATTTATTATCTAAACATCTTTCCACCAATTCCTTACTTACTAAATGAAGTTTGTTCTCATCAGTAATATATATATTAAAAAAAACCCTCAAAACAGTTATTATAACCTCCCTAATATTGACTATTTTAATTTATATTAAAACAGGTTCACAATAGGTAGACTATTTTTCTGGGATTAAAAATAGTTCTTCATTTAAAAACATTCGACAGCACTGAGATTTGACTTCAATTTTATTTCTGTGTTTGTGTTAAATTTTCCTATTTTAATACAGATTCTCTCAGATTAGTTTCCCAGGATTTTTGTTTGCTTGATTTCCTTATTTTCCTTTTCAGTGATGTGTATAAGAAAGTATATTTAGGGACCATTGTGCTAGTTGCTCAATCATGTCCAGCTCTTTGTGACCCCATGAACTGTAGCCTGCCAGGTCCTCTGTCCATGGGATTCTCCAGGCAAGAACACTGGAGTGGGTTGCCCTTCCCTTCTCCAGGGGATCTTTCTGACCCAAGGATCAAACTTGGGTCTCCTGCATTGGCAGGCAGATTCTTTACAGTCTGAGCCACCAGGAAAACCAACTTTACACAGTGTAGTATGTCAAATCTTGTTTTAATCACATAAATGTCCATTTTATTTATCCCATTCTAAATAACCCTGGACTGCAAGGAGATATAACCAGTCTATTCTAAAGGAGATCAGTCCTGGGTGTTCACTGGAGGGACTGATGCTAAAGCTGAAACTCCAATACTTTGGCCACCTCATGCGAAGAGTTGACTCATTGGAAAAGACCCTGATGCTGGGAGGGATTGGGGGCAGGAGGAGAAGGGGACAGCAGAGAATGAGATGGCTAGATGGCATTCCTGACTCGATGGACTTGAGTGTGAGTGAACTCTTGGAAGTCGGTGATGGACAGGGAAGCCTGGCGTGCTGCAATTCATGGGGTCACAAAGAGTCGGACACAACTAAGCGAGTGAACTGAACTGAACTGAAATAACCATTTAGATAACCATCCCATTCAAATATTTTTTAAAAATTCATTTAATGTAACTCCTTTTTTAAAAGAAAAAAAATTTTTACCTCATTGAAATAATAGCTAGACTTTTTTTTTTCTAGTTTTTTTTTGTTGTTGTTGTTGATATTCTTAATTGCTCTTATTAGCATCTGAAACGGAGAAGACAATGGCACCCCACTCCAGTACTTTTGCCTAGAAAATCCCATGGACAGAGGAGCCTGGTAGGCTGCAGTCCACGGGGTCGCTAGAGTCGGACACGACTGAGTGACTTCATTTTCATTTTTCACTTACATGCATTGGAGAAGGAAATGGCAACCCACTCCAGTGTTCTTGCCTGGAGAATCCCAGGGACGGGGGAGCCTGGTGGGCTGCCGTCTATGGGGTCGCACAGAGTCGGACAGGACTGAAGCGACTTAGCAGCAGCAGCATCTGAAAGGCCCACGGAGGAGAAGGCCTCAGTGAAGCTTCCTAAACCAGTTTTTCTAGTTCAAAAAAGTTCTTAGGTTAATTTGACCTTTGTTTTATAGGTAAGAACAAAACAGTTGCTTAAAATTGCTATAAATATCTTCTCAATTCTTATAAAAGGATTAAGTTATTAGTTATTGAGAAACTTTGCAAAATCACAATGTATAATGGATCTATTCTGATGCAATGAACATGTAGCATTTTACCATCTCAATAAGTTTTAATTTGAAATATTTAATAACTTAGCAGTCCATGGGGTTGCAAAGAGTAGGACATGACTGAGTGACTGAACTGATAGCGACTCACTGATTACTAATAAATGACTTATTAATAATAAAAGCATAGGGTCTGACTTATCCACATTTAAGAGGAGGAAATGGCAACCCACTCCAATATTTTTGCCTAGAGAATCCCATGGACAGAGGAGCCTGGTGGGCTACAGTCCATGGGGTCGCAAAAAGTTGGACACCACTGAATGACTAATACTTCAATTAGATTTTAGAGTTCTCTCCTCTCCTTTTTTCAATATTAAACAAAAAATGTGGTTTAAACATGTGGTTTTAATGTGGTTTAAAAATATGGTTTAAACAGTATTTGTCCAACTAAAAATAAAAACTAAAGACATATAGCTAATTAGACATGTTCTCTATATACCAACTGCACACACAATTTGATTCAGGAAATCAGAAATTTACTAGTTTGTATTGCACCAAATACCTAAAGTAAATAGCATTCTAAAAACTATGAAGATGCAGGAGCCACTAAGTTGAAAACACCAAGAAAAAAACAAAGCTAGCAAACAAAAAATCTAAATATCTCAGATATTTCATTTTGAGTCTTACAAGGAAAACCAAGCCAAACAAAACAAACTTAAAATTTAAAATCATAATTAAATGATAAAAATATATTGTTCTGGATTTTCAACAATAAGCTTATTTCCAAATACAAACTAATTTCTCCTTTTCAGTCTATTCAATGGCAAATTGGTTATACTACTTTATTTGGTTTTCACTAGATTTTCAAGCATGTTAAGAATTAGGAAGTATTTTCCTTCTCCAAACTTAGACAACAAAACATTAAATGACCATTTTTATTCTGTTGACAAGTACAATCTACTTCATGATTTCATAAATTGCTTGGAGGCAAAGATAATTGTATAATTTTCTTATCAGAGCCAATGCTAATAATTTATTATTAACATTATTTTTAATTTGAATACAAGTAGAAGACAGAGAAAGGAGTATGATGAAATATTCAGAAGGAAATTTTAACCTCATATAAAGTAGAGCATCACAGCTTCGTTCCTGGAATTTTTATTTTGAACTAAATAAAAATAAAGTAAATAGGTCATTTGCTATCTCATACTCAGCCTTTTTGTTTTTCATTTAAGTTAAATTTTTTTTTCCTCTTTGGAAATTATTTTTATTATTAACTGTCAGTATTGTGATGAAGTGTTTCAGTATTAACCATCTACTCTCAGAAATGTTGAACTATTTTAATTATTAGGTCATTTATTTTTGGAGATACAAACTTTGTTCTAATTTTGTAGTGATAGGCACACCTTACACATTGGAACATCTGATTATATCAAATAATCCTAAGCAAGAAAATTAATACATATTTCACTAATAGAAGTGGTTATTTAAAGATATTAAATATTCAGCCCTGACCATCTTATACCAAAAGTTTTGGTAGCTACAAAAAAACACAGGCAGTTTTGTTTTTAAAGAAAGGAATGCCAACAGATTAAAACAGGTTAAGCAGAATTCCAGGATGTAATCAAAATGACATTTAGCAAAACAAAAGTCTAATTTAACTGGGGATATTTGTTATTGTACAGATATTTAAATAAAAGATAATTGTTATGCATACAGCATTATGGAAGTATCTTGTTAGAAATGGTGTTCAGTCTAAACAGATTTCATTATCCATTTCTGATAGGTAAGTTAGCAAGGGCCAACAGTTATTAATTACTTGGATATTATGATACTGCTATGAATAGTTAGTTACTGAGGGATATTCCTTAAAATTTAAGCTTATACTGGCTCAATTAACTCCCACCATGGTGAATGCATGCTTAATTTTTAAATATTTAAGAAAAGAAACCTTGGTGCACACAGGAAAAAAAAACAACAACTTAGTTCCTGGAAATTTGGGTCATTTATTTTTATTCCTGACAAAGTTTTATTTCTGGGCCCACAAGACAAATGAAATTTGTCCTTAATATTTACCTAACTGCTATCTAATTGATTTTCTTTTAGACTCTTAATGTAACTTTTTGAGAACAGAAGCCTATTTTGAGTTCCTTTCTTAAATCTCCTCTCCTGAAAAACATTAAAAATAATTTCAGATATTAATGAATGAAAAGATATCTGGAATCATACCATTTCCATTTACAATTGTAGATTAGGTTTGCCAAATTTAAAAAATTAATACATGATGAAAAAGCAAAACAGATAATGACAGTTCATATATATTTCTGCACATTCCACCTGTGTTTTTGTGGACCACATATAGCCATCTTCTAAAGTCACCAAGCGTGTCCAAGTATGTAGATAAAAATATCCTTTCTGGTTCTTATAAAAAGCATTTGTAATTCTTAAGGAAAGATGCAATACATTCTGCCCTGGCAATGTGGTTTACTGTTACTGGTAGTTCATGGTTAGTTTGTCCTTAGTATAGTAACTTCATGCTGGATCTCAGCATTGGATATTCCTCTTGTCTAGAAATTGTTCAGTAAAAATGCCCAACTATATATCTTTAGTTCTCAGCAAAATAACTAGAAAAGAAGAGCAGAGCATGAAAATACCCCAATAAATACACTTATGTATGTTTCTAGAAATAATCAAAACCAAAGAGGAAAACCTGACTTTTCAGACCTAAATAGGAATTTGCTTCCTTATCAGGTCTACGGATAAAGAAGTCCTATTGCTTTGTGGGTGTCTTAATACTGCTTGGGCCTGAATCTGAGAGCAGACACATAACACCTCTATAATCATTTTTCATATTCAACTATGCCTTTTCATGAAATAATCCACAGAATTTGGGCACTTTTCCCAAGACAACAATGGTAGCTGAGTTTCCCATAAAACCAGAACGTTTTCAATTCTTCTGGTAAACAGCAGAACTGATACGAGGCTTACTCGGATCATGAAGTGTTCCACCAGTAGAAGAAACAGCTGCTTGTGCATGCAAAACAAAATTCTGTCCACCTTCCTCAGAACATAAATGTGATTTGACTACTTTAAAAATGAGATGAGTCAATGGAACTGTGAGTTCCTCAGGGCAGGGATCTTATTCATTCAAATAGCGTAAATATTAGCACAGAGAAGGCATTCTCATCTTCAGAAATCAATAAAGTGGAGAAGGGAAGTGGAGAATGTTTCCTCTTTGTACAATAGTATTATGTAAGTGTCTCAGCAGAGTTCAGATCCTTGATGGCTTGAGGGCGTCCATGACCCTTCTCTTCTACTCATTCTCCATGTCTCATTCAGCACCACGTCACAGGTAATCCTTGAATCTCCATATGATCTGACAACACTTCAGTCCAAGTTACTGTTGTCTCTGCCTATAATAATCTTTTACTTGGTTTCATTTTAGCCACTCCAGTTCAGTTTAGTTCATTCGCTCGGTCGTGTCCGGCTCTTTGCAACTCCATGAATCGCAGCACGCCAGGCCTCCCTGTCCATAACCAACTCCCAGAATTCACTCAGACTCATGTCCACTGAGTCAGTGATGCCATCCAGCCATCTCATCCTCTGTCGTCCCCTTCTCCTCCTGCCCCCAATCCCTCCCAGCATCAGAGTCTTTTCCAATGAGTCAACTCTTCGCATGAGGTGGCCAAAGTACTGGAGTTTCAGCTTTAGCATCATTTCTTCCAAAGAAATCCCAGGGCTGATCTCTTTCAGAATGGACTGGTTGGATCTCCTTGCAGTCAAGGGACTCTCAAGAGCCACTCCAGTCCTTCCTAATTCTTTTTGTATGCCAAATCAGAGATGTTTGTTTTTCACATGGCTTGGCATATTTTTTCTAAAGCAGAGCAATGTCCCTATTACCACTTTCTTTCATCTGCTTGCAGTGCCATAATTTTTCAATTTCTTTATTTTAGCTGCATGGGGTCTTATTTGAAGCACTTGGGATCTCTGTGCCCCATGGAGGATCTTTTGTTGTGGTGCATGGACTCTCTAGTTGTGGCTTGCAGGCTTAGTAGCTCTGTGGCACATGGGATCTTAGTTCCCCCACCAGGGATTAAACTTGTGTCCCCTGCATTGCTAGGCAGATTCTTAACCACTGGACGACCAGGGAAGTGCCTAAAGAGATATTTTTAATCACAAATGAAATGATGACTCCTTTACCCTATCACCACACCCTTAAACCATTCAGTAGCTTGCCCATTACTTTTTTGATAAAGATTGAAAACTCTGGAGGTTAAGGAGGTTGGCATGTCATGCACACCAGACATCTGCCCAGAGCAGAAATGTGCCACACTCTCCAAGCTGTTTCCTCTCCTGAGAATGTGCCCCACAGCTCCTTCTCCTAGTCAAGTTCTGTTGTTTAGGATTTTCGTCTTTACTCAGGCAAACCTTCCCTGACCCCTTCAGCTATTATATTTTGCTAGCAATTCTTATAGTACCACACTCCTCCCCTTCAAAGCACTTAACTCCATTTGAAATAATGAATTCATTAATGTGATTATTTGATTAATGTCTGTTTTCCTCTTAGGCTATAATTTTCATGATGGAAGAGATCATGGCTCATTTTGTTTGCCTCTATGTACCTGGGATATAAGAGAAGTCTGGCACATAATACTGGCTCTTAAATAATATATGTTGGATGAATAAATAAATGAAGGAATGAACCTCTGAGTGCCTTTTATAGAAATGAGGCTGGGAAGTGAGCATACTACATACAGATTCTTGCTTACCTTTTATGATTAGCATCAGCATTTTTAATAGAGATTTATTTTGGGGTTACCATATTTGATTCTGATACATTAATTTTCATGAAAAAATATAAGGATCTTTATTAATCTAAACTGACCATACTGAGTTTTCTTTTAACTTTCTCTAACACAATTTTCAAAATCAGCTGGGCTACCCAGATAAGCTCATTGACTATAGCCAGTATCTACTATCTTGAGAAAGATGCTGATATTTCTAAAGAGCTTTCAACCACTTACTGGTGATATAATGATTCTTGGATCTGTATTACATGCCATTTATCTAAAAGCAACTGATGAGGTAGATGGATGTGGGTATTATTATCTTTGTGTTACTGCTGGCAACTTTGCTATGTTGTAAATCAACTACACTCCAATTTTTTTTTTTTTTTAAGAATAAAACATATTCTGGAGGACAGCTTGTGATACAAGTTTTCATTTGTTTGTTTTTGTTTCTTGTTTTTGTTCCTTCTTACAATGCAATCTGATGGTCAAATCATAAAGGCTGCTACACAACAGAACACTGGTATATGATATAGTTGCCTTGATTTATAATGCTTTGATGAGATGGAAGAACAACGCAGTAGTAAGCAAGGGCATATGCCCTTTTCAAGAGCTTAGGAAAGTCACAGAGGAGCTGACATGGTGTGAAATGAAACGGGGGCAATTGGGAATGCTGCCTACCAGGATTCTGAGCAGAAGGTTCAAGGAACCTGAAACCAATAGAGGGCTGTCAAATGTGGGAACACCAACCTGTGATTCTATGGATTAAAATTCACTCTAGAACTAAGCCTTTTTTTTTTTTTTTTTTTTTAGTAGAAACACCAGTCATGTATTCGTAGTCCCAATATTTCAATAGTGTGTTTTTTACTTGCTGGCTTCCATTTGGGATCATGGTTAAAAGCATAAGTTCTAGACTTACATATGGTCAGGGTTCACAACCCCTTTCCATCTGTTTCTAGTTCTTTTTAACTTGAATTATGGTTCAGTTTCTTCATTTGTAAAATAGGAATTTTAAGCATATTTCCAAGTTTCCAGAAAAAAAAGTCAGGTATTATAGGGCCTGAATTATGTAATCATGTAATTGTGGGAAGGATGTCTCTTTATGAAAAAGTATATATACACAATGTACTTTAGGTACATAGCTGAAACACCAACCCGGGTCTTAGAAGGAGGCAGTGGAAGTGAACATGCTGAAAGCTTAAGCTTTGAAAGCATCATGTCTATTCTTTTTCAATAAAAACAAACAAACAAACAGTGAAGATTAAATAAACTATGTAGCACACAATGACACACAGAAAACACTCCATAAATGTCAGTCCTCATCCTGATTATTATTACCTATACTATAACTCAAAAAGATGTCAAAATAAGTAAAGAAATAAATGATATACATTTACAATTCATCAAATTTTAATTTTATTCTTCTAAGGCTAAATGCTAGATGGGACAAAATAGGTTAGTGAGAGTGATGCACGTTCAGAAATTATTTATTCATTCACTTGTTTACTGAACAAAGTATATAAAGCAGCTACTCTGTGTCAAGCATGGAGTGGGGAGTGAAACAGGAGAGCCACACAGGAAAATGCAAAACAAATTTAAAAATGAGTAATAATGAGTGTGTGTATGGCACAGGATAATAAGAAGGTCCTGAGATAGAGAACAGGACTTCCTGGGTGGCGGTAGTGGTAAAGAACTCACCTGCCAACACAGGAGACAAAGAGATGTGGTTTTGATCCCTGGGTCAGGAAGATCCTCTGCAGATGGAAATGGCAACCCATGCCAGTATTCTTGCCTGGAGAATCCCATGGACAGAGGAACCCGGCTACAGTCCATAGGGTTGCAAAGAGTCGGACATGACTAAAGTAACTTAGCATGCACGCACGAGATAGAGAAAAATGGAAAGAGCCATTAACTG
This sequence comes from Bos indicus, assembly GCF_029378745.1. NCBI lineage: Eukaryota > Metazoa > Chordata > Mammalia > Artiodactyla > Bovidae > Bos > Bos indicus. The sequence continues at coordinate 62,971,092 of NC_091760.1, forward strand.
ACTAGGACAGTGAAGGAAGATCTTTCTGGAGGCTGTAATCATCAAGCAGAAATTAAAATATTCTGAAGGATCCCATAAAGAGGAGTTGGGAACACCATTCTAAACAGAAGGGAAGGCCATGTATGGAGGCTCTACAGGAAAGAGTATGAACTGTTCTAGAATTCCAAGCTGTATAAATAGGTCAGATATTAGAAGAATGATGAGAATGCAGTGATTAATGGCTCATAGATGTTTCCAGGAGATGAGCTCTTCAAAAAAAAAAAAAAAAAAAAATAGAGAGAGGGGAAAAGAAAAAGACAAAACAAATTTTGATGAAGCCAAGCACATTAAACTTGGACTTGGGCTGCTGTAAATGGAATTTCCTCCCTATATTGTGTTGGCCAAAAAGTTGGTTGGGTTTTTTTAAAAGATGTTACAGAAAACCCCAAACATTTGATCAACCCAATAATTATGAGCTCTTAGGACTGTGAAGAAAGCTGAGAGCCAAAGAATTGATGTTTTTGAACTGTGGTGTTGGAGAAGACTCTTGAAAGTCCCTTGGGCTGCAAAGAGATCCAACCAGTCCATTCTGAAGGAGACCAGCCCTGGGATTTCTTTGGAAGGAATGATGCTGAAGCTGAAACTCCAGTACTTTGGCCACTTCGTGTGAAGAGTTGACTCATTGGAAAAGACTCTGATGCTGGGAGGGATTGGGGGCAGGAGGAGAAGGGGACAACAAAGGATGAGATGGCTGGATGGCATCACTGACTCGATGGACGTGAGTCTGAGTGAACTTCAGAAGTTGGTGATAGACAGGAAGGCCTGGCCGTGCTGCGATTCATGGGTTCACAAAGAGTCGGACACGACTGAGCGACTGAATTGAATTGAACTGAGGATAGACCTATCTCAGTTGACCTTTTCTCTTGGATTACTGAAGCAAGCTTGCATTGGAAAGCAGCAATTAGGTCCCAGACCTAGAACATCCTCACCCCTAACAGGCACATTACAATGGGCTAGAGGAATCCACCCAAGGAGAACTTCTTAAATGTAAAGTAGCAAGACTTCTGAAGGAATTCAAACAAGTTTGGTTATACCGTCAACAATGATTTAAGAAAAAAATGTATTAGAGTTGTAAAACTAAAATAAGTATTTCAGCCTAGAAGAGTGAAGAATTGGCAGGTATCATTAAAGGTTTCCGAGAAAAGATGTGCTTAGGAAAAGATGGATGATATAAATTGCTAGAAAGTAAAGGGGGTATAGAAGTCACCTAGATTTCAGACTTCCAACATAATCATTTTAGCCACTAGGTTATGTAGAATGGAGTTTTTCCAAGTAGCAGAACAATATTCTTCACATTGTGTATTCTTTCTTACACAGGGTGTTTCCTTAATCATTATGTAAAAGGAAATTGTAAAACAGTCCAATACTCATCTCAGGGTCTAAATCAAAAAAAGATAAAGTGCTAATGAAACAGCTAAAGTTTCAGGAAATAAATAAATCTTGGAGGATACAACTGAGTACAATTATTTTAATCTTCAGGTCCTAATTTTATACTGATGAAAATACTTGTATTGTTCTCTAAAATAACAACTCTGTTTTAGTTATCTGCTATGGATTGAATTATGTTCTCCTTAATTCACCTGCTGAAGCCCAAAGCCCCATTATGATGTAATGTGGGACATTTGAGAGGTACTGAGTTTAAAGGAGGTCATGAGGGTGAGGCCTTCATGATGGGATCAGTTCTTTTATAAGGAGGGACACCAGAGAACTTGATTCCTCTCTTTCTCTGTGCACTATATTAGGACACAGGGAGAAAGTGACCATCTGCAAGCCAGGAAAGGTCTCTAAATCGGACTGCACCTTGATCTTATACATCTCAGCTTCCAGAACTGTGAGAAACACATGTCTATTGTTCAGGCCACCCGGTTCATGCTATTTTGTAACAGCAGAGTGAGCTGACTACAATGTTAAAGAAACTATTTAAACTTAGCCCAGACTCACCCCAGAAAGCATTCATATTGACCCCACTCTCTGTTTGAAGGAACTAATTTCATCTGCATGGAAAGAGTAAAGTTGCTGAGTATTTTGTGAAGGCAACCAATTAAAGAGTGTTAAACAAAAATGGTATTGGTGGCTCAGATGGTAAAGAATCTGCCTGCAATGTGGGAGACCTGGGTTTGAACCCTGGGTTGGGAAGATACCTTGGAGAAAGGAACAGCTACTCACTCCAGTACTGTTGCCTAGAGAATTCATGGACAGAAGAGCCTGGCAAGCTACAGTCCATGGGGTCGCAAAGAGTCGGACACAGCTGAGCAACTTTCACATTTCACAAACAAAAAACAGTATAGGCATATGGTACCTTTGGAAAATCGAGTTCAAGAGATGCCCCCATCAGTTCAAATAGTGCCACAGAGGCATGTCCATTGATCATCTGTGTTCAGGCTTACTTTGAGGATCCACTAAAATATCAAGTGAATTTTGATGCTATGCAGAAAATATATTTCCTTCCTGTCAACTCTTGCTTTGGAGAAATTGTAGGATTCATCTAGGAGATTCTAACTGTCAATAATAAAATTCCTGTTCTTCTCATCATCTCTGCTTTCTTTCTTTCTTTCAACAGCCTTCTAAGCTGCTGAAGAATCTCAGTAAGAATGAAAAGGAGCTGGAACTCTTATGAAATCAGTAATAACAAGAAAACATTCTCAATTTCTACCACTGCCTGCAGTTAGAAGTCCAAGTCTTCTGACCATCCATGCCTGCCAATTCTATAAATATATATGCTCTAGGAGAATTTCATTCCTGCTCAGATCTGTCAACTTGACCTGAGAAAGGATTCTCTTAATAATATAAGGATCTGGCTCTAAGAATTAAGGCTACTGTTTTGCTGGACAGAATATTCCCCTTCAATTACACAATTTAAAGCATTACTCTGCCTGATTCCTCACTTCAAATGAGATCAGAATCTACATCTACTCCTAATATCTCTCACATTAATGTATTATAGGCATCCAATATGTGCTGAATTAAACTATATTCCTATCTATTATTATTCCTAGGGTGAGAACTTCAGTGGAGCGAACACACATATTTCCGCATGAGCTGTTTTGACCATGAGAACATGCCTACCTACACAAGCCATTTGGTTCTCAATGAGCCATAACATCTATGCTGGGTAAATAAACACAAAAATAGTGGTTCAGAAATAAGCACTGAAAACAGTTGTGTTTGCATTGCCTAAAAGCCTCATAAGCCCTGTATAATTCATTATGACCATGTGCATGCGTGTGCACTCAGCCATGTCCGATTCTTTGCAAACCCATGGACTGTCATCTGCCAGGCTCCTCTGTCCGTGGGATTTTCCAGGCAAGAATACTGGAGTGGGTTGCCGTTCCCTACTCCAGGGGATCTTCCCAACCCAGGGATCAAACCCACATCTCTTGTATCTCCTGAACTGGCAGGCAGGTTATTTGCCACTGTGCCACCTGGGAAGCCCTATGGCCACTTGGAAGTCTTATATTGAAATAAGGCTTAGTTATTTTAATTTGCTTAGTGTAGATTTTGGACAGCAAATAGTATCTTTACAAGTCACAAAAGCTTTTTGGACATTTCAGTTTCTGACATTTTCACATATGTTGTCTTGACTGATAGACAAGTAAGTTTTTATGCTAAACCAGTAAGGCAGAGATTTGGGTAGATATTTTATATTCTCACCCTAGAAATTTTAAATTTGTAAACATTATTTTCTGAATAACTTTCCTCTTTCCTCCCTGTGGTCATCACCTACCATTTATCTGATTATGTCTCAGAAGCAAGCATAAACGTGCGTTGATTTAGACTGTTGAGCAGTCCAATTCCAATCTGAATACACCCATCTTACCAAATGGAATGTTATGCAGACCTCTTGTCTTCCCTCTTGTTTTGTGGGGGCAGAGATTTACACTGTGACCTCCTAGCACATCTGAATTAGAGACATGAGTCCTCATGGCAACTGTCTAAAGGCTGAAATTAAAAAGATAAAACCCAAGTCCAGCAAATCTCCCTCTCCTTTCATTTGAAGATTCACATTCCTTAATGCCAAAATAATATTTATGACATTCTTGTTATTTAACCGTTTCATTTTATTTATGTTAAAGATATTTCTAACCAAGTTACTACGTTTTCATTAGTTATTCAGCAAAACTTTGAATAAAATAGTAGATAATGATTAACCTCTGATATACAAAATGCTTTATAATGAAATCTTAAATTGTCTAATCTCTTTCTCGCCCTTGCCCTTACACGCATGTCCACAAGTGCATACACACACAAGCACAAGCACACACACCTCCCAATATTTGGACTACTAAATAAAGCTACTCCTTAGCATACAGAATACTTTTTTGCTTTCAAATATTTCTCCCCTTCACAAATACTTATTTCACTCATTCAGTTAAAATCAACATGCATATTTTCTAGTCCACAGTTGTATATGCTAAAGCTCATATCTCTTAGAAAGATTAATTAATATAGTCATGGCTAATTATCTGTATCTATTTATATGATCAAGGTCATTATACACAGTGAATATTATAAAGATAAGCAGTTTTTTTAGCCTCTCAGCAGAGGTCAGGATAAACCATTATTATCCTTCATAAACAGTGATACTGGCTATTACTACAGAGTGAAATCACTACAGGTCCAGTTTGGTGAATGTTTTTTCAGAGTTTCAGTCTTAAAAGTTGTTTAGTACAGAAGTGGACTTACAGACCTAGAGAACAGACTTGTGGTCTCCAAGGTGGAGGTGAGGCGAGGGAAGGGTGGACTGGGAGTTTGGTGCTAGCAAATATAAAGTATTATACATAGAATGGATAAGTGATAAGTTCCTACTGCATAGCACAGGGAAACACAGTCAATAATCTGTGACAGAGAGACCATAATAGAAAAGAATATACAAAACAATATATCTATATACCAAAACACTTTACTGTACAATAGAAACTAACACATTTTAAGGCACCCCACTCCAGTATTCTTGCCTGGAGTATCCCCATGGACAGAGGAGCCTGGCAGGCTACAGTCCATGGGGTCACAAAGAATCAGACACGACTGAGTGACTAAGCACAGCACGACACATTTTAAACTAACTAAACTGATAGCTCAGTTGGTAAAGAATCCACCTGCAATGCAGGAGACCCTGGTTCAATTTACGGGTCAGGAAGATCCACTGGAGAAAGGATAGACTACCCAATCCAGTATTTTTGGTCTTCCTCTGCAGCTCAGCTGGTAAAGAATCCACCTGCAATGTGGGAGACCTGGGTTTGATTCCTGGGTTGGGAAAATCCATTGGAGAAGGGAAAGGCTACCCACTTCATTATTCTAGCCTGGAAAATTTCATGGACTGTAGAGTCCATGGAGTTGCAAAGAGTCAGACATGACTAAGCAACTTTCACTACTACTACTAATATACTTCAACTAAAAAAATATGTAATTATTTAGTAAATGAATTAAGAATGAATGATGGGGAGGGAGGAGGGAGGAGGGTTCGGGATGGGGAACGCAGGTATACCTGTGGCGGATTCATTTCGACATTTGGCAAAACTAATACAACATTGTAAAGTTTAAAAATAAAATAAAATTAAAAAAAAAAGAATGAATGAGGTGATTCATAAGCTTAGAGAATTTTTCTCATAATATCAAAATACAGTGCAATAATTTGAAGCATAGAAATTTCTTGCTTTCTATGAGAAGTTCCTCTTTGAGCTGACTTTGAAGGACTGATTGAGAATATTGCCTACAAAACCATGTATTTACCTGCATGCCTACATGTACATGGAGAACGTTCTGTACGTCAGATACGCAGATGACACCCCCTTATGGCAGAAAGCAAAGAAGAACTGAAGAGCCTCTTGATGAAAGTGAAAGAGGAAAGTGAAAAAAGTTGGCTTAAAACTCAACATTCAGAAAACTAAGACCATGGCATCCGGTCCCATCACTTCATGGCAAATACATGGGGAAACAATAGAAACAGTGAGAGACTTTATTTTCTTGGGCTCCAAAATCACTGTAGATGGTGACTGCAACCATGAAATTAAAAGATGCTTGCTCCTTGAAAGAAAAGCTATGACCAACCTAGACAGCATTAATATTAAAAACAGAGGCATTACTTTGCCAACAAAGGTCCATCTAGTCAAAGTTATGGTTTTACCAGTAGTCATGTACAGATGTGAGAGTTGGACTATAAAGAAAGCTGAGTGCCGAAGAAGTGATGTTTTTGAACTGTGGTGTTGCAGAGGACTCTTGAGAGTCTCTTGGACTTCAAGGAGATCCAACCAGCCAATCCTAAAGGAAATCAGTCCTGAATATTCATTGGAAAGACTGATGCTGAAGCTGAAACTCCAATACTTTGACCACCTGATGTGAATAAATGACTCATTTGAAAAGACCCTGATGCTGGGAAAGATGGAAGACAAAAGGAGAAGGGGACAACAGAGGATGAGATGGTTGGATGACATCACTGACTCGATGGACATGAGCAAGCTCCAGGAGCTGGTGATAGACAGGGAAGCCTGGTGTGTTGCAGTCCATGGGGTCACAAAAAGTCAGATGCAACTGAGTGACTGAGGGACCTGGTATGTTTCCCTCAATACCATCTATAGCAGATACTTATATAAAAATTAAAATAAAGCAGGTTTCTGAGAAAGGGTTCTATAGACCAACCACATGGGAATTACCTGAAAAACATATGTGGTATGCACATCCTAGGCTCCACTCTACATTTGCTGGAGTAGAAGCTTTACTTTTAAGCTACTAGGAGATACACATGCACCTTACAGTTTTAAATCAATTGGCCTAGAAACATATTTGCCCTATGGCGCCTATGTGTGAGAATCATTTGAGGTCCTTATGAAAATGATACCTTCCAGAGCTCTGTCAGATCTTCTGAAGGAAGGAGAATCCCAAGAGCAGTGACCTGAGAATCTGTTTAATAAGCTCTTTTCATCCCTATCCTTGCTCCACCAGATAATTTTACCATTAGGAAAGCAGATGAAACTTCCTCTAAACTGTTAACAGCACTTCCTTAAATGGATAAAAGCACATTTCAGAGAATAACGTAATAGTATTCTTCTCAATATTTTTCTTTGATTATAATCATGTTCATTATTTAAAACACACATACATTGAGAAATGTAAACTACAGAATAATACATTCATTTTCTAAATGATTTCTCCCTGACTGAGAAAATAATCTTGCAGATAAACTGGCATAGTATAAAAATAGGGGAGTCTTATAGCTCAACTCCTAACTTTGACACTAACGGACTGGTGGGCATGAGGAAGTTACCTAAAACGTAGGAGAATTTGTTCCTTTAAAAAGATGCAGGGTAGGGGGTGGGTCACAGTATCTAATTTGCAGGCAAATGTACATAGCCTAGTTATTCATCCCGACTCTAGAACTGCAGCAAAATACAGAAAGCATGAGAGGTGCATGGGTCGGGGCAAGGGCTCTTGTTTAGACCATGGTTCTTCTCTGCATCAGCAGAGAGAAGACCCCTCATTTTCACGAGGCCACCTGAGTGCATCTGTTGGCTGGGTCCACATTACAGATCTGTGATTTCCACCCTGTATCTCAGAAGTGGTGGGGACTTCTCACCTCTCCTCATCCCCCCTCAGTTGTGCAGAAGAGTAGCATTCTTAAATGCTCGTGTACTTTATTAAACAAGTATTAAATATGCAGTGGTAACTTATATCTGTTAAATACTATAGAATCTGTTCTCTTTCAGTTCATTGTTTACCGGTGTGTTTACTGAAAATAGTACTTTTTTTTTTTTTCAACATAATGAATGCTCTCCATAATGAAACTCCAATACTTTGGCCACCTGATGCTTAGAACTGACTCCCTAGAAAAGACCCTGATGCTGGGAAAGACTGAAGGCGGAAGGAGAAGGGGATGACAGAGGATGAGATGGTTGGACGGCATCACCGACTCAATGGACATGAGTTTGAGTAAGCTCTGGGAGTTGGTGATGGACAGGGAGGCCTGGTGTGCTGCAGTCCATGGGGTTGCAAAGAGTTGGACACGACTAAGCGACTGAACTGAACTGAATGAATGCTTATTGACCAAAAAAATTATCAAGACTAAATTTAAAATCATCTAATGAAAGTCATAGTTTCTGTTTTTAAATACATATTGACATTTTCCCTAGAAATAAACATGTTTTCTTTCTTTAATTGGCATGGTTTTTATACAGTGTTTTTCACCTATTATGTTATGCACATTTATACAGTAGTTCAAATTTTCTTTAAAATGCTTAATAATTGCTTTTTATATCTTTTAAAATAGTTGTATTGTTTGTTTAAATATTCTTGTATTATTGGACATTTAGTTTCTTCTGTTTTGCTGTTATAAGGAGTTTTAAAACAGTCTTCTATGTAGATTTTTGGATTGTATTTTTAATTATTTTGTAAGAAGCCATTTCTAGAAGTGGAATTACAGGGTTAAAGGGAATAAAGGTTTCTAAATCTCATGATATATATCTTTTCCAAATGCTTTCCAGAAATGTTGCTAATTCAAACTCCATCACCCTCCCTCCTATCCAAGAAGAATCCCATTGTATTCAACACCAAAGCCTTACTAATTCTTCTTTTCCTTAAGTATTTCCCCAGTGAAAAAACCCTAAAAGAAATTCCTTTTTAATTTGCATATATTTAAGTATTGTTAAGGTTGCTCCTGTTCATTTACTCATTGTTCATTTTACACTTTTGACTTATTTTCTTTGGTTCCTTTTCTAATGGAGCACTAATGTTTTTCCTGTGACCTGGATATATATTTTATTTACTACATGAGCTAGACAAGCTTTCCTAGACTGAAATTCACCTTTAGATTTTGTTTAATTTAAACACTAATCTTCATTTTGATGGATATGTTTTTCTTTCCCTAAAATGTCAGGGAAAAAGAAAACAACATTGCATTATTAAATTTTCCAGACATCAGAAAAGTTTTTTTAAAAAAGTTATGCCATGAATAGCTGATACCTATAACTTACAATCTAAAATGAAGGTTTTAATTAATTTTATAATTAAGTTTTATATTTTCATTATATATCTGTCTGAAGGAAATTATTTTAACTGTTCATAGTCAATTCTTTATATATAATCCCACTTCCAGGAACTTAACCTAAAGACATACTAAAGTTCAAGCACCATAAAAGTAGGTGCTCTTTCAACTCTATCCATTCCATCTAACATGACTTTAGCACATTGTAGCACTCACCAAATATCTGACCAAATAGCTTTTCTTCAGTGGGAATGGGGAGGGACTTCTTCTGTTCCAGGACAATGAAAAGGACTTTTTAGTGTGTTTAGGCCCCAAGATCATAAAATATGTTTAGTGCAAAGCAGTATAGTATATTCTAAGTCAGTCAGATATGACTTGCTTATTTAGTTCATGTGCTAAATGGCTAAAAAAGTATGCTCAAAATATTATATTAGAAACATCAAATATCTTTTATCTACAAATAAGCAAAAGCCTGTAGGTAAATTGTCACAAATGAAAATGGTTTGCATCATTAAATGGGACCATCGCATATCTGAGAGGAAATTACAATTCAAAACATTTTCACTTCCTTCTAGAAGAGGATGGGCTAATACTGAAATGCCTATGAAGACAGAAGAACAAAAGAAAATGTTGCAGGCTAAAACATCTGACAAGAATGGGGGAAAGTGTGTCATGGAGTGTAGAATTTATCTCATTGAGAAGGGAATAGAAAAATGATGTATGATACTTCAAAAGAGAAAAAAAGTCTGTCATGAATCTTCTGAGTCTGGAGTGCCTGGGTGAGCAGAAATGTAGAAACAAGCTAATTACTGTCTATCTTTTACTCACCTCATTAGGAATAAAAGGAGGAAAGAAGCCACATATTTTCAACATTCACTAACAGGAAAAAGAAAAATTTTTTCTCGTCAGTTTTCTCAAGAGTCTTGAAGCAAAGCTAACTGCCATGTGGTTGCAGTTAGAATAACTTGCGAAGCTTCAGAAATAAATAAATAAATAAATAAAAGTATAGTAGCCACAGCCTATGCCAGACTAAAGAAATCAGAACCTCTCCAGGCTGGGGAGGGAGGGGAAGGCACTTATATAAAACACTCCTCAAGTCATCCTGATGGGCAGAGAGGAATGCAAAAACTGGATGAAAGGAAGTAGTAGAGAAGGCATGGAGGAGTCAGATTCTGCAGTGTTGACTTCCTTCCAGAATCTGCTCTTCCATGATAACAATCAACCAAAATGGGATAAATTAGGCAAGGAAATGCTTTCCAATGATTTCAGATGTCATCTACCTGTCGCCCAAATGTCAGCGTGTGCACTGGTTTCTGTGGAAAAGACTAAAAGAAGCTTTCATCAAGAGCATCATTTTCCACTTGTATTTAGGGTAGCATATAGGTTATGCTGGGGCTTCCCTGGTGGCTCAGACAGTAAAGCGTCTGCCTACAATGCGGGTTCAATCCCTGGGTCAGGAAGATCCCCTGGAGAAGGAAATGACAACCCACTCCAGTACTCTTGCCTGGAAAATCCCATGGATGGAGGACCCTGGTAGGCTACAGACTATGGGTTCGCACAGAGTTGGACACGACTGAAGCAACTTAGCAGCAGCAGCAGCACCATGAAATAAAATAAGTCAAAAACAAGAATGAAAGTGCCTAGCCCAGTACCTGTCACATAGGCTCTAGATAAATCTTGGCCCCTAACTTTTCTGTTTTAGATGTCCTAAGGTAAAAACAAAAATTCAAGTATTCCATGCTTACCCAAAAGAACAGATTCTAGTTTAGGAGCAAGAAGGAGGAGGGGATATCCTTCTATAAACTGGTTTTCTAAATGTACTGTTTCCATAAGCATTTTACAAATTATCTCCACTTTTTAGACAATGAAATTTTTAATAAATAGAACTAGGATATGAAGTAGAACTACTTAAATCTTAGTGTCTGGTGCTCTTATAAATGCAATTTTCCGTATTTACTCAATGTATTTATCCATTTTTGACAATTAGAGCATTTATAATTTCCAACCATTATAAAATAGGTAAATAGTTTCATGTATGTATTTTTACCTCCATATTTAGACTTACACACAGTTTTAGTTTTGGAAGTGAGTTGTCAGAGAGTGCGAACATGCTTATGTTATTATGATATTTTATGTATATTGTGAAACTGCTTAGGAAAGGGGTTGCACAAATAGACAACACCTCCAGAAATGCATGACAGACAAATTGCAATTTAATAGTTGAAAATATATTTAATCTTATGGCTAACTGTCTATTTTGTTTTCTGGTGAATTGAAACATTCCTTGTGTGTTTTCTGGATTGTTTACTTATCTATCGGAACCTTCGTTTATAAGCTTGGATATGATTTTTTTGGTAGGATTTTTCACTGTAGTAATAAATGCTTTTGTGAAATTATATTTAATGCTATGTCCCCAACTAGATAGTAAGCCCCTTGAGGGCAGGTTATACCTATCACACTCAGTGTTGATTTCTTGTGGCTTGTATCAAGCCTGGTACAGAATATGTGCTGAAGTTATTGATAAATAGAAAGACATATTTACTTAGAATATTTGTTGGAGGAAAATGTGCAGTCTATTATATTTTTATGGTGTTGATTTTATTGTTGTTTTTTATGGTTCAGGATAGCAGCAAGGCTAGGCAGTGACCATCACAAAGTAATCCATTCTAAACAGAGTTAGCATTAAGGACTCATAAAACAGGAAAGGCAGCTTGAATGGGATGGAAAATGACCTAGGAAACCTTCCTTGAAGAGAATGATTTCTTTCCTGCTAAAACCTTTTCAAATGAAAGAGACGTTTTGTGGTACCATTTCTGTTGGGGGTTCTGCTGAAAACCTTTTATAAGAGGTACTGGACCCAGTTGAAACAACCTGATTTCTCCAGGCTGTAATGGACCTCTCATCAGCCCAATTAATGTGATGGCCTTAATCTGTAAGACAGGTGATGGTTTAGAATCAGATTTCCTTGAGACCACTTCTCTCTTGGATGTAAGACAACAATGAAGAGCAGATGAAGAACTCCTAGAGTGGCTAAATACTGTATTTACACACTGTATTTCCCGCCCCTTCCTGTCCCACAATTTTCAAGAGAAAATAAAAGGTATTTTCCCCCCACAGAACTCCCCTTGATATGCCACCTTTGTTAGGACACCAACCAAGGGAGCAGATCTGAAGTGACTCCCTTAGAGTTTGCTCAAGATCAGTCCAGTGGAGAACCCTCAATTGGTAGTCGTGTATACCCAGGTCAATGTTTCAAAATATTTGAGTTTGCCCTTTTCTTTGGAAATAAACATTATTAATATTATTTTAAAAATCCTAAGAGAAACTATGATGTGCGTGTCTCAGGCAAACCTTTCTTGTCACACCCTGCTGAGTCCCATGAGCTGAGAAGCATCACAATAAACTGCCTGCTGTTACTGCCCATGGAATGTCTGATTAGCTCTCTAGCAATCTGATCTACAGAAAACGGGCCTTCCTTACTATCTCAGCACCCTTTCTGGGAAACAGCATGCTTGCTGCTCTGTTCAGACTCTACTCTGAATTTTTTTCAACCAATTCCCAGAGGATTCTGATGGTTTTGAAAATGTAAAGGAATCAAAGATTTTGAAAAAGAACTACTGAGCTTGATAGGAGCTTGTTGATCTTATGCAGCTAGCACCTGAAGTGAAAATTCCCCTTTGGCAGTTAAAAACAACTATAGATTCCCCGCCTCCTCTCCTTCCTTCTTCCCTTCTTTCACCTGCTCGCACATATTTTGGACAAGTTCATGCAAATAAAATGGAAGCACAGCTGGGAAGCACCACTAGTAATTCCATTTAACTAGCTAAGTACTTTCTATATCAGTTATTAAAAAGTCACGTTTCTCAAGGCCTCAAAGTTACTTTAGAGACAAGTGTTGAGTGTTTCTAAAATAATTATTGAAAACAGATTTTAATCTTTATGAACTCTGCTGTTCAATACAGTAGTTGTTGGCTTCATATGCCTATTTAGCACTTGAAATGTGACTGGTTCAAGTTCAGCTGTGTTCAAGTTCAGTAAGTGTTAACTACACGCATTTTGAAGACTTGTTATAGAAAAAAATGTGAAATGTCTCAGTAATTTTGTATCCATTGCACACTGAAATGACAATAGTTTATATAGTCAAAATACATTATAAAATTTCACCTATTTATTTTTATAGTTCATATGTACTAGAAAATTTAAAATTATGTTAAAATTATTTTACATTATACTTAAGTTGGCCAGTCTTGGGATTGAAATACTTAGGCTTCAGCATGGTTGGGGTTCATCATCAACAGGATGATCTCAACACAATCCTATCTGTTGCCTTCTCCCAGCTCTTCACAAATTCTGCATGCAGTGACAGAACTGAGAGGAATGAAGAAGATAAATATTTGCTAGTCAGAGAATCTGGAGTGCCAATGGAACAGACTAGGCTAAGGAAGCTAGCCCTTCCTTTCCCACTGCCAGTGCTGCCCCAGTCCTAGGACTCAACTTTACTACAGCAAACATGTGAGGCTCCAGAGGCAAGCTGATAGGGTCACAGTGAGGCCCAGCTCTTCAGTCTTTTGACTGGCAACATTTTTAGAAGGACTTTAAGTAGGAACTGGGGTCATATTCTTAACTGTTTTTTAAAAGCAAAAAGCTCCACTAGTCATTGATAACAGATGCAAGAATAGTTTGCATTACTTTGCCAATAAAGGTCCGTCTAGTCAAGGCTAAGGTTTTGCCAGTAGTCATGTATGGATGTGAGAGTTGGACTATAAAGAAAGTTGAGTGCTATAGAATTGATTCTTTTGAACAAACTGTGGTGTTGGAGAAGACCCTTGAGAGTCCCTTGAACTGCAAGGAGATACAACCAGTCCATCCTAAAGGAGATCAGTCCTGAATATTCATTAGAAGGACTGATGCTGAAACTGAAACTCCAGTACTTTGGCCACCTGATGTGAAGAGCTGACTCACTGGAAAAGACCCTGATGCTGGCAAAGATTGAAGGTGGGAAGAGAAGGGGACAACAGAGATGAGATCCTTGGATGGGATCACCAACTTAATGGACATGAATTTGAGTAAACTCCGGGAATTGGTGATGGACAGGGAGGCCTGGCATGCTGCAGTCCAGGCCTGGCATGCAAAGAGTCGGACACGACTGAGCAACTGAACTGAACTGAACTGAGAGATATTTGGAAACCTTTATCATTGGGCAAACACATTATTAAAGCAAGTTTTATCAAAATGAGTTTCTGATATAGCAAAAGCAACTGTTTAGCTGTTTAAAATCCATATAACAGGGCCCCATCCCTAACAATGATGATTTACTAGGGCTGGATCAAGGAAAAATAATCTCAATTTAAACATCTACAATTATTCTAAAGTATGTGATGTCAATTCCCCCTTGAAGCTATTGTTTTTATTTTAAGTTACTCTGTTTAAAATAAGTATATTATATAACAGATACATTGCCATAGTATTCTCTCTCTATTTAGAGATAAGAAAATGCATGTTTTCTCTGTAGCACTACCTCCTCATGAGAAGCTGAACACAATTACTTCATGGTTTCTTGACATATTTAAAAACTTACTGGTGGTTTTACTTACACATCTAAATTTTTTAATAAAAAGCACTTAATAAATATTTTATGCTACCAAACACCGATTATAAATTCAAAATTCATTATATTTTATGCAGTTAAAAATTATTAAGATTAGAAAGACTGCATTTTTTTAATGCCCAAGAATTATCCAGTCCCTGAAGATATATGCAGCAGGAATTTCTTAGAACTTTTAAAATTATTCCACGTAAAATGTCACCCATTTTGAGTACCCACAGGTATATTGAGGGGAGATTTAAAAAGAAATAGTCATTATATTAGAAGTTAAAAGCAAGATACTTCAGACAGCAATATGTGTTATAATGATCAAAACAAAGCAGACAGTATTAATGGGAAGCTATGTCACATCACAAAAGAAGAAACAGTACATCCATTACAGCAAGCCTGGATTCTGGTTTGGGGTTATCCGCAAACATTGATGTGGACACTGGCTGCCTCATCTGAAAACGATAGCTAGTAAACAAGATGCTACCAAGACTTCCTTTCAGTGGTGACATTCTGTTTTTAATCTGTACTTGCAGGGCTATGGACTTGTCAGGGTAGAATCATGACCAGATTGTCTGGGCAAAATTTAGAGCATCTTGGAGGACAAGCTTGTGTGTGGTCACCGTATGGAATAACATGAAATATTGTAGGGCTCATGTAGAGCAGAAGTGTGGGGTTTCTACAATACTAGCTGCTGCAGATTAAGGCTGAAATATAAAGAAGTGACAGGCAGCTAAGCTGTGGCCAAAGAGGTGACTAGGGAGTGATTTCTGAGTCAGGCTGCTGGAGAGAGGGGACAGGGTTGAGGGCAGGGTCTCCCCCTGGTCACACAAGGCAGATGCACTCTCAGCCCCTCACCTCACGAGGACCACTGTTTAAACAGGAGAGAATAAGGAAGACGTGTGTGAAAGTGACATATCTTCACCTCTCCACGAGAAGTGGCTTTAACAGTTTTTTAAAAAATTACTTTCAAAAGAAAACATCGGGAAAGCTGGTCAAACCAGCTACCTTTTGAGGAGACAAAGAACCAGTGTTCAGGGAGCACAGATGGCAGTTAAGAAGGAAAAGTCAGAGGGTAAGATGCTTGTCTCCAAACACGAATTGTGTGAAGTTTCTCAAAACTTACAGTATAAATAAGTGATATTGTACTAATGGTTCTCTTTTTTCTTCCTTGTCTATTGGCTCACCATGAGACATCACTCTCACAACCCTCGCCATTCTGCCATGCTGTTTTTCTCCTCCGGTTGTCTAGGTTCAGAATAAAAGATTTTGCCTATTTGGTGGATCCTGCCAGAAGCAAAGGCCAGAAACTGTTTTGTGAAATATTTAATAGACTCAGAGAACATTTGTTCGAGTTCCTAGAATATCAGAGTTTCACTCCTGTTATGAAGTTTCTTTTCACTTTGATCTCAGTTAACTACCTTTTCAACTAAGTGGTGTGGACCCAAGTCCATTTAACTCTCCTACCATATCCGTCCTCTGGGAGCTGATGAAAGTGAAGTGCAAGTGAAAGTGTCAGTTTCTCAGTTGTGTCCGACTCTTGGCAACCCCACGGACTGTAGTCCGCCAGGCTCCTCTGCCCATGGGATTCTCCAGGCGAGAATACTGGAATGGATTGCCATGCCCTTCCCCAAGGGATCTTCCTAACCCAGGGATTGAACCCAGGTCTCTGGCATTGCTAGCAGGTTCTTTACCATCTGAGACACCAGGGAAACCTTATAATTCAGATATATTACTCCTTTCTGAAGTGTCTCCAGGAAGGCTCTTTCCATGAATATTGAATTCTGACAACGGTGTTATTAATACAATAACTTTTACATATTGCTTAGTATATTCAAAGCACTTTCAAAAGTGCTTCACATGTGTTTATTCATGAACCCTGATTATAACTCTATGCATTGGGTGATATCATTGTCCCCATTTTATACTTGAGAAATCAGATACCAAGAGAAGTGACTTGTCCAGAGTCACACAAAGAATAAGTGACTGAGCCACTCTATGAAATGCCACTCTTGCATCAGAACATAAGAGTCTATGATGGTACCATGTAACATGAACTGGTCATGGGAGAGAGAACATAGACGGTGAAGACAAGAGGCCTGAGTTCAAATAAAAATTTAGTCACAGACTAGCTGCGTGATTCTTGGACAACTTACTTCCTTGTAACTGGAAGTTTTGGCATCCCTAAAAATGGAGATAGCACTCATAGAGGTGGTACAGGGTCAAAAATAATGGATGAGAGGTGTATGTACCTGGAACATACCAGTCACTCACAGAGAGTTGTTGATAATAGCAGTAAAATCAGCTAACTACAAAAGGCTACCTAAAACTATTGCTCCCAATTTTTCTCCCTACTGCAGTGCAGTTTTTGTCATTTCTCTGCATGGTGATGCAGGATGCAGGTTAGGGTGTGCACAATACAAAGGCGTCTCACCAGGCCAGAGCATATGTCTGAGACCCCTATTCACCGCATAGAAGAATGGTTGGTTTAGTTAATCCCAGGGTTGCATTCTCAGTAATGATACATCTCAGCCCATCGATCCATGGCTTTATTTTCAAGCTTATTTAAGCAGCAGCTATAAAAAGCAGAGCATCACCTACATGCAATATGGAATTAAGCCTCACCTGCTCACCCCTCTAATTCTCTCAGATGCCTATTTATCTGCCCTTATTTTAGGAAGCAGAATCCAATAAAGAAGCAGGTTAGGGAAATTTTTTTAGGGTTATAGTTTTCCTCATAATGATATGAACAGTTCTGTATAGAACTTCTACCTGGCTAGTGAGAAACCAGAGTCATTTTCCTGAACAGTGTGCCAGAAACAGAAATCAGCATTGCTCCCCATGATGATTCACTGTGGCAATATGGCTGCTGTGAATTTTCTAGAAATTGTAAAATATGTATTTATAAAAGTAGGCATAGCTTTAGTTTTCTTTTGTCAATAGGCAGTAAGGTTAAATGTATCACATGAGATGTGAAAGGAATGATCAATTTATTCTACTATAGAGAGCAAAGGAAACTCAAGACTCCTTTAGCCATAAAAGCATTATCTTTCTTTCTTCCCTTTCCTTCTTTAGAACTGACTCATGGACAAGAATGGCAATGTGTGTCTGAGCAGTCAGGAAAGGAGGCAGGGACCACTTGTTACCTCTGCCTTAGACATTTCAGTGCAATTAAGTTTAAGCTTAAGAAACTCCATTTTCTTCTTTGGTGAGGGGAGGATGATGTGGTTTATAGTAATTTTCCCAAGAAAGTATTATCTTATTCCTTGAAACAGAAAATAACTAGAAACAAATAGAAAAGAAACAAATAGAAAGGAAAACAAAAAGAAAAACAATTTGTACAAAAACAGTAAGGTTCATGATATAAAATGAGTCAAAGAAATCTGTTCCTTGAGCTCCACACCATAGGAATAAATTCTGGGTTCTAAGCTTTAAGATTAAGTGCCTAAAATTAGGGCTGTTGGTGACCTGCATAAATATTTCTCAAGAACAGGGTTTCAGATATATGACACCGTAAACTGGCACTTAGTTCACTTCAGTTCAGTCACTCAGCCATGTCCAACACTTTACGACCCCATGGACTGCAGCATGACAGGCCTCCCTGTCCATCACCAACTCCCGGAGTTTACTCAAACTCATGTTCATTAAGTCAGTGATGCCATCCAACCATCTCATCATCTGTCGTCCCTTTCTCCTCCTGCCTTCAATCTTTCCCAGCATCAGGGTCTTTTCCAATGAGTCGATTCTTTGTATCAGGTGGCCAAAGTACTGGAGTTTCAGCTTCAGCATCAGTCCTTTCAATGAATATTCAGGACTGATTTCCTTTAGGATGGACTGGTTGGATCTCCTTGCTGTCCAACGGACTCTCAAGTGTCTTCTCTAGCACCACAGTTCAAAAGAGTTGGGTAAAATCAGATCTTGGAATGCTCACTTGTTACTAGTAATTCCTACATAGTTTCTAAGGGGGTTCAACTCTATACATTATATAGAATGCGTGTTTTTAAGAGCTTTACGGGAGTCACGAGAATTGGTTTCTCTCTATTTGCATTTAATGTTCTAAAAGTTCTTAAGCTGGAAATGGTCTGAGACATCTCAATGGGACTCTTTTTTCAACCTAAATAATCAGACGGATCATCAGCCAACTTTCAGTTTTATCTTCCTTCAGGCAGGTTTAAAATATATACATATATGCTATGGAAGCTTTTTTTTTTCTTTTTCCCCTCCCAAAGCTCATTTCATGAGCCAATATGCTTGTTTCCCAAAGGGGAAAAAAAAATGTTTGTTTCCGTGGTTTTGGCAGAAATAAATGTTTTCTTTGGGGCTGTTCAAACAGTCAAATGTTTTCAAGTTTTCTCTTCCGTTCTATTGGGGGGAGCACCCCCTGGTGGAAAACTGTGAAAATGTTTGCCACGTGTTTTGACTGTAACATTCAATAGGCAGATGTGTTTTGAAAATATTATTTTTACATAAAGCACACCCAGAGCTGTTTTTTCAATGTTAATGTCTTGAAAAAAAATTCCTTTGCTTCTTTCTAATCATTTAACACTATTTAGAATGTGCTCCCTTGTTTAAAATGTTGCACAGATGCAGGCAGAAATGCTGTTGCAATTTTCAACTTCACAACTGAGTAGAGAAGGGCACTCTGGCAGAATGTTCTTAGGGGTGGGCAGAGGGGCATCTTTTCTTCCTCCCTCAGTGCGTCCTTCCTGACATTTCTTCCTTTCCTTGCTTCTCCTCTCTCTTTCCCCCTGTCTCCCACCCTCTCACCTCTCCTTCCCTCTCTCTTTCTCCTACTCTGGGGTCTTTCGCTCCTTCATTCCTTCTTTCCTGCTAGTGCAAACAAAACTATTTCCTAGAAGGTCTCAGTGAGTGAGACAACCAACCGTCTGATGGGAGGATACACAGTTACAGATAAAAATGAAGGTATACCTCTTTCCAGAAAAGAGGTCCTATTACAGCAACCTCAGTGAGATTACTAAGAAGGAGATCTTCTGGACCACCTCCTTCCCCCAGAATATGAGCTTAAATAACTACTAAAAATCATATCAGATTAATCAACAAAACTAAAATCACTACATTTGGTAGAGAAAACTAAAACACTGTCTCTAGAGTAAGTGGATACTATTGCTTACCCTTGCTGTTATAGGTTGGATCATGCACCCCCAAAATTAACACAGTGAAGTTCTAAGCCCCAGTAATTCAGAATGTAAGTTACTGACCTATTTGGAATAGGAAATAGGGTCACTGCAGATATAATTATTATATAAAAAATATAATAATTATATTATAATATAATATAATTAGTTAAGATGAGGTGAGACTGGTTAGGATGAGCCTCTAGCCCAATATGGAGAAGGCAACGGCAAGCCACACCAGTACTCTTGCCTAGAAAATCCCATGGATGGAGGAGCCTGGTGGGCTACAGTCCATGGGGTCGCCATGAGTAGGTCGCGACTGAGAGACTTCACTTTCACTTTTCACTTTCACGCAATGGAGAAGGAAATGGCAACCCACTCCAGTGTTCTTGCCTGGAGAATCCCAGGGACAGCAGAGCCTGGTGGGCTGCTGTCTATGGGGTCGCACAGAGTCGGACAGGACCGAAGCGACTTAGCAGTAGCAGCTAACCCAATATGGCTGCTGTCCTTATAAAAAGGAAGCACTTGAACACAGACACAGGGAGAATGCCAGGTGAAGATGAAAGCAGAGATTTAGGTGATACGTCTACAAGGCAAGGAACACTGAAGATGACAAGCAAACCACCTGAAGCCAGGAGAGACCCAAGGAACAGATTTTCCCTCCATCCTCAGAAGAAACCAATCCTGACAACATAAAATACCCTGGTTTGTGATACTTTATTACGGCAACCCTAGCAAACCAACCTCCTTTGAACCCAACTGGTGGTCCCTTCTCTTCCTAATACTTTCTTCAGTTCTTTTAAAGGCAGGTGGCCAGGGAACCATGGGAAAGAGTTAGACCATTCAAACTGAAAACAGAGGTGAAAGAGAGAGAACACACTGCATACTGGGCAATATGGCCAGTCTCCCAAGTCTCAAGTGGCTCTTCCTTACACCAAGAAGCCTAGCAATAATTCTTTCTACTGCCACCACATGCAACCAAAATTTAACAGAAAAACAGCAATGGAGCCCAGAGTTTCTTTCCCCTCTTATGTTGTCAATAACCTAAGTGTGGTTATTTCTACCAGCAAACAAAATAAGACAAAACAAAATGAAACAGGTGTATATATATATATATATATTTTTTTTTACTTATAAATAATATATATTTTACTTAGAATCCCTTTGTTGGCTGGAGTTTTCTTGAAAACTCTCCTTCACGCAATAGAACTGGCTAGTAGTCTCCTCTTTTATTTTACACCGCCCTGCCCAAGGGACTGTCCTCCACACTGTTCCTCAAACACACTAAGGCCTTTTCGCTACTTGATTTGTTCATGGTACAAGCCTCATCCTCCAAGACATTCAGCCCTACCTTCTACATAGACCCTCCTCCAACCAAACCAATCTACATTAACCTCTGCATTCCTGTGAGACTTGTTGACAACACTGCATCACTCAGTCTCAATGGACTTTCCTCCTACATCACAGACAACCTTAACTTTTTGTATTTAAAGGTACACTTCACAGCATGCTGTGCTCTGGACTGTACAGTGGCTGAGCAAAGGAGCGTTACTTTCTGAAAGAAAATAAAATAGCTCTGATTATTTGGCTGGATATCTCCATCTCGAAATTACATACAAACTTGTGAATAATGACATTAGGGTCTGAACAATATTTTTTCTTGGATGATGCTATGTAATCCTATAGTTCCCTGAGAGATGGAAATTCTTACAACAGCATGGAAGGTTTGGGATGAATTAGAAGGTCGTCTAATAAAGCTTTGGAGTGTATTTCAGGCCCATGATTCTCAGGGGATGGTATTTTATAGAAAATTCAACTGCAAGAGGAACATCAAGCCTTTCATTTTTTCCCTTTATTTTTCTCCTTGTTCTTTCATTTAAGCTCCTGGTTAATGAAACTCCAGGCAGCCTGTGATTATTCACACAACTATGCACATTGTACTACCCTAAACGTGCATTTCCTGTCACACACTTTGTCATTTCCTTGGTTTTTTAAATGATGAAACAAACAACAGGAGAAAGAATCATCTAACAAAGCTTCCACTTCCACTCTAGCCAAATACTGAGCTGCTTGCCTGTTCCCAGCCAGGTTGATTAAGGTGTCATCCCTCCTCTTCGTTTATATTTATTATTTTTGGAGGACTTTTTCCCCTTTAGTGTTTGTGCACCTTTTCCCATTTTTTTTTTTAAAGTCATGAATCACAGTTTGATGTACAATCACTCTTGGGGGAGATCGGCAACTCTAATGAGGGAGCAGCTGGCAAGTGTAATTAATACCTGCCAGACATGGTACCACATTAGCCTGCATATCCTGGGTTGGGGAGAATGAAGTTGGAAGTGGCCTGCATGGGGCCATGCAGTTGCGCACCCAGGGCATTAGCAGCGATGAGAGGTATGAAGTGGGATGGAGGCTGCAGAGACCTGTGGACCCACCGGTCAAGCACTGAAGGGAGAGCTCCATGACAAGGACCGGCAAGCACATCCAGGAGGGATGTGGAGACAGCGATGCTGCACACGGTTGATGGATCACTCCCATTTAAAACACAAAAATAAGGCAGCTCGCCAGAGCAGTCTGGGCCAGTTTCATTAAAACCCTTCAGTCATCATGCTGCAACGTGTTATTGTGCTGGTGCAGGCCTGGGACCAAAGCAACTCCAGCTGTGAGTGGTGGCAATTCACCCAGAGCAGAGTGGAGGGTGAAGAAGGAGATGGAGGATGGCTCCACCCAGCATGCGTTGTATTTGTCCCACCGTGAATTTTTCCCACTGTGGACAGTCAGCAGTCCAAGGGCAGATGGAAAGGCCCAGAACCTTCACAACGGTGCAAAATCAGGAACCCAATTCTTGGCACAAAATAGTCAGAATTATTATCAGTCTGGCTTCTCAGTAGGGATATGTTGGGGGAGCAGCTGCATTTCCATATGTTCCCTTCATAGCTCATGGAAGACCAAGAATTCTGTAAACATACAGGAATGGATATAAATTGAAGTTGTGTGTGTGTGTGTGTGTGTATGTGTGTGCGCGCGTGCGTGCAGGGGTGCCTTTCCCTTCCTACAAGTAACTTGTGTGATATAACTATGAAAACAGTTAAAATAATAGCATCCAAAAATGTCCCCATTTTCCTCATTTTTTTCAAAACCCTTTTTCTTTATTTCTAAATATGTAAATTGGGTGAGGGGAACCAGAATCCAATCCTAAAAGAAAGGGCTGGCATAGTATAACTGGGTCTGACTAGTACAGACATGCCCGTGGACCTGATTACACAGAGGAAGAGGGGAAAAAAAGGCTGCACAAGCAAGGCCTGGCCGGTGTTTCTCATGCATCACTTGCTGTGTCCCTGGCCATGCTATGCCAATCTTTCCAAGGTACAATGCTCACCCTGAGATATGTCTGACAGTCAGATTATGAAAGCTTGTGTAGTAATGTTGTAGGTGCTAGAAAATGAACAAAATCCCCCATAGCTGTGAGGACATGACTGGCAGTGATGTTGCAAGATGAGGAATGAACTGCATACATCAAACTTGTCTCCAGGCTTTTGATGGATTCTTTGCTTCCTGGTGATGCCAAGACTCTGCGTCGGGCGCCAACACTCAGGCTAAGAGAGAGCATGCATCGTTGAATTACACAGAGCACTTCTGCAGAGGGTTGCTACTTTAATGGTTTGTTTTCTAGGATTAATGTTGGCAATTCCACAGAGTCAACTTTTCAGCTTGGAATACTAAACAGAAATATGGCATCTCATATGTGATATGAAGAGTGATTTAAATTGTGCTCTAATTTTGTTCTTTAAAATTACATTCATCATTCATTCATTTACTCATTCAGCAGCAACATTCTTTCTAAAGACTGTCGGACAAATTCTAGGGAATGGAGATGCTGAAATGAATAAGGTGCGATTGCCCTGTCAAAGGTGTACGTGTGAGCTATGTTTACGAATAATATATCTGGGATAAGAGACATCAGAATGATGCGGCCTCAGGACTGTAAAGATTCCATGAAGAATACAAAGTGCTGGCAAAATGTATTCTCACACATGTGGACACACACATACACACCAACAGAAATATGCAATGTTGGGTTTTGTTGTGGTTGTAGTAACTATGAATTTGGCTTTCAATACTAAAAGCAAGAAGACTGCATATTATTTTCCATACTGACGTGGAAAAGTAACGTCCACTGAAAATGTGGTCTCACCATTTAGCCTGCATTGGATGTTTTCACTAGTGGACCTTTGAAAACCCTGATCTCCAATCATCTCATATGAGACTCACCTAAATAATCCACCTCCTCACTCTTCCCTGGGGTACAGCTGTTGATGAATGGCTAGTAAAAGGCAAGCAAAGGGGAAACCTGGAACCAGAGAGCCTTGGGTAATTATTAGGCTGAATAATTGGCTTCTGCAAAGTGAGAGTTGATTGTATATATAAATTTCTGGTTAACAAAAAAATGCATAGGTCTATAATAAAAATTATAACATGTGAAATAGGTAATTTGATGAGAGACCAAAAAGTCAAGTGTTAAAAACAAAGGTTATCATTCATCCAATGTCAACTGATTAATTATAAACTCACCGTAGCCTAGAATAGCTCACTAACGGGAAAGCAGTAGCTCCATCAGTTTTCCTATCATTGTCAAAAATAACTAAATGACCGTAAAAGTGTGGAGCTTCCATGCAAGGTCTTCCTGGCCCATCCTCAAGCTGTCCAATAAAATATATCTACTTGTCCTGCTAAACATAACCTCAACCATTTCTTATTTATTGCAGTTGGGAAAGGTAGAGATGGTATAAATAAATCTATAGAAAAAAGCCGAAGCTTTACATTAGCTAACCATTGTAATCTTAGAATTTCCACTTTGCCCTTTGACAATGTTAGCTTTCTACCAAACAAAAAAAGATGATGAAAGAAAAATATAGTGCATTTTATTTTTCTCTTCTCTTTTATAATAAGCTTTCAAGGGGAAAAAAAAACTAATAATGACTTATATAGACAAAAGAAACAGAAAGGTAGGGTATACTTTAGAAAATGATGCTGAGTTAGTATATTTCAGACTATTGAATTAGAATTCCTTTTAGAGGAATCTATGTGCCACCTTCTATGAATTAAAGATTGAGGCAAGTTACAGGACTGAGAGATAAAACAGATTGAAGACAGCATGTATTCAGCCTCGTGATGTGCTAAGAGCTATGGATATGTGACCTCACTGAATATTTTACGACATTTTTTAAAAAGGGGTATCACAATCCATTCAACAGGCAAGAAAGCCGAGGCTCCGAAAGAGTAAGTAATGTAGCCAAATTTTCACAGCTAGCAAATGGTGAAGTCAGAATAAAACCCCAGTCTCAGCAACTCTACTAGACAATTCTTCTTTTCTAGACCACATCATTTTAACTTTTAAACTGTTTTTCTGTATTGGAGGCAAAAGAGAACACTGAAGACCAGAGTGATACAGTTTTTCTATTAGGGACCCCTAAGTAGGAAGATTTGATATATACAATCTATCAGGATGCAAGCTGCATATTCAAAAACCACAAGAAGTGATTTATTACCAATGGAGATGTGTCAAAGTTGCTTTAGAAAAATCCTTGTTAAGGGGGATTTTTTCATTTAATTTTGGACTACTTTCATTTTGATTGGCAATTTTATCAGCACTTTGGAGTTATTTCTCAATTCAATATACTTCACATTATTCTGCAGCCAGCAATGAAGACCAATCTCTTAAATAAGATGAGAGGCAATACCTCATATTACCCTGGATTCAAATCTCAGCACTATCATTTTCTACTTACCATGACCTTGAACAAGTTGCTGAAACTCTCTGTGCCTCAGTTTCCCCAAGTTTAAAATGATAATAATATTACCACATGTACCTCACAAGGTTTTGGAGCCAGGTATGCATTAACATGTATGCGGTGCTTAAAAGAATGTCAGTATTCAGTTCATGCTACATAACACCTTACTTTTACTATATTGATAATATAGATGAAGTCAAGGCCTGGAACTCAACAGAGTTCAACAATTCCTAGTTCCTTTCCCTCATATGAAAGGCAAGGCTGCTTTTCCTCAGGAAAAAATGTGGCTAAATTAAACTCACTCAGTATTCAATATCCTTTCACTTTTCCTACTCCTTTAATTCTCCTATATGCCTACCTTGGATTTTTACCACCCTTGGGAGAAATATATAGTGTTAGTCCCACGTTTCCCCACATACACACACCACATTATACAAAGCAGATAACCAATAAGAATCTAGTGCATATTATAGGGAACTATATCGAAAATATATATTTATACATTTGTAATAACTTATAAGGGAAAAAATATGAAAAATATATATGTATAATTGAATCACTTTGTGGTACACCTGAAACAAAACATTGGAAATCAACTATACTTAAATACAAAATAAAATTAAATAAAACATTAAACAAAAAATATTATAGAAACTCTGTTTAGATATTGCCATCCTAAGGATTTTTTAAAAGATGAAAATTATGTAACTATCCCATATTTTGAGCTGAAATCTTTCTCCCTTTCATTTCCTGGCCCCAAATTTGCCTTCTAGAGAAACGGTTAAACATCATTTGTCTTATGGTATTCATGGATGCTATGGTACAAGTCTGTGCCTTCCATCTCCAGGAACATTCATTTCCTTGCTACTAAATATTTCTCACTGAGATACCAATTGATCTCCTCTCCAAATCTATGACCTCTCTTTGAGGACAGCCTTTGTCCAGTGACTTGTCTGTGCAGGGGCATAAAGTCCTGGTGCCAAATGAGGTCAGCTGAGGCTACTGTTGTGAATGATTTGTGGGTCAACCCCTCCCTCTGTCCAAACACACTTCCTTCACTCTACACAGGCACTGATCTCAATAGCATTTCTAAAAAGTTTGACTTTTGTCTCAGAGTATGGTACTTAGGAAACTGGACTTGGAATAGCATTTCCATCAATTCAAACTGCCTTGTTTCCAAGACATACTAAGTTACTCATTCATTTTTTCACTTACTCACTGTTTGTTCTTCATTCGTTCATCCTCCAACAAAAATATTTAGAGTAAGTTTAACATATATGTGTAAGGTAACACGCCGGGTTCCCCAGGGACAGAGAATGTATAGACACAGTCCTTTCTTGGCTTTTATCCTAACACAGTTTATAATTGAGCAGGTAGGATCAGACTAAAACACCAGGACATAAATAATACAAGCGAGAATATAGGAGAGATGGAGGAAGTGAAGGAGGAATAAGATGGGGAGAGAGGGAGAGCAAGAGAGAAAGAAACAGACACATACATAAAAGAACCCATCTACAATTGAACATCATTGGAGGGGGGATGTCTGTGTATGTTTGATGTGTGCAATAACTCCTTAAAGAGATAATTCCCTACTACTTTTCTGTTACTATAACTTCCTATTATGTGCAGTTTATTTTCCCTCTGCCTGTACCACTATGTTTCTTTCCAGTTACAGCTTCTTATGGATTATATCTTTTGTATCCAACCTTAGACCCTTACCTAGGTTTCTATCCTCTTAGGAGTTTCAAGTGTTTCAAATCTGATTTTATGCCTGAAGGATCTTGGCACTTTTCTTTCCCTTAAGCTTTCTACTAATCCACTTTTTCCCTTGTTTTTCTTTCTCTACCATGTGAAGTCTGAAAAGAAATGCCTTAAGGGAGGGGTTGCAAGAAGTTGGAACTTAAATCTGTGCCCAAATCTCTCAAGAAGTTATGGTAAGATATTGTAGTCTTTCACTTAGATAAAGGGTTTTAAAATTAAAATCCAATCCTCATTCCCCCCCAATTTTAGTAAAACAAATGGAAATGGAAAAGAAAAACTAAGTCATCTTTGTTGAGAATAAAACTTGCATCAACGCAAAAAGTTAGAAGCACAAGTTCTAAAAAATAAATGAGTGAATAAAACAAAATAGTTAGCCTAAACCAAGAAGAATTTGAAGCATGATCAGCAGAATTACAGTTAAAGTTTAATGTCTTTAAGCTTTCGGGATATGAAATATTAAGTATAAATCCTGTCAATCAGTCAAATGACATTTGTTTCCACCAAGCTCATGATCCCAGTTTGGCCCTCAAAGGCAAGAAAATTTTAAAAACAAAACAAAGTTGTCTGGGGAATGTCTATTGACACTAATTTCACAAATCCAAAAGGAACTTGTAGCTCCTAATTAGTCAATGATGAATCCCAAGCATCTAGAATGGTGCCAGGTTCCAAGAAAGCACTAAACAATACTTGTGAAGTGAATGAATTCCTTCTTGATGTTTACAGGTATGTTCTAGGTCACTTCAAATACACCACTCAGCAGACTCAAACTCAGCCCTTTAAACTTTTTTTCCTTGCTGCTCCTAACACTGTTTTTTTGTTTTTGTTTTTGTTTTTTTGGTCCTTTTCTAACATTCTCTATGATGATATGCACTGAGCTATTCCACATGCTTTCCAATTAGGTGTCAAATCGGATGTCTGGAAACAATCTGAATTAGAGACATGATATTTTAAAATTACATTTATTTTAAATGAAACAATATTTTAACATTCCATTATTACATTATCATCTTGATTACTGAAGTAGCTGTTGTGATACTGTTGTTTCATATTTTATTTGACCAAATGTAAATTAAAGAATCATTAGGATGTAACATAATGAGATATCCTTAAAGGATGAGAGAGAGAAAAAGTAGAAGAAAAATAAATCTAATAAAGTGTATATTTTAAATTACCTGAATAATTTGATACCTATGATTTGGGTTGCCACATGAAGTGATGGAATTAACAGGGTATTGAAAAATTCCATTGCAAAATATATTCCTATTTAATTTTTTTGGTTTGTAAAACTAGCAGTAACTTTTTTTTCTCCAACTAATTATTCTTCCTCTGAAATATTATGAACAATGAACATACACCATAAAACCACCATAAAAGTTTTAATTTTCTTCATAGAAAAGACGTTGAATTTGGCCCCCTGTTTTATGTCTGCACTACCTTCTTTTCCTTGTTACATCTCCATTTTGAACTGTATTGTGAACCAAGAACTTCCAGATGTTCAAGCTGGATTTAGAAAATGCAGAGGAACCAGAGTTCAAATTGCCAACATCCGCTGGATCATAGGAAAAGCACGAGAGTTCCAGAAAAACATCTATTTCTGCCTCATTGACTACGCCAAAGCCTTTGACTCTGTGGATCAAAATAAACTGTGGAAAATTCTTCAAGAGATGAGAATACCAGACCACCTTACCTGCCTCCTAAGAAACCTGTAAGCAGGTCAAGAAGCAACAGTGAGAACCAGACATGGAACAAGGGACTAGTTCCTAATTGGGAAAGGAGCACATCAAGGCTGCATATTGTCACCTGCTAATTTAACTTATGTGCAGAGTGCATCATGCAAATGCAGGGCTGGAGGAAGCAGAAGCCAGAATCAAGATGGCTGGGAGAAATATCAGTAACCTCAGATATGCAGATGACACCACCCTTATGGCAGAAAGCGAAGAGGAACTGAAGAGCCTCTTGAGGAAAGTGAAAGAGGTGAGTGAAAAAGCTGGCTTAAAACTCAACATTCAGAAAACTAAAGATCACGGCATCTGGTCCCATCAGATCAGATCAGATCAGATCAGTTGCTCAGTCCCATCACTTCATGGCAAATAGATAGCAAAACAATGGAAACAGTAAGGGACTTTATCTTTTTGGGCTCCAAAATCACTGCAGATGGTGACTGCAGCCATGAAATCAAAAGACACTTACTCCTCGGAAGAAAACCTGTGGCAAACCTAGACAGCATATTAAAAAGCAGAGACAGTACCTTGTCAATAAAGGTCCATCTAGTCAAGGCTATGGTTTTTCCAGTAGTCATGTACAAATTTGAGAGCTGGACCATAAAGAAGGCTGAGCACTGAAGAATTGATGCTTTTGAACTGTGGTGTTGGAGAAGACTCTTGGGAGTCCCTTGGACTGCATGGAGATCCAACCAGTCAACCCTAAAGGAAATCAGTCCTGAATATTTGTTGGAGGAACTGATGTTGAAGCTGAAGCTGAAACACTAATGCTTTGGCCACCTGATGCAAAGTACTGACTTATTGGAAAAGACCCTGATGCTGGGAAAGATTGAAGGCAGGAGGAGAAGGGGATGACAGAGGATGAGATGGTTGGATGACATCACCAACTTGATGGACACGAGTTTTGAGCAAGCTCTGGGAGTTGGTAATGGACAGGGAGGCCTGGCGTGTTTCAGTCCATGGAGTTACAGAGTGTCGGACATGACTGAGAGACTGAACTAATAAAAATTCTACTCAATTAGAAATATTTTTCCCATTGAGTGAAATCTTCACTTAACACCCAGGACATCATATTGCACTCAATCACAACTCAAATATTTCTTAAATGTTGAATAAATGACTTAGCATCAGGTATTTACTAAGTATGGGTGAGATAGTATAAAAGTGAAAACAAATCCTTTTGGCTGATGTCATAAAAATTCTAGCATTAAAATAAAGACTACACATTAGTAAAAGTCTGTATGTCTCCCATTTCACTCTACAGTTAAACACTTACACGTTGGCAGTACTAAGTTACTGTTACTCCCACAATATTTAAGCTCTTTGTTTTATTTGTTTGCACATAATATTTGCTGGAGAAGACTCTTGAGAGTCCCTTGGACTGTGGGGAGATCCAACAAGTTCATCCTAAGGGAGATCAGTCCTGGGTGTTCATTGGAAGGACTGATGTTGAGGCTGAAACTCCAATACTTTGGCCACCTGATGTAAAGAGCTGATTCATTTGAAAAGACCCTGATGCTGAGGGGGGATTGAGGGCAGGAGGAGAAGGGGATGAGAGAGGATGAAATGGTTGGGTGGCATCACTGACTCAATGGACATGGGTTTGGGTGGACTCCAGGAGTTGGTGATGGACAGGGAGGCCTGGTGTGCTACAGTTCATGGGGTTGCAAAGAGTTGGACATGACTGAGCGACTGAACTGAATATTTGCTCTGCCTGGAATTTCTTTTCCATTTCATGTGCAGTTTTCGTTTCAATGTCTAATCCTTTTTCAGACCTCATTAGAAATCACACCTTGAAAAGCCTCAGTATGTAAGTATGTCTCTCCTTCTTCTCTCCCTTTCTCCCAACCCCTTACCCTCTCTCCATCTCTCCTATATTCTCTCCTGTATTATTGATGTACTGGTGTTCATGAATGTATAACTGAGATTAATGAATGAATGATGAACAAATTAGCAGGCTTTATACTTACTTCCCTCTCTTACTCTCTAATGTAGCCACTGACTTCAGTTTTATATGAGTCCTCAAGGGCTATTTTCTACCTGTTTACATATCTTTATCATAAGCGTACCCACAGAAAATATACTGTAATTTTATTAATATATTGTAATATTTCTGAAGAAAAGCATTTTACTGCAAGTATCTTTTAGCTGGTTGCTTTTGTTTCTTTAATAGTGAAAGTGAAAGTCACTCAGTGCTGTGGACTCTTTGCAACCCCATGGACTATACAGTCGATGGAATTCTCTAGGCCAGAATACAGGAGTGGGTAGCCTTTCCCTTCTTCAGGGGATCTTCCCAACCCAGGGATTGGACCCAGGTCTCCTACATTTCAAGCAGATTCTTTACCAGCTGTGCCATAAAGGAAGTCCAAGAATACTGGAGTGGAGTGGAGTGAAGCCTATCCCTTCTCCAGCAGATCTTCCTGACCCAGGGTCAGATCTTCCTGACGCTGACCCTTCGTTCGTATCAGGGTCTCCTGCATTGCAGGCAGATTCTTTACCAACTGAGTTACCAGGGAAGCCCTCTTTAATAGTAGGATATCAATTTACTAGACTGAGATATACCTTGTTCTTCCTAATTGTTGCATAGTATTTCATATAATATTGTTATTATTATAATACAGCTGATTTGGCTATCTGAACAATTCGCTATTACAAACAAAGCCACAAGGAATATTTTTGTGGGGCCTCTTTATGCTCTGGAGAAATTTTCTGAGGTGTCAACAGTAAACTTAACAGGAACAGGGAAATGACCTATCAAGAAGTCAGTATCTAAACCCTGACTATTAAGCTAAAAATTATTTGCCACAAAATGTTGATATTTTGCTTTCACAGGTCAGCTTGCCAGAGGTGGTATGCAATGCTAGAACTGTAGCAAAAATGAAAGAAAATTGGCACACACTGAATGAACAAGTACTATAATTTGGTCAGTCAGTCAATCAAGTAATATTTATCAAGGACCTACCCAGTGCCAGGTTCTGTGTCACATGGAGGGAAAACGGGCGAATGAGACACAATTTTCCTTCAAAGAGCTCACAGTTTTAAAGTAAAGAGAAACAAATATAATTAATGTTTGCTTCCCTATGTCATCTAAGTCATTGTAGGGCTATGCAATGGTAGTGTGGGAGCATACTGAAAGGCCTCCTAAAATGGTAAGGACTAACCTAGTGATGCTCAAACCCAGAAGTTATGGTGCTCTTGGAGAAACATAACAAAAGATTATTATATCGAAGACTATGTCGTCATATTCTGCCTCATGACAAACTGTAGTGCAGATAAATAGTAATATGTAGCACACTTGTTTAATTATGTGTTTTAAAACCTCTTCTCTCATTAGACTGATGTAAGTGGGGTCAGAGAATATGTTTAAGACAATATTGTACCTATAGCACTTTCCATGGTACATGGAGCATATGAAAGGGGAAAAAAAAAAGTCACAGGAGAAAAGCTTTAAAAGGATTCATTCTGCTTGTTAGACTTAAATGCCTTCACACATGTAGGTAATACAACCATTATTTTATGATAGGAAATCTATAGTTGGTTCAACTCCTAGAACAAAATGTGGAACTCTGGTTATTATGATCTTTCAGGATCATGCTCCACTAAGATAATATCCATACAAATTTTACTAACTGTATTTGAAAAGCCCCCTAGCATATCTCCTGAGGAAAATAGTCACCAAAATGAAAGACAGTGGAAAAATCCCATTCCTCTAAACATTTAATATCAGTTTCAATAACCACTCTGAATTCCTTAAAATAATTCTCTTTCACTTGGGTAATTTTCTGTTACCTTAACCCAACATAACAGGTACTCTCAAAACACAGATGTACATTTCTACTTGGTATCACATGGACTCTGGAACCAGTCTGCTTAGGTTTGACTTCTAGATCTATATAAGGTCTGTGATCCTGAAAAAGTCAGTTTATACTTCTATGCCTCAGTTTCTTTATCTCTAAAATCAACATAAAAATACTGACCTCAAACCATTAATATAGGCTTAAATCAAGTAATATATGTAAAATGCTGAGAACATTCAGTTCAGTTCAGTCACTCAGTTGTCTGACTCTTTGCGACCCCATGAATTGCAGCATGCCAGGCCTCCCTGTCCATCACCAACTCCCAGACATTATCTGACCCATATTAACTGCTATGCAAACATTCTCTTAATGAAGACATAAATTCCTACACTAACTTTCTTACTAGACTGCATGACTACTCAATTTCAACATAGTTGGCCAAGATTAGGTCAATATCACCCAGGAAAAATATCCTTAGTTATAAATACCAGGGAAACAGAAAGAGTAATGGAAACATACAAAATAGAGAAGCACAGAGGCGATATATGTGTCTGTAGAAAAATTAGAACCAAGGGTTCCCTACATGAATGATTAGTCATTTCATGTCTACAAATGATTCCATTATCTCAGAAAGTAAAGCACTTGGTAGACATTCTGACACATGGTAAACATTCATTAAGTGTTTGTTTAAGTACTAGTTAGCTAAAAAATGAAATAGTTGTTTGACTATAAACAAGTTACTTGACACATCTAGGTTTTTGTTCCCTTAAGTATAAAGTGAAAAAATTTAATGTAATTTCATTAATCAATGAAATCATTTGAGAATTTGGAATCATTTTGGAATCATTTGAGAATTTGACAAAATCTGATATCTCAATCATATGCCTAGAGTCTCTGATTTAATTCATCTTTGGAATGGCTGAAAAATCAGAATTTTTGAAAGCTCTCCAACGATTCTAATTTATGACCAGGGTTGAGAACCACGAAAGTAACCAGGCGCAGATCCTGGTTACCTTTGTATACAAACACACAGTAATTATCAGACATTTCATATCCAAATCCAAATATTTAAACTGATGTGGAGATCTAAATTCTGTGGGCCCACAGATTAAACTTCTGTGAGCCCACTGTGAAGGGCTTCTTTTATTCACTTAGGATTAAGAAGATGAATGTGTTCAGTTTTAAGACAGAAATATACAACCCTCTGTACATCACTCACCCTTTCCCTTCTGCACATTCTCAATAATTATCCTCTGCTCATCAGATTAAGGTTATTCATTAAACAATGAGGAAAAGTTAAGAGACAATGAAAAAAGAGACCACATAGAAGAGAGAAGTAGAGTGAGAACAAGTATCTCCATTAAATCATTTTAAACAAACCCACATAAAATAACTACACAAATAAACAAAAAAACCAGTCTCTTAACCTCAGGTCCTAGTGTCTAATTTCCTGGACCATCAAGGTCTCAAAGACAGGAGTGGCTTTTCTTAGGGTCAGACCTTTTCATGCATAGATACAGCAAAAAGTCCTGAAAGGGTAGGGAGGAGAGAACTGAGATAGGACCATGAGAAATTGTTATTTTGGGGGCCAGAGGGGTTTGCTGTCCCTCCTCTTGGGTTTTCCCATGCCTGGAGGGTTACAACTGGCCAAATGATAGTACTGGACTTTCTCCTGTACACCCAGAAGTCACACCCTGAGCTCTGATCTCCTTTTACCTGCACAGGTTCTGGGCTGTCATTTCATTAAAAGGATGGTTTTCACCTCAAGTCTTTGTTCCTGGTAGAGAGTTAGACCTAAATGCCTCAAAGTCTTGAAAGAACTAATAAATCATATTTAATATGTAGAAAAGAATCTGTTTTGATTAACAATATGTTATATCATAATCAAATACAGTTATAACTGAAGGGCAATTTGTTCTCTGGGGTATCACTTCTTTGAGTTAAAGAAAATACTCCTGTTTGTTCTAAACCACCTTCAAATTTACTTTGATTTGCAAATTCAGTGTACTTTGTGTAAACAAACACTGCCAGTGAATTAACAATACTGTATGACCCTTTCTTTCATTATACAAACATTTTTTCATGCTCAGGGTATTTTGTCTCCCTTTTATACATTTTACCTCAGATCTTAGTAGGTAACCTTGAGCCTTAATAAGTTTTACTTTATATCAAACTCCCTTGTTTCTCTTTGATATTTTCCTCAACTATATATAATCTCTATTAAATGAGGAAAGTAGAGGGTGCCTGATGAGTGGCATTCTGTTCACAAAGGAAAATTTTTCTATCTTTTCTACTTCCTACTGGCAAATAATTTCCTAGGTGACTACAAGGCAAAATTTAAAGGATTATATTTTGCTGCCTGGAGAAGGCAATGGCACCCCACTCCAGTACTCTTGCCTGGAAAATCCCATGGATGGAGGAGCCTGGTAGGCTGCAGTCCATGGGGTCGCTAAGAGTCGGACACAACTGAGCGACTTCGCTTTCACTTTTCACTTTCATGCATTGGAGAAGGAAATGGCACCCCACTCCAGTGTTCTTGCCTGGAGAATCCCAGGGACGGAGGAGCCTGGTGGCTGCCATCTATGGGGTTACAGAGAGTCAGACACGACTGAAGTGACTTAACATAGCATAGCATAGCATTTTGCTGCCAGCATTATTCAACTCTGCCATTTAGGTAAATTATGTTACCTATGGAATTTAACGGAGATTATTGTTCTGTTTCAATCAATTTCCTCATGTCTCACTATCATCAAATAGTATTCTTCTTAAATTGATTTTTATTTAATTGTCACTCAAAAAACCTTTAACTGAGAACTACCTATCCCACGCATCATCCTACATGTCAGAGAATAAACTAGGTTCATGATTTCAACCTCAACCTATATGTCAGAGAATAGTAAAGACACATAATCTCAACCCTCAAAGAATTCACAGCTCATTTGGGAGAAAAAGTAAGAAAACCAAGGGTAACAATGAGACAGATTGATAGACAGTTACAGGACTGCCGTAGGGCTGGGTTCAGTCAGAGTTCAGTTGCTCAGTCATCTCCGACTCCTTGCAATCCCATGGATTCCAGCACGCCAGGCTTCCCTGTCCATCACCAATTCACAGAACTTACTCAAATTCATATCCATTGAGTTAGTGATGCCATCCAACCGTCTCATCCTCTGTCATCTCCTTCTCCTCCTGCCTTCGATCTTTCCCAGCATCGGGGTCTTTTCTAGTGAGTCAGTTCTTCACATTAGGTGGTCAAAGTACTGGAGTTTCAGCTTCAGCATCAGTCCTTCCAATGAACACCCAGGACTGATCTCCTTTAGGATGGACTGGTTGGATCACCTTCCAGTCCAAGGGACTCTCAAGAGTCTTCTCCAACACCACAGTTCAAAACCATCAATTCTTTGGCACTCAGCTTTCTTTATAGTCCAACTCTCACATACATACATGACTACTGGAAAAATCATAGCTTTGACTAGATGGACCTTTGTTGGCAAAGTAATGTCTCTGCTTTTAATAAGCTGTCTGCTGCTGCTGCTGCTGCTAAGTCACTTCAGTTGTGTCCCACTCTGTGCGACCCCATAGACGGCAGCCCACGAGGCTCCCCCATCCCTGGGATTCTCCAGGCAAGAACATTGGAGTGGGTTGCCATTCCCTTCTCCAATGCATGAAAGTGAAAAGTGAAAGTGAAGTCACTGAGTCTCGTCTGACTCTTAGCGACCCCATGGACTGCGGCCTACCAGGCTCCTCTGTCCATGGAATTTTCCAGGCAAGAGTGCTGGAGTGGGGTGCCATTGCCTTCTCCGAATAAGCTTTCTAGGTTGGTCATAACTTTTCTTTCAAGGAACAAGTGTGTTTTAATTTCATGGCTGCAGTCACCATCTGCAGTGATTTTGGAGCCCCCCCCCCAAAAAAAAAATAAAGTCTGTCATTATTTCCACTGTTTCCCCATCTATTTGCCATGAAATGATGGGACCAGATACCATGATCTTAGTTTTCTGAATGTTGAGTTTAAAGCCAACCTTTTCACTCTCCTCTTTCACTTTCCTCAAGAGGCTCTTAAGTTCTTTGCTTTCTGCCATAAGGGTGGTGTCATCTGCATACCTGAAGTTATTGATATTTCTCCCAGCAATCTTGATTCCAGCTTGTGCTTCATCCAGCCCAGGATTTCACATGATGTACTCTGCATATAAGGTAAATAAGCAGGGTGACCATATACAGCTTGATGTACTCCTTTCCCGATTTGGAACCAGTCTGCTGTTCCATGTCCAGTTCTAACTGTTGCTTCTTGACCTGCACACAGATGTCTCAGGAGGCAGGTCAGGTGGTCTGGTATTCCCATCTATTATAGAATTTTCCACAATTTGTTGTGATCCACACAGTCAAAGGCTTTGACATAGTCAATAAAGCAGAGGTAGATGTTTTTCTGGAATGCTCTTGCTTTTTCAATGAAATGGGCTGCTCCTCAGCATGTGGGATCTACCCAGACCAGGGATCGATCCCACGTCTCCTGCACTGATAGGCGGATTCCTTACCACTGAGCCGCCTGGGAAACCGAGGGTGGGGTTGAAGGCAGTTAAAACATTCAGGCTGGTGGGAGAAAGGGAAGCAACAGTCAAGTAAGACTATCCAAGAAGGGTGTTATTTGAATAGAAGTTATCTGGGCAGAGTAGAGGAATAGGCATGAATGGTATAGAGTTCCAGAAGAGAAAAATCCAAGAGAGACAAATCTAAGATTCCTTTAGCGTCAAAGAATGTAAGGAAAATTTGCTGCAGTAAAAATTACCTATGGAAATCTCAAAAGTTTCCCATGAAAAGCAATATACTTTTCTCCATTTCTATCA
Organism: Bos indicus; assembly: GCF_029378745.1. NCBI lineage: Eukaryota > Metazoa > Chordata > Mammalia > Artiodactyla > Bovidae > Bos > Bos indicus. Next base: position 63,008,739 of record NC_091760.1, read on the forward strand.
CCCTGTATAATAATTTTAGCACATTTATCGTTGAGAACCACTGAACCAGAATAAAGGTAGTAGCAAAAGGAACATCTACATGAGATATCTTGAGATTGAAACTCTTCTGCCATTTAGGTAACTATTATGTCAAATCCCTGGTGATGAATGGAGGACCAGAGGACAAAAATCTCACATTTCTGGATAACTGAAGAGCTTTCAATTCTATGTTGATATTAACATTCTCTTACCTTAATATATGAGGAGGTCATGGCAACCCACTCTAGCATTCTTGCCTAGAGAATCCCCATGGAGAGGGGCCTGGCAGCCTACAGTCCATGTGGTCACAAAGAGGTGGACACGACTGAACTAAGCACACACACAACTTAAAATATACTAAAATGTTTGCTATGTAGACTAGATGTTATAGATGAAAATCACTCAGCACTAGGCCTTGGCTAATAGTAATAGCTTAGAATCTTTTGCTTTATTTTGAATATAAGTTTTGATTGATCAGGCTTATTGATCAATCGATTGATCAGTTTTGATTGATTTGGCTACCAACTTCTTTTCCAAGTTAATATATTTTTGAGTGGCTTTATTAAATATCTATCCCTGTCATGATCTGGGGAAGCAATCTGAGATTAAGAGTAATTTCTAAAGAGGTACTGGGGTATAACATAACTCTCATGGGTGGCTTACCAAGAATAGAGGTATCCATGCACCACCATGTAGAGAACTCTGAGCATTTCCATAAGGACGGGTGCACAGTGCATCTGGAGGGTGGCAGGAGCTGAGACAAAGGAACCAGGGCCCCATGTGTCCTGTTAAGGATTGATAACTTACCCTGGGTCTTTGGATGGTTTTAAGCTAGGGGGTGACATAAAAATTTTGTTTAATAAGGTTCCTGTGATGGTTATATGAAGGATGGATTAGAGCTGAGCACTGCTCACATCAGGGAGAAAAGTAAGGGACCCTGAGCATCATATTAGGATAATACTGGTGCAGAATTAGAAGGGACTAAACCAAGTCAGAATCAGGAGGAATTGAGCAAAGAAAATGGAGCAGAGCTATTTAGGACATACAGAAACTTGGCTTGATTTTTTTTTTTTTTTTTTTTAATTGGAAGTGAAGCTTTTGGGTATGAATGGATGAATTCAGTTTTGGTCATTCTGATTTCGAGCCTGCTGTGAGCTATTCAGATGTAGTTGTTCAGGTGGTAACTGGATATAAAAGTCTGAAGTTTAGCAAAGAATTACCAGTTAGAGATAATTTCATGTACATTAACATACAACCACACACAGAATAGAAGAGCATCCAAAGCTGATCCCAGGATAGCTCCAACATTTAAGGGCTAAAATGTGATGACAGCATAAAAAGTGAATGAGCTAGGATATTATTTAACAACATAAAGAACACTTGAATATATTTATAAACAGAAAAAAAAAGGAACTACTCTCTTAAAATACATGTAGAAATGTGGCAAAGCTTAGGAATCAAGAACTTAGAAGTGACAAGGGACCAAGGGACCCCTTCCCACTCTATAATGCCACCCTCCAGTCTTGGGTTAAATCACAACCCTTCTACCATAAATATTTGTTTATAAGTGAAACTGTAACTGATAGCAGTCTTTAAATGGAATGGATGATATCTCAAGATGGCAGCAAACTGGGAGAGTACATGTCTGCAGAAGGACATGTCTTCAGACATGGGCTTTAAATGTCTTAATTTGTCAAATTAAGTCAAAGTGAAATAAGCACTAATCTGGGAGCCACAAGTCTGTCACTCAGATATTCTTCCAGAGAAGCTGCCTTTTTAGAGAGCAGAGCTGATGAACAGCCCTGGTTGCTACCCCTTTGACTGAAACACTTCATTCTTGCCAAGATCACCTTTCCCTCGGGTTCTTCCTAGCTGATGCATGAGCAGAGCTGGGGCACTGATTCTGGCTCATGACTATTGGATTTCTCTAATAGGCAACTTCTGGATCTCCATCAGCCTGGCCAAGATTTTTCAGCAGTCTAGGGCTCTTCCTACAAAGTCTTCCCTCCTGTGTCATCTTTTAGCACAGCAGACCAAAAGCACACCTTGCCTACTTTCTCCTTTGCCCTCTTTTATCCACACAGACCTTTCCCACATAAATCTCTTCACTTCCAATCCTGTTTTGGCATCTCTGCTTCTGGGATGACCTGAACTGACCCAAGGGGTTGCCCTGAGGGCTGAGGATTTAAAGTTAACAAGACAAAGCTTCAATCTCCAAAGATACTTTAATTCCTCAGTTTCTGATGAAATGTAAGGGCATACATCTTGATTCTACTTTAGTCTCTAAGGACAGAATGGTCTCCATTTGCTTCTCTTTATTTTTCAACGCGTTGCTTTGATATCAGCACACCTGAGGATTCCTAGGATGGTTTGGCTCCTCTCTCAATTTAACTTTGCACTGATTCCCTTATACCTCTGCCAAGATCTGTACCTTTATGAACAATCCCATCATTTATGGCTCTGCAGAGCTACCCCTTGGCACTGTGGCAGAAAGTGAGTCATCAGACACCCATGAAGTCCAAGATGATTCTGAGATAATGCAGGAAAGATTAGCTATCACACACCTTTCCCTTCATTCTGTGTTCAATTCTGGCTCTCTGCCCCTAGCTGACAAAATGTGCCTGTAACCATCCTCATTCTGAATTGCATTCTGAGAGGAGAATGCCTCGACACCCACCTGCCTCTCATCAAAATCCTAACACTGATTTGAAGTGCATGAGTCATTTTATTCATATCTTGGGTTCTGTTTGGGAAAATGCTGATCCTAGAAAACAGGGAAGTCTCATTTCCTCTCCCCCCTTCATTTTCCACAATGCATTATAGCCTATAAAGCACTTCTAGCCCACCCTTCACAAGGTGATAGCTTTACAACATTTCTCAGTCACCAAGTCCTGATACCTGCCAGGGTTGCTGGCATTGCCACCTGATCTGGTGTACCCAGGCACAGGCTCTTTTTCAAGTTCTTTAGGTCTGCCACATTGTGGAGAAAAATTACTCCTTTGGTAGTTATGTGTGGGGAGGAGATTGAAGAGAAGAGGAATTAGGGTTAGACTAGGATGAGGATTGGGGCGTCACTCTCTGTGAGTGTGTATCGACCTACTGTCTCTCATGGATGACATGATCCATTTCCTCTTTTCCTTTAGTTTCTAGAAAGCATTATGAACCATCCCAAACAATCCATTTTGCAATAAAATGCTGCTGCGTTCCAGTATTACTGTCTGGAGTTCACTTGAAACTTGACCCCATATCAAAAGGGAGTAAAGTAAGTTGCCTGCTATGTCTCAGTGGATGCTCTTTGGTTGTCTTTGGGGCTTGAAAAATGTCCATGAAAAACCACATTTGAAAACAAGGTACATCATCTATCAGCGGACATGCTTCAATACATTGGAGTGTCGCTGCAGGCCTCCTTTGAATGCAAGCACTGAAGCTTGTAGGCTGGTGCACAGAACTACCTCGTTTCTTCTCACCTACCTTAAATTAACAAACCATCACATTCAGGTACACACAACAAACATGGAGAGGTGGAGGGGTGTCGAGAATGAAGCACCTCAGGAGACTAAAGGACAAAAACAGAAATCAGGAGTGTGGTTGAGTTTCCCATCACCTCCAATCCTGCAGGCAGACAAGGAGACCCAGGAGGATAGAGTGCTGTGGAGGAAATGCTTAGCTGAACAGTATTTAGATCTCCGATCTCTGAAAGAGAATGTGGTTCTGGCCCCACTGTACCTCTCCCTGTCTTCTAAAATTATGTTTGTTTCATAAAAAAAAAAAAAAAAAGTTCCAGGTGAATCCTATTAGTCAGTATATTTGTGTAAGTGTGTTAACAAAAATACTCACACAGAGACACAGACGTCAAGGTAGACCTATAGCTTCTTCTGTGTGTGCCCATTTAACTGTTTCTCCCTGGTGTGAATAATAGAGAGATTTTTGTATGTTGGTCCTGCCTTTCACATTAAGTTGCTAACTCCTCCAGGGCAGGGATCATGGCTACACGATACATTGTCTCTAGATACCCATCTGAGAAAGGGAGATTATCCCCATGGACAAATAGTGGACCTTAGGGTCAGGAAATCTTGGATCTACTCGGACATGAATTTAGTCAGATAACAGTCTCTATGTGCCTCAGACTCCCCTGTTACAAATAAGGATCAGAAGCAATTTCTTTAGGGGTGGTCTAAGAATTCTGATGATGTGGAGAAATTTATCACAGAAAGCTAGTGTGGAAATACACAGTCCGTCTTTCACTTCATTCTTCCAGTTTGTTGAGAGATTCAATCCTAATACATTGCTGTCATATTGCATGTATTTTATTTTCTAAGTATCTAATTTTGTCCCCTTGTGTGGGGTAGAATTATTTACTTTATTTCATTTTATCATTTAAACATTTATATATCAATTTGAAACATCTTACCCAGCTACCCTTTTCAGTGAGTCAAGTTACATAAATATATTTTCTTCAGTAGGTTCCCTGGAGTCTCTTTCCCCATTTCTACATGATTTTTTTTTTCTCCGATAAACATACCTGCTTCTGTTTAAAATATTCTTCACAAAGCCCCCATGGTAATATTGATTTGAGGCTTTTCTCTATCAAGTACTTTCATAATTAGTTTTCTTGTCCAGTCTTTACTACTTTATAGGGGACAACTAGGATTTAAAGGACAAAAGAACAAAATGTGGTAGCAAGAGCTGAGGGCAGTTTTGACACTGAGGACCGTGATAAAGGGTCCCATCCATTTAAAAAGCAGATTCAGGAAGTTCACTTCTCTTGTCTCTAGTTCCCTGACTGAAGACATATTTTCATTATTCTGATCACTAAGTGACAGATGTGCTGGTACTTGAAGCATAAATGAATGAATAAAACCATCAACTTAGATACCCTAGGAAAAAACTTCTCCAGAACTAAAGTCTAATTGCTTATTTAGATAACAATGAAAATAGGGCTTCCCTAGTGGCTCAGATAGTAAAGAATCTGCCTGCAGCGCATGTGACACGGGTTTGATCCCTGACTCCAAAAGATCCCCTGGAGAAGGGAATGGCAATCCACTCCAGTATTCTTAACTGGAAAATCCCATGGACAGTGAAACCTGGTGGGCTACAGACCATGCGATCACAAAGAGCTGGACACAACTGAGCAACTAACATTTTCATTTTTCAAAAACAGGATAAAATTAAGTATTAGCAATATGCTAGTCAAAAAAAAAAAAAAAAGGAGAGATCAAACAACTTGTGAGGATGTAAATGTTCAAGTGATGTAAAAGAAATAAATGGCAAAGCTTAAAGGAAACTTAAAGTCTTAAAGGACAAGATTTGGTGATTAATAAAAACTAAATTTAGCAGCTAACAGAATGGAGGATAAGGCTGGAGAACAAGTTTCAAGATTGCCTGGCAAAACATGCCAACCATACTTTAGAATTGGTTCTGATATTGGTCATAGAAAATAGACTATCCCCAGATGGAGAGAACTTGTACCTCTTCCTTCTTTGAAGTGTCTAATCTAAAAGTACACCAGTGGACCCAGGACACTTGACTGTTAGTGTCGGTCCCAGGCTTATACTCCAGCCGCATAAGCTTCATTAGCTTGAAAAGATTCAACAAGGATAATGTATTCTTGCTCTTGAATTCTTAGCATCTTAGAGCTATCAATTCAGTTTGGTCACTCATTTGTGTCCAACTCTTTGCAATCCTATGGACTGCAGCATGCCAGGCCTCCCTGTCCATCACCAACTCCTGGAGCTTATTCAAACTCACGTCCATCTAGTCAGTGATGCCATCCAATCATCTCATCCTCTGTCATCCCCTTCTCCTCCTGCCTCCATTATTTCCCGGAATCAGTCTTTTCAAATGAGTCTATTCTTAGCATCAACTGGCCAAAGTCTGTGAGGTTCTGTTAACTTTTTCAATCTTTTATTTCCTTGTGTCTCAGATTACCTTCAAATTCATTGACCTGTTTCTATGTCTTCATTATTCTACTGAGTTCATACGATGAGCTTTTCTAGTTCATATTTTTTCATTTCTAAAATTTCCATTAGATTCTTTTTTATATTTTTATTTCTCTGCAGAAAGCTCCTATTTTTCCATTTATTTTCAATGTGTTTACATTGACTTCATGGAACATAGTTACAACACATGATAAAAGACTTTAATTCCAACATCTGGGCCATTTCAGGGTTGGCATCTATTTACTGTCTTTTCCCTTCAATATTGGTTGCATTTTTCTAGTTCTCTGTATATCAAACAACTCAACACTGAGAATATTAGGTAGACTCTGGGTCCTATTATAATCCTCTGTGTTGGTGAGGACATGAAACAATGGAACTCTCATATACTGCTGGTCAGAATATAAAATGGCTTAATCACTTTGGAAAACAGTTTGGCAGTTTCTTATAAAGTTAAATGTGTACCTACCATATAACCCACCTACTTTACTCAGTTCAGTTCTGTTCAGTCACTCAATCATATCCGACTGTTTGCTACCCCATGGACTGAAGCACGCTGGGCCTCCCTGTCCATCACCAACTCCAAGAGTTTACTCAAACTTATGTTCATTGAGTCAGTGATGCCATCCAACCATCTCATCCTCTGTCGTACCCTTCTCCTCCTGCCTTCAAACTTTCTCATCATCAGGATCTTTTCAAATGAGTCAGTTCTTCGCATGAGGTGCCCAAAGTATTGGAGATTCAGCTTCAGCATCAGTCCTTCCAGTGAATATTCAGAACTGATTTCCTTTAGCATGGACTGGTTGGATCTCCTCACAGTCCAAGGGACTCTCAAGAGTCTTCTCCAACACCACAGTTCAAAAGCATCAATTCTTCCCTGCTCAGCTTTCTTTATAGTCCAACTCTCACATCCATACATGACTACTGAAAAAACCATAGCTTTGACTAGACGGACATTTGTTGGCAAAGTAATGTTTCTGCTTTTTAATATGCTGTCTAGGTTGGTCATAACTTTTCTTCCAAGAAGCAAGCATCTTTTGGTTTCATGGCTGCAGTCACCACCTGCAGTGATTTTGGAGACCAAAAAGATAAAGTCTTTCGCTGTTTCCACTGTTTCCCCATCTATTTGCCATGAAGTGATGGGTCCAGACATCTTTTTTGGGTGTTAGTTCTAGAAGGTCTTGTAGGTCTTCATAGAACTATTCAACTTCAGCTTTTACACTATTACTGGTTGAGGCATAGACTTGGATTACTATGATATGGAATGGGTTGCCTTAGAAATGAAGAGAGCATTCTGTTGTCTTTGAGACTGCATCCAAGTACTGCATTCTGGACTCTTTTGTTGACTATGATGGCTACTCCATTTCTTCTAAGGGATTTCTGCCCACAGTAGTACATATAATGGTCACCTGAGTTAAATTCACCCATTCCAATCCAATTTAGTTCACTGATTCCAAAAATGTCGATGTTCACTCTTGCCATCTCCTTTGACCACTTCCAATTTGCCTTGATTCATGGACCTAACATTCCAGGTTCCTATGCAGTATTGCTCTTTACAGCATTGGACTTTACTTCCATCACCAGTCACATCCACAACTGGGCACTGTTTTTGCTTTGGCTCCATCTCTTCATTCTGGAGTTATTTATCCACTGATCTCCAGTAGCATATTGGGTACCTACCGACCTGGGAAGTTCATCTTTCAGTGTCCTATCTTTTTGCCTTTTCATACTTCATGGGGTCCTCAAGCCAAGAATACTGAAGTGGTTTACCATTTCCTTCTCTAGTGGACCACATTTTGTCAGAACCCTCCACCATTAACCATCCGTCTTGAGTGGCCCTACATGGCATGGCTCATAGTTTCATTGAGTTAGACAAGGCTGTGGTCTATATATGATCGGTTTGGTAAGTTTTCTGTGATTGTGGTTTTCATTTTGTCTGCCCTCTGATGGACAAGGATAAGAGGCTTATGGAAGCCTCCTGATGAGAGAGACTGAAGGGGAAACTGGGTTTTGTTCTGATGGGCAGGGCCATGCTCAGTAAATTTTTAATCCAATTTTATATTGATAAGTGGGGCTGTGTTCCCTCTGTGTTGCATGACCTGAGGCCAAACTATGGTGGAGGTATCTCAGAGCTATGGGGAACCTTAAAACTCCTTCAGTCCAATCTCCTTGATGAAAAAACCAAGGCTCAAAGAGATGAAAAGATATATTCAGTGTCACACAGCTGATTGCTGGTATGCGTACTTCAGTTCAGTTCAGTCACTCAGTCGTGTCCGACTCTCTGTGACTCCATGAACCACAGCATGCCAGGCCTCCCTGTCCATCACCAACTCCCAGAGCCCACCCAAACCCATGTCCATTGAGTCAGTGATACCATCCAACCATCTTATCCTCTGTCATCCCCTTCTCCTCCTGCCCTCAATCTTTCCCAGCATCAGGGTATTTTCAAATGAGTCAGTTCTTTGCATACTTAGTCATGTCCAACTCTTTGGGATCCCATGGACTATAGCCTGCTAGGTTCGTCTGGGGGATTCTCCAGGCAAGAATACTAGAGTAGGTTGCCATGACCTCCTTCAGGGGATCTTCCTGACCCAGGGATTGAAGCCATGGCTCCTAAGACTTCTGCACTGCAGGCAGATTTTTTACCCACTGAGCCATCTGGGAAGTACAGACAGTACTAATACATTAGTCTCCTAATCCACAGACAGTGTAGTCCTTGTATTCCTGCAACAAAGTGCAATTCTGAGAGAGCCTTACTTCTTGGAAGAATGAAGGCAGCATCTTATTTTCTCCTTGCTTCAAGGAGCCCTCTTTTTCCATTGAGATGCAAAGTCATAACTGGACAGGATTGTTCTAAGGCTCTTATAACAAAGCAGTACATGATTAGCCTCTTTAACTAGCCCCAGGCTATGCTCCTTTGACCTCAGGACTTCCCAGTGTTTTACACTGTGTTTGATACAACATATTCTATTCTCTTTGAAAAATCAGAGAACTCCATTTGGGACGTGACTCAGTGGAAAGTAATTATGAAAGAAAGGCTCTGTCCTTCACAGGCATGTGGAGTTGTACCCTTCTCTTCACTGTGGGACTCACTTTCCTGATCTGTAATATCAGCACACATTTCTCAGGTTCTTAGTTTGGTTAATTTGCCTTTGTTTCTTTAAGGATTAAATGAAACAAAAATGTACAAATTAGGTACATAATGAATTTTCATTGAATGAATGAAAGCAAAAAATTGAGTGCTGAAGAACTGATGCTTGTGAAAGCAAAAAATTGAGAGCTGAAGAATTGATGCTGTGGTGTTGGGGAAGACTCTTGAGAGTCCCTTGAACTGCGGGGAGATCCAACCAGTCCATCCTAAAGGAAATCAGTCCTGAATATGCATTAGAAGGACTAATGCTGAAGCTGAAGCTCCAATACTTTGGCCACCTGATGCGAAGTATTGACTCATTGGAAAGGACCCTGATGCTGGGAAAGATAGAAGGCAGGAGGAGAAGGGGATGACAGAGGATGAGATGATTGGATGGCATCACTGACTCGATGGACATGTGTTTGAGTAGCTCCGGGAGCTGGTGAAGGACAGGGAAGCCTGATGTGCTGTAGTCCATGTGGTCACAAAGAGTCAGACATGAACCACCTAAAAGTGACCTGGGGGCCTACCCCATTGCCTACTGAACACTGATATTAGGACATTTATAAATACTATTTATTTTGCCTTTTTGTTAGAACAGGCATTCATCTCCCTGTTGCTCACAGACCAAAGAGTAAAATGTTTCTCAAATGCATTGGCTTGTTTTTTAAAATATCTTAGTCTATTTGGTCTAGGACCCTAAATAATTTTTGCTTTCTCAAGCTTCAATGTGTTTGCAATACCTTCTCGGTCAGTGTCCTTCAAATAAATGTGCCATCAAGGTTGTTTATTGCTTTTCCAGGTTTCTAATAAAGACTTTAATCTGTGTGCACCATTTGTCACTGAAATTACTCCCTAACTATATACACTGATAAACCAGTTCTTTATTAGTGAAATCGCAGCCTGATGTATAAGTAGTCACATATTTTATTCTTTATCAAATGTTTTGTTACTATAGTTTCTGATATTCTAAAGATTTTGACCCTTAAAAATTATAGTTACATCATATGGTTAAATCTCATATATGCCTTCCTGAAAGAGCACAACTGCTGAAGTTAGGAGCCATGAGCTAATTTCTGTCATTGAGTGATTGTATGCATTTATTTTTCTTTACCTCTCCAGGCCTCAGTTCCCACAACTTCAAAATAAAGCTTTAAATTAGGTGATTTCTCTCTTTCCTTCCAGGCTTTTCAAAATCTATATATACATGTCATGAAGCGTATTCAAACTTGTCTTTAAAAAAAAAAGAACTTTAAAATTACATTGTTTAAACTGTTTAAAGGAAAAACATAAGAGATTTTGGAAAACAATTCTGAAAAAGTTTACATTAGAGGCTATTTGTATAAAATCAGAGATGGGCTCTAACTGCCAAAGGCATTACAGAAGTTAAAAAAAAAAAATACATACTGTTCTTATTTCAGTAATATCTAACATCTGTTAGCTCTTTGGCAATACTGCATGTTTAATGCCCAAATCGGTGGCACAGGTCAAAGTGAAGCAATTACCTCTCATAGGTTTGCTGTTAAAAGTTTTCTACTACTAACCACTCATCACACAGGATCACAGTCTGGGTCATCCTTGACCTGTGCTTTTTGCTTCCTCCATTCAATGAGCTGCCATGTTCCCACCTACCTGGAATCCTTCACTAATCCATCAATCCCAAGTCAATCACCCAAAGTCAGGCCTTATCAACTATCACTAGATTCTTTTGATCATTTAACAGCTATTCTTTATGCTTTCAAGGTCCTTCTGTTTTTAAATTTAACCAAAATTAGATATTCAAATTAATTTCCTTAATCTGATCATATTCTCTCAAGCACATACATTGGCTTTCTAACATCTACCAAATATGTTTTCAATCACTTGGTCTATTAAAAAAGTATCCTGAGATCCAATCTCAACCATCTCTCTGGATTATTTTTCTACCTGCTGCTTCAAATTCTATTCTTTCAAAGCCTAGTTTCAAGTCAATGTTTTCTTAAAACACCCCTTAGGCATTATAGAAATCGTCTGAACCCTCAAGTGACTCTGTCATAGCACTCATGCCTTTCTCGTACAAATTACAATTTCTTACATATTCACTAGACTACTCTTTCATTAAATGCAGGGATTGTTTCCTCCTTCAGTAATATAGTCTCTTTTATCACTTATTGAGTGATCATTATATGAATTTAGAATGAATAGATGGTCTGTCTCGTCCTTAAGGTAAAGTGGGAATATATTTCCCCTGAAGTGAAAATAGTGATATAATTATTTTTATAGTTCATATTTTAACTGAAAAATTAAAATTACAAGGTATGTTTCATTTAAATGACTCCTTTTAAAACCCCATGCAAGTTAAATTTCATCAGCTGTTTCCTTAGAGAGAAAAATATTCTTTAAGAAAGGCAGTTCAGTTTCAAAAAATGTGTTTTACTTATTTATTTCATATATGTGTTTCAGTACTTGTCTAAGTAGTGGTAACACGTGCTAAGTCCCTTTGTATGTATGTATGTAAGTCCCCATGTATGACTCTATGCAACTCTATGGACTGTAGCCTGCCAGGCTCTTCTGTCCAATGGGGTCTTCAGGCAAGGATATTGGAGTGGTTTGCCATGCCCTTCTCCAGGGGATCTTCCCAACTCAGGGATCAAACCTGCAACTCTTATGTCTTCTGCACTGGTAGGCAGGTTCTTTACCACTAGTGCTACCTGGAAGACCAAGTCGCTATAGTTTCCAAGTTTAATTCTAACCACAACTCATTGGCTTCGCTATGGAGTTTACCTCTTTTTTTGAAGCATGCACAAGATAATATCTATCCTTTCCAACTCAGTAAAAGTCACAAGAGTTTCTTTAGTTTTCAAATAAATATACTTTCCCATCCATCAGGTGGAAGAACAGGATTAAATATATATCAGAAGTAAATAACTCCATTAGTCACAAGAATAGACTCATCAATCAGCCTCTGAGGTCAAACATTTGACAAGTGGCAAAGAGTGCTTTCAAATATCACCTTCCAGAAATGAGGACCTCAAAAGAATTAACCGAGGTGCTATCAAGGGGACCACCAAATGAAATGGGGCAAAAGACTCCAGCTGCTCCAGTCAAGGTCGGAGGATGGACTCAGAACCAGAATGTACTTTCTTAATGTGGTCAGCTGACCTACACAGGTGAAACTAGTGAGTGGAAGATAAATACTGAACAGTTTCACAACATGTGCTACCTAAAGGTAATTCAAAAATATCAGAGCAGAGAACAGTATATAAATTTGCTATTATAAATACAGTCAGGATTCCCCTTGCTTTTTCTTTTTCTTTTTTTTTTAAAGAAAACTACAACATAGCAATGTAAAGTTGGGCCATACTCTTTTTTGCCATGTTATAAGGAGTTTTATCAGTCTTTCTAGAAACTTTTTTGGAAACAAATTGGAATTTTTCTATTTCCAAGAACATCTATTTCCATACAGTCTTAGCTTAATAAACAAAAGGAAATATATTTCCATTTGTTCTGTTTGAATTAGCACGTTTCCTAATCACATGGACAAAATGAGCTATGTCTCTGATACCAACTCTGACAACCTAGCTATGTCTCTGACAACAACTCCTGCTTTGTAGGCCTCAAGAAGCCCTCACTATTCACTGCTCTTACCAACAAACTTCTTTCTCTTGAGTATGAGAACTGGAGTAAATATAGCGACAGGCAGGGCTGTGCATCTTTGTTTTGTTCTTTGACTATGGACTGAATCCTTAACTCAGGCAGCTGGATGACAAACCTCTACAAAGAAACCCCTTCGGATAAATGGAAAAACCATTTAAGGTTTACACTCAAGGCAAATAGATTCAAAAAACCGCAAGGTTAACAAAAATTAGAAAGTCTCTTCATTTCAAATGGTCATTACCTCCTTGAGGATGTCTCTCTTCCCAGGTCCCTACCCTCCATAGACATATTCAGCCAAGTTAGCACTTAAATCATGCATAAGCAGCAGAAATAACACACTACTGGTTTCATATTTCTTTCTCCCAGAAAATAGTCTACATTTAATATATGACTTAACAATAAAGGCAAGGCTATCTCCCCATCACAATTCTCTGCCTAGTCCACAACCCTGAAGGTCTGCAACTTCTTCAGAAAGTGATCTTGTTTTCCACTTCAAGAGAACATTTCATCAGTCAGAATTTTAGATTGGGTTTTAATTTTAGGTAACTGAGCAGTTATAGCACTGCTAGAGTTATTCAATACACTTTAAGGGCCAACCCATATTCCTAGTAAGCAATGCACTGCTATCTGCCTAACAAGGATGGAGCGCAGGGAATAATGCATAAGTATTGGTGAATGATCTTGGTGGCCACAAACAAATGACAAGAGACATGCGCCTTCCTGAGAGGCAGAGAATTATGGAGGCAACATTGCATGACGAGATATGTAAGTAGAGTCTTGAAAGTTCAGGTGTAGATGAAAACCAAACGAGTAATGCACTTAGGAAAATTGCTTTCTACTGTCTGGATGTGAATTTATCATGAGGCATTGTTTTAAAGTAAAAAGCCTTACATATAAACCTGGACTAAGTGTTTTGTCCAAGGTGACACAATAAAGGAAGCAAGGCAGATAAAAATAGAACACTTGAAATCAGCCTACCGATCTAATCATCAGACACTTTGCAAGTTTATCTGAAGAGGTCCTAATGCAAAGTAGAACCTTTTGCATAGAGTGAGAGGTCAGCTGAAGAACTGAAGCAGCCCACTGGGCAGCAAGAGAAATGGAACTGATTGCTTCTATAAAGAGTGATACACTTTTATCAATAATGACACAGCAGAAGAAAAAACTTGCAATCCTATACATCATAAAAGTCGTTTCTCTGCTAAAATGCCTTTTGCTAATCATTACTAGATACTTAAGGTCACATGACATCTGACCCTCTTTAATCCTGGCATTTTGGCTTAAATATTAATGGGCATTTTCATTATGTCATTATCTGTACTTTAAAATTCATTTCTAGGATTTCTTTCACTTATTCAAAGTTTTAAAGAACACCTGCTATGTAGAAAGTGCTGTAAAGATGGAGTAGGGGATAAAAATAAGGAGGTCTATTTCTACCTGTCAAGGAAACTCAAGTTCTGGTGCTCATGGATGTCTAAGTAATCTTTCTGGAGACAGGTGGTGAGTGGTTTAAAATCGATGAAGATAGAATCACTGTGGGAATACAGCAGTAAGGGGGAAGAGTGATAGCCAGAAACCAGGCCATGAGAGCTGGTAACTCTGCAGGTGGATACAAGGAAACGATGAGGCAAAGAAAAGAATTCTGGGCAAAAGAAATAACATGAGCAAATGTACCTCTGCTTCAATTACTTCGATTTATTTGTCACACATTGATTTCCTTCTTTAGATATTTGTTTTTCACCTCAGTCCAGGCTTGATTCCTTATTGAGTCTTTGAACTTTATTAATCTCAACAATCACGTTTCTTGTCTGATGGTGATACTAAGGGGGCCTTCCCAATGTTGGTGAGAATTCAGTGATAAACTCCACACAAGGACTTTAATAGAAACTTGGCAAATTGAGTTCTGCATAGAATTATTACAGTTATTAATAATACTGTACTGAGTACAGTGGGTACAGAATATGAGTTAGATGAGGCCATCAACAGTCCTACTCATGGAGAAGCCAAACCATCACCAATCAAAGATGTTATCCCCAGTGGTCTCATATCCTTCAGAGTCCACAAATATTAGGTGGATTGGGTCACTGTTCTTTGAGAAGAAAGCTTTCAACCATTTAAAAAGAAGAGATTAGCTACAACTAGAAAGAGCTGCAGAGTGCAAGACTGTGAAGACATGGACAGCAAAGTGACACAGTGAGAATTTCTAGGGCAATAGAACATTAGAGGAGCACGGTGCTCAGGCCATTCACCTACATCAGTTTTGCTTGGTGTCAGCCCCCATAAGGCTGTTGTGAGGTGATGATCTACTAGATCAGAAGGAGACCTTCTAAAATCCATCCTATCAGTAACATGGATAGGAGAGCTGGGGCTACAGGTGAGGTGAATCGCATGATGGTGAGATATGCACCGTTTTTAGAACTTTTTTTTTTTTCCAGTTACATAAAGTAGAGCCTTGTTCAATTCAGTTGCTCAGTCATGTCCAACTCTTTGCAACCCATGAACCGCAGCATGCCAGGCCTCCCTGTCCATCACCAACTCCTGGAGTCCACCCAAACCCATGTCCATTGATTCAGTGATGCCATCCAACCATCTCATCTTCTGTTGTCCCCTTTTCCTCCTGCCGTCATTCTTTCCCAGCATCAGGGTCTTTTCAAATGAGTCAGCTCTTCACATCAGGTGGCCAAAGTATTGGAGTTTCAGCTTCAGCATCAGTCCTTCCAGTGAATATTCAGGACTGATTTCCTTTAGGATGGACTGGTTAGATCTCCTTGCAGTCTAAGGGACTCTCAAGAGTCTTCTCCAACACCACAGTTCAAAAGCATCAATTCTTCGGTGCTCAGCTTTCTTTATAGTCCAACTCTCACATCCATACATGACCACTGGAAAAACCACAGGTTATCATAAATGTTGGCTTTTAGATGATATGTTAAAACATGGAGTGTCTGGAATAGAAATATGTGAACTTACTTATTATTTCACAAGATCATTCTGGCCTTCTGCCTGTTTTGTATCACCTGCAGGCTAAGAATGTTTTCCATGTTTCTAAGTGGTTGACCAAAAAGAAATAAAATGAAGAATAATATTCCATGCATGTGGAAATAGTATGAAACTCAAATTTCAGTACTTTAGTCAAGGTGTTTTGGAATGCAGCCATGCTTATTCATTTGTCTATGGTCTATTGCTATTTTCACACAATCATAATAGAGAGGAGTAGTTGTGACAAAGATCACACGACCCCTAAAATCTAAAATATTTACTTTCAGGCCCTCTACAAACAAATTTGCCATCCATGGGCTAGACTATATGAGGCAAATGCAGAACCAGAGAGCAGCTATGAGGTACCATAACAATCAAAGTAAAAGATGATGGTAGCTGGGACCAGGTGATCAGTGGTAGTGGTGGCGAGAAACTGTCAGGTCCAGAATACATTTGGAAGTTTAGCCAAGTCCCTTTGCTAACAGAAGGCAAGCAGGTTGCAGGAGAAAGAGAGGTCAGGAAAATTCCAAGTTGCAGTAGCCCAATCCTGACTCCAAGTCTCCAAACCTCAGTACCACTCATTCAGGTGTTTCACAGATACTTTATTATTTCTTTTTAATGTGCCTTTAAACTTGTCTCTGGGTTCTCAGTTTCATCAATGTCTTCTACCTCAGTCTCCACTAGGAGAAGGCTCTTGACCTTGCTCGTCAATTTTCCTCCCAGATCAAGACTATATCTTTATCTCTTCATTTTTATATCTTTGTTTACAGACCAGAAAGTGGGGAGAAATACAAAATGAAAGCCAGACAGAAGATATTCAAAGGGAGTTCTAAGATTGTCCCTTTTTCTTTCTAGTCAATATTTACTTAGAAGCAGTGGTTCCTTAGCAACTCTGGCAATGAGAACTTTTATTCTGTCTTTATGAGAGAGATCCCAGAAACAGATGCCTAAATTGACAAGCTAGTTTTCTAGAACAAAACATCAAAAAATATGTTTCTAAGCAAGTAACAGTATTTTTAAACAACAGTCTAAGAGTACAAAATAACTGATATTTCATCCAATTTTGCCAAAGAGCAGACATGAGATTTTACTGAAGTTGTTAGAAGAGCTTATTAGAACTATGTTTTAGTGCTAAATTTATGACTTAATTTATAATATTCACCTATGATTTAAAAAGAATCTGAGATATACAGTTGTCATTAGGGCTCTGATTTTTTTGTTTGTTTCTATAACTTTGCTAGGCATCAGTCTCTTCATCCAAAGTGACATAGGTGGATTAAATTATCTCCAAGGTCCTTTTTATTTTCAGCATTTTGTGTTTGTGAATACCATTAGGGGTCTGCTACTATTCAAGAAGTTTAGGCAAGAGGATGTGAAATGCTAAATCCTTTGAGACAAAATTCAATTTCTTGCTTTTTAGGCTATCTATATGCCTCCCAACCCTGGCCTCCTGTTTCTGTCCCTACAATGTAGACTTTTTGCATAGAAACACTCTTTGTCAGGTCTTTTGTTCTTCTCTAGAATCAGAGGTCAGGTTTCTCAGCTTATAAGGTTATAACTATCCCAATTGGCAAAGGCCGTAGTGAACGCCAATTACTACACTTGCAGTTAGAAGCCAATTATTTTTTCCTTAAAATAACGTGTGTCCTGTAGTCAAACTGAAGAGTGCAGCTAGGTAATGGAAGCAGCCAGTTAAAGGTTGAGCAGGAGGTGAAAGATATTGTCAGAGGGGTGAGAGAAAGGTCAGGATATAGTATTCACTAAGAGAAATGGTCACAGAACTACAGAATGCTAGAGTTAAACAAGATCTTAGAGATCATGGTGTCAGAAATAATATCTTTGACCCTGACCTAGGCATTGGAAACAGGATGTACCCCACCAGCTGATGACTCAGGAATTCATATGGATCATATAATATCATTTCAATTTTACATTTATTCTGCAAGCAAGAATGTAATGGAAAAGCAAAAATAATAAAGCATGTTGGGAAAGTCAGACAAACCTAGAGATGAAGCCCAGGTTCACCATTTCTTAGATCTGGAATCTACAGCAATTTAAATACTTTCTCAAGATCCCTCATTTTCCATAGAAAAATGAGGATGACCATACCTACCTTAAGGGAACTATGAGGTTTATTGATGATGGAGGTAATCATCTGGTACTGAGAAGACACTTGAATAGTATCCTTTATGGTTGCTGCATGTAGTTATGTTTAAAGCATTCCTCCAATCTGCTCCCACTTATAATGCTTTCTACAGTTCTGTTCTCCAACCACCTCAAACTTTCTTGAACAGTTACTATATCTTCCTCAACCTGAGGGAGACCCCAAATCCTTAGACATTCTTTGTCTCCCAAAGGGTCAGGCTGGGAATTCAAAAGCTCTTAGGCATCCTTTGTCAACTGCCACCATTGCTCTCTGCCGCCATGTCTAAGAACTCACTTAACATACGGTGGACCTTCCTGGTAGTTGTACCCCATTATAGAATAAGGTACAAGTTTGCAGGAATCTGACTGCTGTGTGTGAGCATATGCATGTGATCTGCAGATGTACCATATGGTTATGTATCTGAGTGAGGAAGGAACCCTTGAACTTGACCTAGGTTCCCTGGTAAGGATTCCAAGGAAGAGCTAAGTCCATATCCTGTAAGCGGTTCAATTTTAACAATCCACACCCCACACCCCAAACCTCAGTAAGAACAGACTGGGGCACTTTATTTCTTGGTTGGTAATATGAGAGTAACAATTTCCTGCTATTCCCTCTTTCCTCTTTCAAGCAAGTAGGGGTAGAAAGGCAATAAATTAGACAACACCTAGTATATTTGACATAATTTGCTCAGTACAAGCACTCACATTCCAAGGATACCAAATTTCAGGGAGCACATCCACCTGCTGGGAATCCTATAAATTCGTGTCCTAGTCAGCCTCAGGGTGTGAAAAGAAGTCACTCCAACACCATGAGAACAACTTAAGATCTCCTTCAAGGAAGCCAGGAAAGGTGAGTTCACTGTCCTCTGGTGCTGCTGCACATATCAGTGATTAATCTAAGGGGAAAGGTCATCAGAAAATTTTTTTCTGCATCTATGCAAATGTCATGAAAATCCACGTGTCACATCTGCATTTGTCACAGGAGCCAGCATAATAGCATATTTAAAAGTCATGATGTCACTGCCATTAATCGGGCCCTGTGGTGCCAGGCTTCACTGTCACCTATTAATCACCAGTGTCTGCAGACGCGTGTATTTGGAGAGGCAAAGTTTAGATCCATAAAGCAAGATTTACTTTTGTCAAGCAGCATGACCGAAGATGTATGGCCATCTTGTTCTGCTTTGGAATCGCTTACTGCTGTGTCCTTAGGAAAGGCCTGGCATTTCCAAGCTGATATTTAAACAGCTATCCTGAAACAAAATGCAGTTTTAGAGGTTCTGAAAAAGCCACTGATGCATATCCCATGTCTTCTTTAAAGGATTGTAACTGGGATATGAGTAGGGGTTTGGTCTTGTTCTCTCTGAGTCAATGCTTCAGGACAGAGGACACTCCCCAGGTAGGTGAAGAAGCTGCCCAAGAGCCATCTGGAGTAAGGACCTTGGAACAAGCCCAACAGATTTCTTTCCATTGGGTCCTGCTACTCATCTGATTTATGAAAAAAGAAATTGCTGGGGATTTCTTGGTTCACAAATTGTAATGCAATCCTAAGATTGGTCACGTTAGAGAAGAGTCACAGAGGAGAATTAATTCAATGGTTGGAAAGGGAAATAAAGGCATAAAATGGAAGGGTGAAAACAAGTTTAAAGAAACAGGAAACCAAAAACTGAGGTGATGGACACAAATCATGAGAAAATAATTGAAAAGCTGATACAATGAAGTAGACTGCAAGGAGGAAAAAGAAATGGGTAGTGGATGAGGCAACAGTGGAAGGTCTGAAGGAAAACCATATGAAAGTATGGGGCTCTCAGGCAGGGACCGTCCAATCAGTGTAACTGCATGCATGCCCAGTCGTGGTCCGAGTCTTTGTGACTCCATGGACTGTAGCCCACCAGGCTCTTCAGTGGGATGGGATTTTCCAGGCAAGAATCCTGGAGTGGGTTGCCATTTTTTCCTCCAGGGAATCTTCCCAACCCAGGGATTGAACCTGCATCTCCTGCATTGGCAGGCAGATTCTTTACCACAGGAGTCACCTGGAAGCCCCCTGTCAACGTAGGGTACAACATTTTGCTGACTTCTTTTCCCTGGGAAGAGCCCTTGTCTTAGATTGAGCTGATCTGTTCAGATTTTGGCCTGGATTTAACACTGGACTGTATGCTTTGATCAGGCTTCTACATGTCTCAGCATGAATAAATAATATCACTTTCTACTTAGTCAATCTGCTAAGATTCTACAAATGCTTCATATGGATCACCTACATAATGCATTTCCCCCCATTAATGATACATGATTTAGAAAGTTCTCAGCATTTGAATGACTCCTATTATACATATAAAATCTTGAAAAGAAGTGAAAGACTCACTCACACAAGAATCTTCAAACTTGAGATTGAAACCCTAGAATCATCATAAAGACTCAACAGGGATTTAGGCATTATTCTTAACTCAAAAGAAGGAAATAAAGTTGGTAACCTGAGTCAACTACAAGAATTATTTTATATGCATCTATCATTTTAAGATTCCACCTTCTTTTCTCACTACAGCCCCTTCTCCCTAGAGTGTGACCACAAGGCCTTTCACATGCACCCAGTCCTTATCCATATATCCCAGGAATGCATGCACAGCCTCTCAGTGGAGACTGCGTGAGAAGCCACTACTGGTGGGTGATCAGAGTGCTCTCTCTCACGTCCTTACCATTTGCCTGCATCAAAAAGGAACAATGCAAAGCACTGTCCTTAAAAATGCTTTACACATTGCCTTTTGACCTAGAAATCTGTTTTGTCATTACTTTGCCTGAAGTTGCATTGTTTGGTTTGCTTCAAACCTCGGCTCAAGAAAGGTTTTTAGACAAGGAAACAGGAAAGGACCAGTACAGAGGAACTAATCAAGTTCCAACCACACTACTCACTGTACATCACTGCGATGAATGCAACATAGCCCCTGCTTTAAAAAAATACATACTCTTGGAACAGGTGGTAAATAGACCCCCAAACAAGAAAGGGCAGTAAATTATTAGAGTTCTATGTTAGAAGTCCATGAAAGCTACTAGAGACACATGAGAAAGCATTACTTCCATTATTTAAATGAAGTGGACCTGAAGGGGAGATTTGGAGGGACAAGGGCAAAGAACGGGAAAATTTAACACAGAACTTATTTTTGAGACAACAGTTCTAGAGGAAAAACATTTTGGAGGCTTTTGGTTTACTTATGGTGTATTAGCAAATGCTATTAAAAGGACCAATGCTTTTCAAAAATAACTCTGCCTTGAAGAAAAACAGATACTTATCAGACATTTGGTACTGAAATTTCAGCCAATGTCAGAGAGCTGGATAATTAAGATGCAAATAGCAGAATGTATGTTTCTCATTAGATTTTTAAAATCTGGAATAAATCCTATGGACAAATATTAAAGTCCATCTTAGAAATACACTGAATAAAGCAAATAGAGGATAAGTTTCTGATCTTTTCTACTATCCTAGAAGGGATGACATTAACAGTGGAGCATCCTTGTGATCTATAAATGGTGAACACAAATTTATGTATGGCAAAAACCATCACAATACTGTAAAATAATTATCCTCCAAATTATACAGAGTGAAGTAAGCCAGAAGGAAAAACACCAATACAGTATACTAACGCATATATATGGAATTTAGAAAGATGGTGACAATAACCCTGTGTACGAGACAGCAAAAGAGACACTGATGTATAGAACAGTCTTATGGACTCTGTGGGAGAGGGAGAGGGTGGGAAGATTTGGGAGAGTGGCATTGAAACATGTAAAATATCGTGTATGAAACAAGATGCCAGTCCAGGTTCGATGCATGATACTGGATGCTTGGGGCTAGTGCACTGGGACGACCCAGAGGGATGGTATGGGGAGGGAGGAGGGAGGAGGGTTTAGGATGGGGAACACATGTGTACCTGTGGTGGATTCATTTTGATATTTGGCAAAACTAATACAATTATGTAAAGTTTAAAAATAAAATAAAATTTAAAAAAAAAAAAAAGAAAAAAGAAAAAAAAATCTACTTGACAATTTCATAATTAAAAGGCTTAAAATAAAATTTTTGACCAGGCTGATAAAAAAATAAATAAATAAAATAAAATAAATAATTTTAAAAACAAGTTCTTATTTATAATTAGAAATTATTATTTTTTCTGGTTTTCTAGAAACAGTGTTTTATGTATCTCTACAAATTTCAATGGCTATAAGCATACATATTTTTTAAAATTCTGCAGTTTGTTTTTTTTTTTGCATGTATAGAAACTCAAGTCACTTCTATGATTAAAGTATAGAAAAGATGAATAAGCAACTTTTCTTCCATTTTTTTCCTCACATTGTCATGTAATTCTGTAAAGGATTGTGTTTTATATACTGAAACTGAACTTTGAGGTTCAAACTCAACCTTTCTGTTTCACCATCTAAGTGGATGATGGAATACATATAGCCAAGGGAGTGCTAATGATGAGAGCTGTAAAATCTCTGTGAAAACAAAGAATTAGACCCAATTTTTACCAGTATCTCTTCAGCACACACACATATCCTCCACAAATAAACACACACTCTGTTAATGAAATTGTGACTTAGTGGGTGAGATATTTCTCAACAAGGGAGACTCCATTCCGTAGGCCAGTCTGTTTTACTCCCAGACACCTCAAAAGGATCCTGAAACAACCTGCTTCTTGAGCAAATGGTTCCGTCCTCTCTTTGCTCTTTCTCCTTTTGTGAGGATGTCCTTTGCTGTCTCTCGCTATCTTAAGCTTTTCAGGCTGCTATAGCAAAACAAAGAATAGGTGACCTAAACAACAGACATTTATCTCTCAGAGTCTGGAGGCTGGGAAGTGCAAAGCTGAGTGCTGGTGGATCTGGTAGTGAATGAGAACCCACTTCCTACTTTGCAGATGGCCATCTTCCTGCTGCTTCCTTACATGGCCAAGGAATAGAGCCTCTCTCTGATGTCTCTCCTTCTGAGGACAGGGATACAATTCCCTGCTCCCCTCATGACTTATTATCTCCCAAAGGCCACCTCCAAATACCAACACACTGGCAATGAGGGCTTCAATATCTGATTTGAGTGGGGACTCAAACACCCAGTCCACAGCACCCCTCACTT
Source organism: Bos indicus (assembly GCF_029378745.1). Lineage (NCBI taxonomy): Eukaryota > Metazoa > Chordata > Mammalia > Artiodactyla > Bovidae > Bos > Bos indicus. The sequence goes on from NC_091760.1 coordinate 63,031,693, forward strand.
TCCCACCACAGTCTGTACTCCGAGATCAAGCAGGCACAGGGATCAGAGACAGGAGCTGGTCCATTTTCTCCAAGAACTAGGAGATTAGTGTCTTTAAAATGGCTCCAGCACATCGGCATGTGTTCAAATCACCTCCTGTCCTTGACTTCATACATTTGTTTCTAATCTATTTCTCTTATAAGAAAATAATCAAAGAGGGACATGTCCTGCCTCCTTTCTGCAGACTAGGCTGTCCAGACAGTCAGGGTCTTTGGTCTCCTCTCTCCAAGAGCAGCATTTGTGTTACTGTGTTTACCACTAGAGCGGAAGCTATTAAAACAGAAAGTGTTAGTCACTCAGTTGAGTCCAAGTCTTTGTTGGACTGTAGCCTGCCAGGCTCTTCTGTCCATGGGATTCTCTAGGCAAGAATACTGGAGTGGGTTGCCATTTCCTCCTCCAGGGGATCTTCCTGACCCAAGGATCAAACCTGGGTCTTCCAAATTGCAGGCAGATTCTTTACCATCTGAGCTACCAAGGTAGCCACCTTCAAAACAGAGCAACTCCTTAACTCACTTAATTTATAATGTTGAAGGGATGAAGAAAAACCTAAAATTATTTAACAAAGAACATAGAGAAAAGGCTAGTAACTCTTATTTAAATAACAAAACTATTAAATATTTTAATTAGATATACACATAGACACTAACTACTTTAAAAGTGGCAAGTGATTGAGTGGGTGATAGTCGCTCAGTCGTGTCCAACTCTGCTATACCATGGACTGCAGCCTTCCCGGCTCCTCCGTACATGGCATTCTCCAGGTAAGAATACTGGAGTGGGCTGCCATTTCCTTCTCCAAAAGTGGCAAAGCACTGAGAAAATAAGTTGGACTCTTGTCTTATTTCATAGGAAACTGCAAAGGAAAAAAAAAATAGTAAAAGCTATATTTGCAATGCCTTTCATAACAACACATGAGGTCACATTTTATCAGTGGAATTAGGTGCTATAAACAGGCCTCAAAGAGAAGACAACAGCATTAGACCTTTATGACTGACCAGGAACACACACGGTACCATTTTCTTTAAAAGAACAAAAAAAGAGACAATATTAGGAACTGAAGAGATGAAACAGTTTTCTAATAGCATCTGTGAGTGACTTGAGAACAGTTCAATGTTGTAGTTCAGCTATGGAAGGAGATGGGATAAAACTGAAATAAAATGAACCTTGCATTTATGACTGCTGACAGAGAATTAGACCAGAGGCATAAAAGAAAAGAAAAAGGTAATAAACGGTAGAACTGAAAAGGTTTTAGTGTAGATTCAATCCCAAATTATTAGAAAAAAAAGGTAACAAATATAAACACACCATTTCTTAGTGTACCACTCCAAATAATTCAAGAAAACTTTAGCTTTCCAGGGCTGGTTATGAAAATAGTGGCATCACTTCAACAAGACAAAGGTTTCATTTCACATATTCAATATATTTTAAAGGTACATAGAAAGCAAATTTTTTATTAATTCCACTTCTCCATTGATTTCTATTAAAATACAGCATATAAATAACACCATGAAAAGTATGTGAGGCTCACAGTAGGAGAAAAAATAAACATAAAATATAATAGTTATTTTGACATTGAACCTTTGTTAATATCTGTCTATCCAGCCTTGAGATCTTCCCATTCTCCTCTGTCAGAAGCTAATCAATCCTGTCACTAATCTACATCATTGGATTGAGCTGTCTACTTCCAGCTATGATAAAGTATCTTGTAACAGACTAACTATCCCCACTGTGAACAAATATAAAACCTGGATAAAATACAAAAAGTTAAGTAAATGGATCAGAGAGCAACTAAGGCAGCCATAATGTAATGATCCAAGATCCTGAGAAGAAAAACATATCAAGGAAAATTCAACTTTCTCCACTGTTCTTCCCCTCAAGGCACTGGCCAACTGGTAAACTGGGCAGGATTGAGAATGAAAACTGAAAGTAGGCGCTCAAAACTTTTGACAGGCTTACGATATCAAGGAGATGGAAGACAAAGTTCAGAATTACCAAGGCAGTCAGAGCACTAGGGGCTGAGATTGAAGGAAAAGGGGAACTACAGAGAAGGGAAGCCATCTGTATATACCACTTTTTCCTTTGAGTCATTTAAAAATTCAAAATTATACTAGGCAAGTGACCGAGAAACCATAAATAAATGCAACTAAGAGTCCACAACAGGCTTCCAAGGTGGTACTAGTGGTACAGAACCTTCTTTTCAATGTAGGAGACATAAGAAATGTGGGTTCAATCCCTGGGCCAGGAAGATCCCCATGGCAACCCAGTCCAGTATTCTTGCCTGGGAAATCTTGCTGGACAGAGGAGCCTGGTGGGCTACAGTCCATAGGGTCACAAAGAGTCAGACACGACTGAAGTGACTTAGCATGCATGCACATAAGAGTCTATAAAGTTAAGGAGAGCTTTCAACAGTCTCAAGGTAACGTGGAGACAAAAACTGGAGTTAAGTACCAGTCAAAGAGGGATCAGTAATCAATACCCTATGTTTTTTGTCAGGAGTTCTGAAAGTATACAGCTTAGTCACAAAGGCTGAAAATCAGCCTCAAGCCATCTTAGTGCCTTACTAGGTTAAGAAAGCTCTCTAATCCATGCATTCTCAACAAGGCTAATACTGTAAAACCAGTCAATCCTAAAGGAAATAAGTCCTGAATATTCATTGGAAGGACTGATGCTAAAGCTGAAACTCCAATACTTTGGCTATCTGATGCAAAGAACTGACTCCTTGGAGAAGACCCTGATGCTGGGAAAGATTGAAGGCAGGAGGAGAAGGGGACGACAGAAGATGAGATGGTTGGATGGCATCACCAACTCTGTGGACATGAGTTTCAGCAAGCTCTGGGAGTTGTTGTTGGACAGGGAATCCTGGTGTGCTGCAGTCCATGGGGTTGCAAAGAGTCAGACACGACTGAGTGACTGAACTAAACTGAACTGAAAGGAGTAAGACTGACGCTTTTGGTGGTAAGAGAAAATCTTAAATATTAGTTCACTTTCCTCCAAAACCCAACTCTATGCAATAAAATCTTATCCTTTAATATTCATTTTCTGTCATTTGGTTTTCTGGACTTTCACATGAATAATATTGACATTGAGTTCACAAAAGATACATAAAGTGAATGCAAGATCAGTAGTATAAAATTATGGTGACTAGATGGTTATAATTGGGGGATTTTCTCTTGATTGTTCAATACTGAAGTCATTTTAAGAAGAAGCTGGTATGTGCCTAAAACATGAGTACCTTATATAGGTTATTTTATGTTTGATCCTCAGTACATTTTTATGTGACATGCACTTTGAAAATTAAATAAAAATTGTTTATATTTTATTATTTATTTCTATAAAAATTATCCAACCATCATTAATTATGTCAAGGGCTTGAAAGAACAAATGCCAAGAATATTAGAATATCTATTAAAACTTATTTTCCCATATCATGCAAAAGCTAAAATTCAAATTTACTAAAATAGTGTTAAGAAATGAATGCTTTCAACTGTCTTAGTGAAGAAACACTAGCTTTAAATGATTTTTAAATATGATTATATTACTGTTATTATGCATTTACCTAAGCATCTAATTTGCATTTGTAATTTAATATATTAAAAGTTAAAAGTGTTAATGTTAAATTAATAACTTTTTAAATGTTAGCTCTTAATTTTTATTGTCATTTTCAGTTCTGTATATAATAAAATTAAGATATATACTTACTCTTTTTTTGTAAAAAACATAGATATACAGACATTCATATATATATACAGTCATGCATTGGAGAAGGAATGGCAACCCACTCCAGTGTTCTTGCCTGGAGAATCCCAGGAACAGGGGAGCCTCATGGGCTTCCGTCTATGGGGTCGCACAGAGTCGGACATGACTGAAGTGACTTAGCAGCAGCAGCATACAGTATATCTGAGTTATTACAATTTATGGGTGAGTAATTAGGAAACAAACTGTCTCTTATTAAGGAACTAGTTTAAAGTGTTTAAGAAACACTAGTTTGTCTTCCAGAGGAAAATTAACTTTTCCCTGAAGAAAGACAATTTTTTACCTCTCATCATCCAAAGCCTCCAGAAGTCACCACTCACAATGTCTGGCACTTAATAAAATATCACCAACTATGTCAGGAAACGGAAAGATAATATAGAAATAAAAAAGATACATGAACAGACAACAGAAACAGACTCACAGATGAAGAATAAAAGCTAGAGCTGTCAGGCATGGATTTAAATAACTATGACTAAAAATCAGTACGTAGATAACACAACAAAACGGAATTTCACCTGTGAAACAGAATTTTTAAACAATGAAACAGGAATTCTAGAACTAAAAAAGATTCAGTAACTGAAATTATGAGCTCAATATATGGCTAACAGCAGATGGAACTCCAGCATGTGAGTAATGGATAGAAAACAGAAACAGAAGCAATATTTGAAGAGATACCGGCAATGAACATTTCAAATCAGATCAAAACATCAAGCCTCTTTTTTAAGAAGCTATACAAATCCCAAGTAGGATAAATATAAAGAAAACAATACGTTGATGAGAGAACAGCAACATTACTTAAAACAAAAGGCAAAGAGAAGAGTTTAAAGAAGCCCAAAAGTGAGAGTGAAAGTGAAGTCGCTCAGTCGTGTCCAACACTTTGCGATCCCGTGGACTGTAGCCCACCAGGCTTCTCCGTCCATGGGATTCTCCAGACAAGAGTACTGGAGTGGGTTACCATTTCTTTCTCCAGGGGATCTTCCCGACCCAGGGATCGAACCCGGGTCTCCTGCATTGGAGGCAGACACTTTAACCTCTAAGCCACCAGGGAAGCCCAAAGAAGTCCAATGAAGGGATTGAAAAGATACACTGCATTTGAATGAATAACTATAAAAATGACTACTGGGGTTTTAACAAAAATTATGGAAGACAGGATAAATGTCTTTAGGTGCTACAGTAAAAGTAAACTTACTTTCTTCTGGAATTTTATGTATCTAAACTGAAAATGTCAATTATACCAAAATAGGTATAAATGGATACCATAGGAATATTAGAGGGTATTTTACAGTAGTTTTTATGCAGACAAGTAACTGTCAACTGAAACTACCTATAGACTGAATTCATGAAAAAGATAAATAAATAAACTGCCATCATCTACTTCCTGGCACACAGATTCAAACTCATCTATCTCAGTTTAAGTTATAACTTATTCTTGGCTTGATTCTCACGTACATCCCACTGGCTGATCCCTTAAATACCTTAGCAGTTTTAAGAACCCAGTATGTACCTGTCATTCAATTTATCTAAATACATTTTTAGTACTTTATGTTTTAAAAATCTCTTATAATAAGTCCACTAATTAGTAATGACAAAAGAATTGCATTATTGGTGGCACAACCACTCCTACCGACCCCTTTTTCAAAAACTCGGAGTGTTTATAGTTCCGACCTAGATTACCGCATTAGATTACTGTCTTATATTCTTCAAATATCTACCCCTCAGAGTCTCCTGAACAAACATTTGACATCATATCCTTCATGTTTAAATCATTGTCTTGGAATAAATTCCAAGTTCATTAATATAGCATAAAAGACCTTCATAATCAAAACTTTGATTAACTCACCATTTCCTTTCCTATAGTCTTTGAAGAGGCGTTTAATTACCCTATACACACCACCACACACACATATCTCCATACCCAGTTCATAAAGTTCTCACTACTTAGAATAGCTTTCCCTTCCTCTTTATAAGCTAAAGTACATTGATCCTTAAACAGTTAGTTTAGCTACCATACCTGGCATGCTGCAGTCCATGGGTTCGCAAAGTCAGACACAACTGAGCAACTGAACTGAACTGAACTGAAGCATGCTCAAGCATCCTATTCGGAAGCTGTAGACTGGGTTTTAGTGCTTTTCCTCCATGTTCTCTTTATACATGATATTGAATTTCTGATTACATACCTGTTCTCACTCCACAAGAATAAGATCTTTAGTTTAAGGGTACAGTACTCTTGCAGACAGTGGGCCCTCAATAAAATGAGGATAGCATAGCTTCCAAGAACATATAAAGTCTGAAATATAGGCTCATTGGCCAGCATAAATTTAAAATACTCACTGATATTTCAAAATTATCAAAATGCATTCTGAACTTAAACATCAAACAGTTCATCACATCAGGTATATTCTTCCCTGACTAGATTCTACAAGACAAAACACTCTATGGCAAAGACCAGTGTATGGTGAGCATCATCTGTTGCCAAATCATACCTGACTCAGTCATACTATGGATTCCAGCTGACAGAGGAAGGCAGGTGAAGGCTCTCATTCATTTGACAGTAAGCTCTTTGTGCCTTTTTTTTTTTCATTTTAAAAAACCTGACCTGCTTACCTAGGCCGTTTCCTTACCTGATAATTACATTTCCACAGGGACATTTGCACATCATTTATATTGATTATCTGGATTTGATGTTACCCTTTTAGTTTAAAACCTCAACTGCCATGACTTACAACTGTCATTCATAATCCTGTCCCTTATGGGAAACAACTGCCTCACACCCACAAGGAACCCAGGTTTTTATTTGTCCTTTGGCACAGCAGTATGCAATTTCACTTTCTGAGCCCAAGTACTATATCCTGACTTGTGGGAAGTTTATGAAAAGTAGGAAAGAGGTCTGTTTCCTGAATAAATGTAACCTTTCTTGATCAAAATCAATCTTGTTCAGGAATCTTCACTTGACACTGTCTGAATGGAGAAAAACAATAAAAATACTCTGAGAGTAAAAATCTAGTTTCTTTACACACAATGGAGGAAGAAAAAGGATGGAAGTAAAGGGAATAGAAGTGAAATCCTGAAGCAGTTTCTCATAAACATGGAACTATTTGGAGCCGCCAAAAGAACTATAGCATTGGTTTCATTTGCAAAGTTCACCTTTCCCTACTTGGGATACCCACTGTAAATGTGCTTCTACTGCTTCGTCAACTAATAGTGAGTGCCTTCTGAATTCTGGTACTGAAATTAGCCTAGTATTAGAAAGTCAAATAAATACACTGAAGGTGAGAGAATTTAGTTTTAAGTAATTTAATGAGCCATTTCAAGATGAATTCTTACTAATTTTACAAATTCAAAAATGTGTCATTTATTCATCCAATAAATATTCATTAATGATATATTTGAGACAAGATATTGGGGGTATAAAATGAACAAGATAAATGTTCCTCCCTCTTAGACATACAGATAACAAAAATAAGCAATAACAAAAAATTATGCAAGTGATAAGATAGGAAAAAAATGTAGCGTTCTGGGTACAAATATTGACAGCACATAATCTAGTCTAAGGGCTAGCATGGAAGTATTTCCTTGGAAAGAACTGAAGGATAGGGAGGAGAAAGTCAGTCTAATAGAATAACAGGAGGGGAGCATAAAAATTATATCTAATATTATAGATTAAATGGTATGACCAGGTAATCATAGTGATAATAATCAGAGTAATATATTAAAAAAAAAACTCTTACTAGAGAAACTTATCTGACAAGTGTTGGTTTACAATATTACTTCTCATCTATGCTCAGAGATAACTTGGATTTTTGCCCCAAAAGGGAGAACTGAGTTCTCATAATATGAAAATTATGATTCTGAGCATTGCTGAAGATAGGAGATTATGTGAGGGGAAATTCCATGATCTCAGCCAACACAAATGTTCAAGAATTCTAGCTATAAAAGGAATGCTAATCATTCTAATTATCCAGATGTTGTTACTTTGGATTTGAAAAAATAAAAAATAAAGAACGAGGAGGAGGAAGTTGGGGGCTACTAAAAGCCCTGATGTCACTGACAGCACAGCCTCTGTCATGGAAAATAACTAGACTAGGGAAGAATAAAATGGCCTGTCTTACTGCCTAACCTTTGTCCACTGAATGAAATGTTAGCTAATAGAAGCTGCTGTCATCTGCGGTGCAGAGTGGAGAGGGAGGGGAACGGGGCATATTTCAACTTACTTGTGAATCAGTACCATTAAGACGTGTCTGTCCTGGCTCTCAGCCCTCTTTTCAGCCTGGAATGAAAGTTGATGTGTATAAATCTTCCCTAATGGATAGGGCTGTCTCCACAGTTTGCCATGCTATTCCATGACAAGAGATCTAATGTCTTGTCTGACAAGAAAAAACAAAATCAGAACTCTCTGCTTCTTCAGCTTGACTTCCTGTCTCCTGATAATTTTGACTTCCTCTGCCTCAAGTCTCACTTGTAGACCCAGTTGAGACCCAATCATATCTACCATTTCAGTGTGAAAGGGAAAATGGGAGAAAAAAAATTCACCTGTTCCTTTCTTGAATATGTAGGGATTTGTCTAGATTAGGCTTGATGAAGGATGGACTGGGACAGTAGTTTTTAAAATTGTTTAAAGCCATATGACATGCCCTTTAAACAAAACTTTACGAGGAATCAGATCAGATCAGATCAGATCAGGCGCTCAGTCATGTCCAACTCTTTGCGACCCCATGAATCGCAGCACGCCAGGCCTCCCTGTCCATCACCAACTCCCGGAGTTCACTGAGACTCACGTCCATCGAGTCAGTGATGCCATCCAGCCATCTCATCCTGTTGTCCCCTTCTCCTCCTGCCCCCAATCCCTCCCAGCATCAGAGTCTTTTCCAATGAGTCAACTCTTCGCATGAGGTGGCCAAAGTACTGGAGTTTACGAGGAAGCCCATTCACAAAAAGATGAAGTGAGTCTGCGCTGGCTCAGCCCTTTCCCTTCTTTAGGGGCTCTACAGCATAAGGAGGCCCATCCTGCTCAAAGAGTGACAGTCCTGTGAATACGGTCTCAGATTCAATGCCTCTTACCCTTGCTTGCCTCAGTCACCACCAGTAACCTAGATCTCTCTGGACATTTGTTTTCACCCAGATCCAGCTCCCTATTTTTCTGCTCATCTCCAATTCAGAATCAATTCCCACCTCTTCACTCCCCCAACAATCTTTCTCCTGTTCATTTCTCAGAACATTCCCTTTACCACTTTACATTAGTTGACCCTAACCTAAATTCTCCTCTGAGAACAGAATTTATTTTCTAACCTTCTCAAGTAGTGACTGTGTTTTCTTACACACTCTATTATGTTAGGGTCAGAAAGTGAGGTTAGTGTCCCTCCTTGCTTCCCCTTGTGGCTTCCAGACTATTACCACCCCTCCCCTCACAAAAACCACTGCTCCTTTCAAATGCACATCATCTCGATAAATTACAGTCTCAGCCTATGTGCTGCAGTTGTCTCCTTATCTCTTGTCGCTTCATTTCCTCAAAAAACTTTACCATATAGCTCCTCTTCACCACAATGGTTGCCATTATTCACAGTGAGTTCAATGTCCACATTCATGAATCACTCAGTTTGCTTCTCCTTTCCTTCAGGTCTTCATTTTCCTCTATGGCCTCCCATCAATTCACGTACATGGTCAAGGACACCCTGTGCTCTTTGTGCTCATGAGAAACTCCATTTTCAGCATTCTGATATTTGACTACTAAACTCTTCCCCTGCCAATTTGCTCTGGTACTCCAGCTGCCACAAATCTTTGATTTCCAAGATATCCCATTTATCCTCCTCTGTCTTTACTTTCCTGTTTTTCTATGATTACTTATATTATTTCAGAAATGTTTGTAGCTTCCTCTGTTATAGTCACCTGGCAAAACTCCAGCTCTGACAGAAGTACACTCAATGCTTGGTATCTGTAGATTGGTTCTAGGAGCCACTGTGGATACCAAAACCCCAAACCGACTCATGCTCAACTCCCATAGTCAGCTCTCCATACGGTTTCACACCTGAGGATTCAGCTAACCATGGATGATGTAGTACGTGATGTAGAATTTACTGAAAGAAAAAACTCTATCCATGTTTAAGTGGACATGCATAGCTCAAACTCATGCTATTTGAGGGTCAATTGTATACAATTCACCTTTTCCATACTTGCATCTAAAAAGCTAAGCTGACTGGTTTCCTTTGAACTGTATGATCATGAACTTCAAATAGGAGCTCAATAGTGTCTGGCAATCCCAACGTAGTATACTAGAAAATTCACCCTTTTTTCTTCACCAAAAAAAAACAACTTTCATATATTCTTTTCTTTCCTCAAAACCCCTACATTCTCTTCTTCATTTTCAATTAATTGAAGATTTGTCCTTGGATTTCATTAGAGAAGACAAGGATAAATCACTGAAACAAACTTTATTCACTTTCTTGTCATCTATTTATTTATAAACCCACTGCAACTACACTTCTTGCTATTGCTACTACAGAGGAGGTGGTCCTCATTCCACCAAGGCCCACAGTTTCTGTGGATCCTATTCATTTTCACCATCTCACAGACAACCATCCTTCAGTTCTTCCCTCTCCCTCCAACCTACTTCCCAGCTTCAGTCACAGACACACTTCAAAGATCTGTGTACACATTTCCTCTAACTCCTTCCTTCATGTCTCAATGTACTCTAGACAAAGTACATTATAAATCAAAGTGCACCACCTTCTTTTTAAAGAAGATATACTGATGTATATACAGATTGTAAAGCTAAACATCAGAAAAGCTATAGTTCTCTCCAAGTGATGAGATTACACCTATTTATTTTTTCTTTATGCTTGAAGTCATTTCCTATATCTGTGTACATATACACACATAAATATTTAATAATAAAGATATTGCTGAAGCTGAATTCATATTTGCAAAGCAATTTCCTGAACATTTCGTGAATGCTTGTCATGCCAGTGATAACCAAGTTTCCAGATTTGCCTTATTGGGTACAGATCTTGGTACAGAGGTAAGCACCAATACTGTCTATTCCCACAATTCTAGCAGGATGCATTGCTAGCACTTTATTTAGTTATTTCATATCGTATTTCAGTGAGCTGCAATCCTGCATGCTAGTTTTCATTACTGCCATACTTGTGAGGCGATACAGCTGGCCCTCTCTGCTCAGAGGTTTCTACATTCCTGAATTCAACCAACCAACTACAGATCAAAAAACAAAAAGAGGCAAACAAACTATATATACACACACATATATGTGTGTGTGTGTGTGTATATATATATATATATATATAAATTCTAGAAAGTTTTGAAAAGCAAACATAAATTTGCTGATGCTGGCCACTATTTACATAGTGCTTACACTGTATTAGGTATTATAAGTAATCTAGAGATGATTTTCTTCACAGTCCAACCCTCACATCCATACATGACCAAGGGAAAAACCATAGCCTTGACTAGATGGACCTTTGTTGGCAAAGAAATGTCTCTGCTTTTCAATACGCTATCTAGGTTGGTCATAACTTTCCTTCCAAGGAGTAAGCGTCTTTTAATTTCATGGCTGCAAACACCATCTGCAGTGATTTTGGAGCTCCCAAAAATAAAGTCTGACACTGTTTCCTCATCTATTTCCCATGAAGTGATGGGACCAGATGCCATGATCTTAATTTTCTGAATGTTGAGCTTTAAGCCAACTTTTTCACTCTCCTTTTTCATTTTCATCAAGAGGCTTTTTAGTTCCTCTTCACTTTCTACCATAAGGACCGTGTCATCTGCATATCTGAGGTTATTGAAATTTCTCCTGGCAGTCTTGACTCCAGCTTGTGCTTCCTCCAGCTCAGCGTTTCTCATGAGGTACTCTGCATATAAGTTAAATAAGCAAGGTGACAATATACAGCCTTGACATACTCCTTTTCCTATTTGGAACCAGTCTGTTGTTCCATGTCCAGTTCTAACTGTTGCTTCCTGAACTGCATATAGGTTTCTCAAGAGGCAGGTCAGGTGGTCTGGTATTCCCATATCTTTCAGAATTTTCCACAGTTTATTGTGCTCCACACAGTCAAAGGCTTTGACATAGTCAATAAAGCTGAAGAAAGCTGAGTTTCGAAGAATTGATGCTTTTGAACTGTGGTGTTGGAGAAGACTCTTGAGAGTCCCTTGGACTGCAAGGAGATCCAACCAGTCCATTCTAAAGGAGACCAGTCCTGGGTATTCATTGGAAGGACTGATGCTGATGCTGAAACTCCAATATTTTGGCCACCTCATGCAGAGTTGACTCATTGGAAAAGACCCTGATGCTGGGAGGATTTGGGGGCAGGAGAAGAAGGGGAGAACAGAGGATGAGATGGCTGGATGGCATCACCGACTCAATGCACATGAGTTTAGGTGAACTCTGGGAGTTGGTGATGGACAGGGAGGCCTCGTGTGCTGTGATTCATGGGGTCACAAAGAGTTGGATACGACTGAGTGACTGAACTGAACTGAACTGAGACATGATTTTAAAATATCTAGAAATATGTGTGTAGGTTATATGCAAATACTATGCCATTTTACATGAGATACTTGGGCATCCGAGGATTTTGATATGGGGGTGGGGTCCTGGAGCCAATCCCCTGTGAATACTGGGTGACTTCTATAGTCTTTTAGAAAGTTCCTTTCTAAGATTTGTCATGCCCTGATAAGCAGGTTTAAAGAGTACATATATAAACCATACTCTTTGAGAGTAATGACATAAAAAAGTGTCAGTTGCTCAGTTGTGTCCAACTCTTTGCAACCCCATGGACTGTAGCCTGCCAGGGTCCTCTGTCCATGGGATTTCCCAGGCAAGAATACTGGAGTGGGTAGCCATTCCCTTCTCCAGGGAATCTTCCCAACCTGGGGATCAAACCCAGGTCTCCATCATTGCAGACAGATTCTTTACTGTCTAAGTCACTGGAGAAGCCCATAATAGCACAAAAGAAAGAAACCAAATGCATCATTAAAATATTAAAGACAGTGGAATTTTGTAAGGATAGGAATAGAATACAGGTAAGGAAGAGAAAATAAATCCCATGGAGGAAATAGATAAACAAAATAAATATGAAGGTTTTCTTTTAATTTCTTGGGTCATTGGTTGCAGAATAGTGGGGACATTTTCCTGCCTTAAATTTATGGCTGAGGTTGTTTGTAGCTCACAGATGATGATTTCTTCAAATGTGTCTGGCTATTTCTTGTCCTGTAATACTTTCATTTCTCTATACGGGAATGTCAAGCTGCTGTCATTCTTTAATTCGGATGCCTTTTGGGATGCCTCAGCTTCCTTCTCCACTCTGATTTTAATGCTTCCATGATTGGCCATTTCAGGCAGACAGCATGTTGTGAGATTTTTCACATCATAGCTCTATTAAATCAATCCTATTTGAACTCTTCCTTCTCACCACTTCACTGAAAATAACCTCCTGAGGACTGGAGGGTTTGAAAAGGGCAAAAAGCTTTAGTTATTGGTTTGCAGAAAACTTTGTGGGAAATGAAATATTAGACAGAACTACTTCTATTCACACGTCATGTTTACATGTTCATTTATGGCTACTTTCAGAGGTCATCGGGCATAATGACTAAAGAGGGAACTGACTAGAATGGAGAATAAATGGGAATACATTTTATAAAGAGAATAAGAGAAAGATACAACAAATGATTAATGATAACAGCAATAGAAATATAAAATTATATGTGGAAACCACTAAATGATTAGGATTCAAAACAGCAAATTCAAAAATCCCCACAAATGTTTATCACAGGATATAAACCCTGCAACTGAAGTAAGTAATTCTTTCCATTTCCCCTATCCTTTACCTGAACCTTACACATAAAAACAAAGGACTTTTATGGAATAGCAAGATATTTAAACAATTGGAACAGTTGCTTTCCAGAATCACCTGTCACAGGCAGCCCTCCATTTTAATCTACAAGACTCCCCTTGCCCAGTGAATACAAGTTGCGTTCAACCTAAACTCCCACACACATTGTTTGACAACAATAGTGATAATCCATATGACTGTAATGCATGTGCATGCATGCATAATCTTTTTAATAATGCCAAGAATAAGATTAATGTCACTTTTCAACCCCTCTATCAAAGCCTGCTTCTGCAATATGTGAGAAAACTTCAGTACATTTTTCACAGCCAAACACAGTGAACTAAAACTCCAAGTTTTAAAGGAAAGAATCCACGCTGCCCCCACAATCTTGACTCTTCCTAAGTCATTGGTCCTCCCCATCACTTATTTCTTTAGTTCTTATCATTCCCTCATTCCTCCCTACTTCTCTTCCCATTTGTTTTAAAAATCTTATTAGAAGAGAGTCCTTAATGCAATTATTAGTGTTTCACAGTTTATTTTACAATGTGTATGAATATCCTACCCCATATTATCCTCAGAACTCGATGAGGCAGACAGTCCTAAAATGATCCTAGCTTTCTGAACTAGACATATAAAGCTCAGAAAAGTAACTAGCCCAAGGATGTAGATACAACAAGTACACCCCAGTAAGTATCTTGAGCCATTTGAACACCTTTGGTGATGTGTGTTTGTCCTGATTAAGTCATCATGACCATACACATACTACACTACTTCAGTTATATACCCACTGTGGTAAGGGCTCTGCCTGTAGACCAACAATTGGGTCATTAGAACAAACAAGACATTAAATATAATCTAGGAAAAAAGTGGAAAGAAGAAAACATGTAGAGAAGGACAATATATAGCTTTGATGTTTACAAGCACAAACACTGGAAACTAAGATATGGAATATGTGATTCTTTGAAAGTGATTAAAAATATACTAATACAGAATTAGGTATTATTTTTTCCTTCAAATTGCACCTTAAATACTGCTATAGTTTCATAATGCATAAAATTAAGTAATGATCATTTAGCTTTGAAAGCTGGGATGCTATGTTAAATAATAAGTTTAATTTTTAAAATTTGATACATACACACTAGTCTCCTAGGCCAGAGCACTTGTATATGACTAAGAGTTTACTTACCCTCTTAGAAATATTACATGGGACTTTATAAATACCACTGGGCACAGCAACTACAACTGTAGGAACTGTGTTCTAGGGTGTCTGCCTTACAATCATGACCTTATTTTAACAGCAAACATTCTGGGTAAAGTATAAGGAGTGAGTGAGCAGAGAGTACACTGAAAATTCAGCAGATGTCCACAGCTAACTTAATGTCAGAGCAACCCCCACCAATTTATGATTTTCACAATGACTAGCCTTTCATTTTTGATCAGATTCTTTTGCAAGTTAGGAGATCATGTAAGGACAGAACATTCAGGGCATTGTCAGGTCATTCATACTAGAAAAATATGATTTAGCAGAAAGAAAATTAGATGTGATATCAAAAGACCCTTTGTTCTAGTCCTAGTCTGACTCTAAACTGTTCATCATCTCTGAAATAAGGGAATCATTAACTCCTATCTAGCTTCTGTAGCTTTTGTGATGTGAGTGATACATTTGTCAGTTCAATTTTTAGGTCTCTTCTGAAGCCAGGGTTTCCTTGGTGGCTCAGATGGTAAAGTGTCTGCCTGCGATGCAGGAGACCCAGGTTCAATCCCTGGGTTGGGAAGATCCCCTGGAGAAGGAAATGGCAACCCATTCTAGTACTATTGCCTGGAAAAGTCCATGGACTGAGGATCCTGGTAGGCTACAGTCCATGGGGTCGCAAAGAGTCGGACACAACTGAGAGACTTCACTTCACTTCTGAAGCCAGCAGAATCTGGGTGGGTGTGGTGGTGCTGTGGGAGGGACTCATGGGAGAACATGCATTAATTGAAAAAAGTCAAGAGGAAAAAGAAGCAAAGCAAAACTGAACTGCTCTCAAATACCAAGTATGAGGGGCTTTCTCTTTTCAAGTGTTGTTTATTGCTTATAGTTTTCAGCTACACAAAAATCCAGGATAGGGAAGATTAAAAAAAAAAAATTTCCATTATAATTATACCAAGTTATTTTTCACTATGATAACTATATAAAAACAATAATTTTTAAAACATATATCCTGTGTAACAGTAATTACAAATATGATTGCATTTCTTAATGACATTTAAGTCAATTTAAATCAATTTATTTACACAAGTACCCAATGCTATTTTTAAGTAATTAAGAAGATCCATGAAGCACAAAAGAATAAAAATATTACTGTTGATGTTTCACATAGAACTATTAAGAGATATATGAAATGGGACTAGATTTTTTTTTTCCCCAAAGATCTGGAAACTCAGTTGCTTCAAGACAGAATATCTACTTAACCCTGTAAACATCCTCAAAGGAAAACTATCAAGAACACCATCTTGTGATCTTGAATTATTTTCCTTTCACATGCTATGTAATCAGTGAAGGTATGTTAAATGTTTATTTTTAAGTTCTAGTTCCAAACATGATTGCTTTAATTCAAAAAGGCAAATAAGTTGACAATCCATGAGAATGGATATGATCATAGTCCTTCAATAGAATGGAATATTGGTAAATATTTTGGTCCACGGTGCGTGCCTGAGTGCCCATTGTGTCTGACTCTTTGTGACCACGTGGCTACAGCCTGCCGGGCTCCTCTGTCCACTGGATTATCCAGGCAAGAATACTGGAGTGGGTTGTCATTTCCTCCTCCAGAGGATCTTCCTGACCCAGGGATAAAACCCATGTCTCCTGCATCTCCTGCACTGGCAGGTGGATTCTTTACCACTGAGCCACCTGGGAAGCCCTACTTTGGTCCATAAGCCATAGGAAGTGAGATTTATTGCTAGGACTGGTTGACTGGGTCACTCAGAAGACTGACAATAAGGCAACATTGTCCAAAAGAAATATAATGTGCTTTATGTATATAGTTTTAGCTTTTCTAGTTAAAATCTAAAAATGTAAAAGAAAGGGAATTTTAATAATATATTGGATTTAACACAACTTATCTGAAGTACTACCGTTTCAACATATAATCAATTTAAAAATTATCAGTAGTGTACTTTTTATTTATTTCATAATAAGTTTTTGAAATGTGGTATATATTTTATACTTATAGTACATCTCAACTTGGATATTAACTGTTCATTGAGAATACCTGGTGTATTTTACAGTTGATAAAATTTACAGTTGATAAAATTTACAGTTGAAAAAGTACATTCACATATCTAAAATGTTCTAGCATAATTTCAAGTTTTCCAACAACAGAATCAACTGAAAGCTTTAAAAATTTAACTTAAAATTAACCTAAATTAAGAATCCAATTCCTCAATCCTAGTAGCAACATTTCAATTATTTAATAGTCACATGTGACTAGAGGCTATAGTATTGAAAATGCAGCTGTAGAATACAGAGATGGGTGGTAATGTCAAAGAGTGGTGCTGATAAAAATTCTAGAGGATGTTGATAATTTAATGTCTGTGAGGCATATTATTTACAAGATATTATATCCTGTGTTTTCCTTTCCCTAACCTACATATTAGTTTCCTGATGCTGCTATAACAAATTACCACAGACTTGGTGGCTTAAAACACTAGAAACTTATTCTGGCCTGCAAAACTGATTGAGAAGCCTAGACTGAGCAGGGCACCCTGTCTGGGACTCCAGGGAAGAATTCTTCCCTGCCTTTTCCAGCTTCTGGTGGAGGAGGCTGGCATTGCTGGGCTTGGGGCCCCACCACTCCCCTCTGTCTCTGTCTTCACACTGCCTTCTCAGCATGTGTCTGTTACAGCTCTTTGCCTTTGTCTTACAAGGACACGCGTAAATAGCTGCTGGTGCTTGTGATGGCATTTAGGACCCACCAGAATAAACCAGAGCAATTCCCTCATTTCAAGATCCTTAACTTCATTACATCTTCAAAGACTCTTTTTCCAAATATTAATACAAGAAGATTTACCAATTTCAGGAATTAGAACTTGCTGTCTTTGGGTGATCATTATTTGACCCACTAAAACGTGTAAAATTCTATTTTCCCCGAGTCTTATAACATGAAGATCTATAACTTTGGCAGAGGAATCTCATTCTATCTGAACAACAAATTCATTCAGTTCAGTTCAGTCGCTCAGTTGTGTCCGACTCTTTGCGACTCCCTGGACTGCAGCATGCCAGGCTTCCCTGTCCATCACCAACTCCCGGAGCTTGCTCAAACTCATGTCCATCGAGTCAGAGATGCCATCCAACCATCTCATCCTCTGTCATCCGCTTCTTCTCCTGCCTTCAATATTTCCCAGCATCAAGGTCTTTTCCAGTGAGTCAGTTCTTTGCATCAGGTGGCCAAAGTATTGGAGTTTCACCTTCAGCATCAGTCCTTACAATGAATATTCAGAACTGATTTCCTTCAGGAAGAACTGGTTGGATCTCCTTGCAGTCCAAGGGACTCTCAAGAGTCTTCTCCAACACCACAGTTCAAAAGCATCAAATCTTTGGTGTTCAGCTTTCTTTATAGTTCAACTCTCACATCTATACATGATTACTGGAAAAACCATAGCTTTGACTAAATGGACCTTTGTTGGCAAAGTAATGTCTCTGCTTTTTAATATGCTGTCTAGGTTGGTCACAGCTTTTCTTCTAAGGAGCAAGTGTCTTTTAATTTCATGGCTGCAGTCACCGTCTGCAGATATTTTGGAGCCCAAGAAAATAAAATCTCTCACTGTTTCCATTGTTTCCCCATCTATTTGCCATGAAGTGATGGGACCAGACGCCATGATCTTAGTTTCCTTAATGTTGAGTTTTAAGCCAACTTTTTCACTCTCATCTTTCACTTTTATCAAGAGGTTCTTTAGTTCTTTTTCACTTTCTACCATAAGAATGGTGTCATCTGCATACGGGTTATTGATATTTCTCCCATCAATCTTGATTCCAGCTTGTGCTTCATCCAGCCTGGCATTTCTCATGATGTATTCTGCGTATCAGTTAAATAAGCAAGGTGACAATATGCAGCCTTGATGTACTCCTTTCCTGATTTGGAACCAGTTTGTTGATCCACGTCCAGTTCTAACTGTTGCTTCTTGACCTGCATATAGATTCCTCAGGAGGCATTCAAACGCAAACAAATCCAGGACCACTAGCATTTCTGTTTCTAAAGTGTGGTGTCAGAGTAACTAGAGGGATCCTCAGCCAGCAGGGAACTGTAAGCAGCATGATGACTGATGGAACAATAAGAGCGATATAAGTCGATACCCTAATTAACACACAAACACCTCCATAAACACACACGTGCACATGCATCCTTCCACCTTCCTTTCAAGTTATTTCTTGGCAGAAGCCAAGATCTTTCAATATAATCCTGTGGAGATGCAGCTGCCATCGCACAGTGTTAAATGGTCTAGGGTACAGAATGCTCCAAAATGAAAATTATAAACTACTGAAGGAGCCATCACAGAGAAACACAGATGCTCTTAAAAGGAAGAGATGAGCAAATGGTTTATAAGCATAATTGCACAACTTCCAGTATTCTAGAAATATAGTTATGATGGTCTGCCTATATGTTCATACTGTAATTTAAAAGATATTGACTATAAGATAAATACTTACACACAGTTTTAAAAGGTGAAGTTTGAATGTAAACATGGGCCTGGCAGAGGAAAAAAAATGAAAAGATTTTCCCATATGGTTCCTTTATCTTCACAGAAATTGATGGATAAGACTAAGGGTTCAGAAGAATTCTGAGTGAAGCTGAGAAGGCATCTTCTGTCTCTATGAAGAATGTCATCTGATTTATTATCAGACAGCTAGAGGTAAGTAAGAAGATCATAGACTCCAAATAATAGCATATTGATAGTTCTACTTAAAAAGAAGAAAAGGGAGAATATCACTTATTTTATTATGGAAATGAAGCAGTTAGTAGATTACTGAAAGTGAAAGTCACTCAGTCATGTCCAACTCTTTGCGACCCCAGGGACTATACAGTCCATGGAATTCTCCAGGCCAGAATACTGAAGTGGGTAGCCTTTCCCTTTTCCAGAGGATCTTCCCAATCCAGGTTTTGAACCGGGTCTCCAGCATTGCAGGTGGATTCTTTACCACAAGGGAAGCTTAGTAGATATCTACATAATCCTTTTTTGAATTAATGAGAGGAAATGTGCTCAGAAGAAAAATACACTTTAGTTTCTTTTTTTTTTTTTCCCTGAAGGATGGAACTTTTAATAATCGTAACATTTTAGCCTCAGTTTCTAGTATATTCTGAATCAGGCCATCATTCCTCTAAATGGAAAGCAAGGAAATGCTATTCAAAGTGTTAAAACGGGTGACAGATAAGCACATTAGTTGTCAGTTATTGTTTAGAGTTTCCTAGAAGTCCTAGTATTATCCAATTCAGAAGGGGGAAATATAAGACCTTCAAGGAAAAAAAAAAAAAAACTGCTGAGTTTCCATCAAGTCAATACAGCAAACATATAATGAACACAGGGTTGGTGGGCGATTCCACAGCCTATGGAAAAGCCATTTCCCCACAATGGTTAAGGTTATTAAAACACATCAGAGCCTCTGGTAGTCCCCGAATCTGCTGCAGTCTTGAGTCACTGATGAAAACAATTTCACCCTCAAAACAGCTTTCTCTCTCCCTGCTTCTCCCCCCGACACGTAGCATTCCTACTGTGGCGTATCCTTTCCTGACTTCAGAGGAAGTTCACAATAAGACTGCAAACAAGTGTTGGTAATTGGACTATTACAGGCTTCCATGGATAATCTGGGTAATTCTCAGCATTGTCACCGAATGGCTCTGCAGTCTGTAAGGAAGCTAAAAGTAAGCCAAGCTCGTAGATGGATTTTGAGATGGTTTCTATTTTAAAATGCAGCCAACCACCACCAGATTGGCCCTAATTGCTTCTCTTGTTGGCAATATCAGCAGAGAAGACAAGGGCTGAGTGAGGCAGGGAGACTGAGTCCTGCTCATTAATAGCTCAGCCTCTGTGGGTCGGAGCCCAAGCACCTGGGGGAATGAAGCCCACAGCCTGGGCCCTGGTAGCACTACCTGGCTTATGGATAAATGAGACGCCAACCCAGGACTTTCAATTTAGCATCCTCACTGGAATAACCTGAATTGATTAAATGAGAATCACAACAAAGAGGACAGAGGAGAGGCGACAGGACTGAGGGGACACTCTTTGGTTAAGAGAGCTGAGCAACTGCAACTCAGGAGCTCAGAGAGTTTTACTCTGTTGGAAAATGTGAAATCTTTGTTCTCATCACCTCTGAGCTGTCATGGGGCTGCTTTGGATATGTTCTGCCTTTACTTTTCCCAACATAAAAATGGTATTGACTAATGAGGTGGCATACTCAATTCCATTGTGTTTCACAATGATCTTCCCAGGGCAGTCTCACAGTCTTCAATTTATGGTTCTGTTTCTCCCATGGATTCTGACAGTCTCCAACTTCTATCATAATTTTTATATTTGCTTTTGTTGATTGACAGAAATGAAACCAAGTGAAAGGAATCCAAATAAACCTATTTTGGGTCACTTCAATGACTACTTTATACCTCAATTTTGTGAATGCTTTTTCAGGCATATATATATATATATATGTATATATATATATATATATATATTGTTGTTGTTGTTGTTGTTTACCTTTTTTAACTTCACAAAAGTCAAATAATATTGTAGGGCACTGATGGAAACAGGTTTCCCAATAGTACAGACAGATAAATAGAACTCATTCTTGGATGATCCTAAAGTTGTAGTTTTAGGCTGTGTGAAAGTATTTTCCAAATTTTTCATGTAAAATGATTTTAAATACACATATGTGAGCACCTCCATGATGGAGTAAAATAAGCATAGGACTCTCTCTAAAGAAAGAAGCAATGGGAAAGAATCTCTTACTAGATGGAGAAGTAAATCAAAAGATGAAAGTACTTATTACATAGATAAAATTCACAGGTACTCCTAGCTTTTTTTCCCCTCACTCTCAAATTACACTCATATACATTTATATTACTTATGTACCTAAAATAGGCACATAGAATTTTTGCCTGGTAAGATATGTAACCCTTGAGACTGGAGTTTCCCAAAGCAGCCCCTCTTCTCTTCCTTCTTCCCTCTCACTTCCTCCCTCCCTGTCTCTACCTCTTCTCTTACCCCTCCTTCTGTATGTGAATGTACATGCAGGTTTCCATATATGCACCCAAAGTTATGTTCTACTATAGAAATGGAAGCTACAAAATAAGCAACAAAGTTTAATTATAGATGTTATTTGCAGAAATCCCACTATGTGGTAGAAAGCATAAATGATTTCCTTATGCATGTTGATGCATAAGGAAATCATGCATTTTATCTTCTCAGCAACCTTCTAAATATGTATTATTTTTACTGATAAGGAGGTAGATACTGAAAGAAGTTAAATGACTTGCCAAACAACACATAAAATTGCTAGTGAGATCAGTTCTTTCAAACATCAATGTTTGGTGTCTTCCACGCTTAGCTCCAATACACTGTAAACAATCTCTTCTAAGTTTACTAAAAAGAACATTCTATAGAACTATGGATACTTTATCTAATAGTGTAACTTCCTATTCACTACAACAGAGTAGATTAGCTTAAAGGCTCACTGAGCTAGATGACAATATCTATACGAGAATAGCAAACACCATGATGCTTCATAAAGTATGATCCAAATACCACCCACAGCAAAATTACCTGGGATGATGATGGAAATTCTGATTCCTAGCCCAAGCCCTATTCAGCAGGTGTTTTAGAACAGACTTATTTTTAAAATCTGTCCATGGTGCACTCATGGCTTGCCTTTTCAGCTTTCAAATAAGCCAGTACCCTTTTTGTTTTAATTTGGATCAAAGTTGGTTTAGACATCTCCATTAATATGGAAAAAGCATTCTAATTCATCTTTTTGTCAGGAGCTTCATAAATAAAAGCAGGAATAATACAAAAAGCAAATGTCCTGGGATGTCAGAAATGGCAGTCTATTGTTTAAAAATTCATGCATGTTTTCCAAAAAAATAATTAAAATGTACCAGAAGATGCAAAATAAAGACCTACAAGCGATGGGAGAGAACTGGAAGATGAAGGTTTGTCTTGAAGTGAAGGGAGGATGAGGAAAGTGAGGGAAACATGGAAACAGAGCTGAGAGAGGAAACGGCAGAAGGACCTTCTGGATAAAATCATCACAGGGCAGAAGAGGCTCTGGATACTGGGATTAAAAACCTTCCACTATCAGAAAGTCACAAGACTAGACCTCTAGGAATCTTAAATAAGTCCCATCCTGTCATGTACCATCATTTATGACTTTTTTCCTGGAACCCTAGTAACTCAATCACATTTGTTCTTCGTGCTATGCTAGAAGGTGCAGTGTTATGTCAAATGAAAAAGGGACACAAAAATAAACAAGACCCCATGGAATTCCCTCATCCTTTACCTGATTATAAACCTGTACAGGTAAAGAGTAAACCATCCTATCTTTTTTTTTTTTTTTTTTTTTTAAATTTTATTTTATTTTTAAACTTTACATAATTGTATTAGTTACATCCTATCTTACAAACAGAAAAAAGTTGAAGAGGCAAATTAAAGGGGAGTTCTTGACAGATTATTTGATATATTTCTGAGCAACTAAAATAATGAAAAGGAATTTTCTTTTAGGTAGGTGTTGATAGCTTTTTCAATGTCAAGGTGCAAACCATGGCTGTGGAACTGAAAAGGATAACCAAGGAGTGCTCTCTCAAAGAGGGGAAGGGACGGAAGAGGCTACTCAGATTGGAAAAGGGCTATGATGTAACAAAGGAGAAGACTTGACTCTAACCCAAAGGCCCTGAGGTGGGAAGAAGTAGAAAAGATCAGCATTCCAGTAATGTTAGAAGCTTCAGAGTGGGGAGAAGGGCAGTGATAACTGTCCACAAAATTGAAGGATTTCTCTGGGGGATGGTTTTCCAGGCTTCCAATATTCAGTATATAGAAAGTGCCAGAGCTGGTCAAGAAAAAAGTATTTCAGAATGGGTTCCACCAGTTACAGCAGTGACCAAGAAGGGCTAAAAAGGTTAAAAGTCCATCCCAAATTCTCTAGAATTCCTTAAAACACAGGAATTGTATAAAAATTGATGAAAGGGAACCTTCTTCCATAACCGATTGAAGAAATAAAGACCCTGTCATTACAATTTGCCATGATAGAACAAATCTACCTTCTCCTGAGAATTGATCCTTGACACTCATGACCCTAATGTTTTTACCTTTTATCCTGAGTTTTATCTTTTGCAGACTTGATACTTGCTTGATCCTGGTACTACAGACCTGAATTAAAGTCCAACCCAAACATGAATGCTTCTTATCTGCAAACTTATTCCAAAAACTATTCCTTGGTCTGCTTTGATCTTCAGCTTTGCACAAACCTAGGGTCTGATGCTTTGGAAGTAACACAGAACTCTGCATTTACTCAAATGTCTCCTGCTGACAACTGTTCCATTTAATCAATGCAGTTGAACTCTCCTTGATCCCATGCCAAGATCATGCCCTGGCCCCTGTGTCTCCCTCAATAATCTTTTTCTTTTGTTGCCCTCCCCTGGAAATTCTTCCACTGCCTCATTACTCTAATATTTTCAGTAGTTGAGACAGCACAGACATTTGGCTGAAAAGAATTAGAGATACAGGAGAGTATTTGTAAACCAGAAGAATCAAGGGGTTTGGGGAAGAGAAAGGCCAGAATGCTGACGTCAAACTCACATTGCCTGGGATCGGCCCTGCATACCAGCAAATGTGTTAACCTCTGAAAAAGCTGTACCTGGGGATTGGGTTTTTTTTCCCCCCATATACATCTGACAAAGATAGTTTTTCCCTCTGTGTAGTTGGCAGAGATAGTGGAAAGATTTTATAAAAATATTTGTTTCACCAGTTTGACTAATAAAGTTATCACCATTGTGAAGCTGAAGAAATATTAAAAAAAATACAGATAATGCCTTTCCCATAAAGCTCAAATATGACAGGTCTCATGGGAAGAAAGAATTTCATAAACAATTTTTTAAATGAAAATGATCAATGCAAACTTATGTGATATAAAGCCCATGGTTAAGTCTGTGAAGACTTGTCTGTGATAGCTGGGGCGAAAAAAAAAAAAAAAAAATTAAACCTGTGACCTGCTTCTGTGTGGGGGTGAGGCAGTCCTTTTAATTTATTTTTTTTTAGAGTGCGATAGCATCTCTTTAGATGGGAGATATGATGAAATCACAGGAGAGACTGTTCTCTGTGACTTCAAGGTTAATAAGAGGAAAGCTTGGCAATGACAGGGCCAGCAGAGAGGGAGAAAATCCTCCCTTTAAAGCTACAGATCGAAGGGTTGGAATGATATCTAGGTGACATTTCACCACTGATGTTCCTGATTAATTATCAACAAATCAAAAGAATATCAGTGTAAGAATGGGGAGCTCTAGACAGCTAAAAGGAACATCACCTCATTAAATCTTTGGGATACAGCTTCTCTCAAGTCATTTCAGAGATAGGAAAAATGATCTCAAGTGAAAATCAGGAAGAAATTACATTAAATTCTTAGCATCAGTGTGATTTCAAAAGCGTGCACTGCAGTAGTAGCATTTGCCAGACTACTTGAAACACATGTTCCAAAAACATGCATTATAAGTTAATCAAACATTTATGGCAGGATTGTTTATAATAAAGCAAAATTAGAAGAGTCAACATGTCAATCAGTAGATTTGCTAAATAAAATATGTTATTTTCATATGTTAGAAATTAACTGTAATAAAGAATGAACCTCATCTATTTGCAACATTTACATAGCTCCTATAGTACGCCAGTCACTGTTCTAAGTGGTTTACTCATGTTAATTCACTTAATTGTCACAAAAAACCTGTGAGGTAGATTCTATTACATCCCAATTTTACAGATGAAGAACTGGGGAATATAGAGACATTAACAGTCTGTGCAAAGCCACACCCAGACAGTATGGCTCCACAATCCAGGCTCTTAACACTGTGCTTTATTTTCTCTATTCCATCTCAAAAACTTGTAGACTTTAAAAAATAATAATTTGCTATATGAAAGACAAACTGAAAGCCACATTAGGAAAAAAAATATCACAATATCTTACTATATTATGCTCTGCTATAGATATTTATTGGAAGTGATGTATATGTGTGTGTGTAAATATGTGTGTATGTATGTATTCACACACGTGTATACACACATACAACACACCCACACATGTCTAGGTATACTTTTATATTTGCATATTTATGTGTATATATGCCTGCATATATCTATGTGTATATGTGTGATGTATATCTATGTTTATGCATATATTGAATTGGCCAAAAAGTTCTTTCAGGTTTTTCTATAAGATATTATGGAGAAACCCAAATGAACTTTTTGGTCATTACAATGTATTTAGGCTGGGATTCTGATAAAGCGATTTTATCTTTCCCTTTAATAGTCTAACTTCTAAAATAAGAATACACATATGTACCTTTGATATAATTAGGAAAAATTAAAAGAAACCTAAAACAAGCCTAGACTCCTTTGCTCAAAACAGAGGACAAATGACAACATGCTCCTTACTTCTCCCAAATTAAGCATGAGCTACTTAAGCACCCCTCCACTTCCTTTAGACCTTTTCTCCCACCTCATCGCCTTCCACTCACACTGGAAACTCTTTCTCAAACATGTGCTGATTTCCTAACTTTAGGTTTCCACCTGGGTTCTCAGAAAGCCCCTCCTGGGGAAGATGTTTGGGAGCTGTCTAGTCACACCAGCTGGTGGCTCTTGGAGTACAGCTATTTGGCACCTTCCAACCTGTGCTCTGGGTGTTGACCCCAATTACAATAGAACAGGAACATCCCTGTTCTCTATTCTGTTAAGCACGAGTCTTCCTCGGCAACTAGTTGTGGGCTTAAGACAGAAACAGATTCCCCATCGAAACAACAGAACAGAGGCTCCAAAAGAGTTGATGAAAAGAGAGGGTCAGGACCATAGACACGCCATCCTCTGGAGTGGCCCTGAGGAGGATTCAGTGTCACAGGCTCAGTGCCTTGACCATCCTTCCTGCTCAGCCCCAAGGCAGCTCTCTCCTTGCAAGTCTTTGTTTCTATTCGAGGAAATGGGGTTTGAAAACATCTGTGCATTCCCAGGACCTAGCAGAAGCCCCATGACCAGTGGAGCACTAGAATGGAGACGTCCCATCTCAGAATTGTGGTTTTAGAACCTTTGATGAAAGCCAAAACATTTGTATTTCTATGTTTGTAGGAGGTTAGTTAAGTTTCTCAACCTTCTAGAAGTTTCCTCCTATAGGAGGTGCCCTACACATCCTGGAGCTACATTCCCCTCTCATCACCCAAGCTATATATTCTAGGATTTCCCCTGAGAGAGCTGCAATAACTAAGAGAACTGCGTGGGTCCTTCTGTTTTTGTGGGCTCACTGTGTGGGTGGTCTGGAAGCCTGGTTGGCTTCTAGCTTGGTTGGCTGCCAAGTCCTGCCTTGTACAGATGCTGCTGGCTGTTAAATCCTATTAACATCCTAAGAACATCAGAATCAGTAGGAAACATCTTTAAAATATTTATATAAATTATGGGGTCTTATTCTCAGAATTTTTTCTTTTTAATTTTTGAAGTATCAAATGGGGCTATGGAATTTATAGGTAATTTAAAAATACCCCCTCCACTATGGAGAACAGTGTGTGGAGATTCCTTAAAAAACTGGAAATAGAACTGCCTTATGATCCAGAAATCCCACTGCTGGGCATACACACTGAGGAAACCAGAAGGGAAAGAGACACGTGTACCCCAATGTTCATCGCAGCACTGTTTATAATAGCCAGGACATGGAAGCAACCCAGATGTCCATCAGCAGATGAATGGATAAGAAAGCTGTGGTACATATACACAATGGAGTATTACTCAGCTATTAAAAAGAATACATTTGAATCAGTTCTAATGAGGTGGATGAAACTGGAGCCTATTATACAGAGTGAAGTAAGCCAGAAAGAAAAACACCAATACAGTATACTAACGCATATATATGGAATTTAGAAAGATGCTAACAATAACCCTGTGTACGAGACAGCAAAAGAGACACTGATGTATAGAACAGTCTTATGGACCCTGTTGTAGAGGTAGAGGGTGGGAAGATTTGGGAGAATGGCATTGAAACATGTATGATATCATGTATGAAACAAGTTGCCAGTCCAGGTTCGATACTGGATGCTTGGGGCTGGTGCACTGGGACAACCCAGAGGGATGGTAATGGGGAGGGAGGAGGGAGGAGGGTTCGGGATGGGGAACACATGTATACCTGTGGCGGATTCATTTTGATATTTGGCAAAACTAATACAATTTGTAAAGTTTAAAAATAAAATAAAATTTAAAAAAAAAAGAAGAAAAAAAAAAGACCAATCTGACTTAAGAGCAAAGATGAAAAAAAGTAAATAAAATAAATAAATCCAAAAAAATAAATAAATAAAAGTACCCCCAGTTGAGTCTGATGATTAATCAGACTTGAAGAGCACTATTTTAAGGTAGCCACAACCAAAGTGAAATAAGCACTCATAAATATCACATAGCTTGCTTGGACAATTCATTGTGGGTTTTCCCAACTACAACTTTATCAAAACCTATGTGAACTGACTTAGTTTATACTATTGCTCAAGGGTGGGGGGTTGCAGAAATGTATTCTTGCTATGAACATAGCTACCCTCAACTCCTAAGGCTTCCCCATGTTTACGGTACTATTGGGGCAGGTCATCTGGTCTCTGTTGACCTTGGCTGTGCCCTTCATACTCAACAGAGGTCAGTCTGGGGGAAAGTCATTGATTTAATCTGCTCTCATACAGTACTCTTTTTTTATTCCTCTGATCCTTTTATCTGCCCTTTTCTAGACCTTTTTAGCTCCATTTCCTCTCTTTTGAGGTTCAGGAACCAGACTTACATATAGTTCAGATAAACTAAGGTTTTGTACAAGGGCTCTGCCCTTGGTATTCCTGGGGGATGCCATGTAGTTATCCTAAAAAAGGCAAATCACAGGGTTTACAACCTACAACGTGAAATAATTTGGAAAATAGAAAGGGAGAGGAAACAGGCATATGAATACAATCTCTTCCTCTCTTCCAGCTCAGGCTGAATCTATGTATTCGTCCCTTCTTCCTTGTGTCTTAATATTTTATGAGGAAAAAGGTAGGGACTTGATGATAAGATATTGAAGAAGCTGCAGTGACCTGGGTAACTGAGATGTTCATTATTTCTAGCTGGGCCACAGAAACTTGAGCAGGTTCTAGGCAAAATTGCCTTGGTTATCATCTTTCTAGAGCCTCTACTTATGGGATTCCATCCTCTATTTGCATTCTCCTGCATCTAAGTTGTCTACTGGCTGCCCAGGTACATCCCAAATCACCATCTGCTCACAAACCCTGCCCGCACTACTCACCTCCCACTTTCAAAGGAAAAGTAAGAATTCACAGAAGAAATTTTGCTGAGCTAGCAGCCCTAAGGAACTGGTGATCTGATTATCTGATTAAAACCATTTTCGCTGTGTGAATGAGTCATATGACCTTCCAGAGGTCATATAAATTTTGAAAGGCATTTGTCAAACCTTAATAATCTATGAGCATTTTTTTCTATTTTGCACATTGTTAGGCAGGGGTGTCATTGTGTGTGTGTGTGTGTGTGTGTGTGTGTGTGTGTGTGTATCTGGATGGTATGTAAGGAGCAAAACATACAGATCCCACATTGTGACTATACAAAATACATGAGTAAAGAGAGAATGCTTATACCGACAGAGTCTCAATTTTTCAAGATTCCAAATCTCATAACTATAGAGAAGTTTCTACGTTTTATGTTGTTTCCCCTTTTAATACCCTTGCCTGTCAACAGTGTTGCTTTTCCATATTCTCTTGCAGGCTGGTAATACCTTCCTGGGGTTCATCACCAATTCCTTCTGTGTATCCTTTCATATTTCTCTCCCTGAAATTCTCACTGCCAACTGCAAATTGGATCTCAGCCCCATCGAAACTTGGCATTGGAAAGAACCTAAGAAATCATCCAGTTACACGTGTCACCCTAGTTTTAATAGACATCTGTCATTTTTGCAGTTCATTGTCTACTCATCCATTTTCCCGATGAAAGATTAGCCTAAATTACTTTTCAGAAACTACTCCTGCAAATCCTCAGCCTGGGTTGCATGCCAGAATTTGACTTCATCCTCAGTTGGTGGGTGGGGATCATTGGCTTACACTGTAAAACAACTCTCCTCCACCCCACCACCCTGGCCAGAGTAATTGGTCCAGGAGTTGGGAGAGGAGCAAACTATGGCTAAGGAGGATCCAGTCTGGACTTTTCGCTCTACTGTTGATGGTAAAGATCTTTCCCCTGAATGTAAAACAGAGAATGAGAGTCCTAAAGGACTGTAACCATCTTGCCATCATGAGCTTTCAGAATGAAACCACAGGAAAGGAGGGGAAGTGATTCCCGTGGGGATCGTCAGATCCAAGCGTCTAGCTTCTGCATGACTGAGCATACAATAAGCTGGCTATTTCTTACACAATAAATTCTCCTTTTGATTAATGTAATTCTGAGCAGTGTTTTCAATCACTTGTGTCAGAGATGATCCAAAATGATAGACCTATGATGGGGAAATCGTTTGTTTCTACTGTTGCCTGCTACACAGCTTTTTGGGTATTAGGAAATGCTTTTGAATATCTTCTTTGAATCTTCTGCTCATTTGTTCAAGTCTTCTATTCAAAGCTCCACACAGATGATTTAAATTTCTTTCATTCTGTTATCCTTCAAGTATTTAAGCACAGTTAGCCTGGCTTGTTCTCTTCAGATCCCAATTTATCAATTCCGTGGCTAAACATTTTGAGTTAAATTTTTTGTTCTTTATATGGCAAGTTCCCTTCCTTTGACTTATGTGTGTTGTTACAGTTCTTATTTAAATGTAACTTCTGTAATGGAATACCACATGAACATGTGGGTTTACAGCTCTGTGACACTTGTCTCCCACCAAACCCCATTAAAACTTTATTGTTATTTATACAATTTAATTATACTCTTTATATTAGTTGCTGTATCACTCTGGTGGTAACATTTATCCTCCAAATATCTCGGAAAAATGTTCATTTGAAATGGAAGTCACCTCTATCTTAAATTTTTAGGATAATATTTCAATCACACAATCAATACATATATGGTATGCAAAATTAGAAGACACAGATAAGCATAAAGAAAATCTCATTTCTAAAATTATCAGCTACAAAAACCAATAACATATTTCTAGATATCCCTCCACACATTTTTGTTTTCACATATTTCTATGTCTATACACACATAAACTTCATCTTATAAAAATTAACAATATAATCTTCATCTCTGGCCTTTTTATCTATTGATCATTAACATACTTGCATGTCAATAAGCAGTATTTACCACATAATTTTAATGATTTTTAATGACTGCTTAGCACTTCAACATGGTAGTGCTAACATTTGTTTGATGAATTGACTATTAATGTTTTTGTTGGTTTTGCTTGTCTGCCATTAAGCATTTTCCTGACTATTTCCTTAGACCAAGTCTCTCAGCTTGAATACTCAGTTTAAAAGTCATAAATACTTTACAGCTTTGGTTGTATATCTCTACATTTTCCTCCAGGAAGACTGAACAAATTTATAATTCCATCAGCAACAAAAAAAAATCTTCAAGACATGAATCTTTATCATGGTGGTTTTGGCCCAGCAGTTTAGCCTGTCAGGATTGTTTTAGGTCTTAATTCTTTCATTTATGCATTATTTATATTCACCTCCTGCTACATTATCATCTACAACTGATAAGTTACTTCTATGACATGGTAATAACATTGATAAAAATCTTGACTAAGGCCATGCCTTGTTAAGGTTGGGCCTCTGAGATGTCTAAGTTGATGGTAATTTATAAGTTAACATTCTGGATTTAACAAGCAGTTGATGTATCTCCTGTACTATCACCCAATTTCTACCTTCATCTTGTCCACGAGACTTGTGGTCTTGACAAAAAAGAAAAAAAAAAAAAAGCCTCGGTGTGGATTTCCCTACCACATCTTCAGCCAGTTCTCCCTTGAGATTAAAATTAAGCCCAAAGTAGCAATTCCCTGCTATAACATCTTCTACCTTAAGAAAGATGAAACTGTCAGCAAAGCAAGTCAGGTCAATAATTTATCAGAGTCTGCTTTTAGGAGATATTTCAGTGTGAATGCCCTCATCTAGACCATTAATAACAATGTCAAAACTGGCCCCAGGAGTAATTCCTGTGATTCTTAATTATTAACTTTCTTTACATATAGAAATGTATATTTATTCCTCTTTTCTTGCTTGCTTTTTTCTTCTAGTCCAATCACCAATTATAAACTATTTTTTAATACCATAGTAACTCACTGTAATAGTTGTTTATTTATTATTAAGCAAAGGTATTAATGAATTCTGATCTAAAAATTCTCCTAAACTTCTCAACAATGTAAATGACAAGAGCACATGTGCTAGCAGAGTGTCTTCTGGGGCATATTCAAATTGGAATGGGAAGAGCTTAGGCAAGTCATTTAATGTGAAGCACAGTAGTCTTAGGTTTCATTATCTATCAATCAGATGAATACATACTATGCATGTCTTTCAGAGATTCTAAGAAGAGCAACTGAAAGTGTATGTGTGTATGTGCATATCAACATGAAGCAAAGAATAATGTATAATTATTAACATATTTAGTAAAAGTTAATGTATATAAATAACAAGTATCTAATTTAATCCACAGTGAGGTTAGGTCATTATCTCAATTTTAACAGCTTCAACAAGGTGCCAAGAGTTTGCTACCCTCCAGAATAAATGCCAAACCTGAATTCTCAGCCCCGGCACAGAAGGTTTCAAATCAATAGTAATTCAACTTCACAGGTTGTGAAGTATGTGGTAGCAAGTAATTTGCTATTTATCAGAGAATGTCAAAGTCTGTGAAATAAAGCTAATAATATAAACCACTTAGAAGAGTTCAGAATTGTATCTTTATGTCATTCTTACTCATTGAAACGTTATTCTCTTTCCTGTGTGATATAAAACGGGGGTAAAGGCACAGCTACCGTGAAATCAATTATTTATACTTAACATCCAGGCTTTTGAAGGGCCCACAGGGAGCAACATATACTGACACCACTTTAATAATTGTGCTCACTATAAATTATTTCTGTGCCTGACTTCACTATAAATGTTGTTGTGTTCTGTCAAAATCCGGGTATGCCCATGGGAGTGTGTTGAGCATCTGAATGTCATCTGTCCTGTGTGTCACAGCAGAAACAATAGCGGGGAATGTGGGACAACCCAGGCTACAACTCTGAACGAGGCATAGAGTAATCTATACACTTCTTAAAAGATGTCCTCATTGAGCTGAGCTATCTGATTTGTAGAATTATCTGCTTCTCCAAGGACAGGACATTTCATTATTTTAAGATTTGAGCCATAGAACTAGACTTGTCGGGGACCCTACTATAATCCCCCAGCTACTCAGAGTCCATTTAATTAAAGTCCTTAAAACAAAGGAAATATCTTTGGCAGAGTAGATCCTCGGTAGCATAACAAGTAAAGATGCTTGGAATGGTTAAGACTTCATAGTTATGTTGAACAGCAACAAACCAGGGAAATAAAATACACAGAAGCCAGAAATAGAGAAGTAGATGCCAATTTCAGTTTTCCCTGGTATTCAAATAATTGTAACACCACTTCTAGTCTTACAGGATCTCACTTAAACAATGACTGTTAAAACCAGCCAGGGAGTTCCTTGGGTGTATTTCTGTATGGGCAAATCTGGTTCCTAATATTAATTCTCAACAATGGGTATAGTTATCTGCTGAAGGTTACTCTTACCAAAATCCTACATAACTTAAAAGATTTATTATTTGACACTAATTACAGGAAACTCACTTATTGGACATCACCAAAGAAGGAGGTATTTATACATAAGTAAAGTTTTCTGCAATAATTAAACACAGCTATTGTAAGATTCTATTTAGAGCAGTATGTAAAAGTGGCTAGTCTAACTCTAAGTAGGTGCCAACTACAACAATGAACTTTAAGCTCCTGTTGGTGCTCTGACAGTAAGTAATTTGACAGCCAGAAAAAAGCCATGGGCTGAAAAACCTGATACCAAGTCTAAATAAATCATCCCATGTAAGAGTAACAGGCTCTGAAGGATAGTTTGCAGGGAAAATTCCTTGAGCTTTCATACATGCATAGCATATACAATTGCGGGTGTGAAAACAGATCCTTGTAGGGACAGATTAAGCAACTCTTCCATGTTGTTCCTCAAATATTATACAATACCTCTGCTCGTGACAAATCCTGTTTAGTCC
Source organism: Bos indicus (assembly GCF_029378745.1). Taxonomy (NCBI): domain Eukaryota; kingdom Metazoa; phylum Chordata; class Mammalia; order Artiodactyla; family Bovidae; genus Bos; species Bos indicus. The sequence continues at coordinate 63,065,770 of NC_091760.1, forward strand.
GTACTCAGTTGGGAATTGACTCTGCTTGTAATAAGCAAAGTGGATAAGTTCCAAGGTGGGTAAATCCCACACCATCTCTCTCGTGGGCCAAGCATGGGGAAGAGTGTGAAGGCAGATGAAGAAGAAGCGATGTTGAATAAAGTATGCAGGGTAGCAGCTGCATACATACACACAACAACAGAAAATGTTCTAAAACAGCCACAGAATTTCTGTTTCACAAAAAGAAAAAGAAATCACCCCTAATCTCTAATCAGTGGAAGGCACAATAATACCCTCTTCATCAATAGCTGGTAAGGATTTTTTTTTTTTTAAGAGATCAGAACTCTGCTGAACTCAATTGCTGAAGCCAAGGCTTAGGTTTCTCTGTAATTAATAACAAGGATCCTGACTAAAACTAGCAACCACCCTGGGCACAATGTAGGAGACAGGGTAAAAATGAATAGAACCAACATGATGAAAAGACAAGGGAAACCAAGATACAATGCACTGTAGCTATTTCAGACTGAGCAAGAAATTAGAATATCAGAAACCCATTTCATATTATATATTGCTTATTGTATTATATTACTCTTTAATAGTATAACAAGCTATACTGAAACTTCAATCCATACGGTGCATTTAGTCTTTTTAAGTCCCTAAATTGAGGGTTTCTACCAAGTATTATTGTAATACAATTATTAATGACTGAACCAGGGGGACCCTAAATGACAATTGCAGTTAAGGTTCTGGCATGCAAAGAGGGCAGGAGTGTAATCACTGCTTAGGGTATACACAAGCTAACATAGCATGTTCATTTAAGTCTGCTAAGCAGTACAATTAATTATTTCTTAGAGAGATTTTACTTTTGTTTCCTTTAGGGACAAGTGATTTTTAGGATGACAGCAATATTATTTTACATTAAAAACCCTCTGCTCCCAAGTACATGTCCTTCAGTTTTGAAAATTTAATTTGCAATTCAGAGTAGGCCAACCTGATGCACAATAAACGATGAATAACATGCCATAATAATAATGATGCAAACTATCAGAAGCTGCTGTTTCCTCAATGACTTTGACTCCTTTGTTTCTTTGTTTCTTCCTTTACTTACATGGGTCCATAATTAAGTTGACTTGTACTTTTAGAATGCCAAGCAAATGTTGGAAAAAATATGTGAATGGTGCATACTGATTTAATGTTGAAAGTTTAAATAATCACTTTTTATTTAAATAATCGTATCAGCTCTCTGAATAACTATCGTGGCTTGTAACTGTAATTTAGCACTTGTTGGAGGCTCAGTATATAGTGAAACATCAGAGCCATAAAACCCAGACTGTTACTCTCTTATCTTTCATTATATGTTTATAACAATTCATATCTCTTTTTTTCCCCCAGAATGCTACACTTATTCATCACCACCTTATCCACAAAAGGTATCCTGCACCTTATCTTTCCTATACCTCTGTTACAGCCTCAGCTCCTCTGCCCTAGAGAACTTTCAGAAGGTTAATGCATTTGAATCAAATTACACTTTTTCTTTAAAGATCACTGGTACAGGTTGGGAGTAAGGGGAAGAAGACCTGATTCTAACAAGTTAAATTGGTGAACAGTTCCATCATGTCTAGAAAGTGACAAAACGAGGAATAAAAGGTGATATATTTCAATACAGCCAAACCATCACATGAAATTAACACTAGTACAATTATTCATGGATAAAAAATAGTGCATCCTTCCAGGTATCTCTCCTTCATCTCACTCTTCCTCTCTTTCTCCCTCTATTAGCTGGAAACAGCATCATATAGTTGTGGGGTTTTTTTCCCCTTTTATACTCATTTGATGGTAGCAGAAGTTGATAACTTCAATACAACCTAAAATAAATTTAGAAAACTGTGCACACACATACATACTCAGAACATACACACATTAATATTTATACATAATTATTTAAATATTGTTGAAGCAGAGTAAGGAAAAATTTAAATAAATTTAAAAATACCAACTAACAGGCTTCCCTGGAAGCTCAGTAGTAAGGAATCCACCCGCCAATGCAGGAGACACAGGTTCCATCCTTGATCTGGGAAGATTCCACATGCCCTGGAGCAACTAAGCCTGTCATGTGCCACAGCTGAGCCTCTGCTCTAGAGCCCAGGAGACGCAACTGCGGAAGCCCATGTGCTCTGTCCTTGCTTCACACCAAGAGAAGACACCTCCAACCAGGGAGTAGTCTCTGATTGCCACAACTAGAGAAAAGCCGGCACAGCAACAAGACCCAGAACAATCATGAATGCATAAACCTTTTTTAAAAATCAACTAACATAAATCTCACAGAACAAAAAAAGCATTAGTGGTCAATACCAAAGATGACAGGTTTATGAAAATCAAGTCTTCTGAACCAATTTTATCACTTTTCATGAATGACAGGTTAATGTCACAGGTTGTAAGGGAATGAGAGAGATGGCCTTGCCAGATACCAACAAGATTTTGATCTACATGAAATACTACAAAATAAACTGAAATAACATTGTCTTTATGCTTTCACCAGCCTACAAGTTTTAAAGTTTTATAACTAAAAACTTTTAGCTTTTAGCCTCTTTATGAGGAAGATTGCAGCAGGTTGCAAACTGTGAAAACTGCAAGCTTCATCAGAAAGGATATGTATTGATGTTAATTAAGCATTCATTAGAAAAGAAGGCTAAGGGAGCCATGGGAAAAGAAAGAGAAAGTAAGCTCTAGCTGTTGGTAATTTAGGAAGTCAGAATAACCTATCTTGATTAGAAGTTAAGGGTCACAGTTTGGGGAGGAATACAGAAAAAAATAGTGTTTTTCCCCTTACTTTTATATCTTGCATTTTAGACTTCAAGAGCCATTGTGCAAAAAGAATGAATGGATTTTTTTTTTTAAAGGTCAGAAAGGAACCACGATGTGAGTTTCAGATCTCTTCACAAGGACTGATTAAGAAGGGTATTGTAAGAAAGCTAATGAAGGCAATTAACTCAGCATCAGGCAGAGCAGCTGGTGGGGATTTTCCAAGCAAAATCGGAACTAGCTTAGATGTCCCACTGTCAATGGCATCGTCCGGGGCTCCTGGCTTTTACAGAAAGAGAAAAGTAAATTGTAATTTAGTCCTAGGAAGGAATATGAGGGTTAGATTAAGTTCAGAGAGAACTGATAATTACTGAGGAGAAATCAAAACTGTCTAAGTGTAACTTAAAAGTAATAATGTGCACTGACAATGCTTCATAAACTGCAAGGGGGAGCACATTTTGACTTGTTAATTCATCTCATTTGACATCAAATCCAATGTCTATTACTTTAAGGTAAACATCTTTTTTTTTTTTGGAAAACATTGTAAGTTGTGAGACCTTGAGCATCATTTTCATTAATTCCATTGTCTAGGTCATCACTTACCTAGAGAGCATTGTCAGGAATCTAATGGAAAAAATTAAAGCATTATGTTCTAGTCTCTGGCATCCACCTTTCAAATTTAAATTCTTTGTTCACAAACTAGGGAACAGCTCTCCTCTTCCTGAGGATGTTGTGAAGGTTTTTTACCTGACCTTCCTGTTCTTTGGTCTTGCTCCTCTCAAAATTATTGTGTGGATTATTATCTCCTTGTATGTCATCTCCAGGAAGCCTTCTTTGAACCCTCAGGTTGAACTCTGCTGTCTTCAGACTATCATATCCCCATTGCTAAGTTTCCATGTTGTTTGGGAATTTCTTTTGTTAAATGTCTGTTTCTTCAAATAATTTTTACCCACAGTTGTGACCACCAAGTTTAGAAGAACAGCTGACATCTGTGCTTAGTTGCTTCAGTCATGTCTGACTCTTTGTGACTCCACTGACTGCAGCCCACCTGGCTCCTCTGTCCTTGGGGATTCTCCAAGCAAGAATACTGGAATGGGTGCCATGCCCTCCTTCAGGGGATCTTTCCAACCCAGGGATCAAACCCAGGTCTCCTGCATTGCGGGCGGATTCTTGACTGTCACGGAAGCCCAGCTGACACCTAGTAGATGATAGTTATGTTTTTACTGAACCAAAGGCAAATTGGCAATATTCAAAATATTGTTATTTTTTTCAGACTAATTAAGTAAAGATTGTGCTTTGGATTATTTTCTTTTTATTTCAATTTTATTTTATCTAGAAAATACTGCTAATGAGGTGGATGAAACTGGAGCATATTATACAGAGTGAAGTAAGCCAGAAAGAAAAACACCAATATAGTATACTAACGCATATATATGGAATTTAGAAAGATGGTAACAATAACCCCATATACGAGCCAGCAAAAGAGACACTGATGTATAGAACAGTCTTATGGACTCTGTGGGAGAGGGAGAGGGTGGGAAGATCTGGGAGAATGACATTGAAACATGTATAATATCATGTATGAAATGAGTTGCCAGTCCAGGTTCGATGCACGATACTGGATGCTTGGGGCTGGTGCACTGGGACGACCCAGAGGGATGGTATGGGGAAGGAGAAGGGAGGAGGGTTCAAGATGGGGAACACATGTATACTTGTGGCAGATTCATTTCAGTATTTGGCAAAACCAATACAATATTGTAAAGTTTAAAAATAAAATAAAATTAAAAAAGAAAATACTGCTAGATTACAGGAGGGCCAAAGGGTAATATGTTCTGATTTATGGCCCCAAAGGATGAGTGGAAAATGATCCTGCATCAGATGAAAGCAGATGCTCTAGTGTGGGTATACAAGAACCAGTTTCTTCTTGCTAGAATGTGAGCCCAGTGTACAGACATCCCTGTAATTAAAATTTTAAGGACACATGCATAAGAATCTAGGCTTGTGGGAGATAGTAGAACCTTATACTTGGCTCCCATAGGTCCTTGTTGAATTAAGAACCACAGAAGAGGTCAAAACCAATACAGAATACTTCTGCAGTTCATGACAATTCTAATACATGGGTTTATTACTATTGAAAAGTTTTCATCGTTCTGTGGGTTTTGTTTCTCTTCTTCTAATATCAGTGAAAAGGGAAACACCTCAAAAATGAAAGATTAGTTTCCTAAATCATAAAGATGAGTTTTGCAATCATTTTCCTTTAAGCAAGGAATTAAAGGATAATAAAAACCCTAATTAAGGACCTCGTTAGCTTAACTAGATTTTCATATGCAAAACACTATTACAAAGAACTGCTAGAGAACAGAAGTACCTCCTGTCCATGGAGAAACCAGACGGAAGCATTCCCGGCAGGACTTTTCTTCCTCTTCCTTCTTTCTGTCTATCCAGGGTTAACTCCTTTTTCCATGATCATCAATTTTCTTCACCCTCTCCATTATTCCTACTTCTCATCCTTTCAGTTACTCAATCTTTTTGCTTTCTTTCATTTTCTTTGACTTCTTTTCATTTTTAAATTTGCCATGATTCATTTGTTCATCTATTAATTCAACTTCCAATTATGGAGCCTTTAATATGAGCCAGAAGGCACAGATTAACATGGCATGTTCTTTTCTGTCTCTCTTGTCCTCAGGCTCATTCATTCATCACTGGCCTCCCACGTAATTACTTTCTTGGTCCCTCTTTCTCTAAGGGTAAAATGCTTCTTTAGGAGTGATTTTACAATGTCCCGTGTTCTTTCAGCTCTCCTCTTATGCAATAACCCTAATCTTACAGTAGCTACTCTTGACTTACCTAAGTCCACAGATGAAATTATCATATTATATATTTGGGTTATTCTATGCCCTTCATTATTAGTGCGTATTAAAATGTCAGTAGAAAAAACAGGCATCTATTTTGTTATTATACTATATTATTTTTAAAATGCAATAGAGCTAAAATGACTGCATGCAATATGACTGTCTCAGGCTGGGAAAGAGGCAATAACACATTCTCCTCCAACAGCATGATATCCTTGAAGTTAATATTTAACCAAAATGTTACAGGGCTCATCAGGTTAGGGGCTGAACATTCTCATATTGTTTTACAGTAAAATTTGTTGGTTTTAACTTCAAACTCAAAATATAAGCAGGAGAGTTACTTTCTCAAACTGAAGTCCTGAGATTATATGTCAAGCTTATTTGAGGAAGAGTCTCCTATAGGTAGTATTTGAGAGTTGGAATATTTCAACATACTTTAGGAGACTCAGGGACTACACTTTGAGAATCACTGGAGCAAGCTTTGAAGTCAGGAGACCTTGGTTAAGATCCCAGGTCTACACGATTCCCTTCAGTGAACTTTGGTTTCCTTATTTGTAAAGTAGGTTTAATAGTATCTAGCGTATGGAGTTGTAATTAGGCCTAAATGAAATAATGTACTTTCCTAAAAGTACCTGTGGCTTCCCAGGTGGCACAAAACTCAGGTTTGATCCCTGGATTGGTAAGACTTCCCAGAGAAGGAAATGGCAACCACTATTCTTGCTTGGAAAATTCCAGGGACAGAGAAACCTGGTGGGCATGGTGGTGCATGGGGTCGCAAAGAGTTGGACACAACTGAGAGACTAAATGACAACAACAAAAAGTGTCGAGTTTATAAAAAGCTCAAGAACTTAAAATATTTTATATGTATCAATAATAAATTTCTTGTATTTTTATATCTTTAAATCAAATAAAACTGGTTCTACTTACACTTTCTTATCAGCTTTGGGAATCCAAACAATACTACATGGCACTTGGGAACCAAAAACTATTAAAGTTTCTTTGAAAATAAAGTGAAACAGACTACTAAGATTATTTGATCAAATAAAGTGGAAAAGATGAACTACACAGAGTGAAGGGATGAATTTTTGTTTGCTTTGGCAATTTCATTATCACTGCTGTTAATAACAGTTGGGTGCCTATGATGCATTAGACTCTGTTTAAAAAAAAAAAAAAGAAAAAGCAGGAGTAGAGAGTACCTGGACCCCCAGGAAGTACATTATGGATCCAGGAAAGGCCTCACTGAAGATGTGATTCTAAGATAGTAAGATAGTGGAAACGAGTTTTAGAACTCTTGCACGGCAGGAAACAGTTCTGGGAGTTAGAAAAGGAGAGGAAATAAAAGTCAAATGCAGGCAGATTTGATTCTCACCAGCACCATGAGCTTTGTAGCCGGATGGTGGTGGCAAAGCCAGAGAGGTAGGAAGTGTAGCAGATTCAAAAAGGGTCAGGACTAAACGCAGAAGTGAAGTATGGTCTATTCTATAAATATTTCATTTTTTTTTAATTAATTTATTTTAATTAGTGGCTAATTACTTTACAATATCGTGGTGGTTTTTGCCATACATTGACATGAATCTGCAATGGGTGTACATGTGTCCCCCATCCTGAACACCCCTCCCTCTCCCTCCCCATCCCATCCCTCAAGGTCATCCCAGTGCACCAGTTCTGAGCACCCTGTCTCATGCATCAACCCTGGACTGGCGATCTATTTCACATATGATAATACACATGTTTCAATGCCATTCTCTCAAACCATCCTAGCCTCGCCTTCTCCCACCAAATCCAAAAGTCTGTTCTTTATGCCTGTGTCTGTCTCACATATGGGGTCATTGTTATCATCTTTCTAAATTCCATATATATGTGTTAATATACTGTATTGGTGTTTTTCTTTCTGACTTACTTCACTCTGTATAATAGGCTCCAGTTTCATCATTCATTAAGAAGAAGAAAGAAAGAACAAGAAAAAAAGGCTTAACCATCTGCATTGCATGGTAGGTGCTGTGTGAATATTTACTAAATGAACAATGACACAGAAAGGAAAAAGGTGATTAAGAAACACATTCAAAATGGAAAGGATTATCCTGACATTCAATAAATATTCAGAATCTAATATGTAGAGCTATATTGTATATGTGTGTCTGTGTGAGACTTGGCTATGAAGATGAATAAGACTTCAGGCTTGGACCTCAAGTGTCTAGAATATAAAGAATAATAATAGTTCATATGTATATCATTTGAAAACCCATACAAGCCATGACTATTCACTATTTATCACTTTATTAAATAAGCCAAAGAATAACAGAGCATATTGGCTTTCCAAAGAATCCATTTAAGACTTTTATGCCTTGAAATGATAACCCTACTAAAGATTAGATTTTATTTCTCATTAATCTATATGGATATTTACTAACATAAGATAGCTAGTGTAAAATGATTGTCTCAGAAAAACATCATTTGTTGGCTTGAAGGTCGGTGTATCTTCCATGTATAGCCTGAAATAGCAGCTCCTGCTTCTGCTATTTAACCAGCTTATTGGTGAGAAATGGTTTCCCTAAGGTTTTCAAGGTTTTATAATATGCCAGCTGAATTTGCTGAGTTATGAGCTTCTCTACAGTCACTGAGGGATTATACTATTTTGTAATAAAACATGGCCAAAGAGATCTTAGCCATAAAATTCATCTTCTCTAAAACTGAGTAAACACTTGATCATTAGAGAATATTTGTAAATACTCTTAAAAGTGATAAATAAAATTTATTTGTACTTGCTATATGATAGAAACAGTGTCTTAATTATTTTCATGTAATAACGTCATTTATTTCTGCCACAAATCTGATGAGGTAAATATTATTATATCCATTTTACAGATGAAGAAACTGAGGCACAGAGAGGTTAAGTAGATGACGAGGCTACACAACTATACTGCTTCTTTCTATCCAATATCAAACCTGAAAAAATAAGTGCTTGGCTGAAAATTTTATATTCTAGGGAAAGAAAGAGGGAATGCTAATTTTCATCCCCTGGACACCTTTACAAAATTTATAGATGAACACAGAGGGATATAATGAAAAGCAGAATGTAATCTTTGCCAACATTTTAAGAGAAATGAGTAATATGTACAGTGTGTTATTTTAGAAAATCAGAAATAGATTACCTTTTTAACCCCAATTATTCGCAAAGCTAGTACCATATCCTTCTTAAGATATTTCTCTCTAGCAGAAGCAGAGGGGATACCTGAGTTTGACATCTGCATTTTCTCAGAGCTAGTATGTCACAGAAGAACAGGGCAACCGGCAGAGAGATGCCCAGCCCAAGTAGTGCTGGTGACAGAAGCAGATGGAAAGTAAAGCATTGGTGTATTGGAAATCATCAGACATCATCCTACAGCTGGAGAATCAGCAAGAAATGAAGACTGCGCTTTCTCCTCATTAAATCTGTCATTAAGGTCTCATTTTGTTTCACTGAAATCCTGCTGTGTTGGTGGGGGATACCATCTCTGTACTGGAATGAGGGAACCCCTACAAATGTCAGAGTGATGTGTTAATCAAAGGATTGTATGGAGATAAAGCAAGGTTGGTAAGAGATTTAGGAAGAACAACAAATAATAAGGGACTTTCCTGTAGCTCAGATGGTAAAGAATCTACCTGCAATGCAGGAGACCTGGGTTTGATCCATAGGTTCAGAAGACTCTCTGGAGAAGGGAATGGCAACCCACTCCAGTATTCTTGCCTGGAGAATCCCATGGACAGAGGAGCTTGGCGAGTTACAGTCTATGGAGTCACAAAGAGTCAGACACAACTGAGTGACTAACTCTACCACTACAAATAATAAGGAAATAATTCTGATCAATTTCTATGTGTGATATGAGAAGGATATGAAAAAATACTGAGGAATCTGCCAGTTTAAGTTTTGATGGTGGGAACCAAAATCAGAAACTTTTCTGCAAGTTTAATAAGTATAATTCTCTGCATATATTAAAATAATAAAATATTTAATTTGTATTAGAAACTTTACTGGGACCATAAGAAGTACCACAAAGTCAGAGTCATGGTATATTTAGCCAAGTAATTGAATTTGACAGAGGCAATTCAGGATGATTTATAGGAGAAAAAATTCTTGTCCTGTCACATCAGCATTTATATATGAGGCGCATATCCAAATAGTGCTACACTTATCTAATAGTCCAATCTTGATTTTTCGTCAACGAATGTATATAAATATGTTTAATTGTTACTATCATACCCGCCTATACAAATCTTGAGGTAACGAATTCTGTAAGTTTACTGATTTTGGCATGGGTACTTTTTTATTTATAGACCCATAAATTTCCTCTTTCAGAGAAAAATCTTGCCCAGCTCTCATTTTCCTGAAATTGAATGTGACAACAATGACCTTTAGTAACTTGGTAAACTAGAGTTACAGCTTTCTGAGTTTTTCTCATTTGGAAACTACTTGAAATACCTGTTGAATAAAATGCAACTGACTTTTGAAATAACTTTCATCATTGTTTAAACAATCACAATATATCACTCTTCGTAAGAATAAGAAAAGTGACATGTAATTGACTATATGTAAATGAGATATAAAACCCAAATGTCTATAGCAGCTATAACATCAAAGACATTTTATGTTGAGAGAAAGAAGAAAGAAGGACCAATAGTCTTGTTTTCTTTTTATGGCTTGGACATAGGCTTAAAATTGTCTCATCCAACTAGTTCCCAAATTCTATTACCATGAGATTCTCAAAGAGATGTGATCTCCTTTCATTGTGCTATAGAATAGAAAGCCCCAAGAAGCAGAAGGTCTGGAATTGGACCATAAATATGTCACTCACTGGTTGTATAACTACATTCAGTCACTATGCCCAAGGGATAAACCCTCCAAGACCATTTCCTCACATTTCAAATTGGGATAAAATACCCATCTAACATAACGTACATAAAAGTGCTCTGTAAGTGGTGAAGGACTGTACAAATGCTAGTTAGTCGACCTTGTAACTTGAAAACCTAATAAATGCCTAATATTTTCCCGCAGATTTCCATTTTCTTTGAAAGGCCAACACCATTGCTTCTTCAGACATCAGATCCCAATTTCATCTAAGAGGTTCCCCAAAACAAAGAATGACTCCACCATATCTTAGGAAAAGTACTTTTAAAAGGGAAACAACTAGATGGTTAAGAATCATTATTTTGTCATTTGATGAAAACTGTCAGATTCAGTATATCCAGGGTTCAATGCATGTTCCAGAACAAGCCTTCTCAAAATTGAATATGCTCACAAGTTACCTGAGAGGAATATCCTTATATACAGAACTCAATACAGAAAGTCTAGGGTAGAGTCTGAGATATTTCATTACTAACCAGCTCCCAGGTGGTGGTAATGCAGCTGGTCTTCAGGCCACTCTTCAGGCGCAAGGCTCTGGGCCCTCATAGGGACACATTCTCCAACATGACAGCCAATGTCATATATATGAAGTGATTTACATTGAAATTAATTAAAATTCATTTTTTTTTCTGTAGCACTAGTCACATTTCAGGTGTTCACCAGCATGTAGCTAGTGGCTCCTACAGTGGACAGCACAAACACAGAACATTTCTATCACTGCAGGAAGTTCTGCTGAACAGGTCTGCTCTAGAGTGCAGCTCCAATACTGTGTGTGTTGGGTCGGGGGTGGGGAGGGGTGGGGGTTTCCTTGGCCTAACCAGTTTTGTCCACTGCCTCTAAAGTAGCATCCTCATGTATATACTTGGCATTCATGGTATAATCTTCTCTATCCTTCACATAAAAGGATGTAAATGACCCCATCCCAAGACACACACTTAGGGCTGTGATGACAGAAAGAGATGGGTTTTCTGTGAACCCGAGCTTTCAGATGAAGAGGAGAGAGACTGAATGGCAGTTTCCTACCAGAAGCAAAGAGAAGGGGGCCCCATGATGCCCAATGAGAGAATGAGGAAGAGCCAGCCTTGCTCCTCTCAGGGGAAGAGTGAAGTGATATTAATCAGCACACTATTGTATACAAGGAGGGTTCTCTCAGGAGAAGAGCAGTGCATCTGTCCCCCTCACACATCAAAGAGGCCCAGCAGCTGAAAATGCTTGTGTCAAATCTCCACTCAGCCTCTTTTTTCTCCTAGCTCTCCTTTCCTGGTTCATTTGCTATTCTGTGGGCTGTTTAGCAATAAGGCCTTCATCTGATTAACACTTCAAACCCATTGTTGGTCTGCACTCATTTAAATGAACTAATCATCATTAGTACTTAAAAACCTGTCTGGCTATGCCTATAAGGGGGAAAGAGAAGGAAGAGAAGGAAGATGAAACAAGCCTGAGTCATTAAATACATCATCCATAAGTAGTCGGTCAAACAAACAGAAACACAATCCTTACTGATTTAATCCATCATCGAGTCATGGACACAGACAGGAGCTAGAGAGGCAGAAGAGGAGCCTTGAAAGTTTATCTATAGACATATATTCAATATATCTACATTGATAGATCTAAATACACATCTATAACTACATATGTGCTCTGAGCTCAGTCAGGTCCTACTGTTTGCAACCCCATGGACTAGAGTCTGCCAGGCTCCTTTATCTATGGGATTTTTCAGGCAACAATACTGGCCTAGGTTGCTATTCCTTCCTCCAGGGGATCAAACCCACATCCCCTGCATTGGCAGGCAGATTTTTTTATCACTGAGCCACCTAGGATGCCCTACATCTAAATCTATCTATCTCCACTGGGCAGTAATGAAATACAGAAATCATCCTCAAGAATATGAGGAAAGGAAGCCTGGAATCCCATTCATCCCCTTTCCTCTGATTTCCTTTCCCTGTGGAAAATATTAGTTTATGACTCTGATTGTAAAACAAACTTGCTACAGAACTAGTTTTTTTTTTTTAATTTTCTCCTGTATTTGTTGTTGTTCCATCACTCAGTCACGTCTGACTCTTTGCAACCTAGTGGACTGCAGCATGCCAGGCTTCCCTGTCCTTCACCATCTCCTAGAGTTTGCCCAAACTTACGTCCATGGAGTCGAAGATGCCATCCAAACATCTCAACCTCTGCTCTGTCACCCCCTTTTCCTTCTGTCCTCAATCTTTCCCAGCATCAGGGTGTTTTCCAATGAGTTAGCTCTTTGCATCATGTGGCCAAAGTACTGGAGCTTCAGCTTCAGCATCAGTCTTTCCAATGAATATTCTGGTTGATTTTCATTAGGACTGACTGATCTGATCTCCTAGCTACCTTTCTCCTTTATTTACTTTGACTGAATTGTATTCCCCAAAGTAATTGAGGTGGGTCACCTTTCCACATTACAGTAGTACTTAGACCATGTTACTTTTAATGTATATTTTGCCTCAAATTATAGAATTATAGACTGTAGTTGAACCTACTGTGTTATTGGACCAGGTAAGCCACCAGCCTGGCTTAACCTGAGTTGACCAGAAGAGCTTTTTCTTAGATCATACATCCTGTTTATTCTACTTTATACTAAATTTTTCATCATGATGCTTGTAATTTTGAGGCCCAAGAAAAGAAAGAGAAAGGAAAGAAAGAAAATTCATCCACACTGTTTCCTGTGTTTGTCTGCAAGACACAAAGAAAGACATAAAGCACATTCTGGGTTTAAATGATTAATGTCAAGCTTAGGCAAAAACACATTTCCTTCTTTTCTTATGAATCAACATTTTCACAGATTACCTCAATCCCTGTGATCCAGAAGTATGTTTCCTACTATACATTCCTACATATAAGAGAGATACTGGTGATAGTACAGTATCACAGCTTTGTATACCATTGAATCTTATAATGGGTACCATATTTTCTTGCAGTGTTTTGATCAAAGAGAAAGTCCATTCTAGTACCTTATGTATTTAATACTACTTCTACTCACCAATCTTCCATTTTAATAAATAATTCAGCCCTCATGCTCTGAGTCTTCTGAGACAAATTGTATCTAGCCAAACATCAGTAATATTTGTTTTCATCAAATTTATTATTTTTACCATTTTCCTTTTATTTACAGCATATTATACTGGTTTTTCTATTCATGGTAGTAATAAAATGTGTATTAAAAATACATTAAGTAAAAGATAATCTCTAAAGAAAAATTTGACCTTACAATAAGCAGGCAGATAATAAGAATTCAAAATACTAGTTTTCATCTAATGACAATTTGATTTTTTAAAATGAAATCTCTCACATTTGTTTAATCGATAATATTTATTGAGCACCTATTATACTCAACTAGGGGATTCCCTGGTGGCTCAGATGGTAAAGAATCTGTCTGCAAAGTGGAAGACCAGGGTTAAATCCCTGGGTCAGGAAGATCCCCTGGAGAAGGAAATGGCAAGCTGCTCTGGTACTTTTGCCTGGAAAATTCCATGGACAGAGGAGCCTGGTGGGACAGGTTATAGTCCATGGAATCACAAAGACTTGGACATGACTGAGTGACAAACACTTTTACTTTCATTAACACTATTATCAAAACCTTTTGTGTTAACTGTGTCAAGGGTACAAAGTAGTGTGCTGATACTCAAAGTGGTTTGTAGGTGAGCAGCCCTGGTACTACCGGGAGCTCTTTAGAATGTATAATCTCAGGCTCCAATTCAGACAGAGTGAATGAGAATTTGCATTTTTGAAGGTGATTCATACACATAAGAAAGACTGGGAAACTCCATTATAAGAGAGACAGAGACTCTTCAAACAACAGCCCAGTTTGGCAATAAACTGACACTGAAATCATGAAGTTGACAACAAAGGGGTATAGTTAGTATAAATAGTGTGATGTGAGTTTAGGCAAGAGAATGATCTCCAAAAATCAGGGAGGAAGTAGGACAGGAACTGTGTCTAAAACTCTATCCAGAAGAGATGAAGGAGAGAAGCATGCTCCCACTTTGGAGTGTAAGGATGATTTGTAGGCAAAAATAGGACAGAACTATAGACACAAGTCATCTTAAATATAAAGAGAAAAAATATTCTGTGTCACTAGAGTGAAGGATACATGCTGGGGATTGTAGAAAGAGGGTGTGGGGATGCAGTTTTATTAGCCAAGCAGTGTTGATTTTCATTTGCGAGGGAATACATGCCATCTCTGACAATGTAGACCAAGAAGTCACAGGAGTAGACCCAGTCTCCTGCACATATAATAAATGCTAAGCATTGGTGAAACTGAGTTATTTAAATTGTATGTTCAGGAGGGATTTCTCTAGCTCCATGGAGGGCAGAGTGAATTGCAGGGGAAAAGCTGGGAGGGGAGAGGCTATAAACATCCTTGGTGTGGGATTAGATGCCTTCAATAGTGTCTGCTTAGCAAAAGATAGGCAAAAGCACTGAAAGCAATAATTACATGTAAGAGACTAATATGGTTAAACCACTGTATCACAATGACTATGCTGATTTGAATTTGCCCCAATTAAGGAGCTCTTTCATTGAAATAAAGTTTCTAAAAATGTTACTAAATGGCACTACTGCACTTTCCTTCCTTTCAGGGCTGGAACCCATGTGCTTGATACCTTTGCTTTTATTCCCATGTTCTATTGTAACCAAAACAACACAAGGATACACTAGGAACTTTAATCCAGGAAGTACCTTTTTTTGAAGGGAGCAGCCTGCTCAGAGAAGGCAATGGCGCCCTACAGCAGTACTCTTGTCTGGAAAATCCCATGGATGGAGGAGCCTGGTGGGCTGCAGTCCGTGGGGTCGCTAGAGTTGGACACGACTGAGTGACTTCACTTTTCACTTTCATGCATTGGAGAAGGAAATGGCAACCCACTCCAGTGTTCTTGCCTGGAGAATCACAGGGACAGGGAGGTGGGCTGCCATCTATGGGGTCGCACAGAGTTGGACACGACTGAAGTGACTTACCAGCAGCAGTAGCAGCAGCCTGCTAGAGCAGCAGATCTTTAGCTGTGGAGCCACACAGGTTTGAAACCTGGCCATGTCATGTTCTGTCCAGACACTAGCGCTGTGTGACACTGGCCAGTGGCTTCACTTCCTTGACCCTTAGTTTATATATCTAAGGATAGAAGTAACTATGATCCACCTCACAAAACTGTTGGCACAAGGCCTGCCACATAATCAGGGCCCCAAATAAGCGTTATTTACATCTTGATTACCACCACACACATCATCATAGTCTTCCTTCCCTTCCTGCTCCTCAACATCATCAACTTGATAACAGGATCAAACCAAAGGCAGACTTATTACCTTATCCTTCTTAAGGTTATGATCCAGCAATCCCACTCTTGGGCATATATCCAGAGGAAATCATAATTTAAAAAGATACATGCACCCCACTGTTCATTAAAGCACTATTTACAAAAGCCAGGACATGGAAGCAACCTTAGTGTCCATCAACAGATGAGCGGGTAAAGAAGATGTGGTACAATATACAATGAAATATTACTCATCCATAAAAAGAATGAAATAATGCCATTTGTGGCAACACGGATGAACCTAGAGATTCTCATACTGTGTGAAGTATGTCAGACACAGTAAAACAAGTCTCATATGACTTGCTTATATGTGGAATCCTAAAAAATGGTACAAATAAAATTATTTACAAAGCAGAAACAGACTCACAGATGTAGAAATGAAACTTAGTTCAAGAGGGAAAGGAATAAAGCAGGAGTTTGGGACTGACATAAATATACTATTATACACAAAATAGATAATAAGAATCTACTGTAGAGCACATGGAACTCTTTTTCAATATTGTGTAATGATCTATATGGGAAAAGAGTCTAAAAAATAGTGGATATACGTATATATGTATAACTAATTCACTATGCCATACGCCCGAAACTAACACAACAGTGTAAATCAACTCTACTCCAATACAAATTAATTTAAAAAAAAGCATACGGCTCTGCTTTTACAACAAACCAAGCTTCTTCACAGTGATTCTATATTTAAGCCAGAGGCCTTTCTAATTAAGGAAACAAAGGCAAACAAGAGAAGGCAAGTGCCTCATTCCAGCTGAACAAACGTGAAAGCGCTCTGCAAACAGGAAAGTGCACTCCGTGACCAGCGTCACTCGGCTGTGAACACTCAGACATGGAGGAGGCCGTGAACCCCTTACCCCCTCTCCTCCTCTTATTCTCAGCTTAGGTCCTATCCTGTGGTTCTATATACCTTTAACCATCCAGTTTTCTGGCTGTTCTCTGCTGTTCTTCCCCTTCTATCCCTTCTCTTCTAAATTTAACTCTTCTTTAAATTACAGTATGAGCTCTCCTCATCATTCGTCCTTCCAACCCAACCTACTCAGAAAAATATTCTTCCTCCTGAAAAGAGGAGAAAATACTCCCGAGTTGCAGTCACATAAACGTTCCATAAACCCCAGGACGTGTAGAGCTTTATTTCCATTCTCAGCTCTTCAGAGGTCATGGAAAGAGCTTCCCTGGAGGAACTGAAAAAGACTTTTGACTCACAGTGATGGGTCTGGATCAAGTCCCTGTCTGATCTCTCTCTAGCACTCCTGGTAGCTAAAATCATGCATGCATGCCCTTGCTTGTAAACAAAGAAAAAGTTCTTAATTCATTTGTAATTGAACTGGTTTTTATTTAGAGACCATCTGTTGGGGTCAGGCATACAGTTGGGAAAAAGACTTGAATCTATATCATTGGCATTTATAGAATTTAATCTATTGCACAGATTCTTGTAATGATCTTTAAGAATCCAGACATTTTCTAGGAGTGGAGCTTCAAAGAACCATTCCAGAGCCCAGGGGAATTTCTTCTTCATTGCCTATGAACTAATCACTTATGCAGACAATGGCTTAGATATCAAGTCAAAAGTTCTTATTTTTCCATTCAGGAAAGAGACCTTTGAAATGACTGAACCAAGATAAGTTAGGGCCAAATCCATATTTCTCTATATCAGAGATTCTCAAATTTTAGGTTGCACTAGCAAAACATGAAGAAAAAACTGTCTCGTTAAAAACAGAATTCTGAACCTTACACCCCAGGTTTCTGATTCAGTTGATCTGGAGAGATGTCAGAGAATTTACAACTTCCCAGGTGACGCTGCAAGCATGGGGGCCACATTTTGAAAACTCATACTGCCTCTCAAATATGCAGAGACTTTATGGAGTGCTCGCTAGATAATATTTAAAATACTGATATCAAATACCGTAGTTTCTACTTCTTAGAGGAGAAGGATTTTTGAAAAAGTAAATTATCCACTAAGTTTTATCATCATCTCCCCTTTCTCCACCTACTCACTTGTCATGATCTTAATATTAATAAAATCCTATCTTTTATGTATTTACCAGCATGTTCTTAGCTCCATGTTGGGTTTTCAAGATCATGCTTGGTGACAGATAAAATTAAAGGGACAATCATCATTGGCCTCTTTAAAGGAAGAAGCTTTTTAATACAAAAAGGCAATACTGCTTGGTTAAAAATATCATACTGTGAACTGCCCTATATTTTCCTTAGGGTGAATGAAAGGAAAATGCTGATTAAACAAAGTGGCTTTTAGGGAGTAAAAAGGCTGTAGTGAGAGACTACAAAAAAAGCAAAGAAAAAGAAAGGAAAAAAAAAAAGTATTTTTGAGCAGCTATCATGTGTCCAACAGCAAAGAGTCACTTTCAAGTAGTTTCACATGAATATCCAGTCTGTTATATTCTGGGTGCATCTGTCTGCATTTTTCTTTCTTTCTTTCTTTTTTTTTTTTTTTGCTATATTCATTCTTTTGTTTTAGATTCCACATATAAATGACAATATGCCATTCCACATATAAGTGACAATATGCAATATTGCCTTTATTTCTGACTTTTTCCCTAAACATAATACCTTCCAGGTTCATCCATGTTGTTGCAAATGGCAAAATTTCAATATTTTGTGGCTAAATAATATTCCTGTGCATATGTATGTTTAACACCTCTTCACCTGTTGATGGACACAGGTTGCTTCCATGGCTTGGCCACTGTAAACAATGCTGCTATGAACACTAAGGGCATGTATCTTTTCAAACCGGGGCTTCCCAGGTGACTCAGTGGTAGAATCTGTCTGCAATACAAGAGATGTGGGTTCCATGCCTGCTTCATACAGACCCCCTGGAGAAGGAAATGGCAACCCACTCCAGTATTTTTACCTGGGAAATCCCATGGACAGAGAAGCCTGGTGGGCTACAATCCGTGGGGTCACAAAAGAGTAGGACACAACTTAGTGACTAAACAACAGCAGCAACATCTTTTCAAATTAGTGCTTACTAATTTTCTTCAGGTACATCCCCAGAAAGGGAACTGCTGGATCATCTGGTAGTTCTATTTTTAGCTTCAATTTTTTTGAGGAAATTTTATACTGTTCTTCATAGTGGCTACACCAGTTTACATTCCCACCAACAGTTTACCAATGGTCCCATTTAGTGCTAAAAGAGAGCCTACATCACAATCTTCCCACACAGGTATAAATTCCCACGTTTATGAACTGTACCCATGCAACATGTCTACCTGCATAGCATGCCAGTAACTCTTTACAATAACCCTTTATTTAACTGTAAATAAGCAACCCAACAGAGATCACTTACCTCAGGTCATGTTACTACTGAGTGGTAATGTAGAGACTATAACACAGGTTTGTCTGAGTCTAGGTCTCCTGCTTTTTCCCAAAGGATTAAGGCATTAAAGAGTATGCTTTTTTGTTTTCCTTTCCTATTGGACATTACACCTAAGTCTCTACATATAAACAAATAAATCCATGACTGCAGATCAAGTACCAGGTCTGGGATTCACAATTCAGGAATATATGTCTCCCACATTTCTCTTGTCACAGCCCCTCAGTCTTCCATGTGGCTCTAAGATTTTACTGCTGGAACATAGGCAGGGGAGGGACAAGACATGAGTTTAGGAGAGGAGGAGGTGGGGCTCTTTCAGTTCAGTTCAGTCGCTCAGGCCTGTCCGACTCTTTGCGACCCCATGACTCACAGCACGCCAGGCCTCCCTGTCCATCACCAACTCCCGGAGTTCACTCAAATTCACGTCCATTGAGTCGGTGATGCCAACCAGCCATCTCATCCTCTGTCATCCCCTTTTTCTCCTGCCCCCAATCCCTCCCAGCATCAGAGTCTTTTCCAATGAGTCAACTCTTCGCATGAGGTAGCTAAAGTACTGGAGTTTCAGCTTTAGCATCATTCCTTCCAAAGAACACCCAGGGCTGATCTCCTTTAGAATGGACTGGTTGGATCTCCTTGCAGTCCAAGGGACTCTCAAGAGTCTTCTCCAACACCACAGTTCAAAAGCATCAATTCTTCGGCTCTCAGCTTTCTTCACAGTCCAACTCTCACGTCCATACATGATTACTGGAAAAACCATAGCCTTGACTAGATGGACCTTTGTTGGCAAAGTAATGTCTCTGCTTTTGAATATGCTATCTAGGTTGGTCTTAACTTTTCTTCCAAGGAGTAAGCGTCTTTTAATATCATGGCTGCAGTGACCATGTGATTTTGGAGCCCCCAAAAATAAAGTCTGACACTGTTTCCCCATGGGGCTCTTTAGGTGCCCCCATCACAGCCCTGCACACAGCCCAAGGGTGGCTAATGCACACCACCCTCGCCTTGGGAGGGTTTTTTGGTGTCCCAGATGCTCATCCCTGAAAATCATAAATACTGTACTCATTTCATTCGTGGAGCTGGTCATCACAAAGAAAAGCAAATAGAGCTAAAAAGCTGCTATTAAAAGGCAAGCTGCCAGAAATCTGAGAAAGCATGCAGCCACACAACATCTCAAGTCTAAAGGGGGAATTCCAAGCCAAGATTTCTGCCTCTCTCTCCACTCTCCCGCCAATCAATATCAGGGTTTCCACTCTCAGACACGTGATCTTTTCACTGGGACACTCAGCAGTCAACCTGCACATGTTCAGGGTGCAGGCTGAAAGCAGTGGCTTACATTTCACTTCTGGTGCTTGAGGCCATGGTGTACCCTAATCAGTGTTCCCCACCCCCATCCTCATAGGTACACATAGAATCCCGAATCTGTACAACATGCAGTGTTAAGAAAGGACCCTTCTCTGAAGAACTCAGTGCATTTGTTTTCCCTTTGTTTTTGAAAGGAAAACTGACGCAGGGAAGAAAGGGATCAAGTGCAGAAATAGCACATAGATGCACAAAAGTAGAAATCTGCTCCACTGTATGATATTAGGCCCTGTGGCAAAGCAGTGTGCCAGCTAGAAAGGGCATTTCCTCCTGCTCCTTATGGAATTCAGTGTAACTTAGCTCTTGGCTACCAAATTGAATTCAGAATTGAATTAATTTACTCTTGACACAGCCAATACGGCACAGTGTAAGATGAAGCAGATGCTAATTTAGGTGTAACATCATGAGTCCCTGGGTCTAATATCTTCATAATCAGGAATGTTGCCGTGGACATAAACAAAATTATATTTGCATGTGCTTGGAACTTATGCAGGCCAGAACTACAGCTTCAGAGTTTATTAAGTCCAATGATGGACTGAAGGGAGACAGTTAGGGTTATACAAATATTAGACAAGATTTTTTTTTTAACAACATCTGTAAGTTCAAATGACTATAGATCTGAAAAGATCAGAAGAAGAAGGACTGCCTCATTCCTACACATGCTCACAACTAGCAGAGTTGACCATGTGTGTGTGTGCCAAATCACTTCAGTCATGTCCAGCTCTGTGCGATCCTATGGACAACAGCCTGCCAGGCACCTCTGTCCATGAGATTCTCCAGGCATGAATGCTGGAGCAGGTTGCCATGCCTGCCTCCAGGAGATCTGCCCAACCCAGGGTCGATTCCAGATCTCTTATGTCTCCTGCATGGACAGGCAGGTTCTTTACCACTAGCGCCACCTGGGAAGCCCCATAAACCACAGGAAGCAGGAATGATAGCTGAGAGGCAATAGGCTTGGCACTGAAAACTGACAGATTGGCCAGATGGGGACTGTCATTCAAATACATGTCATATTTTGATTAGGATTATCTCTTAATACGCTTGATAATATTTAAATCCTGTAACAGAGATAAATCTTTATACTATACTTACATTTGCCATTTTTCCATTAATAACAGAATAAATCACTTAACAGAAACAGAAGCATTTTATTTTATTTATTGCCACTAGACATTTTACAGTTTATGGTCAAAGTACCATAATAAGACGTACATACTGTCTTCCAGATGGGAATACCATATCCACTTACAAAATTTTGCCATTTATTACCTATGATTGCCTTTCTACAAAGTGTTACCACTTTTCTCCCTAGGACACAATTGGAGATCATAGCTTGGTCTTTTTTTCCCCCCTCATGGTCCTTCATAAACTAAATTTTCATTACAGTTTACTGTTTCAACTTAGTCGTGTCTGTATATTCAACAAGAAATAGCCACCATATTTAGGAAATGAGAACATGAAGAAAAAAAAAAAAGGTACACTGGATCTTTAAGCAACTTAAACTCTTAGTTTCCAGATCAAAGTTAGTCTATTTCTAATCCTACTCTAGGAACTACATTTTATTAACCTTTTTTTTTTTTTTTTTGCAAAAACAAATTCTCTAAAGTTAGCCTGGACTCTTCATTTCACTCAAAGAACACAAGGCTGGGACTTCCCTGGTGATCCAGTGGTTAAGCATCCACTTTGCATACAGGGGATGCTGGTTTGATCCCTGGTCAGGGAACTAAGATACTACATACTGCAGAGCAACAACAAAAGGTCTCACATGATGCAACGAAGATCCTACGTGCTGCAACTAGACCTGACACAGCCAAATAAATCAATATAAATAAATACATTTGAAGAAAACAACAAATTGGCATATCCACCCCCCCCCCAAAAAAAAAACAACACAATGCTAACTGCTTAATTCTCATTTTCCCTTTTACTTTGAAAGCCTACTTCAACCGGTTTGCATCATTCAGGATAGACTAGTTTGTACTGTAGTAAACAACGCCTGCATGATCTCAATGTCTTACAACAACAAAGGTGATTTCTTTCTTTTTTTTTTTTTTTGTGATGAGCCCATTATAGGTTGGCTGTGGCTCTATTCCACTAAGAAGCTTTTAGAACCATTGCCACTTGGGTAGCACAAAGATAAGATGTCATATCAATACATACACTGATCCTTAAAGTGTCTTTTCGTAAATGACAGCCATTTCACTGACCAGAGACAGTCGCATGTTCAAGTCCTACACAAACAGCCCAGCAAAAGACAATCTTCCTCTTGGGACAAGCAGAGACTATTTGAGAACCAGAATACAATCTACTACTCTGTACCAATCTTACTCATCCAGAAACTCTCAGCTCAGGGCCCGCTATCAAATTATCCCATTTTAATTCTCACCAGCACTTCTAATGTTCTTCAGAAGATCTATAGATACTACACACATAAGCATGCATCTGTAATATATTATCTTGCAATATTTTTAAAAACAACTTCATTTTTTGTCACTCTTGTCTTTTTAACTCAACAGTCAACTCTTGAAGCGGGAACTATGTTTCAACTTTCTTCTTTAAACATATAGTTCACATAACTCAGAGTTGTAAACTGTAGAGGTTCTACTACTCAAGTATTTCATGTTGACTGGCTTCAAAAATAAGTAATTCTATGCATGTGCTGGGTTTTGATCAAGGTAAGTGAATACCAGACCACCTGATCTGCCTCTTGAGAAACCTCTATGCAGGTCAGGAAGCAACAGCTAGAACTGGAAATGGAACAACAGACTGGTTCCAAATAGGAAAAGGAGTACGTCAAGGCTGTAAACTGTCACCCTGCTTATTTAACTTATGTGCAGAGTACATCATGAGAAACACTGGGCTGGAAGAATCACAAGCTAGAATCAAGATAGCTGGGAGAAATATCAATAACCTCAGATATGCAGATAACACCACCCTTATGGCAGAAAGTGAAGAGGAACTAAAAAGCCTCTTGATGAAAGTGAAAGTGGAGAGTGAAAAAGTTGGCTTAAAGCTCAACATTCAGAAAACGAAGATCATGGCATCTGGTCCCATCACTTCATGGGAAATAGATGGGGAAACAGTGGAAACAGTGTCAGACTTTATTCTTCTGGGCTCCAAAATCACTACAGATGGTGACTGCAGCCAGGAAATTAAAAGATGCTTACTCCTTGGAAGGAAAGTTATGACCAACCTAGACAGCATATTCAAAAGCAGAGACATTACTTTGCCAACAAAGGTCCATCTAGTCAAGGCTATGGTTTTTCCAGTAATCATGTATGGATATGAGAGGTGGATTGTGAAGAAAGCTGAGCACCAAAGAATTGATGCTTTTGAACTGTGGTGTTGGAGAAGACTCTTGAGAGTCCCTTGGACTGCAAGGAGATCCAACCAGTCCATTCTGAAGATCAGTCCTGGGTGTTCTTTGGAAGGAATGATGTTAAAGCTGAAACTCCAGTACTTTGGCCACCTCATGCGAAGAGTTGACTCACTGGAAAAGACCCTGATGCTGGGAGGGATTGGGGGCAGGAGGAGAAGGGGACGACAGAGAATGAGAAGGCTGGATGGCATCACTGACTCGATGGACGTGAGTTTGAGTGAACTCCGGGAGTTGGTGATGGACAGGGAGGCCTGGCGTGCTGCAATTCACGGGGTCGCAAAGAGTCTGACGCGACTGAGCGACTGAACTGAACTGAAATGCAATGAAAACAGTACCTTGCCCTCTGTACATACTTTAAAACTGGGTACTTATAACACAGCTTACCTTTCTAACACACAGGAAAACCATGTTAAATATAATATTATCACAAAACTCACATCAAAGATCAAAAATATGTTTAACATGATGTATAAAAGTAAAGTATTAGGACAAACATAGAAATTTTCTAGATAACATAGGGATTGGAAAAATACAAAGCTACCCAAACAATGCCTGAGAAAATAATGAGGCTGAAAAAACCATAACTAAATATCTTTAATCTACATCTAATAATAATTGGAGAAAAACTGTCCTATGAACATGTACTTCACATTAGATCCAATATTAGATTTACTTAAACACTCTGAGTATTCCTGGGGTTTTCCTGCTTTTAACTATAGGAACATTGGGTATGTACAATTGTATACCAATTACTTTTTAAAAGTGTTTCAGAGATTGATAAAATAATTTGTTTGGCAGTTGCAGTATTCACGGGGGAATACAATGGAACCTGAGATAAACACACTGGCCATGTGTGTTTCAGACAGGATGTGTAATTAGGAAATGAGAACATAAGCAGGCAGATACATAACAATATCAGCAGTGTAAGAATCCACTTAATAACAATCTGCTAAATGCATCATATGTATTTAGCTCCTTGAAATCATTTCATTAGTCTGAAGATTAAGCATATGTTTTTCCTGAATGGAGGAACAAGGGAAGAGGATTTGCTCTGGAGATTGGTAAAAGCACGCAAAGCTATTTATCTTGAGATTATAGGTCTGGTTTCAACCAAGACACTAAAGACAGTTATTGCTACTTTGTGGCCCATATGAAATGAACTATCATTATCAGTTTAGATGCTTGTTTCAGTAGGCTGTCACCATAATGTGGGTTTGGATAACCCTAATGGATATGGGGACAAATGTCTGATTGGGGAGATAACACACTACATGGAAAAGAGCTCTTGGTGAGAACCAGGGGAATCAGGCCTTGTTCCAATTCTGCCTCTAATATTTAAGTAACATGGGTGTCTCCTCTCTGGGAAAGTTGGGCAGGGAGTGAGAGAAGAAATTAGTTGACCTCCCAGATACCTTATGGTCTTAAAGTTGGATAGTATCTTGCATAGGTAAGCTCCTCTTGGCTCTTCCCAATGGAAACTTTGTCCCTATTTCCCCCAAGTTATGACTCAAATGATATTTGGCCTTGTTCTTGGATTTCAGTTCAGATATTACTCCTTTCCCCTGTAGACAAAAGGAATAAGATGCTATTGACTCCCTTTTCCCTTTAAATATTCAATCTACAAATTATCCCTTAATCTAGGACAGATTCTTAGGCCTAGTTATAAGGCCTGTCTCCATCTTTGTCTGTAATCTTCATAATATATCATGATCTATTACAAAAGCTATAAGGAAATGATCCAAAGCAAATTAGTTTCAAATAAAATTGTAAATAAATAATACTAATTTTAATGTAATATTTCTATCATTTTTAAAAAAGGGAATGGAATGTGATGAGTCTTGGGTTCCTATAATGCTGAGTTCCCCTCAGCAATCTGAGAGACTCATGCTATTAAAAATAGATCAAAACAGCAACCAGGACAGAATTGTGCATCAGTAGCCTAACCACAGGGCTTCCCTGGTGGCTCAGTGGGTAAAGAACCTGCTTGCAACGCAGGAGATATAAGTTCAATTCTTGGGGTGGAAAGGGCACAGCAACCCATTCCAGTATTCTTGCCTGGAGAATCCCACGGACAGAGGAGCGTGGTGGGCTACTGTGCATAGTGTCACAAAGAGTTGGACATGACTGAAAGAAATGAGCGTGCGCACATGCAACCTAATCACTACCTGCCTGTTGTCCTTCCCTTCACTGGCTATTTCTTGCTGTTTCCTTGAAAAGTTTATGTTTCTCTATGAGAAAGAGCAACATGAACTCAGATTACTGAAAAGAAGACACTTCTTCATTTTTTAATTTGAAACTTAGAGATTTGGAGTTTAGGAAAAGTGAGGCTGATTTTAAAGTTTCTGCTCTCAACTGGCATTGTGACACCACACTGGACAGGAATGCAGGGATGGGAACAAACATGTATTCACAGCCTCCTACCCAGAGGGATGGCTCTCTATCTTTAAGCTCTGTTTACTTCTTATCTCCTGTTACGTAGAGAAACAGAGCCACAAAGCTCAATTTGCCTGCCCAAGGTTGCATAGTGATAAAGGTGGGGCCAGATTTGTGCCTCAGCAACCTGACACTGGGGCTGATTCTACTAACCACTAAGCTGACTAGTAATGGTCTGTGCAGGGGGTTAGAGGATGCAGCTGGTTTTATTTTTATATTTGTTTAGCTTCGAAACTCATGCCTTTATCATTAGATCAAGCTTCCTTCCAGTAATGAAGCGACTGGGCATGGAATATCAACAAACATGAGCCAATCTCTCTGCAACACAATCTATCCTGTACCTAAGAATGCTGAGAACTGCTGCATCTAAGGTCCCTAGGTATACTCTGAAAGGAAAAATATTTCCACTTGGGAAAACTCCAAACAGCCAAAGTCACTTTCTGGAAGGGATTTGCTATGGACAGATGTCAGGGTGGGCTTCCCATGTGGCTCAGTGGTAAAGAATCCACTTGCCAATGCAAGAGACTCAGGAGACATGGGTTTGATCTCTGGGTTGGGAAGATCCCCTGGAGGAGGAAATGGCAACCTACTCCAGTATTCTTGCCTGGAAAATTCCACGGACACAGGAGCCTGACAGGCTACAGTCCATACGGTCGCAGAGTCAGACATGATGAAGCACACACAATGTCAGGGTAGGGGATGTCTCTTACAGCTTTTCCATGGACAGGTTGTGGGCCCTTGACTAAGTTACACAACAAAGATGAGTTTCAGATTCTATGTTTGTATTAATAATACAAAGACACAAGACATGATATGGACTACTGGTTTTCACTTTTCCACCAAAGCAGTAGAAGCCATTATATAAGTGATATCTCAGACCCAAACCCAACATATACACAAAGGCAAGTGGCTTTCTCTGGGTGACAGAATCCATTACCAGCCCTCATCCAACACAATGCCAGCAAAGTAGCTGGAAACTTAGTACGCAGGAGCAGACACCTGGTTTAGATTCCCTAGCTAGTCTCTGAGCCCCTTCCCAACTTTGACAGCCTCTAAAAGTCTACGATCTCTTTGAGTAGAATCAGGGAATCTACTGTGTGTTAGTGAAGCAACTGTTGTCTCCTTTGAAGAGTTCTAATCGTAAAACGAACAATTAGTCTCCTCTGCATTTCAGTTGTGATTTAGTTTTAAACACACTACAACATCTAACACTCAAGACAGATTCACTCGTCAGTTCAAAGGAATGAAGAACTGGACTTTGATCCATTACCACTGTGCCAGGGATTGATTTTGGGGAAGGATACGCGATTATGGGATAGAATGTGAAATGGGAAGCTTTGGGCCAACCCAACCCCGATTCTCTATTTGTGTGTGGTGCAGCGTGAGTGACACGGGGTGTGAGGAGGGTTTCATAAGATGTAAAAAGAACTGATTGATTTATCGATCTAGGGAAGACAGTCTCCTTGACGGAGACATGCTGTCAAACAGTGGCAGGATGCGCTGCTAAAAGCCCTCCAGATTGATTACCCTACCTGGCACCTGATCCCTCGTCACTGTGGCAGGTGAAGAGTGCTGGAAATGTACTCACAGCTGCATTAATAAGATAGGAGGAGAACAAACAAGGAGGTCTAGGTCAGGTGAGGTTCTGACTAAGAAGAGGATTTCCCACTGCTCTGAATTTCCTCAAAAGAGAGTACCTCACGTGGTGTGAAATACACAGATGGAAAATGAGACTAAATAGCTAATCCAGCTGAAAATGTTTGTGGCAGCAATGACACCTCTGGCTTCTGAACTTCTGTGATTTGGTTTCCCCGTCTGTCATGGCTTCTGAAATTTGACAATTCCTGTTTGAATCCTAACCTACTTAGAAAATGATTGGAAATGGTGTAGTAAGAGATACACCTGGTATAACTGTAAAACACATCTCCTTTTAATGATGCAAGAGGATCTCCCCATGCAAAGATTGCCACGTTCTACCTCCCTGGATCAATAAGAAAACTTTAAAGGCACACACTACATGTGCATACTATGAAATTTATCTTTATCTTAGACTCCTTTTGTAGGCAAGTCAGAGGCAAAGATTAAACACCATCTGATAATCAGGGAAGAACAAAAAATAATGGGGAAAAAGTCAATTATAATGGGGTTGAAAGAAGGTACTGATGTTATGATTTCTCAGAAAATCAGTCTAATCTGTGACAGTAGAGTCACACCATTTAGAAAGGGGACAGTCCAAAGTCTTGAAGTGTTAAGAGAGAAATTACCCAGCTCTGAACCCTGAAAGAAAATTGAATGTTTGGACATAATGTTTGTGTGCTCAAAAGGATAAGAAGTAGCTACAGATGGGAAGCATTAAAAAAATGTTATTGCAGGGTTTTCAGTACTAAAATTTAAATTGTAAAATTACAGGAATTGTGATCTGGAGAGACCAGAGGATTCTCAATTACTTCATTTTACCTGTGAGAAAACCCAGGCACAGCGGGGTTAGTGAATTTCCCCGAAGTCAGACTTCATGTTAGTGGAGGAGGGGCTGGGATTTGAACCCATTTCCTAACTTCTAAGTCTAGTGATCTTTCCTCTATATCATGAATGTATAATTCACTTCTTCTTTTACCCAGATTTTCCAACATCTTTTAAAAGTGCTTAAGTCTGCTTTCATTAATTATAACAACAGCAATAGCAACAACAACAAAAAAACACAAATTAAAAAATATTCTCCTGCGGCCATACTATCACCAATTTTTCTTCTTTTACTTTTAGAATCTGCTAACACAATTATGTCGGAGAAGGCAATGACACCCCACTCCAGTGCTCTTGCCTGGAAAATCCCATGGACAGAGGAGCCTGGTAGGCTGCAGTCCATGGGGTCACTGAGAATCGGACATGACTGAGCGACTTCACTTTCACTTTTCACTTTCATGCATTGGAGAAGGAAATGGCAACCCACTCCAGTGTTCTTGCCTGGAGAATCCCAGGGACGGGGGAGCCTGATGGGCTGCCATCTCAGGGGTCGCACAGAGTCGGACACAACTGAAGCGACTTAGCAGCAGTAGCAGCAGCAATACAATTGTGTCTAGGAAAGCCTAACTAAAATAGGCTTCTGCCCTTGCCTGGAAGATGATGACCTAACACATGGGCATTCACCATCATTCTAGAAAATGTGCCCTAACTTTTGATGTAGAATCAGAAATCTTTGAAAGACAGAAGGCCATTAGGGTAAAGCTAATTCAATAGTTCCATGGTAGTAAAGAAAGCAGAACCCTCTACCAATGAAAATAGAGGGACAGAGATGGCTTAATTACTGAGTTAACCAAAAAGATGGTTTGGGTTTTTCTGTGACAGCATATGGAAAAATATGAATGAACTTTTGGGCCAACCCAACAGATCTCTGAATATAAGAATTTCGATGGAGCAACAGTTATTCTAGACAACTTCACAGCCAACTGAACATTCCTCTCACACAAGGATTGAAGTAAAAAACAA
Organism: Bos indicus; assembly: GCF_029378745.1. NCBI lineage: Eukaryota > Metazoa > Chordata > Mammalia > Artiodactyla > Bovidae > Bos > Bos indicus. The sequence goes on from NC_091760.1 coordinate 63,095,606, forward strand.
AACAACAACAAAAAACCAAATGACCTGTGAAGTTGGACAGGAAAAATACATTGCATCATTGCTTTCAGTAAATGCTGACTGAATTTAACTTTCTTTCAATTATAACAAAGTATGGTAAGGCTTCCCTGGTGGCTCAGTGGTAAAGAATCTGCCTGCCAATGCAGGAGACATGGGTTCCATCCCTGACTAGGGAAGATAGCCTGGAGAAGGGAATGGCAACCCAATCCAGCATTCTTGCCTGGCAAATCCCACAGAGAAAGGAGCCTGGCGATCTATAATAGTCCATGGGGTCACAAAGAGTCGGTCACGACTGTGAGACTAAACAGCAATAAACTACGGTAGTATTTAAGGAATCCATGATGTTGTTTTTAACAGAATGACAGATATTTTCATGTTACATTACTTCAGATGTTGCAAATTTTCAAAATGTAATTTACATTTTTCCCCATTTCAAAGTTAAATTGTAATTTAACTCACTTCTAGATCTTGTTATTTAGTATATTAATAAAAGAAAATTTACATCATAATTTTATATTGGTATTTTTAAATAATTCATTTATTTTGAATTGCTAACATTATTATTTTTAAACCACTTTATTGAAATATGATTGAAAAAAAGCCATGCCTCTTAATGTATACAATTTGATAAATTTGGAGATAACTTCCCTGGTGACTCAAACGGTAAAGAATTTGCTTGCAATGTAGGAGACCCAGGTTCGATCCTTGGGTAGGGAAGGTCTCCTGGAGAAGGGAATGGCTAATCACTCCAGTGTTCTTGCCTAGAGAATTCCATGGACAGAGGAGCCTGGCAGGGTCCATCGGGTCTCAAAGAGTTAGACACCACTGAGCAACTACCACTTTATACACCCTTGAAACCATCACCATGATCTATGCCATAAATATACCCAACACTTCCAAAAGTTTCCTATCATTCTATTTATTTAGTTGCTTTGTAACAAGGACACTCAATAAAAGATCTACCCTCTTAGTACAGTTTTGAGTATATAATGGAGTATTATTAATTATAGGCTTTTTGCTGTACATTAGGTCTACGATTCATTCATCCTGTGTAACTGATATCTTGTGCCCTTTGACTAACATCTACCTGTTACCCCCACCCTATGCCAAGTTCCTGGCAACTACCATTTTACTCCATGCTCTTATTTAGATTCATAATATAAGTGGAATCATTTATTTCACTTAGCTTCAGATATATCCATATTGTAACAAAGAGTACGATTTCTTTTTCTTCGGGTTGAATAATATTCCACTGTACGTATATATCATATTTTTTTTTCTTATTCATCCATCAATGACATGTAGGTTTCTTCCATGCCTTGGCCATTATGAATAATGTTTCAGTAAACATGGGAGTGTAGATACCTCTTTGATATCGTGATACCAATTATTTTTACTACATATTCAGAAGTGGGATGCCTGGATCACTTGTAGCTTTAACTTTTTGAGGAAATTCCATATTGTTTTCTGTAGTGGCCATAACAATTTACATTCCTATCAAAACCGTAAGGATTCCCTTTTAGTCACATCCTCACCAACACTTACCTTGTGTTTGTGTATATGTGAGTGCATACATTGTTCAAAAATAATCATTTTAACAGGTGTGAGGTGACATCTCTTCGTGGTTTTGATTTGCATTTCCTGGTAATTAGTGATGTTGAACGCTTCTCATATACCTGTTGGTCATTTGTATGTCTTTCCAGAAATCTCTATTCAGTTCTTTTGCTCACTTTTTAATCAGGTTACCTTTCTGGGTGGAGGAGACTATTGAGTTACAGGAGTTGCTTGTATGTTAATATTTTGGATATTGACCTTTGTTAGATACTAGTTCAGTTCAGTTCAGTTACTCAGTTGTGTCCGACTCTTTGCAACCCCCTGAATCACAGCACGCCAGGGCTCCCTGTCCATCACCAATTCCCAGAGTCCACCCAAACCCATGTCCATCGAGTCGGTGATGCCATCCAACCATCTAATCCTCTGTCATCCTCTTCTCCTCCTACCCTCAATCTTTCTCGGAATCAGGGTCTTTTCAAATGAGTCGACTCTTCACATCAGGTGGCTAAAGTATCGGAGTTTCAGCTTCAATATCAGTCCTTCCAGTGAACACCCAGGACTGATCTCCTTTAGGATGGACTGGTTGGATCTCCTTGCAGTCCAAGGGACTCTCAAGAGTCTTCTCCAACACCACAGTTCAAAAGCATCAGTTCTTCTGTGCTCAGCTTTCTTTATAGTCCAAATCTCACCTCTATACATGACTACTGGAAAAACTATAGTCTTAACTAGATGGACCTTTGCTGACAAAGTAATGTCTCTGCTTTTTAATATGCTATCTAGGTTGGTCATAACTTTCCTTCCAAGGAGTAGCGTCTCTTAATTTCATTGCTGCAATCACCATCTGCAGTGATTTTGGAGCCCAGAAAAATAAAGTCAGCCACTGTTTCCCCGTCTGTTTCCCATGAAGTGATGGGACCAGATGCCATGATCTTAGTTTTCTGAATGTTGAGCTTTAAGCCAGCTTTCTCACTCTCCTCTTTCACTTTCATCAAGAGGCTCTTTAGTTCTTCTTCACTTTCTGCCATAAGGGTGGTGTCATCTGCATATCTGAAGTTATTGCTATTTCTCCCGGGAATCTTGATTCCAGCTTGTGCTTCCTCCAGCCCAGAGTTCCTCATGATGTACTCTGCATATAAGTTTAATAAGCAGGGTGACAATATACAGCCTTGAGGCTCTCCTTTTCCTATTTGGAGCCAGTCTGTTGTTCCATGTCCAGTTCTAACTGTTGCTTCCTGACCACCATACAGATATATAGATTGGAAATATTTTCTCCCATTCCACTGGTCATCTTTTTATTTTGTTGATTGTTTCACTTGCTGTGTGGAAGTTTTTAGCTTGATGTCATTCCATTTGCCTATTTTTTTCTCTTGTCATCTGTGCTTTTGGTATCATATCCAAGAAATCACTGCCAAGGCCATTTGTCAAGAAGCTTTTTTCATTATGTTTTCTTCTAGGAGTTTTATGGTTTCTGCTTTTATATTTAAGTCTTTAATCCATTTGAAGCTGACTTTTGTGTAGCGAAATGAGTCTAATTTCCTTCTTTGCATCTTTACACTGTCCTTATCTGAGCAACCACTAACCTGTTCTTTATTTTTTATAATTTTATCACTTCAAGAATGCAATGTAAGTGGAATAGTATAATGTAATATTTGGGGAGTGACTTTTTTCTCAGTATAATTGTTTGGATCTTCACTCAGGTTGTTGCAAGATGAGTAGCATTCTTTGTATGTATAGACCACAGTCTGCTTTGTCCATTCACTCATTGGAAGACACGTGGCTTGGTCACAGTGTGGAGATATTTCAAAGAAAGCTGCTTTGAGCATTCGTGTCCAGGTTTTTGTGTGAACATAATTTTCATTTCCCTGGGAAAAATGCCTAAGAGTACATTTACTGGGTCATGGTAGATTCATGTTTAGTTTAGGGTTTTTTTTGTTTGTTTGTTTAAGTACTCAACGGTTTTAAAAGATGTAGAGAATTTTGCATTACCATCAGCAATGTATGAGTCATCAATTCCTTTACATTCTCATCATCATTTGGTACTCAATTTTTAAAAACTGTTTTAGCCATTCTTATAGGTCTTGCCTGGAGAATCCCAGGGACAGGGAAGCCTGGTGGGCTGCCGTCTATGGGGTCTCACAGTCGGACACGACTGAAGCGACTTAGCAGCAGCAGCAGCAGCAATGTACTGTTCCAGAGAAGGCAATGGCAACCCACTCCAGTTACTCTTGCCTGGAAAATCCCATGGACAGAGGAGCCTGGTGGGCTGCAGTCCATGGGGTCGCTACGAGTCGGACACGACTGAGTGACTTCACTTTCACTTTTCACTTTCATGCATTGGAGAAGGAAATGGCAACCCACTCGTGTTCTTGCCTGGAGAATCTCAGGGATGGGGAGCCTGGTGGGCTGCAGTCCATGGGGTCGATACGAGTCGGACACGACTAAGCGACTTCACTTTCACTTTTCACTTTCATGCATTGGAGAAGGAAATGGCAACCCACTCCAGTGTTCTTGCCTGGAGAATCCCAGGGACGGGGGAGCCTGTTGGACTGCCGTCTATGGGGTCGCACAGAGTTGGACACGACTGAAGCGACTTAGCAGCAGCAGCAGCAGCATAGGTATGTAATGCTATTTCATTGTGGTTTTGATTTTCATCTCCCTACTGACTACAATCATGGCATCCGGTCCCATCACTTCATGGGAAATAGATGGGGAAACAGTGGAAACAGTGTCAGACTTTATTCTTCTGGGCTCCAAAATCACTACAGATGGTGACTGCAGCCAGGAAATTAAAAGACGCTTACTCCTTGGAAGGAAGGTTATGGCCAACCTAGACAGCATATTCAAAAGCAGAGACATTACTTTGCCAACAAAGGTTCGTCTAGTCAAGGCTATGGTTTTTCCTGTGGTCATGTATGGATGTGAGAGTTGGACTGTGAAGAAGGCTGAGCGCCCAAGAATTGATGCTTTTGAATTGTGGTGTTGGAGAAGACTCTTGAGAGTCCCTTGGACTGCAAGGAGATCCAACCAGGCCATTCTGAAGGAGATCAGCCCTGGGTGTTCTTTGGAAGGAATGATGCTAAAGCTGAAACTCCAGTACTTTGGCCACCACATGCGAAGAGTTGACTCATTGGAAAAGACTCTGATGCTGGGAGGGATTGGGGGCAAGAGGAGAAGGGGACGACAGAGGATGAGATGGCTGGATGGCATCACTGACTCGATGGACGTGAGTCTCAGTGAACTCCGAGAGTTGGTGATGGACAGGGAGGCCTGGAGTGCTGCAATTCATGGGGTGTCAAAGAGTCAGACATGACTGAGTGACTGATCTGATCTGATCTGACTGACTACTGTACTGAACATCTTTTCATGTGCTTATTTTCCATCTGTATATCTTCAGTAAAATGCCTGCTCATGGTCTTTTGACTAGTCTCTAGTATAACTGTTTGGCTTTTAACTTATGAAATTTAGGAGTTCTTTATATACTCTGTATCACAGTTCTTAATAGAATATTTGGTTTGAGATTTTTCTATTAGTCTGTATCACATCTCTTCATCTTCTAACTAGGGTCATTTTCAGAGGAAACAAAATAATTTTGATGGATTTCAATTTACCAATTTTTATTGTTTGTGCTTTATTTATTGTTGGTGTCAAGCGCAAAATTATTTGCTGAGCCCCAAATTCTGCAGATTTTCTAAAGGTTTTTTTGGTTTGTTTTTCTCTAAAAGTTTTATAATTTTTGCTTAATAATTAAGTCCACGGCTATTTTTTGTTAACTTCTATATATGGTGTGAAACTTAGATTGAGACTGTTTTTCTTTTCTAGAGCATATTTGTGTGCATATGTTTCTGGGTTAGCTATTCTACTCCATTGCTCTATGAGTCTGCCCCTCTGCCAATAGTATCAGTCTTAATCAATGTAGCTATATAATAAATCATAAAAACAGGCAGGCCGGTTTCTCCTATTTATTTTTATTTTTCAATTTTTTTTAGTTTTCTAGTTTTTGAGTATAAATTTTAGAATAATCTTATCTATAGTTATAAAAATCTTTGTGGGATTTTAATAAGAATTGTATTAAATCTGCTTATCACTTTGGGGGAATTGACATATGTAGTATATTGAGTTTTGTAATTCATGAAGATAGTATGTCTATTTATTTGTTGTCGCTCAGTGACTAAATCATGTCCGACTCTTATTTACATATTCTTTAATTTCTTTTTTCACAGTTTTGTAGTTTTCACCATATAAATTCTGAATATTTTTGGTTAGATCTACATCTAAGAATTTTATTTTTGATTAAGAGCAAATAACACTGCATTTTTAATTTTAGAGTCCACAAGAACACTACTAGTATTAGAATATATATAGTTTATTGACTTTTTAAAATATTTACCTTATGTCATACGTCCTTTCTTAACTTATTAATTATAGGAGTTTTCCTATTGGACCCTTGTGATTTTCCACCTACAAAATTTTGCTATCTCCCAGTCTTATTTCTCCTTCCTGATCTCTCTGCTTTTTATTTCCCTTTCTCCCTATTTCATTGGTTAGAGCTTCCAGTATTATGTTGAATAAGGTCGGTAAGAACAGATACAGTTGCTTGCTGACAATATTAGGGGAAAATTATTCCATCTTACATCATTAAGTATAATGCTAGCTGTAGGGTTTTAGTAGATGTTCTTTATCAACTTGAGGAAGTTTACCTCTATTTCTAATTATCTGAGAGTTCTTATCATGAATGGGTATTATCCTGCCAAATGATCTTTCTGCATCAAATAATTAGATCACATGATTTTTCTTCTTTAGCTTGTTTAGCTTATTAATAGGATGGATTATATTGATTAATTTTCAAATATTGAACCAATATTCTATTCCTGGAATAAACTCCAGTTGATCATGGTATAATACTCTTTTCATAAACTGCTGAATTCCATCAGTAATATTTTCCTAAGGAATTTTGCATCTATATTCATAAGGGCTTTTTTTTTTTTTTTTTGTAGAATAAAAAACTTTGGTTTATTTTTTGTTTGGACTTGGTATATGGAAAATGTGTTATAAAACTAATCAGTATATCTTCTTTCCTCTTCTGTTTTCCAGAAGAAATTTTGTAGTATCAGTGCTAATTTTTCCCAAAATGGTTTGAAGAATTACCTCATGATCTTATCCTAGAGATTTATATCAGAGTTTTTAAACTACAAATTAAAATTTAATAGTTATAGGATTACCAAAGTTTCTATTCCATATTGGGTAAACTGCAGTAGTTTGTGCTTTTAGAGAAATTGGTCCATTTCATCTAAGCTGTCAAATTGATGTTTGTAGATTTGTTCATAATATTCCCTTACCATCCTTTCAAGTCTACAGCATTTGAAGTGATATGCTTTACTTCACTTCTGATATTGGTAATTTGTTTCTTCTCTCTGTTACTCCTTTGGAGAGGGGCTGGTCAGTGTTACAAATATTTGTGAAAGAACAAGCTTTTTAGTTTATAATTTTTAATTTTTTTTCTGCATTCAATTTCACTGTTTTCTGTTCTTCATTATTTCCTTCTGTTTCTTTTAGGTTTATTTTGCTCTGCACTTTCTAGGGTCTTCAAGTAAGAGCTTAGATGATTGCTTTGAGATTTCTCCCTTTTCTAAAGAGCTATAAATTTCATTCTCATCACTTGTCTTAACCATGCTTCCCATTTTTTTAATATGCTGCCGACTCATTTCCATTCAGTTCAGTGCACTTAAAAATCTCTCTTGGGACTTCATTTTGGACCCACAGATTGTTTAAGTGTGCTGCTCAGTTTCCAACTGCTTAGAGTTTTCATGTGACCTTGCTGTTACTGATTTCTTCTCTTTTTCCCTTTTTCCCTCTCTAATCTGAACCTGCTGTGGGCAGTGAACATACTCCACATACTTTGAACCCTGTTAAATTTCTTGGTTTGTTTTATGCCTCAAGGAATTTACCACAATGCTGATCTTCTAGTCTCAAGGTTTCTAACTGGTCTGCCTTCTTCTCTCTGCCCTTGAGTCTTCTTACATTTCTTTTATATATAATGTCCAGTGTTCAGCTGTACTTAGTGTGGGAGGGGTAAAACACATCTATTCAATCTTCCAAGAAGTCAAAGACTCAGCTCCTGTATTTTTTGTTTATGTAATAAAGTATTATATTGGGAATGGGTCCGTTGGCTTTAACAAACTGCCAAGGAGGTTATGGTGCATAAGGGGGGAACAAGCCCTTTAACAGGTCTTTCTCTTAGAGTGAGCAGCCCACAACCACTCTGCCTTTCCTTCTGTCCCTGAAGCTGATCAACTATCCAGCTGTATTTATTGGCATTAAGCCCATCCATTATATTTTCCCTATGAGCCAACGTGACATCAAATGCCTACCACAATTCTTGACTTCTCAGGTACTCTCCTACTCTTAAGCCAGGTTCTTTACTGATCTATATCCTGCCTGACTATGGGTAATACTTATGCTTCCCGTACGCATGCATACTGCTCATCCTCAAACACCGTCTATGATGTAAGCCATAAAATGGACTCAAGGTCAGCTTTTCCACCCAAGATAATACTGAAGTCAACATGACATCTTTTGAAGGAGGAAAAAAAACTAAACTAAAATCCTTTACGCAACCAAATATAGCATTTTTAAAACCAGTGTTAAGGTACTAGGGGAAAAAAGATGCATTCATTTCTTTTGAAACATCTATTTACAAATAAAACAACATAATTAAGCTTAAAAATCGGTGGTGAATCAACAGAGTTGCTCTTAACATAGGACCAGTCAGCTGTTGCCTATCTAGCTAATTCCTTTGTATCTTTCTGCAGGGATATAAGTTTGTCAGGACCTCAAAAAGGCCCCATCACATATAAGTCCTCTTAGTGGCAATTAGCACAGTTTTGCTAACAGGGATGAGGAGGAGAAAGAGACAAAGAGAAAGCATAAAAAATACATGGATTAAAGCAGAGGGTGAAACCTCTGTCAGCCAGGATGAAGCCTGTCAGGCTGACTAATGTTCTTAAGCCCATAAGGGGAGTCGGCTGGCAGCTGTAGCATTCTCAAGTTGTGAAAAAGAGGGTATTATGCAAGGAAAATATTTATTGATCTGAAGATGTAGAAGGTGTGAGATTTATGATTGAGAAATTATATTAAGTAGTTAATTTATTTACTTACATAAGTGCTGATTTGGATCCTTGTAAATTAACTGCAAGGACAGAGTCATGAAAAGGACAACCACGCATCTCTGTGAAGTTAGTAAGAGTAACTAAGTTAGGAAGTATGTGGGGCCTAAACACTGGACCGCCGGACCTGGCTGGATGAACACTCATCAGCTATGTGTGATTATTAATAATCTGTTAGTCTGTGGGTAATATGAAGGCTTGTCTAAGGAAGGAAAAGAATACTGAAAGTGGAAAAGTACTAGACAGATTATAAATAGGCTTAATCCTCCTCCACCCTGGGCACTGGAGTTGTTTACATTGAGCCATTTGAGATACACTTAAGGCTCAATCTGTCACTTTCCTTGAATATGAAGAAAATATGGCTACAATGCTGAGTACTGCTGCAGTCCATGGATTTAGATAACAATGGAACTTAAAATTTAAGGGTAGGCTGAAACCAAAGGAGAATGTGACAAATCTCCTTTTACTAATTATCCAGAAAAGAGGTTTTATGTATTAGTATAGCATCTGGATACCAGCTAAATACAGGGGCACACCTGGACTCCAAACCATGTGGACAGTAATGCAGTGGCTCCCACAACGTCCTCAGGTTAAAGTGGCAGCAGAGTGAAGGTAACCAGGCAGAAAGAGAAGGAGCTGGTACGGTATGCAGGTAAGAGCACGATAATAGCAACTGCCCATCCCCTTCTAGCCCATGCCCATCACTGCTCTTCCAGGCATCTAAAACGAGGGTTGCAATGGAAAGTCCATCCTTTCATGTTCCTCTACCCACCTTAGTCCCTATCCCAACTCCAAGCAACTAGGAAACAGTAAACTGAGGACAGGAAAGACTGCTAAAAAACATGACCTGAGAAAACTATTTTGTAAAACATATTGTATATACTCAGAATGGTATTGGAACATTGCATCAACCAATCAAAAAGGAAAGAGAAACCATAGAGTTTATCCCCTGCTCTGTGTTTGACTGACATGGTATTTAAGTGGCTGGATGATGAACCGAGTACCTATCTAAGAAACAGTATCATTCCTTCAGGCTTGTTTTCAGTTATCTCCCAAACTAGATCAATATATGATAGGAAATCACAATGTCATATCCTTCAGCAAAGAATGGAAGTGACAGAACACAGGGACTGACAGGGGACTCTGTTCTGTGTCCCTCCATCAGAGCACTGTCCATTTCTTCATTCTTATTTTCACACTGTTCAGATGATCCAGAGGAAGTCTGAGAGGGCCACAGGGGTGATCTCAGTGAGGTTGTTTCCCCTACATATGCTCAGATGCTCAGTATTTTCTGACTCTTTGCAACCCTATGGACTGTAGCCTGCCAGGCTCCTCTGTCCATGGCATTTTCCAAGCAATAATATTGGAGTGGGTTGCCATTTCCTTCTCCAGGGGATCTTCCCACCCAGGGATTGAACCTGGGTCTCTGGCATTGCAGGCAAATTCTTTACTACCCTCTTTTTATTAAAAGCTGTGGAAATATTTCTGCAAGGCAACTATTCCTTCCTTTCGCTGAATTCTAGAATCAACAAACAGTGGAGGGAGAAGGTGGTAGAGAGAAGAAGAGGACAAAAAGATGCAGAAATAAAAAGCATGTATTCCATCTATTCTCCTCTGATTATTATGCCCTGGAATCATGGTAGATTCTCCTTCCAGGGCTCTCTTCACTGTAAAATGCTGGGAAGATAATAGACATGGAAAAAACAGATTCTGAAACTCTACAAAACATGATCTCATCAATAATATATGCCTTCCCCACAGCTTGGAGAAAATAAAATATTAATATGCCCAATTTTTAAAAGGGAAGCAAGACTGCACACTGGAATGTTTTTCATCCAGTATTGATGCTCGGATTCACACATACGTGCTTCAGTGAATTCTGTGGTTTCTGTCCTGTCTGCCACCCTGACTTGGGTGTCTATCCCTCACTTAGGAGAGAGAAGCCATAGGCTCCTGGGCTAGTAAACAGCATAATGGTGCTTCAGAGGGACGCAAGGCATGTGGTTGTTTGGATGTCCTCCGAGTGTTTTTTTTTAAACTTCCTCAGCACTTTTCCCCCCTTATCTTTTCATGCTCTAGTATAATAGTCAAAGTATGGGCCTCTCATTGCTCATTTGCACCCTTCAAACAGGCTCTTCACTTGCTTTAAAATATAAAGCCAGTTTTTGAAGAGACATTATAAAATGCTAAAGTATGTAGGTAGGTTTCATATCATACCAGCTCATGGGCAATGTTAATATGTCTTGATGGGACATCATTAAGTCTTTATGACAGTATTAAAGCAATAGTAGAGCTGGTAAGTAAGACGTAATGTCCTTCAGTTTAAATTTGGAAAGCTGGTCTTCAGAAACTCTAGTGTTTAAGCTGGAAAATGTGCACATTCAGAATCATTTATCACATGTATGTGTTTCATTAACCCACCCCAAAAAATGATACGGAGAAAAAAAACCTACCCTAAAGTCCGATGGTGAATTTCATTTTAGCAGCAAGTATTTAAAAGTATTTACACATTTGTAACAATTTTAACACACTTGGTTAGCTGTCAGGAACAAAGTGCAGCTAAAATATTCTTAAAGATACTTGTGGATATGAAATTACATCCCAAAAGAAATCTAAAGATACATGTAAAAGACATGCAAATTTACAGATTATTGGTCTAAAATAACCCCAGAAAATAATCCAGAGGTTTTAAGCAGGTTTTTTAAAAGACCTGGAGCTCTACTGAGATTCTGGGATGAGCAAGAAAGAGGTGAATGGACCCCAAATAACTCATTGAAACCAACTTCTATTTTTATAAAATATTATCTTCTTTGAATTTCTGGGCAGGATTAAGTGAAATGTAATAATGTGAAAAATAATACATGTGTATATTTTAATTAGTAAGAGTAATATAAATAATGTATTTGTATAACTGAGAACTTATTTTTGGTAACAGTTATATTGCATGAGAGTATAACTGAATTCTACAGATGATAGGATACTGAAAGAGGAACTCTCCAGGTCAGTAGGTGCCCAATATGCTACTGGAGATGAGTGGAGAAATAACTCCAGAAAGAATGAAGGGATGGGGCCAAGGCAAAAAGAATACCCAGTTATGGATGGAACTGGTGATAGAAGCAAGGTCTGATGCTGTAAAGACCAATATTGCATAGGAACCTGGAATGTCAGGTCCATGAATCAAAGCAAATTGGAAGTGGTCAAATAGGAGATGGCAAGAGTGAATGTCGACATTCTAGGAATCAGCGAACTAAAATGGACTGGAATGGGTGAATTTAACCCAGATGACCATTATATCTACTACTGTGGGCAGGGATCCCTTACAAGAAATGGAGTAGCCACCATGGTCAACAAACGAGTCCGAAATGCAGTTCTTGGATGCAATCTCAAAAACAACAGAATGATCTCTGTTCATTTCCAAGGCAAACCATTCAATATCACAGTCATCCAAGTCTATGCCCCAACCAGTAACACTGAAGAAGCTGAACGGTTCTATGAAGACCTACAAGACCTTTTAGAACTAACACCCAAAAAAGATGTCCTTTTCATTATAGGGGACTGGAATGCAAAAGTAGGAAGTCAAGAAACACCTGGAGTAACAGGCAAATTTGGCCTTGGAATACAGAATGAAGCAGGGCAAAGACTAATAGAGTTTTGCCAAGAAAATGCACTGGTCATAGCAAACACCCTCTTTCAACAACACAAGAGAAGACTCTACACATGGACATCACCAGATGGTCAACACTGAAATCAGACTGATTATATTCTTTGCAACCAAAGAGGGAGAAGCTCTGTACAGTCAACAAAAACAAGACCAGGAGCTGACTGTGACTCAGATCATGACTCCTTATTGTCAAATTCAGACTTAAATTGAGGAAAGTAGGGAAAACCACTAGACCATTCAGGTATGACATAAATCAAATCCCCAAATTCCACTGATTATACAGTGGAAGTGAGAAATAGATTTAAGGGCCTAGATCTGATAGACAGAGTGCCTGATGAGTTATGGACGGAGGTTCATGACATTGTACAGGAGACAGGGATCAAGAACATCCCCATGGAAAAGAAATGCAAAAAAGCAAAATGGCTTTCTGAGGAGGCCTTACAAATAGCTGTGAAAAGAAGAGAAGTAAAAGCAAAGGAGAAAAGGAAAGATATAAGCATCTGAATGCAGAGTTCCAAAGAATAGCAAGAAGAGATAAGAAAGCCTTCCTCAGCAATCAATGCAAAGAAATAGAGGAAAACAACAGAATGGGAAAGACTAGAGATCTCTTCAAGAAAATTAGAGATACCAAGGGAACATTTCATGCAAAGATGGGCTCAATAAAGGACATAAATGGTATGGACCTAACAGAAGCAGAAGATATTAAGAAGAGGTGGCAAGAATACACAGAAGAACTGTACAAAAAAGATCTTCACAACCCAGATAATCACGATGATGTGATCACTCACCTAGAGCCAGACATCCTGGAATGTGAAGTCAAGTGGGCCTTAGAAAGCATCACTACCAACAAAGCTAGTGGAGGTGATGGAATTCCAGTTGAGCTATTTCAAATCCTTAAAGATGATGCTGTGAAAGTGCTGCACTCAATATGCCAGCAAATTTGGAAAACTCAACAGTGGCCACAGGACTGGAAAAGGTCAGTTTTCATTCCAATCCCAAAGAAAGGCAATGCCAAAGAATGCTCAAACTACTGCACAATTGCATTCATCTCACACGCTAGTAAAGTAATGCTCAAAATTCTCCAAGCTAGGCTTCGTGAACCATGAACTTCCAGATGTTCAAGCTGGTTTTAGAAAAGGCAAAGGAACCAGAGATCAAATGGCCAACATCCACTGGATCATCGAAAAAGCAAGAGAGTTCCAGTAAAACATCTACTTCTGCTTTATTGATTATGCCAAAGCCTTTGACTGTGTGGATTACAAGAAACTGTGGAAATTTCTTCAAGAGATGGAATACCAGACCACCTGACCTGCCTCTTGAGAAATCTATATGCAGGTCAGGAAGCAACAGTTAGAACTGGACATGGAACAACACACTAGTTCCAAATAGGAAAAGGAGTACGCCAAGGCTGTATACTGTCACCCTGCTAATTTAACTTATATGCAGAGTACATCATGAGAAGCGCTGGGCTGGAAGAAGCACAAGCTGGAATTAAGATTCCCGGGAGAAATATCATAACCTAGATATGCAGATGACACCACCCTTATGGCAGAAAGTGAAGAGGAACTAAAAAGCCTCTTGAGGAAAGTGAAAGTGGAGAGTGAAAAAGTTGGCTTAAAGCTCAATATTCAGAAAACGAAGATCATGGCATCTGGTCCCCTAATTTCATGGGAAATAGATGGGGAAACAGTGGAAACAGTGTTGGACTTTATTTTTGGGGGCTCCAAAATCACTGCAGATGGTGACTGCAGCCATGAAATTAAAAGACGCTTACTCCTTGGAAGGAAAGTTATGACCAACCTAGATAGCATATTCAAAAGCAGAGACATTACTTTGCCAACAAAGGTCCATCTAGTCAAGGCTATGGTTTTTCCAGTAGTCATGTATGGATGTGAGAGTTGGACTGTGAAGAAGGCTGAGTGCCAAAGAATTGATGCTTTTGAACTGTGGTGTTGGAGAAGACTCTTGAGAGTCCCTTGGACTGCAAGGAGATCCAACCAGTCCATCCTAAAGGAGATCAGCCCTTGGATTTCTTTGGAAGGAATGATGCTAAAGATGGTACTCCAGTACTTTGGCCACCTCATGAGAAGAGTTGACTCACTGGAAAAAACTCTGATGCTGGGAGGGATTGGGGGCAGGAGGAGAAGGGGACGACAGAGGATGAGATGGCTGGATGGCATCACTGACTCGATGGACGTGAGTCTCAGTGAACTCTGGGAGTTGGTGATGGACAGGGAGGCCTGGCGTGCTGCGATTCCTGGGGTCGCAAAGAGTTGGACACGACTGAGAGATTGAACTGACTGACTGACTGACTGACTGATATTGCATGAGAGTATAACTGAATTCTACAGATTCCCAATGCTGCCAAACGTCCATGTCATGATTTTCCTAAACTTAAAATTTCATTATCATATATACAAAATTAAGATTCTAAATTACTTAAAATAAATATGCATGGATTTGCACCTGTGTATTGGCCATGCAAATTAGCACATGCAAATATGCATATATATTAAAATGGATCAGGGTGCTGAAAACTAAATGAAATCAGTTGGTCAATTTAAATCTTAATAAATCCTACCACTTGTGTACATTTAGGTTAAATTCTCATTGTTATTTCTGAGAACTCTTCACCCCAAAAGGTTTCCGATGAACTGCCTGTGAGGGGCAATAATAAATGAGTCATTGATGGGGTAACCATAAAAGCCGATGAAGATAATGTTTTATAAAAGCAAGAAGAAAACCAATATATCCACTGAAATCATATTGAAATCATGGAATAAGCAAATATACAAGGTATTGTGATGCACACCGCACAAAACACATTAAATCTGCACTGTCCCTTATACCCAGAAGTTTACAAACTGAACAGACCATACATGAGGATGATTGTTAATAGGATTATAAGTAACTATATAGGAGGAAGAATATCTCAGTATCAAAGGATAACAACTGTGATAGCTCAAAGTAATACCAGTAATCGTAAGAGACAGTTAAAACCCAAAGGCATACGAAGAGAAGGCAATAACCTAAGTTCATCAAGCGGCCACTGGAAGATGCTGGCGAGGGTTGACTATGGTCCAGATCTAAGGCTAAAAGGGATATCTGCATCAGGTCCAAGTGTATAGTAACCATTCCGAAACGATATTACCAGTGATCAATTTTGTCAAGGAGAGCTAAACACAGATATCCTAACTTTTCTTAACTTGGCATTTAATTCAATAAATACAGCAATACGGACCAAACAAAACAGGAATTTGACTTACTACCACTGGTCCTATGCTCCCAGAGTTTACAGTTAAGAGAACTGCATTCCACATATAAACAGTACACGTGGATTCCTAAGTGGACACATGCAGCTTAAATTTCAATTTGTCTAATCCTTCAGCAACCAGTTTCATCATGGGGATTATAATGGTTAGAAATACTTTTCTCTGTTCCTTTTTTCTTTTCTTTCCTTAATGGCCGGAGGCTTGAAATCTATCTATTATGAACCTTGGCTCCTTGATTTGAGCTTAACATAGTACTGGGCAGCTCAGTGCTGGCCACACTGCAAATGAGTCCCCGCCCCCTCCTCTCCCACATCCTGCTCATCCCTCTACTCTTGATGGCTGTGACATCACCACTCTGCTTGGGTGAGGACTAATCCATCAAGGCTTTAAAGGGCATGAATTTACTCCTCCCCGCCAACTCCCCTTCCTGTACAGAATTCCAGAAAAACCATGCACACACACGCCCATCCCCCACAAAAGAGCATCAGGTTATTTTAAAGGTTTTAGATCAGAACACATTTGAATGACATTAAGTTTTCTTTTCTCATCCATGTGCCCAGTTTTGAAATTGTTCTACTTGAAAAATATTTTTATTTTGCTATTTTGGTTTCCTCTTTTTGGCCGGCATTCATTTCTGTCAAAGGAAGGAAGCAGGAAAGTAATGTTCTACATGTCAGATGGAAGGAATCTGCTAAGTGTCACTGCAATAAAAGACAACAGCCTATATTCTGCAGCTGCTATGCATGAGCACGCCATCCTTAAGAATAGGGTTAGGGTTAGAGTAAATAATTCCTGAGAAATAGCTTGGGCAAACACTGAAATCTCCAAATAGTGTCTCATAAAAATTAAGTAAGCTTCTTTTTTAATCTCATTTCCAAGTAAATAGGTGTCTTGCCACTTAATATTACCTTAGAAGTAACCCTGTCATATCTTACCGACTGAGCAGTATTATAACTTGTCAAAGTAGAAAGCAGAGATCTGCAGCAAGTTCCTCTTGTAAACAGGACACACTGGCTGACAGTTTGTGTGGTTCTTATTAGGATAACATCAATCAGTAATTTATGCCTAAGCTTCACAGGTAAATGAAGAGAGTCAAATGTTTTAAAAATGCCTGTTAAGTTATTCCCCTGACTTCTCATGTGATGTGGTGTTAAGATAAAGGGGTTCAACTGTCCTTTAGTTGAAAAAGTTACATGTTTTACTCAATGGAGTCCTCCAAGAAGAGTTTAAGCACTGATGTGCCTGGGGTGGTGCTAGGTACTAAGAAGCCAAAAGCAAGCTAAAAGACCTCCACTTTCAAGTATAAAGATAAAGCACAACATCCAAGGGAGTATTTTCACAAGATAGAAAATATTTATAAATACTTGCATACTTGATATTGTAAATATGATCCCTTTGACTGGCTGTTCCTAAGATGCCCTAACTGCAATGAAAACTCAGAAGTTGAAGGCAGGATTCCATGCAGATGGCAGTCTTTGGCCAGGGTAGAGCAGGCAGATGTCAGCCCTGGCCTTGTGCCCTGCCCTGAGGCCAAGTGGGAGAGATAATAAGCCTCCTCAATGTGAAATCAAGTGGGCCTTAGGAAGCACCATTATGAGCAAGCTAGTGGAGGTGATAGAATTCCAGTGGAGCTCTTTTAAATGCTAAAAGATGATGCTGTGAAAGTGCTGCACTCAATATGCCAGCAAATTTGGAAAACTCAGCAGTGGCCAGAGGACTGGAAAAGGTCAGTTTCATTCCAATCCCAAAGAAAGGCAATGCCAAAGAATGCTCAAACTACTGCACAATTACACTCATCTCACACATTAGCAAACTAATGCTCAAAATTCTCCAAGGCAGGCTTCAACACTTTGTGAACTGTCAACTTCCAGATGTTCAAGGTGGATTTAGAAAAGGCAGAGGAACCAGAGATCAAATTGCCAACATCCTAAGAAAGCAAGAGAGTTCCAGCAAAACATCTGCTGCTTCTGCTAAGTCACATCAGTCGTGTACGACTCTGTGTGACCCCATAGACGGCAGCCCACCAGGCTTCCCTGTCCCTGGGACTCTCCAGGCAAGAATAGTGGAGTAGGATGCAATTTCCTTCTCCAGTGCATGTAAGTGAAAAGTGAACCAACTCTTCCCGACCCCATGGACTGCAGCCCACCACACTCCTCCGTCCATGGGATTTCCCAGGCAAGAGTACTGGAGTGGGGTGCCATTGCCTTCTCCAGAAAAACATCTACTTCTGCTTTATTGACTATGCCATAGCCTTTGACTGTGTGGATCACAACAAACTGTGGAAAATTCTTGAAGAGATGGGAATATCAGATCACCTTACCTGCCTCCTGAAAAATCTGTATGCAGGTCAAGACTGGACATGGAACAACAGTCTGGTTCCAAGTTGGGAAAGGAGTATTTCAAGGTTGTATACTGTCACCCTGTTTATTTAACTTCTATGCAGAGTACATCGTGAGAAATGCTGGACTGGATGAAGCACAAGCTGGAACCAAGATTTGCCAGGAGAAATATCAATAACCTCAGATATGCAGATAACACCACGCTTATGGCAGAAAGCGAAGAAGAATTAAAGACCCTCTTGATGAAAGTGAAAGAGGAGAGTGAAAAGCTGGCTTAAAGCTCAACATTCAGAAAACTAAGATCATGGCATCTGGTCCCATCACATCATGGCAAATAGATGGGGAAACAGTGGAAACTGGCAGACTTTATTTTGGGGGGGCTCCAAAATCACAGCCTATGGTGACTGTAGCCATGAAATTAAAAGATGCTTGCTCCTTGGAAGAAAAGCTATGACCAACCTAGATAGTTTGTTAAAAACCACAGACATTACTTTGCCAACAAAGGTCCATCTAGTCAAAGCTATGGTTTTTCCAGTAGTCATGTATAGATGTGAGAATTGGACTATAAAGAAAGCTGAGCACTGAAGAATTGATGCTTTTGAACTGTGGTGTTGGAGAAGACTCTTGAGAGTCCCTTGGATTGAAAGGAGATTCAACCAGTCCATCCTAAAGGAAAT
Source organism: Bos indicus (assembly GCF_029378745.1). Lineage (NCBI taxonomy): Eukaryota > Metazoa > Chordata > Mammalia > Artiodactyla > Bovidae > Bos > Bos indicus. The sequence continues at coordinate 63,114,290 of NC_091760.1, forward strand.
TGGTCCTGAATATTCACTGAAAGGACTGATGCTGAAGCTGAAACTCCAATACTTTGGCCATTTGATGCAAAGAACTGACTCATTTGAAAAGACCCTGATGCTGAGAAAGATTGAAAGTGGGAGGAGAAGGGGACGACAGAGGATGAGATGGTTGGATGGCATCCCTGACTCGATGGACATGTGTTTGAGTAAACTCCGGGAGTTGGTGATGGACAAGTAGGTCTGGCGTGTTGTAGTCCACGGGGTTGCAAAGAGTCAGACATGACTGAGCGACTGAACTGAGAGAGAAATGAGGGGCTATGTATCTCATCCTATTTTTGCTACAAACTGGTTATTCCTCATCTGGGAAACTCATCTAACCTATTTCATATTGGAAAGTGAAATATGAAAAAGTAAATGTAAACACACACACACATACATACACATATATGTGAAAGCACTCATTTGAGAGAAAAAGAAGAGAGTTAGAACAGTTTTTTCCACAACAACACGCACCACCTCAGTCTACTGGGTGAACATTTGATCTGCATTTTTGCCATTGTTTTTTTACCTCCCTCCATCTGATTCCTCCTCAGATGGGTAATGTAAGAATTAGGACAAACCCTTGTTAAGTCATTAGTAAAGTGGTAGCTCAGTAAAAGATGGGGGAGAGAGGTAAAAAACAACAACAAAAAAAGCAGATCAAATGTTTACCCAGTAAACTAGGGTGGTGCATTTTGGTGTGGAAAAAACTTATGTTCTAACCCTCTTCTGTCTCTAAAAAAGAGATATAATGAAAGCTGAGTTGGTGATGGACAGGGAAGCCTGGCATGCTGCAGTCCATGGGTCGCAAAGAGTCAGACATGACTGAGTGACTGAACTGAATTGTACTAAAAGTGGTGGTTCTGGAGTGTCCCATCATTCCAAGAAAAGAAGGCCACACACCCCGCCAGAGTGTGAGCAGTTCCACTTGAACAGTGCAGGAGCAACTGAGGGGCTTACAGACACAACTGCTGGGACTCTCTCTTGTCCAGGCTCCCAAAGAGAAGTTACTATGGTGACCTGTGTGTGGCTCTCCTTCCTGTAGTCTGCTGGGTCCACCTCCTCTTGGACAAGTAGGTTCCTGGCAAGAGGGGATTGATTTCAGGCACACAGCTAGAGACAGAGCTTCAGTCAAGAGAAGATAATTGTATCCCTATCTCTGAATTTTGGAGAAGGCAATGGCATCCCACTCCAGTACTCTTGCCTGGAAAATCCCAAGGATGGAGGAGCCTGGTAGGCTGCAGCCCATCACTGAATGAAAAAAACCTCCTGGTGAGTTACAGTGAAATACAGCAGGAGTTGCCACACTGGAATAGACATTCCATGAGAGCATGGGACTTGCCACTGAGCCATTGATTTATGCCCAACTGAGCACAGAGGCAGCATATTATGGTCATTGCATATATATTCAACTCATACATTAAATGTTAGGGATATTTATTCACATTAAAATTCTCATCCTGGCACATGGAATTTTAATTGGAGTATATTTTCCTTCCATGAGCAGTCAGGTTTCTCTCTTCCTCCATGTTGCACATGCAGAAAATAGCATTATTGTATCCAACCACCTTCTGTGATTGAACCCTGGAGTTTTTATGGAAATGAAAATTTCCCAAATATTTCTGCCTTATGTGGTACCTGGAGTAGTGGCTACCATCCTTAGAAGGACACAATCTGTACACCACTGAGTGGAGAGCATCTCCATATTGACTGCAGTTCACCTGGGCTTGGAAGCTTCTCTGCTGCTAAGTCGCTTCAGTCGTGTCCGACTCTGTGCGACCCCATAGACGGCAGCCCACCAGGCTTCCCCGTCCCTGGGATTCTCCAGGCAAGAACACTGGAGTAGGTTGGCATTTCCTTCTCCAGGAAGCTTCTCTAGGACACATTTTCTACACGGGACCTGTTGATGCTACACATATTAGGTTGGTACAAACATAATTGTGGTTTCAGACCATGAATTTTAAATAATTATAACTAGGTTCAAACATGTATTTATTAATCCAAACAAGAACCATTAAAATCAACACTTTTTTTCCAATGAGAAATAAGCTTATTCCTGTAGTGAATCTGTGCTTCAGGATTCGATTAACTCTTGGGAAGTATTTTCTCCCTTCTGCTGGTTATGGGAGCGTTTATCCTGCAAAAAGTTGTGCAGAGGCTTGGAGGAGTGGTAGTCAGGTGGTGAGAGGTCTGGTGAATATGGCAGATGAGACAAAACTTTGTAGCCAAATTCATTCCACTTTTGAAGCATTGGTTGTGGAACATGTAGTGGTCATTGCTGGAGAAGAACTGGACCCATTCTGTTGACCAATGCTGACCACAGGCATAGAAGTTTTTGGTGCTTCTCATCAATTTGCATACTTCTCAGGTGCAATGGTTTGACCAGGATTCAGAAAGCTATAGTAGATCAGACAAGCAGCAGATCACCAAACAGTGACCCTGACCTTTTTCTGGTGCGAGTTTAACTTTGGGAAGAGCTTTGGAGTTTCTTCTTGGTCCAGCCACTGAGCTGGTCATTGCCAGTTGTCATATAAAATCCACTTTCGTCACATGTCATAATCCAATCAAGAAACAGTTTGTTGTTGTTGCATAGAATAAGAGAAGATGACACTTCAAAATGACAATCTTTTCCTGATTTACATTCAGTTCACGAGGTAACCACTTGTTGAGTCTTTTACCCTTTCCAGTTTGCTTCAAATCCCGAGTGACCATAAAATGGTCAACATTGAGTTCTCTGGCAATTTCTTGTGTAACTATAAGAGGATCAGCTTCGAAGATTGCTCTCAATTGGTCATTGTCAACTTCCAATGGCTGGCCACTATGCTCCTCATCTTTAAGGTCCCCATCTCCTTTTGCAAAACTTCTTAAACCACCACGACACTGTATGTTCATTAGCAGTTCCTGGGCTAAATACATTGTTGATATTGCATGTTGTCTCTGCTGATTTACAACCCATTTTGAACTTAAATTAAAAAATTGTTCAAATTTGCTTTTTGTAAGAACATAATTTCTATAGTTTAACATATACATTAAACAGCAAGTAATAAACCATTAGCTAAAAAACAAAGCAAGAAATGTGCATTAAAATGGTATAACATAATTACATTTATTTAAGAATGTATTCCAACATCAAATGTTAAAGTTCAACAATGTAAAATCTCAATCACTTTTGCATCAACGTTCACTTTTCACTTTCATGCATTGGAGGAGGAAATGGCAACCCACTCCAGTGTTCTTGCCTGGAGAATCCCAGGGACGGCAGGGCCTGGTGGGCTGCCATCTATGGGGTTGCACAGAGTCAGACACGACTGAAGCAACTTAGCAGCAGCAGCAGCAATACTAATGCATGTTCTAAAAATGTCTGAAGCTCTCTCCAGGATGTGGACGAAAAGCTGGAAGAACATCTTTAACACACATATTTCAAAATAAGTAATAAACAGCATTTGTACCCAGATACTTATCATTTAAGTAATCCAATATGCTTAAATATACAGCTTTAGGCCTATCTCTCTAATTCTAGTAAAACAAATGTAATTGATATTATCAATAATTTAAAAATATAAATTTTTTTAAGTTTAAATTTCTATTAGGCTAATAGATCAAATTTGGTCTCCTGCTATCATTAGGCTGGGAAATCACAAAAATGATTATTCTTTTCTTCCCCTAGTATATATGATTGATTTGACATAAGTACATTAACTATAAGATGAACTACATAGTATTAGCAAATGTATCAACTATCAATGTAAGAGTCCAGGAGAAGAGATAAAGTGTCAAATTGAGTAAAATCAATTGGAAACAAATTCATAGATGTATTAATTAAGAATTTGAGAACCTGCTATGAGCCACTTGGTGCCCCACATAAGGTAGAAAATAAAAGAACTGTGGCTCCTGACTTAGTATCTTATAACCCACTGGGGGGAGACAGACATTAATATAATCATTGCATAAATATAAACCTTCAAAATGTGATAAGTGTTCTGAATGAAAAGTCGGTTTGCTCAGACAACACGTAACAGGGGACCTGATCCTGTCTGTGTTGATACAGGGGTGAATTTCCTGAGGCACTGATCCCTGAACTGAGATCTGAAGGGTGAGGAAAGACAGAGGTCAGGCAGGCCAGGTGGTTAGTGTAAGAGGAGCACAGTACCAGCAGAGCCAAGGCCCATGACAGGAGGGAGTTATGCTTCCCGTGACCTGGAGTTGCCTGTTGCAGCCTGAGCCGAGAGAATGAGGCTGAAAGCAGTCATGGTGCGACTAAGAAGCTCCCAAGTTACACAGGGCCCTGAGGCCAAGACAGAGATGGTGGTCTTTATTCTCAAAACAGGGAGGCTTGAAGAGTTTGGAAGCATAGGTGATGGGCATTGTGATAAAGTCTTCTCTGCTTGCAACATGGAGGGTGTGAACTAGAATTTAGGAAACAAGTGGGGAGGCTTCTTGCCTGTTTTTGGTGAACTGGAATCATAGTTTGGACTGCAGCTTTAACAGTGATGGCATAGGGTAAGCAATGTACATAGAATCGGGCAATGTCCAGTAACTAAAAACATGAGGTTGAGTCTTATATTTGTATGTGGGGAATGTAGGGGAAGATACCAGAGGTACTTGATTACTAAGGTACCTCAGAATGTGACCTTATTTGGAGACACACAGAAGTCATCAAGTTAAGGTCATTAAGAGTAGGACCTAATCCACCATGTTTGCCTGGACACAGACAGACAAGCACAGACGAGACAAGGTGAAGAGACACAAGGAGAAGACGGCCATCTGCCAGCCAAGGAGAGAAGCCTGGAATAGATCCTTCCCTCACAGGCCTCAGAAGGAACAAGATGTGCCTACACCTTGATTTCAGACCTCACATCTCCTCAACTCTAAAACAATACACTTCTGTTGTTTAAGCCAGTTTGTAGAACTTTGTTCTGGCAGCTGTAGCAAGATAATACAGGCACATACATCCTAAAAGAGCTATATTCTTTCCACAAGAGACACAACCTCAAGTGGTCACAACAGTTCCAGTGGACCTTTAACCAACTCCTCTTAATGTCAGCATCTTGTATAACCAAGCCACATAAGTCAAAAACTAAGAAATTAACATATTATTATCAACTAAAATACAAGTTTTATTCAAATTTCACCAGCCTTCCTCTAATGTCTTTTTTCACACTCCAGTACCCAACTCAGAATTCCGTGCCGCATTTAGTCCTGTGTTTTTTAAGTCTCTGTTTATGAAACTTTCCTTTTTTTTTTTTCCTCATGACTTTAACAGTTTTCAAGAGTACTGGTCAGGTGTATAATATCCTCAAACTAGGTTAGCTTGATTTTTTTCCCCCCATGTTTATGCTGAAGTTATAGGTTTGGGGAAAGAATATCAGGCTGGTAGCATGCCCTCCTCATCACATTATATCAGGGCTACATGAAAACAACAAGACTTATCACTGGTGATATTAACCTTGATAACCTAGTTAAGACAGCGTCTGTAAGATTTCTCCACTGCACAGTTACTATTTCCCTCTCTATATTTTGTTCTCTGGGAGTGAATCGCTATGTCACTCACACATTCAAGGGAAGGAGAAATTTTAGGTTTTCTTTTAAAAAACTAAAAAAAAAAAAAAAAAAACTAAAAGAAAATAATCTTCATAGCATATCTATCTATCTACCTACCTATCTATCATCTTTCTATCTTTACTATTGGTTCAACCTATTCCTCAACACTGCAATAAAATAACTAACAGGGTGTGATCCAGCTGGCTATAAGCAGAATTTCTAAGTGCTAAGTGCTGCTTTTAGACAGCAGAGAAATTACTAATGACTGAAAGGCAACATAGAAACTGCAAGGTAGAGAATGAGATCAACTGAAGACATTGGGTAACTTAACTACATAAACATTATTTATAAATGCTGCCCATGACTTAGCAGGTAAAGGGCAGCATACATTCATAGATGGCAACCTCTTCAAAATAAGGTCAGGGGATTTCCTAAGTTAAGACAGTCTTGGTGAGGCACAGTAGTGAGTAAAAGTAGTTAAGAGTGGTGGTGAACAGGAGACATGGTGTCCACCAGTTTTAAAGGGTGAAGAGGTACCCATCCTAGTTCATGCTCACAAAGGTTGCACAGTATTTTGCATCCTGTCAAGAAAGGTTTGCGGCAGTCACTTTAACTGGTGAAACCACCTACAGTCCAGCAAAGGAAGAGTTCTTAGACATCACTCACTGTAATTACCTCATGATGCAAAATAAGGAACCAAGGTCCAGAAAGGTTAGCTGGCATTCTCAAATTTATAGAAACATGTATTGGCTAAGGAGAGACTGGAGGGAAAATTCCCAACTTTTCTCAAGTATTTTTCCAACTATCTCTTGATATCTCTTATTTTTAACTCTAGTCTAAAACCAGGCACAAGATGCAGAGAGTTGTATAATAACTGGCCCAGAGGAGCCATACAAGCCCACTGAATATAGCATTAAGTGACGATGGTGATAGACTTCACTCTACCTTCAGTTCTAATTAAACTCCTTGTACTTACATATATTTTAGAACTCTGCTACAACATGGCTCATAATTTTATAATCTAGCTTTACCTTTGGTCAAAATGTGTGTCCAGAATTTAGCTTTATCTTAGGTCAAAATGTGTTACCACAAGTGTAACAACTCAAAAAATAAGAAGCACTAGGATTTAGAAAATATAGTATACCCAGAACTTATTTTATTCTTGTTTTCCAGTACCAACAATATAAATAAGATTGCACATACAAACACAATGATATCAGCTATCCTTCACATTTTTTATTTTTATGTTATTGTTCAACAGGGAATTGCTGATGAAAACCTTTTTTACTGAGAACTCTTGAAACACCTACTTAAGCTTAGATAGTTATATTTACTTTTTAAAAAATGAAAATAGGAATAAAGAGAATAATTAACACATACTGGGTACCAAAAAATCCATTTAGATTATTTGTTCAAATATCAAAAATGATGATATAAATAATTGCTAGATATTCTAGAAGTTTGGGCACTCATTCTTTCAAACTACATCAATTCATATTAGCTTTCACTCTGGCAAACAGAGCTATATTCTGAGCTCAAGACACTTTCTGAATGTCAAAAATAAGGATGTGCTCAGAAACCTAGAGGTTCCCTGAATGGGTTAGATTCCTGTAACTTCATGCTTGCATTCATTTATATAACTTGAGCAAGCGAACTTACATAGTAATAGCAATAAGGAATTCTCCCCTTTTTACTGGCTAAATCAGCTTGACACAGAAAAGATTCTTCTCCCGACTCTGCTTCCTCCCCCCACTTCATCATTTTCTCAGCATCTGCACCATCATTACCACCGCAACACCACTTCCTTCTACACGTTCTCCTCTATCCTGACCTCCTGCTCTACTCCTGCTGTTGCGTCTCCGCCTTCTCTTCCTTCTGAGACCCATTCCAAGTAACTCACTACTGGAGCAGGAGAAGAAATGGAATGATCCTTCCACACATAAATGACCGATGAAGAGTCTGGAGCCTGGAGGACACCAACAAAGGCACTGGAGCTATTTTTACAGGACCTTCTAAACGAGAGCCTTGGATCTGTCACGTCCCCATGTCGTGTGCATTTAGGTTAGCTTCAGTTTTCTTTTCTAAAGTTTATTCATTTGGAAACACATTCTTGAAAAGGACTGTGATGATAATTCCCGAAATTCTTAAAATCATATAGTACCTGTTGCCAAGGTAACACAATATGGGTAGATGAAGGGAACGAGGACATTATTTTAAAATTCTTAAGTTGTATGAATGGTGTGCAGTAGTATAGTACTAATTAAAGCATGGCCCAGGTCTAAGACTATTCAAACACTTCCCTGGGCAGTTATATATAACCATCTTTCAGTTCAGTTCAGTCGCTGAGTCATGACCAACTCTTTGCGACCCCATGGACTGTAGCACGCCAGGCCTCCCTGTCCATCACCAACTTCCGGAGTCCACCCAAACCCATGTCCATTGAGTCAGTGATGCCATCCAACCATCTCATCTTCTCTCATCCCCTTCTCCTCCTGCCCTCAATCTTTCCCAGCATCAGGGTCTTTTCCAATGAGTCAGCCCTTTGCATCAGATGGCCAAAGTATTGGAGTTTCAGCTTCAACATCAGTCCTTCCAATGAACACCCAAGACTGATCTGTTTTAGGATGGACTGGTTGGATCTCCTTGCAGTCCAAGGGACTCTCAAGAGTCTTCTCCAACACCACAGTTCAAAAGCATCAATTCTTCTGTGCTCAGCTTTCTTTATAGTCCAACTCTCACATCCATACATGACTACAGGAAAAACCATAGCCTTGACTAGATGGACCTTTGTTGACAAAGTAATGTCTCTGCTTTTGAATATGCTGTCTAGGTTGGTCATAACTTTCCTTCCAAGGAGTAAGCGTCTTTTAATTTCATGGCTGCAATCACCATTGCAGCCCTGCAGTGATTTTGCAGCCCAGAAAAATAAAGTCAGCCACTGTTTCCACTGTTTCCCCATCTATTTGCCATGAAGTGATAGGACTAAATGCCATAATCTTAGTTTTCTGAATGTTGAGCTTTAAGCCAACTTTTTAACTCTCCTTTTTCATTTTCATCAAGAGGCTCTCTGGTTCTTCTAACAATCTTTAGGAGATCATTTTTCAGTATCTGATTTAAGTCAGTTTGTTTTTTCCATTTACTTATATACAACTTGTTATATCATCTCCACAAGCTTTACTTAAGACCGTGTCCCACTTCTACTGGTTTTCCCCAATAGCAATACTGCGGTTGAGACACTTAATCCTGGATATATTTACTATAGGGAATAACATCAAACTCAGGGATATCACAGAACATAACAGAGGTTGGTACGGGTACCCAGAAGCCATAGGTAATCAAACAAACAAAGAAACAAATACTGATTTGGCATTCCATTTATCTCAGTACATTGCCAGCAGGAAAGGGGAACATATGTTACAGCCTCAGAGTTTTTATCTTCTCACCCACCACAAAATGATTGAAAGCATGAAAAGATATCCTATTTTATTATTTTGCAATAAGTATACTACTATACAATGAATATGGCTATATAACTCAGTGCCCAGCATACTTCAGAAATGAGACTCAATCACACTTTGGGATATTAGAGAATATGCTCATTAGGGATATTTTGATTTTAGTGGTAAACCAGTATACTAGTAACTCATTCCAACTGGTCTAAAGAGTTCATAATACATAAAGAGAATTATATAATATATTATTATCATGACTATTACTACTTAACTGAATATATCATTACTAAATAACCTTGCGGTGTACTCACGAAAAATAAAAGCTTGTGTCGCTCCAATATCAAAGGATATATAATACTAAATCACAGGTTTGGGAGTTCTAAGGGATTTATATCAAACTAGCATAAAACAGCACTTTGTATATATATTTATAACACACTTGTCTCTGGATATTCAATGAAAGAAAATATACATGTTTGTTAAAGTGATTTAAATTCTACTAAAATATCACAAAGACATATCTAGGGAGAATGGCAATCACTTACTTCATCTGATATATCTGACTTAAAAATGTGGCTGCTTCCAAGTTTACTAATTAAGGTCAAATTAAGGACACCAGGCCTCTGGTGTCCCCAAGCAGAGAAGTGTTCTTCTGGGTGGATATGACCTAGAAATACACTGAGGGAACATTTCAAGTATGTACTGTCTTCTATGGTATTCACCAGCTCTCGGCTCCCTCTGGTTAACACAATGGCCCTCTGAAGCGAGCAGGAAGGGGCTCTACCTGGAACATGTATAGCCCTTAAATCTCCCTCTCAATAAGCCAAGACATCAAGTTTTCATTTCAAGGAGACTGTACAGTTTTGAGAAGTATTTCAAGGGAACATAGCATAGTGGCATTGTAAAAATGTGTGTGGAGGATGGAGGTGATGAAAGACATTCAATGAATCGTAGCAAAGATTGTGTGGTAAGAAGTTTGCTCACCTTCACTGTGTTCCTTACCTTAGGAGAAGGAAAAAAATTCTCTGTAAGGAATTTAGAACAAAATTCTATATACGCCTCAAACATATGCAGTAAGTGAGAGAGTAAAAACAAAACAAAACAACACAATAGACTCAGCATTAGAAAGACTGTCTGGTTTTCAGTTTTGGTTTGGCAACTGGCAGATTTGCTAAAAGATGTGCAAATCACATCACCTTCCTGTACCTCAGTTGTCTCATTTGGGAAATGACGAGGTTTGAACTCTGCTATCTAAGGTTGCCTTTGGTGCTACCGTTCTTTGATTCTCAGACAAAAGTACATGAGCAAGTCTTTGAGGGCAGCTCTTATCTCTGCTCCTTTTATTTCTCATCAGGGCCCAATTTGACCCAGATCTCACTGAGAGCTGTCAAACCAGCGAACAGAGGAGCAAGGCTCAGACCTCTGACAAAGCCACATCACACAACCTGGCCATGTTTGGGACTCAATTTATTTTTCTCTCTCTCCTTCCAACTTTGAAGGCCATTTCCCCCTCATTCTCTCATCTCTATATGCTTCCTATCTCCCAGCTTCTCATGTATAAAAAGATGAGTTTCCTAAAAAAAGAAATTGCCTTTCCATTTAAAAAAATGCCAGTGCCTAATAAGTAAGACCAGAGCTTCTAAGAAGCTCCCAGATATGAGTTTTAAATACCTTCAATGCATCTCCAAGTGGTCCTGGGACCATTTAACTTTGTAGGTAAAAAACTAGTGCCCTAGGAGGGAAGATACTCAAAACCTGACATGGCTTATGAGAAGAAGAGCAAATGGAAGATGGTCTAGTTAGTTGACTCCAGAGTGCCCTGGGATTTGCGCCTATCTGCTATGGCTGACAAAACTATTCATCGGGTAGGTATGACTTGGCTTTTGCCAACTACGGCCAAAAACAAAATCCTAAAATTCCCAGTATGAGTGTGTTTGTTTATGCTCGGTTCTGTCTGACTCTTCGCAAACCCATGGACTGTAGCTCCTCAGACTCCCCTGTTCATGGAAATTTCCAGGCAAGAATAATGAAGTGGATTGCCATTGTCTCCTCAAGGGGATCTTCCCTAGCAAAGGACTGAACTCACGTCTCTTGTGTCTCCAGCACTTGAAGGCAGATTCTTTACCATTAGCACCACCTAGAAGCCCCAGTATGCATGCATCTATTAATTAATCCTGTAAACATTCACTGGCTCACATAGGTTGAGGGTATTTTCCCTTCTTGAATGAGTGTCTCGCTGGCTGGTCTCAGAAAACCATTTATTGCAAAAAGCTTACTACAACACTTGTCTGATTAGAACTCAGGACTCTCTGAACATTTCTACCAATGAACCTTCTACCACCTTCCATCTGGATGTCTGGCTGAGGAGCACAGATGAGTAGATGTCCCCCCTGGTGATGTCCTGTAACCAGTGAAACATTATGAGTCTGATATTTCTGGAAGGTGCCTAATCCCATGAAGTCTCCTGTCCTATTCATTCTGTTCCTGGAAGAAAAGAAATTTCAAGCTGTGATCAGGAAGAAATAAACAAAATGTTCAAAACCAGAAGTTGCTTTCCTTGCCTATAATTTTGTACTTTCCTTTTTTTTATTGTGAATGCCAGTAATTAATGGAAGTACTTGTGCTGTAGTGAGATTTCTGTCCCTCCCTCTCCATTGTCAACGTTCACTTTGAGAACCAAGTCTCTCCTATTTGTAAGGGCAGGAAGTACACCACAAGGTGCCATGGCTTAGAAGGAAAAGAAAAGACAAATAAGGACATGAAAAGAGGTAAAGCAACAATGGAAATCTAACCTCTAGACTGAAATAAGCTTGTTTTAACTGAGGATTATGTAATCAATAAGACCACTATCTCTTGACTTATCTGAATTTACTATTTCATTTCCAACAAGTATATATGATAAATTATTTGTCTCTGAAATCATGCTTTATTTCTCCCAACTACAAATTTCCCTTACTATACAGGGACATACAAGAGCATGCAATGTGAATTTTAGAGGAACACTTGTAATAAGGAGCTCATGATCAAATATCAATATAGAACCTAAATAAATTATTTTATTTCTGTTAACCTTTGTTGAGTGGCAAAGTCTCCACAGCATCATTTTATTTGATATGCATGGCAACAGTATAATGGGGTGCTATTATTCCCAACCTTCCACAGGTAATGAAACTGAGGTTCAAAGAGTTTATGGAGCCTTTGCAAGGTCACCCAACGGAGTTAGAACTACCAAGTCTGCATGACCCAGCAATCAGCGCTTTTAAGGATCACTTCATCCTGTGAGACAGAGGGTTTTCTCTGGGAAAGACTATGAGCAAGGTAGTCACAAGATGAGAGCAGTGGGTGAGAAGTCAGAAAATACATACGTGAACCTGGGTTCCAAGGTGTGATTTTTGTTTGTTTTTGTGTGGCTTAAATGGTAAAGAATCTGCCTGCAATACAGGAAACCTGGGTTTGATCCCTGGATCAGGAAGATTCCCCTGGAGAAGGGAATGGCAACCCACTCCAGTATTCTTGCCTGGAGAATCCCACAACAGACGAGCCTGGCAGGTTACAGTCCATGGGATCACAGAAGAGTTGAACACTACTGAGTGACTCAACAACAACAACTGAATTTTTAAAATTTATTTTATCAAAGTATAATTGATTTAGGACTTTCCAGGTGGCACAGTGATAAAAGAATCCACCGGCCAATGCAGGAGACATAGGAGAAAAGGGTTCAATTCCTGGGTTGGGAAGATCCCCTAGAAAAGGGAACGGCAACCCACTCCAGTATTCTTGCCTGGAGAATACTATGGCCAGAAAAGCCTGGTGGGCAACAGTCTATGGGGTAGAGTTGAACACAAGTGAATGACTGACACTTTTACTTCATGGGTTTCCCTAGTGACTCAGACAGTAAAGAATCTGCCTGCAATGAGGGAGACTCGGGTTCAGTCTCTGAGTCAGGAAGATCCATGGAGAAGGTAACGGCTTTTCACTCCAGTACTTCTGTCTGGAAACTTCCACAGACAGAGGAGCCTGGCAGGCCGCAGTCCATGGCGTTGCAAAGAGTTGGACACTACTGAGGGCACGTGCAAACACACACACACACACACACACAGAGTTGATTTACAATGTTGTGTTAGTTTCTGGTGTACAGCAAAGCGATTCCCTTCTACACATATATAATACTCTGCATCTGCTAATCTCAAACTCCCAATCCATCCCTTCCCTCTACCCCTCCCCTTGGCAACCACAAGCCTCTCCTCTGTGTCTGTGAGTCTGTGTCTGTTTCAGGAACAGGTGTCTGATAAGTCCATTTGCGTCATATTTTGGATTCCACATGTAAGTCATGTACGGTATTTGCCAATGTGTATTTATTATACTAACTTCATCAGGTTCGTCAGGTCATCAGTTTCTTTACCTGTGAAGTGGACATAATTGCTTGGTGGACCCCATTATTGGGCTGTCCTGAAGAACAATGAGATAAACAGCCTAACACTTAGGAAAATATAATAACTATAAAATATTATTATTTCAAATTTATAAAGAGATATATTAAAAGATGATGCTATGAAAGTGCTACACTCAATATGTCAGAAAATTTGGAAAACTCAGCAGTGGCCACAGGACCGGAGAAGGTCAGTTTTCATTCCAATCCCAAAGAAAGGCAACGCAAAGAAAGCTCAAACTACCGCACAATTGCACTCATCTCACATGTTAGCAAAGTAACACTGAGAATTCTCCAAGCCAGGCTTCAACAGTACATGAACCGTGGGTTTCCAGATGTTCAAGCTGGATTTAGAAAAGGCAGAGGAACCAGAGATCAAACTGCCAACATCCGTTGGATCATAGAAAAAGAGAGTTCCAGAAAAACATCTATGTCTGCTTTATTGACTATGTGGATCACAACAAACTGTGGAAAATTCTTCAAGAGATGGGTATACCAGACCACTTGATCTGCATCCTGAAAAATCCGTATGCAGGTCAAGAAGCAACAGTTAGAACTGGACATGGGACAACAGACTGGTTCCAAATCAGGAAAAGAGTACATCAAGGCTGTATATTGTCACCCTGCTTATTTAACTTAAACACAGAGTACCTCATGAGAAATGCTGGACTGGATGAAGCACAAGCTAGAATCAAGATTTGCCGGGAGAAATATCAATAACCTCAGATATGCAGATGACACCACCCTTACGGCAGAAAGCAAAGAAGATCTAAAGAGCCTCTTGATGAAAGTGAAAGAAGAGATTGAAAAAGTTGGCATAAAACTCAACATTCAGAAAACTAAGATCATCTGGTCTCATCACTTCAAGGCAAATCGATGGGGAAACAATGAAAACAGTGACAGACTTTTATTTTCGGGGGTTCCAAAATCCCTGCAGATGGTGACTGCAGCCATGAAATTAAAAGACACTTGCTCCTTGGAAGAAAAGTTATGACCAACCTATACAGCATACTAAAAAGCAGAGACATTACTTTATCAACAAAGAACCATCTAGACAAGGCTATGATTTTTCCAGTGTCATGTATGGATATGAGAGTTGGACTATAAAGAAAGCTGAGAACCAAAGAATTGATGCTTTTGAACTGTGGTGTTGGAGAAGACTCTTGAGAGTCCCTTGGACTGCAAGGAGATCCAACCAGTCCATCCTAAAACAGATCAGTCTTGGGTGTTCATTGGAAGGACTGATGTTGAAGCTGAAACTCCAATACTTTGGCCATTTGATGCAAAGAACTGACTCATTTGAAAAGACCCTGATCTGGGAAAGACTGAAGGTGGGAGGACAAGCGGTCGAGAGAGGATGAGATGATTGGATGGCATCACTGACTCAATGGACATGAGTTTGAGTAAACTTCAGAAGTTGGTGATGGACAGGGAGGCCTGGAGTGCTGCAGTCCACACGGTCACAAAGAGTTGGACATGACTGAGTGACTGAACTGAATATTAATATCCTAATTTCTTAAATGGTGAATGAGGGTGAATGTATAAGCAGAAAAATTTTGCAGACACAAGGAGAAGTAAAGAAGTTAAAAAATGCAAAGTGAGAGAAACAAGACCCAGTGGAGGGAAAAATAAGAGAAAACTTGGTGGGCTTCACATGGCAGATGGGAGCTCACAGAAAGCAAACAAAACCCAGAGGCAGAGTCTATTTCCTGAGATCCAGAGGAATTTGGACTTCCCAGGCCAGACAGAGATTCAAATCTGCTGGGGCAGAAAATTATTTGAGACCCTCTGGAGTCAATCTATTTGCTAGGATACATAAAAATATAAATCTGATGTTCTGCCAAATCTTAAACAATAATAAGTATTGCATGCAAATGAAAAACTGAAGTAAACATGGGATAGGATTTAAAATAGCTCAGCTCAAGCTTCGTGCCAAGTAAGAAGGTTTTATGTGCACCAATGTGGATGCAGTTAACTTTCTGGTCTTGAACTTGTAGCTTTTATGTCCCTTCTCTCCTTGGGCTTCCCTGGTGGCTCAGATGGTATTCTCTGCCTGCAGCTGCTGCTGCTAAGTTGCTTCAGTCGTGTCCGACTCTGTGTGACCCCCTAGATGGCAGCCCACCAGGCTCCCCCATCCCTGGGATTCTCCAGGCAAGAATACTGGAGTGGGTTGCCATTTCCTTCTCCAAAGCATGAAAGTGAAAAGTCAAAGTGAAGTTGCTCAGTCGTGTCCGACTCTTTGCGACCCCATGGACTGCAGCCTAACCCCTTGTAACTCAGATTTTATCTCCAGCAGAGTGTGGTTCTGATTTCTTCCCATTTCCCAGGCTGTTCCATCTCTGAAAACTACTTTTGTTCTTTTTGACCTTTGAGGGAGATTGTAACATAGTTTCATTGCCCTGTACACATTTAACTTTCAATATGTTGTCTCAGGTCACAGCCTACACTTGTATATAAATAACTCTCAGCCTTCAGCTCCAATCTGTGCCTTTACTGAGCACCAGTTCTGTTTTCCCCACAGCTTTCTAGTTCATAGTCTATTTCTACCCACAGCTTATGATCCACCTTTTTTCTTGTTCTGTAATGTATTTCTGCCCTTTGCCTTTAAAAACAAAAAAACAGTTATGTTGCCATTTTTCTAATTAGTCAAGTTCAAAGCTTCTGCATTGATCATATATATATTTATATATATATATATATATAAATCCCTCTTTGATACAATGAGGTCGCCTACAGAGGACTCTCACTACTTTCCTTCTGTCTGTGGCCCTACCATGTAAACAGGGCTGCTCCATTATTTCTGGGCAGTGTTTCTCTCATCCACCTATCTACTCACCCTTACCCTCTTTTCTCATTGCCATCACCCTAGTTTAGGTCTTACAACTTATTTTGAGGCAGTTCACAGGCTTGTCTAGTTGAAACCACTTAAGTCTTTCCAATGCATCATTTATACGCTGCTCAGTCGCTCAGTTGTGTCTGACTCCTTGTGATCCCATCGACTGTAGCCACCAGGCTCCTCTGTCCATGGGATTCTCCAGGCAAGAATACTGGAGTGGGTTGCCATTTCCTTCTCCACATTTAATTGCTACCAGATTAATATCCCTAAATGTTTTTTTTTAAACTTTTAATAAAATAACTTCCTTAATAAATAACACCCTTACTGGGTCACCAATCTAAGAGGACACACCTCACCCAGGTACGTCATTCCTTTCAAAGTTTTCATTCATTATGCCCCTAGTAAACCTTTAGGTTCTCTTAAAACATTTTCTTCATTTCCTGTATACACATGATTTGTACTTTTCTGTCTTTGTGCTATTCAACTCATGGTACTGTTTCTTTTTTGAGCCTATAACCTTTTATTAACTTGGAGGCATGATGTCTCATATAAACTTTAAGTCTTGTTTTCATTACCTCTCATTTGCTCTTCTAGAACTGTCACACATGGTCTATGTGAGTCTGAATTTATGTGTAATATAAAAAGATAAATGCATATTATTAAACAAGAATAATTTGTCCCAAAGAACCCTATCATGATATGAATTCAGATCTTCTCTACCTCACCTTGTCCTTCACTCTTACCTTGAGAAAACATACAGATGTTTCATCATGACCTGAAGGTCAAAGCACTCAAGTTCATGGACAACAGTTTTCTGTAAACAAACTCAGATGTCTCATCTTATCCTCTCCCCCATCCATCAGGCTAAGAATCCTGAAGCTGTCACAGATGCTCCCTGTGGCCACCCCCCATGTCTAGTGTTGCTAACCTTGGCAACCACACCTCATGTCTCACTTCATTTCATCTGGTGGTAGAACGTAACCTCGGAGCAGCGGGAAGACAGTGTTGGACTTCCACCTGCTTCCTTTGAGATGCAGCTCCTGAGCAAGGCACCTGCTGTTGGCCAGGTGCCCAGTGCCAGGGAGTGCTCATCAGCACAGAGGCAGAGCTCTGCCAATAATCAGCGAGGCTCTGTGCTTCCATCCATAAGTTAAGTTGCAAATATAGCAGAAACAGGAACAAATATAGGCCTAACCCTGCATGGGCTTGGGAGTGGTGGTGAGAAGAGAGAGAGAAAGACAAAGAAGGACACAGCAGCCCACGGGGGAGGAAGCCCTGCACTTGATGGTGGGAAAACCAGACAACAGGCTTGAGTCCAACTGTACAAGGAATCAAGTTTTCACCCATTAAAAAGATTGCGTTAGATTACCTTCTGGGATATTTTCAGCTCTTTATCTTTCTATAATTCTATGAAGGAAGTTATCAAAGGAAAGAGCGGAAGAGAGAGAGAGCATGTGCTCTTGACTGGAGCCAGGTAGATTTGCCCATGTATTCATGATTACCATTTTCTATCTTCAACATATGCTATCTCTGTCATTAATCAGGAACAATTACACAAGTTTACCACTCCTTTTCCTTCTTTCTTTCTTTGCCCCTCCTTCCTTTCTTCTTTTGTTCTGTTTCACTTCAATAGCAGCCTCAGCTTCCATCAAAAGCTCAGTGGGGCTCTACGGAAACAGATCCCAGAGGCACCTCTCCTTTTTGTCAGGACAGAACAGAGTTTGTGTTGAAGGGCAGCCAGCAACTTGGCACTGGCCAGAGTGAGTATTAACAAGAGATGAGAGTAGTGAGTCAGGCTGGGGTCCAGTCCTCAACCTGGACCCAGCTCCTGTCACATCCCTCACCACCCCATGCCATATTCTGCCATCACCATTCTGGGGCTGAGCCATGATAAAGGGTGGAAAACAATGCAGCAGTCAGCCAGGCCTGCACTGCTCACCCGGGGCCTCCTGATTATGTCTCCTGCCTTAGAAGTAGGCATGTGACTTTGCAAACTCCCTGCATGTCAAGTATCTTCTGATTTCTTTCTCTAGATCAGAGGTGCTTAAGCCTAAATGACAGTGGAAAGGAAGGAAAATCCCAAACTCAGTTCATTAGCAAAACATTGCCTTTCCTCTCTTCCATTCACATTTTACCCAGAATCGCTATCTACTTGTTTAAAGGAATGTGCTTTGTGATAGCCTTTCTGGATTCTGTTAAGCTAAATTAGAAATGATAGAAGACTTATATTTTAAGTATCTTTGTGAATGATGGCTGCATACAACTTATGGTTAATATTTAGGAAATGAGGCTATCACCAGAATTAATGAAGGCTGTCATCCTTATGACCCAATTCCTGTCATGAACCCTTGCACACCTCCCTCATCCAACATGCAGTTTTATCTTTCCAGTGCAGAGCAGGAAGTATGATATGAATGGATGCACACACAGAGACACACGCACACATAAACACACACCTATTTCCTCCAGACCCCCATCTACCTACCCACATCAAGGTAGAGACCTGAAGATTGTGATGACTGTGGCAAATAGACTCCTGGAAAAGAAGTCTAAAGAGGCTCTGGGAAATGAAGTTTTGGGCTAACTTTCCAACCAATCTGGTCACTCTGTCAAAGGTAAGCCCACCTCTTTCCCTCTAATATTCCTTCCCTATGCCTTTTCCAAATTTTCTTTCCTTTACTCCACAACAGAGAATAGGAAACTTCATGGTTAAAAGGAATTCACTTGTGTATATTGTATATTGGACATCCACAAGTGAATTATTTGCCTCATTAACTTATACTTTCTTATAAGGTCCAGATAGGGACACTGTAGGATGCCCATGACCAGTGGTTGAAAAATGAAGAACATAAATTTACAGCAGTAGATAATGAAGACCATAAAGATGATGATGATAAGGCAGAAGTTAAACTTTCTCAAATATTTACCACATGGCGGTTTTGTGCTAAAAGCTTTGCCTGTATAGCTCTAACAACCTTAATAAAGAAACACTCACACATTCACAAAGATCATGTTCATTTGCATCCTGCAAAGACATTTTTTTAAAAAAAATACTTCACTTGGTTCTGATATGGTGCAAGTTAAGTGTTTGAAAAGCACAGTTATAGAATTGGACAACCAAATTTCAAATTCTAGCTCTCACACTCACTGTTTATGTAAACTTGGAAAATTATTTATCCCTAGTATTCCATTTTCATCTTATAATATAAAATAAAATAAAACACTCATCTTACAAGGTTATTGTGAAATTTACATTCATCCCTCCACAGATCTTGACACAAAATGTCAGATTTGGGTGCTCAAAATTTTTGATTTCCACCTAGCACCCAGATCTTGATTTCTAATATAATTTTACTATCAAATGAGCCAGGGTTCCTTGAAAAAATGGTTCATTCTAGGACTGGGGCAGGAAATACTCAAAATGAATTTTGACTATCTTACAACACCTGAAAGGAATGAAACCAACCAAAATCCACAATGATAGTCAAAAGGACACAGAAAACAACTGTGCAATCTCCCAATAGCCAAACCCACATAACTTGCACAACAAAATAAAACACTATTAAATTATACCCCAGACTTGTAAACATCTGTAGGTCCATACTTTTATAAATGATTAAATTATAAATAAATTGCAGATAACAAACAAATATCATGTTCAGAAAAGCTGCAAATGATTTATTCAGATTTCTTACCTTCAAGCAGATGGAGTAAGACTTCCTGACTCTTAAGGGGGAGTTGTGTACAGTGATTTTCTTCTAAAAAGGAGAATATGAAAAGGGGGAACAACAGTCACTTTACAGTGGAGAAACCTGCCAAACACTTCCTCAGCCAGGGGATCAAGATCAACATCAACAACGATAAGTCATATTGATAGTACGTGCCCTTGATATAATGTGCTGAAAATGGTACTTTACTACCTTACTTCTGTGGTTTTTCTTTCCAAAATCCATAACCCCAATCTTTGAGAAAAATATCAAACAAATTTCAATTGAAAGATAGTCTACAAAGAATCTGACCAGTATTCCTTAAAACTGTCAAGGTCATAAGAAACCAGGAAGTCTGAGAAATGGTTACAGTCTAGAGGAGCCCAAGGAGACATGACTAAACACAATACAAATAAGCACAGCAGGAGATGCTAGATTTAGTCAGTGAGAGTAGAAGGTAGTTGCGTATTTAAAGGCGGCTTATCATGACTTCCCAGAGTACCTAACAGAATTGGGAAAGCTCACTTCAGTTAAAAGAGGGGTCTTTTTGGCCCTGAGCCTAGGAAGACTATGAATGACAAAGTAAGGTTAAGAAAGGTTCTGAAGAGCTGAAATGAGGCAATGCATATTTCTAAAGGCTCTGGACTCTGGATGTGGGTTGCTGCAGTGGATCATAGAGATGTTATTTGTTTCCTTCAAACAGAAATGATGAAGCCCCACCACACACCATGCCCACAGTCAGGCTACCTGTGGACAATTTCCCCTGCTCACAAACATACAAAGGATTTGCCTGAGGTGGGGGAGGTGAAAGGGAGAGGACAGAGGAGCCTATTAGGGGAGGGGGAAAGCATAAAGGAAGTGAGTCCACTGAGGAATGGAGGGAAAATAACTCTGATTCTCTACTTTAGCCACAACAACAACAATTTCAGCACAAGGGACAGCTCTGTGCTCCTATCTCTAGAACAGCCTAGTGAATTTCCAATGTCCTCATTCCCCAGGTCCCTGTATCAGCAAAAGACAGATGGTCTATGACCGCCAGGCAATCAGAAAAACTGCCAAGTCAAGGAAACACGTGGAGTGAAATGATGTGGTAATTCCAGTGAGCTTAAGGATGAGGCTCAACCCGCGGAGCTGGGGAGGAGTGTGCGGTACACATGATAGCTCTTTCCACTGAAAGGTATGTTTACAAGCCTGAAACTAGCACCTTTCAACCCCAACCTCCTCCCACTCCCATTTCTAGAGCTATGAGGAAGGAAAGCCCATATATTATATGTCTGGCATGCACGCTGACTGTAAAAAAGACAGGGCTGATTTATGCCTGTTGTGTGGAACACAAGCTCTATTGGCATCTGTCTTTCATTGCAAAAGCTGAGCACTCAGATGTTAAAGCTGTATCTCAAAGCAGTTATGCTAATGTCTTACAGATTTTTTTTTTTTCAAAAGCAGTCTAGGTAGTGTACTCCACAACTACTGAAACCATTTCTGCATCAACTTGCCACTAACAATCTCTTCTCCACCTTCAATGTCACATGATTACAGAGATGTCTAAAGTTGGTAATAAGAAGGATTAAGTCCTAGATCAAGAGAGCTAACTTGCAAGAGATGATGGTAAAATGGAGGAGGAAGGAACAGCAACTACTATGTCATAAACAACAGAGAATTCACAATTTAAATAGCATATTATGGCAGATTTGGACATGGAGTTAGAAGTTTCAGAGTCTGGAGATAAAATGCCTCATCTGTCAATTAAGTGGTACCCAGGTGGGTGATGCTCCAGCCATGAGCTCAGGGCTTACAAAACTTATGGGGCCTCCTGTATTTCCGCTTGTTGAACTCCCACAGCTCCATGGTGGCCTTGTCAGATTTCAACATGCATGCCCCTTCATGCAAAGCCACAGTATGATGGAGTCACAGAAGAATGGGGACAAATGAAAGAAGAATCTAGGTAGTCATGTTGGATTCAACCTCTCTTTCTGCCCTGTGAGCCAGAGAGCCTTCCAGCCACTCCTTACACCCAAGTGATTGGAAGAGGTATCCAAGGAGGATCTCCTTACTTTCTGTCTCTCTTGTCTCCATTCCATCAGTGTGACTATCACAATAGTATCCTGAGACTCCATCTACCTCCTGTGTATCTCATTTGCTCAGAAACATGCCACAGCTTTGCTCTCATATCAAGTCTCTTCTCCCTCCTGAGATTTCTTTCAACAACTTTCCTAACCTTGCCCCCTGCTCCTTGCTCCCTGGCCAGGCCCTCCCTTCCCGTCTCACCAATCAACCCTCTGTCCCCATGTCAGTGTGCATGTGATCTCTGCTGCTAGGAATGCCCTTCTCCTCCTCCATTCCCTCCAAGTCCTACAATTCTTTAGACTCAGCTCAGTTTCACACTCCTTACAGAATCTCAGCCTGATTCTCATTTTGTGTATGGTGTCCACCAAGCATCATTTAGGTCACACTTCTATTATTTTCAATTATCTCATGAAGGATCTTGATTATTAATATCCCATCCCATTCTAAAGAAACATTAATATATTTTCACATTTTAGTCTATCATTAGCAGCTAAAAATGTTAAGTTGCTTGAAAGACACAGACTAAGTCTTGGCTTCATTGCCACCTTCAAAGTCCTAGGCCTATAGTCAGGGCGCATGAAGGGAATGACTGGCTGACATTGGATGGAATCGTTCAGGGTAAAGCGAGAAAATTCTGGAATCAACCCCCATGGTTAAATACTGGCTCTACCACTGCAGGCACCTGCCCTGTCCCATCACTCGCGAGTTCGATGAAATGTCGCATGGGATGTTTAAAATAGTGCCAGGCACCAGGCTTCATTTGGAGGCAGCTGCTTTTGTGGTTTGTGCTGTTATTATCCTCATCACTCTCATGTTCACTAACAGGTCTGGTCAGGGCACACATGGTTCAAGACCCTTCTTCCATCACAGGCTCATTCCTGAGCCTCACACCATGCCTTTCCACTGCTGTTTCTGCTTTGAAAGGTTTCACCATCATTGCCACACTGCCCTGCCTCTTTTTCCATTCTATCTTTGAAAAATGGTTTCTTCTGAAAGGCAACTTTTCTGGGCTTGTCTATCATTATCCAAGGCAAATCTGGCACCAGAAAGGTGCTCTATGATGGGTGGTGGGATGTTGTATCCAGGCTTCCCCAAGGAAGCCCAACCACCTGCTGCTTTGGCTTCCTGAGGCATCATCATATCTGAAGAGAGTCAACCTGTAGACACGTGTAAGGTGCATGGTGGAAAAGGTTATCAATGATGCCAATTAAAAGATTAGTACTTTGAGTTATTAAAAAAAAAAGAAGCCAGAAACAACCTTATGCTGTCTGCAGTCATCTCAAACCACCCGTCCCTCCTCTGGATAGACAAATGACAGAAACTTTAGGGGGATCCATTGTGAGCCAAGGACTTAAGTGCCCTCCTCTCAGCCATGCTTATTGTATGTGTCATCTGGCAAGGTAGTGTTTATCTGGTCACCCTGTTATCAACGGCAAGACTATTTCTCCTTACTATGGCAGACTAAACTCTGAAACATTAAATACCAGCCATTCAACCTCTGACACAGTAATACACAAGCCTTATATTATCATCACCCTCCACTGCTCCAATTTTTGTCATTTGCTCTTGTCCCTATAGTTCCTCTATTGCGCTTCTCAGTCCAGCTCTTATCTTCCCATCAGACAGGTCTGGAGACATCCAGACCTGAGACCAGCCCTCCAGGAACATGTGAGCAGCAAGGCCATCTGGGCAGGCTGGCTCTCCTCTCACTGCTTTCACTAACCACCCGCCTTTGCCCACACTTTACCCCCAGTGGATTGTGTTGAAAGCCTGAAACAATCCTGGCAAGGTCATACTGTTTGATTCTGCTGTCAGTTTAAATTATGTCGCAGCTTTTATATCTAAATCAAAATACAAGGGAATGAAAGAGAGAGAGAGAGAGACAGCAAAGAGACATGGCAACATCCTATGGCGAGTGGTGAAATGACATTTCAATTGACCGATTGATCTGTTCCCTTGACAGCTGCCCCCCTTGCTCACTCCAAATCATTATTTAACATGTATAAACTCTGAGCACACCCCGAGCCCTCCGTGAATAGAATGTATGCCTTCTTCTGGAGGGGAGGGGAATAAAGTATTTTCTATAATGGTAAAAATAGGAATATTATTTTAAGGTGATGTTTTTCATTAATAAAATCATTGATCATTTAGGTTACAATCAAGCTATTTATTCTCAGAACTTAAGACTGTAGTGAAAAACAATTTCCTAAGTTCTTATAGAAAATGTGTGGACTGAAGTATCTATAATTCGTTTCATGTAGCGATAACCAAGACCAGATTTTAAAATGATATACTAATGTTGGGCTGTGTCTAAATAATATCTTCCTGAAGCCAAGGGTAAGAAATGACTGATTTGGTGTTTCTATGGTAGTTCTCCATAGGTCCTGAATTTTATACACTCTTATTTAACAAAAGGATAATTCTTTTTGTTTTACAAGTGAGTTGACATGGAACCTTTAACTGAAAAGAGTCCATAGAGGGTTCTTTAAGACACCTGTCCTTTAGTCTTCTATGACTTCAAAACATAATACAGTTGCAAGAAAAGTTGACAGAATTTGGGGCAAAATTGTTAAATACTATATAGTCATGAGAGAAAACTACATTCAAACACAGTATGCATTGATATTTAACTGATGATATTACCATTACATTAAAAGGGTTACAGGTATTTTTTTTTAATTCTGAGACTATTGCCCATTAGAATAAATAGTTCATTAGGTTTGTAACCTTTCCAGAGTCGATTTTAGAAAAATGTTTTTAAATCCTTACAGTGGACTACATTCTTCACTGTTCATCTTTCAGTATTGTTTGAGTTATTCCCAACCAGCTTTGACACATATCAGCATTTTCCAAAAGGAGTTTACCTTATAAAACATGGGCTGTCCAGAAATAATTTATAATTAGAAGTCAGAGTTCCTAAGTTCATTTCCACTCTACTACTGCTTTTGAACTGTGGTGTTGGAGAAGACTCTTGAGAGTCCTTGGACTGCAGGGAGATCCAACCAGTCCATCCTAAAGGAAATCAGCCCTGAATATTCATTGGAAGGACTGATGCTGAAGCTGAAACTCCAATAGTTTGGCCACCTGATGCGAAGAGCTGACTCACTGGGAAAGACCCTGAGGCTGGGAAAGATTGCAGACAGGAGGAGAAGGGGATAACAGAGGATGAGATGGTTGGATGGCATCACCAACTCAATGGACATGAGTTTGAGCAAGCTCTGGGAGTTGGTGATGGATAGGGAAGTGTTACAGTCCATGGGGTTGCAAAGAGTCAGACACAACTGACTGACTGAACTGAACTGAACTATTGTATGATCATTAACTGACAAGTTTCTAAAGTTCTCTGAATTTCAGTTTTGTTTTGGTTTGGTTTTCAGTCTGTAAAGTGCAGTTACCACTTCTTGACACAGGTAATTTTCAGTGTTCATGAAGGCTAAAAGTGTGATAATATGGCTTACTTTTTAATTAGATGAGTATAATATATCAGGCTTTAGTGAGGACTTCAGCTTTGTCAACCACACGTACTAACCCTCAATGATAATAGGTCTCAAATTCTGCAAAGAAAACAACTTTCTTGGAGGAGACATTATTGTATATTTTGATTCACTAGTGAACTTTTGATTTATGCCCAGTGAAATGGTCAGTAGTTAAAAGACCCCCGTGGTACCATAGAAATTGAATGGTTGGTTGTTACTTTGAAAACTCTCTTTGGGGTAATAAGATTAGAGGTGGTTTGGTCTTACAATCCCCAACCAGAGCAGTAACAATAGAAGAATCCTGCTAATCTTGCTTCCTCTCTGTTCCAACAGCAGGAGAAATGCTGACTTCATACCCATACATCCATCACACCCGTACAACCTATCACTCACTGTGGGCTTCAACAGTGAATTGGTCACTTGTCAGAATGTGTATCAGATCTCTCAGGAGCAGTGCTTTAACTGTCACTATCTCCCTAAGACTGGGTATGTTTACTACTTGCACCAACCTAGATGGGAAAGTACACTCTCTTCTGAATATATTAAGTATGAGAATACCATGGCATGGTATCTTAAGTTACTCATATCTTTCTTTGATTCTTGCACTCGAAAAGTCATTGTTCCAAATAGATTTAGAGTAAAACTCTGCTTCACAAGTTTCTCCTGTTGCCTAACTCAAATCTTCCGTGGGGGAAAGGAGGAAAAGAACTCTGAAAAGGTGGCATATTTTATATGGAAACTTAGTCAGTGACTTACTACCCATTTTTGCTATATATAAGACTAGGTCTTTCATTCAATTCAATATAGATGGTTACCTTTAAGATATGAAAAGTGAAAAAATGAACAAATGGTTTAGGACTTACATCTCTTCTCTAAATCCTTGGTGAGCACTTCCCAAAGCCAAGCCAGAACTTAGAACAGGGGGTTTGGTCACTATGGGGAGGCCATTGTGTATGGTTTTCGTTTGTTTGTATGTGTGTGATCCTTCATTAAAATTTCCTCTACTATGGCCTTGACTCAAAGATCAGTCCTGAAGATGTGTCATTTGGTAGCTGGTCTTCAGGACCAGTTAAACCCTTAGTAGTCCCAGATCTACTCCAATAGGTTTTAAGAAGTCCAACAATGGTGGGAAGAGATGGATCACTGGGGAATTACTTTATAGATTATATCAGTTCATCAGGAGTGATCTGCTCAATTTTACTTAGCCCAGAGATACACAGGGAAATATTCTGTTTCCTTGCATCACCCCAATGGGGTCATTGGCTATGGCATCACTGCAAAATCACTTAGGTTCTACAGATCTTGTCTCTGACCAGAAGGTTCTTTTCAGTCTCAATATCCAGCTGTCTCTGAAAGCCAGAGTTTGTGGGATCAATACCTCCCCTCAACCTTTCTCTTAAAGCCCATTGTGGCCTTTGCTGGATGCCAGTGAAGTCCAGCTCATTTTCAGTAATATTCTCATGTTGAGTATTTTAAGACCCTTCAGAATAAGGAGGATCAAGTTTTAGGTTAGGCCTCATGGTGTCTACCTTCTCCATTCTTGATACTCTCCATGTCCAGGGGCTAGAATTGGTGCCTTGTATCTGATGATGCTGACAGGGTCGCTGGAGCAGTGAATTCACAGGCTGCTACCTCTGGGTGTATCCCTGCCAGGTTACTGAAAATTATGGACTTACCCACAGATAGAAAAGCCACAAATTCAATGTAAGTTTCAACAATTCTACCACACTGAAACCTCCTGGCCTACCAACACTGCCCCATATGGAGGTAGGGAGTGTTCACTCAGGGTGAGCAATGTGGGTGGAAACTCTAAAGCACCCTTCTTTCTACTGAGTTGAAGTCATTTAAGCTCAGATATAGTTAATCCCAGATAAGTAGCTGGTCATGGAGATGAGTCTTGCAGTGGCCTCCATGTTTGAGGCCTCCCCTCACATACACAGGGATGGATCGAGCTCTGGTGAGGTCTGGAGATGATACAGTCTTTTACATATCTTAGAGACTATATTTAAGGATACAAAATTACATACTAAAGGATGAAGAAGCCTTAACCTATTGCAGCTCAGTGATTATGCTTTTGTAACCTTACAAAAATCACGTGACCATGAAAACTCATTACTAGGTTCCCTCAGGGCAGTGGCATGAGCACTGTGTGGGAAAGGCAGGAGAATATATGAAGCTTATGCTTTAGTGGCTTTAAAGCAAACTGTCCTTTAAGTGCATTTCTAAACTTAAATACTTTGGGGGGAAAAAAGAAAGACTGATCTAAGTATGAAAATATATAATGAACTAAGGAGCTATATAAATCATGTGTTGAACTAAAGCTTGCAGTATTTGATTAGATAACTCTATTTTTATTATGTTCCTGCAAAGATGTGCTGGCTGGATACTGCTGTGAAGAAGGTTCACAGATAAGAGTGAATTGCCCCTTACCTATGAGGAGTTCAGAGTTAAGCATACTTCTTAAGAGATTCAGCAGATGATCAACTAATAAAGCTCTGTTAAGTTAGTTCATTTGACAAGAGTGATCTATAAAGACTTCTTCCAAGAGGCAGATTCTGAACCAGGTCATGAATGCTAAAAGATACTTGCAAGTACGTGTGGGAAGAATAGTTATTGACCAGAGAGTCTTGGTAAATGAACAAAAAACTAGAGAAAGAAAATGCAAATTTTGTTCAGGAAATAAACTGGTATCACTTTAACTAATATCCAAGGATGTAAAGGGAAGAGATATTTGCAATGAGAAAGGAAAGATTAGGACTTTAGAGAATATTGATACCCAAACACATAAATGTGGCTGTTTTTCTTTTCTATGGACCACATGAGATCTTCAAAGTTGGTTTGAAAAACTAAACTGTGTTGGGTTAGTAAATAGGATTAAGTAAAAATTATTACCTGTAGAATCCTTGCATCCTTGTGAAAAGGTTGGTGGGTTTTCAAACAGAATAGATTTGCTCTAGAACTCAGTCCTACTACAATGATCTTATGGAAGTTTTTAATCTATTTTGGCTTCATTTTCCTCATCTAAATAGGAGTTAAAACTTATTTTATAGGACTGCCATGGGATAGGGTGTTGGTGTGAAAACATGCATCTGGGGCAGCATTTCTGTTTGGAGGTGGCAGAGACCAGTGACTTAAGGCTGCTATGATGATCTTGGTAAGGGTTGTGAGGGCCTACCCAAGGATGAGACTGAGGAAGAAAAGCAGAGAACGGATGTGAAATGCAAAGAACAGAGCTGAACAGAAGAGCTATACAAGAGAACACGGGCAGAGAGAGGGAGGGGAATATAATAGAAATCTAAAGTTTAAAGGTAAAGAACACAGTGGTACTGTTAACTAAGATCGAGGTTATCAAAAGAGGAAGATGGTAGGGAGGGGGCAGAGAAGGAAAATAGGTGGGACTCATATCAGACACACAGAATATCCATATGTGGTTTCCCAAAAGCCATCCTCCGCAAAGAACACTGCTCATTCTCCAGACCTGAAGCAGTTTCAACATTCTCTTCAACCTTTAGGTCCTTCTCTTAATGGTTCATGACATTTCCCAACTAATAGGATGGTTTTTTCATTCCCTCAGATAAGCCTGTTCAGT
Organism: Bos indicus; assembly: GCF_029378745.1. NCBI lineage: Eukaryota > Metazoa > Chordata > Mammalia > Artiodactyla > Bovidae > Bos > Bos indicus. Next base: position 63,143,408 of record NC_091760.1, read on the forward strand.
GAACAGCTTCCTTGGGGGAAATCTCCATGATTACGATAATCCCCAAAGTATTCCAGTCACATACTTTGCTCTGATATTCACTTAGTTGCTCTGATATTCATGTCCACTTTGTTACTGCTCTCACTTCCTTTTCTGCAGGTTACACTAAAACTTCCCTTAAAATAGACCGCAAATTCTTTTAAAAGCAGAACCAGATTCTATTTTCTAGTACCTCCAGTGACCAAATCAAAACTAGCTGCAAGTAGTAGGTGCTTAAAAATAATCAGATCATCAATGTAATAAAAGCTAGTATTTACTGAGCATATAGATTGTTCCAAACATTGTTATATATACCAAATACTATCCTATGGCAATCCTACAAAATTAGTCTTTACTTCTATTTAGATGAGGAAAATAAAGCTAAAAATTTTTTAAAACTTCAAGACCACTCAAATAGGGCTGGGTTCCAACACAAATCCACATTGCTTCAAAGCCCACCAAACTTTTCACATAGATAAAACAAAAAAATCCTACAGGTAATAATTTCCCCTAAACCCTACACTGAACACAGTTTTTCTATAAAGATAAGAAGACACTTTAATATCATAGTATGTCTCACAGTTAGGCTAGATATAATAATCGTCTTGGCCTGTAACTGTACTGAGATATTTATTCTTGACATTGATTTAGAGATTAATAGAATCCTGCTTAATAATATATTTTATGAACCAGGTTTGAAATGAATGCCATTACAGGAGGGTCATACCTAAATAAGTGAATATTTCTGACGTTATAAAATTCATTTTTAAGTCATTTGTTAACATATTTTTCCATTAATATTATGCTTTAAACAACCAGTGGCTTCCCCTGAAAGACAGTGAAAGTGTTAGTTGCTCAGCTGTGTCCGACTCTTTGTGGCCCCATGGACTGTAGCCCGCAAGGCTCCTCTGTCAATGGGATTCTCCAGGCTAGAGTACTTGAGTTGGTAGCCATCCCCCTCTCCAGGGTATCATCCTGACCCAGGGACTGAACCTGGGTCTCCTGCATTGCATGCAGTCTCCCACACTGCAGGCAGATTCTTTATCATCCAAGCCACCAGGGAAGCCCAATGGCTCCTCCTCCATTGCTTTATTTTCACCTAGGACTTATGAGGTATCACTTATAACATATATTACAGTTAGTTACATATGTTCCCCTTCTTTCCTTCCCTGCTTAACACAGACTTATAAGCTTTCTGAAGGCAGCAGACCATGTGCCTTGCCTTCATTTTAATGTATGACCTCAATATCTAGTGTAGACTTAAAAAATAATCACAACCTAAAATTTAAAGTTATGTTTTATTAGGTGGGAACTTTTAGGACTTCAAGCCTGGGAGGCAAGCAGTATCTCAAGTGACCCTGAGAGAGCTGCTCTGTGGAAGTGAGGGGAGGAGCCACATTATGTTGAAGTTTTGCAACAAAGGGCAGATAGTCTGACTATCAAATGATGATTGGTAAAAAAAAGAACAAATATCTCAAGTCAAGGAATTTAGCATCTATGTATGGGAAGATGCAAGAGTCTGGGCTCATTGAAATCATTCCTTTGATGTGTACCTCAGTTAACTGGGGCCGATATTCTACGTTTTCACATCCTGAGTTTCCTCAAGGCTCACCTTAGGGAGTGGCTGCAGGAAGTGGATGCAGTCTGATGGCCACTAGATGGCAGATATTCTTTTCCTTCCTGAGTTTCCTCAGGGATCACAGGCTCGCATTGAGGGACTGCAATCACTGATGGCTGTGACATGTTTGTTTACTGATATGGCAGGAAATATTCCATTTCTTACTATCACTGCCCTTTACAAATCATACAAAACCATTCCTCCATTTGTCCCTTCGCTCATTTACTATAGTATGTCTACAACAGGCCAGACACTGGGACAGAAGCTAGGGATACAAGGAGAGTAAAAGAGGCATGTACTTTGCCATTATGGAGCATATGGTTGATGAGAAGGATAGCACATATTTACAAAACTATCATCGACTCAATGGACATGAATTTGAGCAAACTCTGAGAGATAGTGAAGGATAGGGAAATGTGGCATGCTGTAGTCCACGGGGTTGCAAAGAGTTGGACACAACTGAGTGACTGAACAACAACAATGTTGAAGCAATTAAAAATTGTTGCACACAGTACAAAGAAAATTATCAAAAGTACAAGTAAATGAGACTTGTCTAAGTATGAGAAGTTAGAAGTGAAATAAGAACTTTCACGTATAAGAGATAAATTACATCCATAGGTGTACCTACTGCAGGTGACTTTTAAAAAACTATAATTGGCTTTAATGGAATTTTAAGTGAGCTATAAATGAAAAGTCATTTACAATCACAATTCAATGAGAAAATACATCCTGACATGCTTATTCAAAGGCTCAAAATACAATCTGAAACCTTTTTGACCCTCCATCCTTGGCTGCAAAAACAGACATCTGCCTATTCCTGTTGAGACTTAGGTACAAAGAAAAGTTGACTTCCTTCTATTACGGAAGACAATACTGCAACTGTGGGACCCAAAAGGAGGGGAACGATGGTTTCCAATGCAAAGTGTGAGACCTGATCATAGTCTAGAGCCATTTGTGGGTATTCTTAATTGAGGGTACTTGGAAATTGGCAAGAAAAAGAAGGAACATCACCATATCATTTTGAAAGTGGCTGATTCCCTTCAGAGTCAATTTCTAGCCCTGTCAAGGCCATGCCAACTATTTCTATGGCTCTCACACAAAGGCTTCTCAAAAAATACTGCCAAGTCACTACTGTGATGATGACTGTCTTTTTACAAGATAGTGTGAGATTCAGCACGCACCTGTGGCCCCTTGTTATTGCTTTTGCACATGTACAGCCATGTGATTAGATTATCCGTGTACACTAAGGCACCTTGGATATTTTGACAATCACTGATTTTAGATACATTCTAAATAGCATGGCAGATATGCCCAGAGAAATAATTAGGGGGACTGGCTTTGATCACTGACTTTTGTGTAAGCCTCGAGTCTGAGTGAACAGCAATACTAAACTTAATTATTAAATAAAAACCAAAATTGATAAAAAACTGAATAAGCTTCAAATATGTCTCTACTTTGAACAAGTCAAAATTAAAACTATTATCTTTCATTTTTAATCTTCATCCAATGTTGCTGATTTTATTCAAAAAGAGTTTTTCTCATAAAATAGCTGATTACATGTTTCCTCCCCTTGCTTGTATCTTCTTTTATCTTCTCTCTCCATGGGTTATTTTACTTTCACTCTTTTGAGAAATGACTTCTATTTCTATATTGATTTTGAAATTATGCATGCCCAAACATTCCTTATATAAGCAACCTTGTATCTTCAATCTTTGTTCTTCTTAATAGAGCATGTTCATCCAACACACTCACACACACAAACCAGCTGTCTTCAAGAATGGCGATGACTTGCACAACTCTCTATTCAATGGATTTTGAATAAATGCAGCGTAGAAAAGAACTGATAAATAACTTTATCAGTTATAAAGTTCAGGACAGAGAAAAATCTAGTACAGCTTGTATCTGAAAGGAGCTGGACACCAGGTCCTTATTTTAGGAAAGAAGAAGGCTACTCTTCAGTAGTCCCAGTGCTTTGAACATACTTCTGTTAGCACTTACTTTAAGATAATGTGATTTTTAATTTAGTTGTCTCCTTTCCCCTTCACTAATTTAGGAGCTCTCTGAGGATCAGAATGGTTTCCAGTCTTTTTGTATCTCTTAAATCTGGTTTATAATAAATGCTTAAAAATATTTGTGAGGGGAGAGGAGAAAAGGGGAGGGAAAGAAGTAATCTCATAATAATAAAGAGTTAGGGGATCTGAGTCAGTAATTAGGCATCTTGGATAATTTGTATGCACCCTAAATGTAACTACTCATAAATCACTGGATTTTACTATCTCCAACTTTCTTCTAGCACTGTATTGGGTTAGCCAAAGAGTTCATTTGATTTTTTCCATAACATCTTACAGAAAAACCTAAACGAAATTTTTGGTCAACCCAATCTCTTTATGGCTGTGGGAGAGGGGATATATGTATTTTGCATGGTGTATATGAATAGCATTGCTGTGTAAGTAAAAAGCAACACATACACAAAAATTGATGACTTTAACAAAAGGTTTGGCAGCACTTTTGCAATTAGTCAACATTTCAGATTTTTCCTTTGAAAATTTCTAGATGGATAAACCCTGAATTTATTAGTCAGAATTTGGACAATCTAAGAGGGGGCTACTAAAACCCCAAGCAAGAAGAGGAAAAGAGGGAGAAAGACATTTATTGCAGACTTATATTATGCAAGGCACTGAGCAAAGTGCCTCACCTAAGTGATGTAATATAATCCTCATGACAACCTTATTAAGTTACCATCACTCTTTTATAACTGAAGAAACTGAGGTTCTTCATGAAGCAATGAGCCCAGCCTACAGAGCTAAGGATAGACTTGCCAGTCTGATCTAGTTCTGTTTGACTTTAAAAAAATGTTCTTTCACTACACAAGACTGCATCTGATGATAAAATACAAGCTCTACATTTTATTTACACCACAAACCATGTCAATAAATATTTTACATACTCAAGAACACTGTCTCTCAGACTTTTCCTTCAAAATGTTCTGGAGACAGAAGAGGAAATGTGTATCTTTGGAACTGGCTGCAGTCACCTGATAACATCTGCTGTAGAGACCATGAAGTTTGAATCCATGTGTCCCTTCAGCATTAATATACAGTTTCATCCTCTTAAATAATAGATCTAGGTCTGTTTTAATGTAGAAACAACCACCCACTTCCTTGAAATTGGAAAATAAAACTGACACTCCAGAAACTTGTGTTCTGTTTTTCATTGGCTCAGAGAGCCCATTCACATTTTCAGACAGGACTTAAATCTATTTACCTCTTTGATGACCACTGATAGCCCAGGTCTTTCATAAGACATACGGAGTTTACAGTATTTGTCCACAGCCAAGCTGAGAGATTTCTACTTTCTTGCAAAAAAAGTTGTTATTCAAATGTCCAAAAGCAGTGTTACCTGGTTTCTTGAACCTTAATAAATAAGGGCCCCTGATCTTTTGCTTTTCTTTCTTTCAAGAGATTTTTTTTTAATCTTAAAAGTAGTAAAAGAAGGAAATTAATATTGTGGAAATCTTGGAAAAGGTTTTAGAATATCAGAAATTAAGTTATCCCTCCTATTTCTACTCAACTAAATATGAAAGTTTTGAAAATTATCTTTTTACCACAGGTATGCTTTCTTTCTTTAATTCAGTGGATCCTAGACCTTTAGAGGTAGATGAAATCTTAAGATCATTTATTCCAACCTATTTTTCTCTATGTATGGGAACTGAGACCCCGTGAATGAAAATAACTAATCTAATGTGACAGAACTAACTGGGAGTAGATCCAGGCCTAGAACTCAGACCTCCCGCTTTATCTCTTAGCAAAGCAGATACTTCCAGTATTAGTCATAACTGGCTTTCTAAGAAAACATGTGACCTTGCATTTTAATTATATTCAGGCAGGCAAACTTCTGAATTAGAACCAATACTTTACATTGCCAGTTGGGTTTTCAGCAAGACTCTCAATTGCCACTTAGAAGCTGAGAGAGATGAAAGAGACTGAGATGGGTCAGAAATGCCTACTCTCATCCTTATCGATGGGCTGGCATGGTTCATAAGTGGCAAAATTTGTTCTCCAGCAGAACTGAATTTTGCATTTTCACAAGCTAATACATTGCTTTGTAATTTGGTTTGATAATCAAAATCCAAAGTGAATTATACAATATCAATTTTAAAAGAGTATGCCATGGATGTTGATGTTGCTAATTTAATCCAATGTGCTGTCTGACCTCAGTATAAAGTTTATAGTTTTTATGATTGGATTAAAACAAATAAGTAGTAGAGGGTAGTGGGCTCAATTAATATGTTTTTGTCTTGCTGTTATGAAGATTAAAGGAGTCAATACATGAAAGCCTTTTGAGCAGTTCCTGGCACATGTTATGACCACAATAATTGTTTGTACAGGGACTATTTTAGGATCAAGTGCTTGAGTAGAGAAAACATGGTGATGATACTTAGAACTAGGTTGCAAATGAGTCAGAACTGTTTAAGGGGCCTCTGGGATTTTTTTCTGCTCTTTTTAGGATTTCTCCTCAGCTTAGATCAGTTCCTCAAACTCCAGGAAGAATTACATTTACATAAAACACTCAAATGGCCAAAGGCATCTTCTGAGACACCAGGAATTCAGAGACATTTTCTACCTGAACTACAGTTCTGCTCATTTAGCAAAGTATAATTGCAGAAAATTATCCGAGACTTCTATAGCTACAGTACCCACTTCTGCAAAACCTTGAGGTTATACCATAGTTTTTAAGCAAAGAACACAAAAGTGCCCTTAAGATGATCCTGGCTAGTCTCCTCTTTATTAAATTAGTCAGTTAATAGAACCAAATTACTATTTTCTGCAGTGATTATAACCCCTGAAATCCATTATGATTTGTCCTTTATCCTGGATCTTTTGGGTTTCCACAAATCAAAACAGATATTATATTTATAATCAAACAAATTTCTTTTCTTCTCCTCTGAAAATGAAGAGGGAAGAAAAATTCATAATCACTAAAATTCACACCATCATTTAGATACATTACATACATTAGATCACTTACATTAACAGAAGATTATATTTATATTAATAAATCATCACTTTCTTTCTTGATTTCCCATGGTCTTGATGAAATTATCTGAGAAGTTCATCCCAGTTAAGTTATTAGGCAGATACATTAAGAATGGTTTCATAGTCTGACTTGTTTCAATAAAAGTGCTCAGATGAAGAATAAGTTTATCTAATACTCAAATCTTTCTCCTTCTATTTTCAACTGCATTTTTTTAAAAAATTAAGTTTAATATTATAAAGTTAATACATGCACATGGTTGCAATTCAAAATGTAGAGAAAAGTGAATGTTAAATTTAATGGATTTTTTTAATAAACTGTGATTCATAATTAGGATTATACTGCCTAGAATATAAGATATGCTGTTTTAAAAGGTATCAAAAGATCAGGGATAAAAATAATATTTACTGTTGTATCCTCTTTACCTGAGATATGTAAGGTGGGAGGTGGGGGAGAGGTAATTCCTGAGCATACATCTGCACTCACTACTCCATCACCTCCAAACAGTTTGTCTCCTGTCTCCTTACAGAATGAGTCTAAGAGCTGTAGTGAGAGGCCTCAGATGTAGGCAATGTCCCTACACTTTTGAGGAGTCATGTTGAGGTTTGGGTAACTAGTTAACTGGACATGAGTAAGAGGGTAAGAGTCTATTTAAGATGATGATTCTTGGTTAGACAGACTACAGGGCAAGATCATCTGTAGGCAAAGAGAATGACCAGGATGCCCTACGCTGAAGATGCAAATCCCTCAATGAGCTCTTTTTCTAGCAGGTATTGGCATGGAGGCCATGGATGTAGTCTATCGATCGAATCATCTAATTTAGGAAAGAAAAAGCAAATAAGCCAGTGTACTTTGAAACTTACAGTTTTCCAGGGTAGGGAGAAGTAATTATGAGTCCAGGTAGTTGAGTTGACTGCAAGTTTAAGGTCGACAAAAATCAAATAGGTAATAAGTAGGGTAATATAATATAAGTTGGAGAAGGAAATGGCAACCCGCTCTCGTGTTCTTGCCTGGAGAGTCCCAGGGACGGAGGAGCCTGGTGGGCTGCGGTCTATGGGGTTGCGCAGAGTCGGACACAACTGAAGCGACTTAGCAGCAGCAGCAGCAGGGTAATATAAAAGGAGAAAGAGAACAAAATTATCATCTCTGATCTAGGTAAGGATTCAAAGGTCAGAAACAGGTTTCTTACTGTGCATGTATGTGATGATGGAGTAAGCCAAAGATGAAGGAGAGTAGGGCAGAAGAAGGGAGGGAGGCAAGTTTGCACTGTGTTTTCAGCATAGAATAAATGGAGCCTTGAAATTTGCTGGATGACGTTGTGGTGAGAGCTCAACCAGGGGCTAAGTCTTTGATAACAAGGGTATTACAGAAAGTGCTGGAAAGCAGGGTGGTACTATTTCCAAAGAACAATTTGCTTTCTACGAAGAAAGCTAAAAATCACTGCCCTACTGATGACAGGGTGCTGAGTGGCATGTTTATTGGTGAGAATGTTGACCCACAATGCAGAATGGGTACCTCATGATCTGCCAATGACTTTCCATGAATATTATTTTTCAGCAAATAATATACATGGAGAACACGTACCTTCTTTCCATTTCACAAGATTATTATGAAGTCTCCTTATTAAAACAGTACTTCGAACTCCTGGTAAATACTCTATTAATACAATATGTAATTATTTATTTCCATGGGCCAGTACATCAGACAATGACTTTTAGATGCATTTTAAGCTGAATTTAATTACCTTTTCTGAAACTTGGAAATAGTTTGTTTCTATTTGGACAGATGCCAGGGTAACATAGCTAGCTGATAGAGGCTGATTTATTCTTACCAACTCTCTCAAGTTAGTATCAGCTGGTTTACAAAATCCAGCTAATAGGCTTTTGCAGGTTTCAACAAAATTAATTACAGTAGATTTAAATTAATTATGAAGTTGATAAAGGAATTCCCAAGGCACCCTTAAGCTTTAAAATGTATACTGTTGTCACTGGTAAACGTCAGATAACCATGACTCTAGCAAGGCCCTGTGTCCTTGCTGTTATCTTCACTAGCTAAACGATAACTGAGAAGGATGCTCATACACTTTTAGGGTATCTCCATTAAATTATTAGATTTGTTGTTGCTGTTTATTTGCTAAATCATATCTAACTCTTCGTGACCCCATGGACTGTAGCCCGCCAGGCTTCTCTGTCTATGGGATTTCCCAGGCAAGAATACTGAAGTGGGCTGTCATTTCATCTGGACTCAGGGCTCGAGCCCACATATCTGTGTCTCCCACACTGGCAGGCAGATTGTTTACCACTGAGCCACCTGGAAGCCCAATGTTAGTTTGTTAGCCAACAGGCCTATCTTTGCTAGGAGTCAGGATAAGTCCCTGTCCTCACCTACCTCCCAACATCAAACTCCTGGGCCTGCCCCGAAATGGTTTCTAGCACAAGTCACAGCCAGCAAAGCCTTCTTTCTGCATCTCACTGTAAGTACTCTACTCCAACATGTGGAAAAATGAATTGCTTGACAAGCTCTCGTTCCTTCAAATAAGTGATTAAAGTTATTGAGAAAAAGCTATTTAATGTTGCAGATCCTAGTTCCAGAATAGCTATAAAAGACATTTCTAGAACAAGTGAGGAATACTGAATATGAAGTGTTTACTAGAGCCAGTGTTACAAAATAATGAATGGCATAGATAAATTTGTTGTTGTTTAGTCATTGAGTGCTGTCCAGCTCTTTTCAACCCCATGGACTGCAGCCCACCAGGCTCATGTCCATGGGATTTCCTAGGCAAGAATACTAGAGTGTGTTGCCATCTTCTTCACCCGGGGATCTTCCCGAACCAGGGATCAAACCTGTGTCTTCTGCATTGGCAGGCAGATTCTTTACCACTGAGCCACCAGGGCAGCCCCAAAATTAATCACTAAAACACATCTATTCAGTGAACATTTAGAAAGTATCCATAATGTGCCAGATTTTGGAGACAGAAGTATAAACAGAAGTGCTTAGCTGATGAAAGTATCATACAATCATGTACACTAAGTCTACTAACAAAGACAGAGCTATAGAAGACTTCGGAGAAGGCAATGGCACCGCACTCCAGTACTGTTGCCTGGAAAATCCCATGGATGGAGGAGCCTGGTGGGCTGCAATCCATGGGGTTGCTAAGAGTGGGACACGACTGAGTGACTTCACTTTCACTTTTCACTTTCATGCATTGGAGAAGGAAATGGCAACCCACTCCAGTGTTCTTGCCTGGAGAATCCCAGGGACAGGGGAGCCTGGTGGGCTGCCATCTATGGGGTTGCATAGAGTTGGACATGACTGAAGTGACTTAGCATAGCATAGAAGACTTATAAAGTTGGAGGTTGTAAATCAGGCTACTATCTAAGGTGGCAGAGACATAAGCCCTCTGTCTGGAAATCTCTCAAAGAGTTCTGGCTTGGTGGGCTTGTTATAATCAGATCAGATCAGATCAGTCACTCAGTCATGTCCGACTCTCTGCAACCCCATGAATCCCAGCACGCCAGGCCTCCCTGTCCATCACCAACTCCCGGAGTTCACTGAGACTTACATCCATCGAGTCAGTGATGCCATCCAGCCATCTCATCCTCTGTCGTCCCCTTCTCCTCCTGCCCTCAATCCCTCCCAGCATCAGAGTCTTTTCCAATGAGTCAACTCTTCGCATGAGGTGGCCAAAGTACTGGAGTTTCAGCTTTAGCATCATTCCTTCCAAAGAAATCCCAGGGCTGATCTCCTTCAGAATGGACTGGTTGGATCTCTTTGCAGCCCAAGGGACTTTCAAGAGTCTTCTCCAACACCACAGTTTAAAAGCATCAATTCTTGGGCACTCAGCCTTCTTCACAGTCCAACTCTCACAACCATACATGACCCCAGGAAAAACCATAGCCTTGACTAGATGAACGTTTGTTGGCAAAGTAATGTCTCTGCTTTTGAATATGCTATCTAGGTTGGTCATAACTTTCCTTCCAAGGAGTAAGCATCTTTTAATTTCATGGCTGCAGTCACCATCTGCAGTGATTTTGGAGCCCAGAAAAATAAAGTCTGACACTGTTTCCACTGTTTCCCCATCTATTTCCCATGAAGTGATGGGACCGGATGCCATGATCTTCATTTTCTGAATGTTGAGCTTTAAGCCAACTTTTTCACTTTCCACTTTCACTTTCATCAAGAGGCTTTTGAGTTCCTCTTCACTTTCTGCCATAAGGGTGGTGTCATCTGCATATCTGAGGTTATCGATATTTCTCCCAGCAATCTTGATTCCAGCTTGTGTTTCTTCCAGTCCAGCATTTCTCATGATGTACTCTGCATATAAGTTAAATAAGCAGGATTACAATATACAGCCTTGATGAACTCCTTTTCCTATTTGGAACCAGTCTGTTGTTCCATGTCCAGTTCTAACTGTTACTTCTTGACCTGCATACAAATTTCTCAAGAGGCAGATCAGGTGTTCTGGTATTCCCATCTCTTTCAGAATTTTCCACAGTTTATAAGCAGGTTATATAAAGAAAGTATCAGCCCAGCAAGTTACTTGATGTATCAAAAGTGTGCTTGAATGAAGCATGCTCAAACAAAGAGACCATTGGCTCTGCTTGCAATAGTTTACATCTTAAGATTTTAGGAGGGATTTGACAATAACAATAAAACAAAACTCGATCAGTAGATGATGTTCTACTCTCAGCCTAAGAAAGAAAAACAAGTGACATGCTGTTGCAGTTTTATAAGTGTTAAGCACAATTCCGTTTGACTTTCTCATTACAAGTCTAGTAAGTCATGGAACAGAGAATGTGGTAACAGATAATACCACCCTGGGTAGGTCAAAGAAGAAATGAATTACACCAAATTGATCTGCTGCAATAACAATAAGAAGATTCACCTGATACATGTAGCTTGCTCTATATACCTACCTGACAACCTGAAACAACTGAGGATTTCATGCAGAGTACTGAGAAAGAAAAGAATACTAAGAGGAGAGTACCAAAAATACTTAAAGATGAAACGCACCAAATAAGAAGGAACATGCACAAATCAGAATCTGTAAAACTCTGCTATTTGGGAATGCCTGAAAAATGATCTAAATAAGTAAAAAGTCTAAAATACATAATATATTTAAAGAAATCTTGTTTTAAGGCTTTCAAAGAAACACAGTGACTAACTGCTGACAAAGTTTATCCAAGCCTGCTGGACTAGTTTTAATGAATAGATGAGACTGATTGTAATTAGCAGCACTCATCTGTATAAAATGAGTATCTGATAATTTATTTAAATTGGCTCCCCCCTTCCATAAAATGGTCTGTAGAATTGCTTTCCTTTAGAGTGAATTAAACTTAATTTTGTTTAGAGGCTTTTTGTGGATATATTGAGACATGTTCAAAACTAAATGGAAGCATTTTGAGTTGTTGTAAAGAAGAGGTTGAAAATCATTTATTTATAACCCTATTTATTGACCTAGCAAATTTCAAGATATTATAATAATGGAAGTAATTATAAACTAGATGATCAAATCTTATGGGATATGCTGAGTATATTTGAATCATAGATTAAACAAAATGGCAAATAAATCCAAGAAACAACAACCTGTAAATACAGAAAGATATGAGCAGGAAGCTTCTCCTGATTAATTCTTTGGGCAACATGATTCCAGATAAAATGCTCTTAGGATAGAAATGCATAGACACTCATCTCACTTTACTCCAGGTAAAAAGTAGAGGTTATAAAAACAATAGTAAAAAGGCAGATTAGTAAAATTACTAAAGCACTTTTCATCTTTTGAAAATATTATTCATTTTGTAACAATGATATACTTTCATAGAAAAAGGTCACATAATATAAAGAAATGTAAAATGATGTATTACTTCAACTGCCACCACTACCACTATTGATGCTGTTTCATAGAAACTCTTTTAGGGTATTTATCCATGCTATGCTATGCTAAGTCACTTCAGTCCTGTCTGACTCTGTGTGACCCCATAGACAGCAGCCCACCAGGCTCCCCCGTCCCTGGGATTCTCCAGGCAAGAACACTGGAGTGGGTTGCCATTTCCTTCTCCAATGCATGAAAGTGAAAAATGAAAGTGAAAGTAAAGTCGTGTCTGACTCTTAGCGACCCCATGGACTGCAGCCTACCAGGCTCCTCCATCCATGGGATTTTCCAGGCAAGAGTACTGGAGTGGGATGCCATTGCCTTCTCCGAGGGTATTTATCCATATATACATACTAATATAAATACACAAGGATCATAACTAGGGAAATGTCCTATATACTATTCTGTAATCCTTTTTCTTCCCTCTCATTCAACAATATGTTCTGGGCATCTTTTCAAGCAAATTAATTCTACATCATTATTTCAATGTAACTACAAAATCCAATTATAAAATGAGCTATCATTCAATTAAATAATACTTGATGAATATTTAGGTTGTTTTCTCTATTATAATTCCTAGTATAAAGCATTCTGCTATGAATATCTTTATAGCTATATTAGCTACAGTAACTTTCTAGAACTGAGACTGCTAGATCAAATCTATGCACAATTAGCATTGGAATATATTGCATATTAGTGCACAAGAACAGCCCATTCTCCAAATCTTTGTCCAACTGGTTAAAACAACTGGTCTTCCTTTGCCTTCTCTAATCTGCTCTCCCCTCTCCACCCCTCATCTCTTACTCCACCCTCTTCCCTCCCTTCCTATCTATCTGTATTAGTCACTCACATTTTATCTTATGTCTGTAGCCTACTAAGATCTTTGCCAATTTTTCTATTGAGATTATGATTTTTACCCTTACACACTGGTAAGAGCTTTTATATATTAACAGTAAAAAAAGAAAAAAAAATAGTTGTTCAGTGTTATCCAACTCCTTGTGACCCCATGGACTGTATGTAGTTCACCAGGTTCCTCTGTCCATAGAGTTCTCCAGGCAAGAATACTGAAAGATAGCTATTCCCCTCTCCAGGGGATCTGCACAATCCAGGGATTGAAGCCAGACTGATTTTTTAATATCTGAGACACCAGAGATTACACATTACACATCGGTAAGAGCTTTTATAAATTAAGGATACATATGTTTTATTCATAATATTATCACAAATATTCTTCATTAATTTTTATTTTTTTAATTTAAAAATTACCATATGTTGTTCTTTTGTCATTAAAAAGTTTTATAGGGTATACAGTTATGATCCCGGGGTGGGGAAGATTCCCCTGGAGAAGGAAATGGCAACCCACTCCAGTATTCTTGCCTGGAGAATCCCACGGACGGAGGACCCTGGTGGGCTACAATCCACGGGGTTGCAAAGAGTCGGACACGACTGAGAGACTTCACTTTCACTTTTCACAGTTACATTTATACATATTTTTTATTACCTCTGATTCTTAAGATGTTATTAAAATGGGCTTTCTTTATATTTTGTCTTGATTTTTTTTCTGAATAAATTTAATTTTTACATTTCAGTCTTTTATTCATCTTTATCTTCAGTCTAATACAAGGCCTTCAGTCTAAAATAAGAATGGGATCTAGCTTTCCTGTCTTCCTAATAGCTAGCCAGATGTGTCACATTGAACAAACTACCTTTTTCAGACTCATTTGAAAAGCCCTTTTTGTCATACATGACACTCGCTTTTACTTTTGAGTTTGTCTTAGATTCTCTGTTCTATAGATTCATCACATCAATTAAACCACATTGCTTTAAGTATTGAAGTTTTATAATAGATTTTAAAATTGATAATAAAAATACACGCTTTAATTTTCGTTTAATTTTTAAAATCTGTCTTAACGCATGTGTGTCTGATTTAATCCTGAGATAATATATGCAACCGTGCTAGATTATTTGTGAATCACTTCAGTTAAACACGTTCAATTAAGAAGCTGAACTAATGATTTAATAGTTTACCTTTCTACACTTACGATATCTTGACATAGACAGGTTATTCCACTCATTCCTCTTCCTCATGACGGAGCACAATGTATGAACACAAAGACTGTGCAGGTAGAGACACACTTCCCTTCTTTAACTCATCCACTAGTGAACTCACAGCTTTTAAAAGTTACAACAATTAAGGCTTTCTTATCTATTAGACTTATTTCCAGCTTGAAAGCAAAATTTGACCCAGTTTATTTCAAAACCCTGCCCCTCTAGTGATCTGTGCTTTGCATTTGATCCTTTTAGTCTTCCTTTCTCATGCTCTCTGAATGAAATAGCAAGAGAGATGTTCCTGTAAGGAGCATCTTTCTCTGAAGTGACAAGGAAGCAGCATCTCTCACAGCTGGCAATGCATGCCTGTGTAATACCAGGATGCCAGAAGTGCTCTTGAAGAACAAACAGGCAACCTGTTTCCTCCTTGAGCAGCAGCAAAAGCTGTCAAAACCACAGGTGCACCAGAAACCACCTCTCCATCAAGCTGTTTCCATTTCTCCTTCAGTCTAGCATTTGGCTGCTGAGCTTGACTCTGGCCTTGGCAGCAGAGACAATATATCTCTTAGGATTTAAATCATACAGATGGTGCTGGAATTTTGCAGTTTAATGCCTGCCTCCTATAATGCTATGGTGTCAAAGACCCTGGCCCAGGTAGAGCAGCATTTTTATTTAAAAAAATGAAAGATAGGATCATATAAGCCAATTATTCATTTTCACTCCTGCAACAGGTCTCTGAATTTTTGCCTTGAACCACGCAGTGTTTGTATAACTGATGATCAGTGGCTCTGGAGCTGAAAAATAGAATGAGTTGCACTTACTCTTCTTTTAAAAGCATATTGAGAAAGATTAAGTTTATGAATTCTCATCACAAATGATTTGCAAGAATATTAATAAATGTCTTTATACTTGCAAAAACTTCTGATCTCAACTATTCAATGAGGTCTCACAAAACTATTAAATTGTCTATTTTAAAAAGCATTTATGTTTTCATAAATGTGATAGTATATCTGTAGTCCAAGTTTTGTGACATTACTTAACTAAGCAAGAGATTATTCCATTGGGGAAAAAAAAGTTAACTATAATTTGATTCAAGGTGTCAGAATGAAATAAAAGTATATAAGGTTAACTCTGCATATGTTTTAATACTCTATTAAATTTTGTTAAATTAATTAACTCACAAAATTTGTCACAGGATAGAAAATAATCTATATGTTTAATAATGTTATGGCTTTAATAATAGCTTACATGGAAGCCAAAAATGAATAAATTGCTTGTTCAAGAGCTATTTCTTCTTTACTAGAAAGACAAAACATAGTCGAGTCATATACTCTATTTTGGTTACTTGAAGTCTAAACTCCATTCTTTAATTTCACAACTAAAATTTCAATGTTACTTTAGTAAAGATTTTTTTAATGAGGTTTATTCTAATATGCTTTTTAAAAAAAGAAATCTTAATTTTCACTAACCTTAATAAAAAAAAAAATATTTTTCAGTCCTGCCAGGGTATTTGAATTTGCTTTATTTACCAACCAACTTTAAATAGATAATACTTCCATTCTCGTATCATTTGAACCAATATGTGCTTCCTCACCATGCTTTGTCAATATACTGCCACACTGTTTCCTAGTTAATTAAACGAATGTTTGAAGAGGTAGAATCCTTTTATCATAATCTATCTTTACTTTGTGCTTACTATATTGAACTATAATATGCTGGACTCACTGAAGGTTCAGGGCTTTATACAACCCAAAACCCAAATACAATATGTGATATTATACTCATAAAATACAATGTATGGCATTAGGGACTTAGAAATCCACCAACAATCTTTCTGTCAAACACATATCTTACATTATAAGGTTTTCTGCCATCAGGGGACTTTGAATCCATGGGTTGTGTTCTCTCTGTGAAGCTGTGCTCGCAATCTAAGCAGACGAGCCAAAAACCAATAGAAAGATGTTGCCATGGGAAGAACGCAGACACTGCTGCTTTGGAGGCAGAGTCCTGGGCCAGGCCTCTCTCACATCACTGTACGTAGGAAGCCATCCCTAACCAGACTGGCTCACAAACTGTTTCTGCTTGACTAAAATCAGTAAAAGGGAAAACAAACAAACAAACAAACAAACCTTGAATCTTCCAAGATTCTAAAGAGAATGTGAAAGTGAAAGCCCTAGTCGTTCAGTCATGTCCGACTGTTTGAAACCCCAAGGACTGTAGTCCGCCAGACTCCTCTGTATTATATGAGGTTCTCCAGGCAAGAATACGAGAGTGGGTTGCCATGCCCTCCTCCAGGGCATCTTCCCAACCCAGGTCTCTTGCATTTCAGGCAGATTTTTTACCATCCGAGCCACCTGGGTAGCCGCTAAAGAGAACAGAATGCTGTCATTATCATTTCTGGCCTGGTATCTTCCCTTTGCCAGATGTGTGCATTATCTTTGACCTAAAAAATGATGTTGGATGATCCTTTGGGGTTGCTTGACCTTTCGCAGATTGACCAGTCAAAGGGGTACAGCAGGCTGATCATAACGCAACCTTAGTTGAGTTGATGTGCTCTCTTGGCCTCACATTTAATTCATTTATCTGTTTTGGATTCCCAAGTCAACTTCAAGGACTCTTTTACTCTTGTCTAACAGGTAGTTACTTGAGCCAAATCTGGATTCCTAGGGTAATACTGTTAATAAAAAGCCAATACAGGCCTACCCATGAAATTTCTAGTCTAATCTAAAGCACATCGTTTTTTTTTTTTTTTTAACTGATCAACAAGAGATTGGAAAGAGGTGATGCCAAATGAGACCACTCTGTCAACCCTTTGGAGTTAGAAATGTCAGCAAATGTATCTCATACATGTAACATCCAAGTCTCCATTACTGAGAACTGGCTGGAACAGAAGATAGAGGAAAGGGGACTCTCCACAGAGACCTACTTCAGTGGATCTCTCCAGCTAGCTCCACATACCCTGATGGGGGTATGTGAACTTATTGATGGGGCAATAGATTCAGCTGCTACATTACTGGGACATAGCAATTACTGCTATGATAAGATAGGTAAGAGGGTCCAACTTCTTTTTTTTAAAAACTCCTTGTTTTGAAGACAAGATTACAGAAGGGAAGAATGGGTACTCACAATTTTTGAAGTTCTAAATCAGAGTGCAACTATCTTATTTCTCACCACTCTGTTGATCATCACTTTCATATTTACTAGGTGAAGGGAATCAAATCCCCTCTGGGGTAATAACATACAAACATTTCCCACGTACAAACATTTCCCTGTACTTCTGGTGAATTGACTGATTATGATCTACTTTCAAAAGATAAAGTGTTTTTACTCTTTAGACTTACTTCTCTAAGGTTAACTGGATTCTGTCTATTTAACCTATGGACTACATGGTATTCTCACATCTTGGAGAAGGCTGCCTTTGACACAAGCACTCAAGGACAGGCTACTGAGTACACAGCCCTGAGTCAGGCACCTTTAAGAGAGCTAATATCTGTAAAGAGTTCTATACTAACCTCAAAGTTGGTCACACTTGTTCAGACCATTCTGGCTATGATAAATCTATGTTCCCACCTCCAGTATCCCTCAGGAACATCAAAACCAGCTTCAGCCCAGTGGAGTATATTTGTGAAGAAAATTTCCAGATTAAAGCATAGACATTCCTGCCAACCGAAAACTTCCATTTATACATAAGATGGAAGTGGACAGCTCTCTAAGTTAATTAGCTGAAAATTCAATGGTAGTAATGCTTTGGCCTCTTTGCCTATATATATATATATTTGTATATATATATATATATATTTGTGTGTGTGTGTATATATATATATATATATATAGGCATATAGGCAACATATATGTGTATGTGCGTGTGTGTGTGTCTGTGTGTATGTATATAATTTTCTTAAAGTTTGAAGGAATGATCTCCATTTTATCTCCTTTCTGCCTCAGATCCTCCTCCTAGGTCAATCTCACCTTTTAATCTTTTTTTTTTTTTTTTTTCTTTTCTGAATGAGAGTTTATGTCCCTTGTCCTTATTTGTATAGAGTAGGTACATTTGTTCACCTGAAAAAATAAAATACTACTAAGTTTTGTTCAGTTTTACTTGTAATTATATTTTTCATGGTTGGAGTGAGAGGATGGTCCCTGTGTGGGCCTAAGGCTATGGCAGCTGAAGTAGGCAGGAGCAATCCGCTGTATACAGAGCTGTCAATATGATATAGTCCATTGATTTTCCCAGCTGAGTTAAGAAGAACACTAGGTCTGAAAGATTTCTGAGCATAGCTAGCCTGGGGCAAAATCGAAAAACAGGAAAGGTTTGTTTGCTGCTCAGGAAGAGGGGACCTCTTACTCTGTTTTTCTGCCCGGTCTCCCCCTGCCACCACCCCCAACTTCCTCCTTAGGAACTGTGGTCCTCATGAAGATCTCTTCTCCTAGATCAAAAACTCATCCAAGAACGAACCAGTAGGTTTCCTTTCCTACAACAATCCTTAGTCTCTTCATTCACGCATGAAAAATAACAGCCAATTTTCTTTTCAGAGCTACTTAAGACCTTCACTTGGAATCTTGAATTTGTTTTTAAGAAATCTCCATCCATGAGAGTCTCTCTCTCCATCTAAGCCCCCTCCGCCTCTCAATCTTCAATACCCACCTCCTCCACTTGCTCTCTCCACTTTCCAGAGACACATTCCTTATCCTATCCAACCTGTTGTTTAGTCGCTCAGTCGTGTCTGACTCTTCTGCAACCCCATGAACTGTAGCCCACCAGGCTCCTCTGTCTATGAGATTTCCCAAGTAATAATACTAGAGTGGGTTGACATTTCCTTCTCCAGGAGATCTCAATCCAGGGATCAAACCTGTATCTCCTACATTGGCAGGTGGATTCTTTACCATTGAGCCGCCAGGAAAGTCCCCCGTCAAACCTATGAGCAACCAAACAACATACACGAACACAAACATAAGGCCCCTGGTTTCCTCAATCCAGAAATGACCACTCTTCTATTCAATCACCCTGTGCAAGCTCTGGAAACCATATTCTGCCAACATTGCCTTTACTTCCTCCTACTGTTCATTCCTTACCACTTTCCCCTCTGAAGTCTACTTCTTTTCAAAGCTGTGCTCTTGAAAGACTCTGAGAGGCCTCCAACAATCTAATCCAGTTCCCTTTGGGACGCTGCCTCTAACCTCTCTTGAGCATTCATTACTTGCTTTGTCTTTAGTGCTCTTGTTTTTGCCCCTGAGACTTGCTTCCTCTGTCACTGGTTCACCAAACTGCATTTCTCTTTACTTCCTAAATGCACTCCCTAAAGCATGTCATGTGTCCCACTCTTCATTATATACAATTTTTTTCACCCTAATGATTTATCAATTCCCCTACTTAAGTATTATCTTTTTGAATATGGGCATGAAATCTGTATATCTACCCTAACTCATCTGCACACCTCTATCCATGGTTTGCAATGTTTTTTGCAAAAAAAAAAAAAAACCTTGGTACACAATCCATTCACCAAACACTCCAAGCTAAACTTTATTACTTCTCCTCTTATTATCTCCTGCTATTCATTTTCCCATCACTATTTCAGGCATCAGTTCTAAACTACACAGCTTTTAATCTCAGATGCTTCCTTTTCCCCCTGTGTTGTCACATTCCACATACCACCACAGTTTTAGCAGAGATCTGTAAAACAGGTTTCTTTCCACATTAGAATCACTGTAATTGAGGCACATTTTGTCTCTTACCTGAAATACTTGGTCTTCTTATTTCTACACACTGCTGACAGATTAATCTCCTTAGAGTACAGCTATCATCTTATTATCTTATGCTTAAAAACCATCATTAGCCACTCACTACTTTCAATTATAACCTAATTACTTTACCTGACACTTAAGACCCACATGACATAGAACTGAAGCAGTATGGCCAAAAATTCCAGCTAAATAAAATGACAGAGTCTTTCCAAAAAAAAAAAAAAAAAACCTAAAATTTTATTAATTTCAGTGGCTTTCTTGATATTATGAATAGCTAAGAAACTGCTCCCAAGTCCACTTAACGAAGTGATTTTCATCATTCTGGGCCAAGCTACATACCCGTTTTGTCATCACAGTGTTTCTATAACTTCAAAATTCAATAGGGTTCCCCTTCTGAGCTACTGAAATATTTGTGTGGTTCATCATGACTTTGAAATGACAGACATGAGAGTGAAAAAAATATAACCATACTCACATGAGGAGTTGTCACAGTTTTGCTTAAAAAACAGCTTAAAGTATGACTTTTGTACATTTCATAGCATGTGACAAATAAATGGGTTCTCAAAAAACACTGAATATTTTGTTGAATTGTACTTAATTAATTTTCTCCAGAAATAAATCTCCATGACTGGGTTGAACATATCTCTCAGTGATACTTACATGGAAGCCTGCATTCTAATCAGGCAAAGGGCTAGCAGTCCTTTATTAAATAAGTGGGGTTTTGTGAAGTGGGTTGGAAAGTTATTCTCTGTTACTGCCTAGCTTTTTTTAGTGTGCAAAGGGGCTTCTTCCATGTTGCTAAATTCATGCTAGTTTCTTTCTTGTGGGCTTAAGGAAGTGCTCTTTCTAGTTTAGTAGTTTTTGGAGAAAGCTCTTCTGAGCATGCCCATCTTACACATGTCTGCACGCAGCAGCCATCACAAGTGTGTCACGTGTAATACCAGCAGGATGCCAATAGGTAGATTGTAACCTGTCAGTCCCAAATGAAATATGTGACTGGCTCAAGCTGAGCCCAAATTCATTGTCAATAAGTCAGCAGTTAACTCCAGGAGAAATGAATAGAGATGAAGGCATCAGCTTCCTTCCATTTTCTATAATCCACTTTGAGTCTACTTTGCTTGGACTGACTTAAATTGAGGTGTGTGTATATGTGTGTGTGTGTGCGTGCACGTTTGTAGTCTGAGAAGAAGTTGGCTGAATGCTATTTGAAATGAGATTAGAAAGCACTGTAATTATTTTGCTCATGTAGAAATACGCAGAGAGCATCTGACCCCTTGTAAACAATGCAGTTTGGGGGGGACTTAACAGAGGGCTCAGTTCTTCTTCACTAATTAGCACCTCATTAAGCTATCCTAATACTAAAACTCTTGTTAATGCAGAGGCTGCTTAAGAAATCAACAGAGAAATGCCCCTAATAACAGTATCTTCAGAAGACTTGCCTCTGGTTACACTCTCCTCTCATCACTTTAGTTTCAAAACACAGTCAGGACCACAGGGCATACTTTTCTTCCCATTTTGCCCCATACAAAGCCGCTGCATATTTAAATCTGAAATGCACCACTCACTGCATGCTGATTTAATGCAGAAAAAGGAAGAGCCGCAATCCTGACTCTCAGTCCTTCTCAATATGCTAAGAGCATAAGAAGCAGAAAATGAGAAATGGGAAACTCTCTATGGGAAGACAAGCTCATGCACCTCAAGTTCAAGCCATCAGCCAGGCTGCTGTGGTGGTTTTCAGTTCTGCATCCATGTGTGAGAAAAGCCGTGGGTTTTAGGATAAGTGACACTATATCACAAGAGATTAGAATCAGCAACTGCTGTTTCTCTGTGGAAAGCCGAAGATAAACAGCACAGATGACTTTATTTTTACTTTTTTAAGCAAATGGGTTGTGACATTTTGTACCAACTCAGGCCAGTTCTCCTGGATAAGTGCTTTATGTTCATTTGACTAAAAGCCCGATGACAGAGATGAAGTGGCTGTACTTCGGGGAAATGAGTGCATTGGGGTGGGGTGAAGCTGAGAGTAAAACCAAGGGTAAGGACGAGAAAAAGCAGAAGGGGGCATGGCAGGTAGCTGTTGAGTTGAGCTGGCGTTTGATTGTGAGGGACCTGATAAAGCAGCACCTAAGGCTTCATTAGACTCTTCCATTTATGATACCATGGAGGGTGGTAAATGTATGTGATGGAGGGACTTCAGCAGTCATGGAACCCTCATGTTTCCAGCTAATATAAAAGGACTACAGAAGGGAAGAGACAAGAAGGAAACTACAATTTCTTGTTTATCTGTGAAACTGTCTGTTCTTTTGTCACACACTGCACTTTCTACCATTTTACATTCATTTTAGTTAACTTTTACCACAACTCTAATAGGTCAGCATTAAGAGAAGCAGCTGAGATCCACCATCATAAGCAGTCACACTTTTATGGGATCCAAGGAGAAGCAAAGAGGTGCCTGTATGGCTGCTGGGGGAAGGAAGCATGTGTGGGGATGCTAGTGTTCAAGGAAGACTGCTCCTAGGAGGTCAGGATCAAATAGCTACTTGTGTTTCCCCATTCCCCAAGGATGGCGGAAGCTGGAGAAACAAGTGTTATGTGAAATTTGTTTAAAATTATAATTGCAGTTGAAAGTACCAGAGTGGGATTTCCTTGTGGTCCAGTGGTTAAGAATCCACCTGCCAATGCAGGAGACACAGGTTCGGTCCCTGATCCTACGTGTAGTGGAACAACTAATCCATGTGCCAAAACTGTTGAACCTGTGCTCTAAAGCCTGGGAACTGCAGCTACTGAAGCCTGAGTACCCTAGAGCCTGTGCTTCACAACAATAGACGCCATAGCAGAGAAGCCCGCCCACCACGACTGCGAGTAGCCCCTGCTCCCCCCAATGACAGAAAAGCCTGCACAGCAACAAAGACCCAGCACAATCAAAAATAAATAATCTTTTTTCTTTTTAAAGAAAGTATCAGAGTGGATCCTCTTTTCCTTAGCAAAATATAATCAGAGAGTGCTGATATTCAGGCCTCTATCATATATTTGGTCTAGGGCAATACATGGAGAAGGAAAAGGCAACCCATTCCAGTATTCTTGCCTGGAGAATCCCATGGACAAAGGAGCCTGGTGGGCTGTAGTCCATAGGGTTGAACAGAGTTGGACACGACTGAAGTGACTTAGCACAGCACAGGGCGATATAATAAAGAGACTTCTGTGCTATTTATCAAAATAATGATATCATCATATGCCCCTAGAAGGCCAGGTCTACACTTAGAATCCTCAGCTCCTTGAAGCTGTGTGTCTGAGGCAGGCGGGGCTGGAAGAGCCGCTCTGACTACTGATTTCTCTGCTTCTCATCCTGTCCTGGCTTCAGCTCTAGTGTGAATTTGGGAGGGCCCCTTATCCCTACGTTCATGCTCTTTAATGGCTCAGAAGAGGGGCCAGTGCAGATGTAGAGAATGGGTCTAAGATACTCTGGGCAGAGAGTTCTAGGATACCAGATGCATTTGGGTCATGGAGGGTATTCTTCACTCTTTAAGGAGACATGTGACCTTGGAAGGACCAGGCAGAGTGTGGAACCCAGCATAGGGTTCTTCTTCCCTGGGTCTAGGAAAGAATTAATAAGACTGTTACCCTACCTCAGGCAATCAGTTTAGGCCTACAATCAGAAAACTGCTCAGCTAAGAAATTCCTGTATAAACTTGTATAAACATGAAACAGAACTTTACATTTTCATTCTAGGTTGATAAGACAGAGCACCACATATCATGGATCCTATTCTTCTTAGCCACAGATAATAACTTAACAGAGAAGACATGTAATCATGGATAGATTTTCCCCCCAAAAATCTAGGAAAATGTCTATATTTTGAAATAGAGTACCCTGACATCAAATCTGCTGTTCACTATTTTCTTGTATGGTTTTAGGTAAACAACTTAATTTATTGGAGTTCCAGTTTCCATAGCTATAAAAATGAGGGCTGACACTACTTATTTCTTTCTGTTGGGTGGGTTAGATTAGCTATTCTGTACAAACACAGCTACTCCTGTGTTTGAATACATAGTAGATGCTTAATAAATATTCATTTCCCCTTCCCTTCCCCTCACTATATTTTCTTAAGTTACATTTCCTAGAAAGTCCTTCTAATTAAGTGATAAAAATATATATTTTTCTTCCTAAGAATCTTGAGGGCTGACAGTACACATTTTGTATCTATGTAATTAATTTTTCCATTAAGGAAAAACAATTTTCTGTGTTTATTGCCATATACTTATTCTTGTCTCCTTTTGTTTAGCTCTCCCTTACTAAAATACATAGAAATGTAAATGGAAGATAAAGGTACACACTACAAATTCGTCCAAATTAAAAATTACTCATTGTACACTGAGACTAGACCATCCCAGGATGGTTTCCTATACAGTTTTGTCTTTTCTGTTTCTCTCTCTCCTCTCTTACCATGTTGCTAACGATAGCAACCACAAAAAGAGAACAAATGCATTTAATGCTGGGCAAGAGAAAACGGGAAATATGACCATGGCTGGAGACCATACACAGGGGGACACATGAGGCAAATTGGTGTCATTAGGTGGCCCTGCCCTTTCCCCTCATGCCATCATCACCACCTTTGAGATGCGGTGCCTTATCCTACTCCTCCCTTAGAATATGCATTTCAAGTGATCGGTCTTATCACTCAATATGAAGGGACAAAATGCTATGGCTTGTATTTGATCCCTTAAAGTGTAAATCAACAACTCTTCAGGTCCCTGCATAACAGAAAACTATTAGAAATCCAAAATCTTAGCCTCCTTAGACCCTCTAACTTCCCTACCATACAAATCAATGCTTCATATTCATCGGGGAACCCGAACCATTTTTTTATGGGATATGCATTGTGCAGTTCCAGGCTGTTAAGCTTTAGTTCGGCTTGAGTGATGCTGCTCATGCATAAAGACATGAAACAAGGCAGTGGAGAGACACAGATACATCTTCTGAACTGAAATGCACACAGCATCCAGCAACCAACACTCCTTACACCTCTCCCAGAAGAAAAGGCACTTGACATATACATGCCACACAAGACGTAAAGACAGCAAAAAGAAACCATGTTCACAAGTTCACTTGGGGATAAGCAAGAGATCATCACACACAGGAAACAAATTGAGGGGTGAGTAAGATGCAAAAAGCAAGACAGACAAAAAGCAGGCATCACTTGACATCACAGTGTAAGAGGAAAGGGCCTCGGGAGAAACCTTAGTTGTAAAAAGCATAACAGGGTCACCGAAATAGTCATCTTTCAGAAGAAAGATGGCTTGTGATCACCACAAGGATGAGGTCATTAAAAACTCAGGGAAAAAAAATGAAAGGAGATCAGGACTTTCACACTCAGTGGTGACTGGGGAGGACGGAGGATTTGTCTCCTGCCACTGTGGGGAGGATGGAATGCTGACTGACTTCCATGGACGCAAAGTAGGGAAAGGGGTAAAGTAGACCAAACTAAAACAGAGAAGGCAGACGCTGCTGCAAACAATACTCTTTTTCTCTCACATGCAGATACACACATACAGATAGATACACACAGATTACAGCAATATTCACAGACTAGCTGGTGAAAGTTGCAATCAGCTAGGGTATTTCTGCCTGAATGGCCTGTAGGGTGTGATTACAGAATTAAATCTAATGAGAGAGAGAAAAGAGGCAGATCACAGGATAGAGTGAATTACAGTGTGGGTCTCTGAAAATTATAGGAGGTGTGCACCTTGGCAGTATCAGGAAATAGAAATCTGTGGTCCTTCCTCCTTCCATTTTTAGTAATACGTGGGTATTTCTGGTGCACGTTCCCGTGTAAGCCACATAGAATTCCAGGAAGAATGTTTCTGCAGTGACTTCTCAGAACCCACATTTGGCGTGTGCCTATTGCCCTTTGCAATAGTTGAAGCACGGAGCTGGAAAGAGTTTGCATTGGTTGAAAAGAAATCAGATTATAACCAAAGACTATTTAAAAACCTAGGAAATGTATTTCTCAGCATTGATCTTGAATTTCTTCATGCCTTGAGCTTGGCATTGGCTTTAACACTCAAATGTGGGGAGGTGCTGACAAGCTTTTGCAAACTGGGGTATTTTCTAATTATCTGTGAAAGTATATTAGGCAGTTTCTGGGAAGGGGAAGAAATGAGCAAATTAGGGATTAGATTCTATTTTCTCTTTTCTTTCCTTCTTTCCTTTTTCACCTACTCATTCTGACATTTACAACACACTTACCCTAATTTATTTCTATCCTTGTAGAGCAAGTTGATGTCATTTAGTTTGATTTAGCCTATTTAGCTCAATCAATTAATTGGTTAATAGAACATCTGTATGCATCAGGTGACAGGAATGCTCAGAGGCATGTAATCAGACCCCAGCATACACACACACACACACACACACACACATGCACACAAAACTCTTGTTAAGGACAACTGTGGGTTATCTGAATATTGTTCAGCTCATCCCCAAGAGACTATGAAGATAAGGTTTTCCTGTTCAGCTCTGCATTGCAGCTCTGCCCTTCACATTCAAAGTTCTGCTTGGGAGAGTTCACAGGCCATAGCAGATCAGGAATTAATTTCCATAATTATCTTTTTAACTTCCTCATTATAAAAGGCATCATCCCTGGATGGCAAGAAGCCAACCTGCTGACCCCAACAGGACAGTGCTCCACACAGACACCCACATGGGCATGTGATTCTTTTGTCTCCTTTCAAATCCCATGAGCCAACTGCAGGAATGCTGCCTTTACTATAAAATGGGGCTACTGGTGAAACAATAATGTGAAATCGTGACCTTCTGTCACAGAGGTGTCATGGTGCCATGAGTAGGATGGGGACTTATTTGTGAGATGACCTTGGATTTGAATCCTAGCTCCAAACTTACTAGCCCTGTTGCCATGTTCAAGTTCAGGGTACTAGCCTGAACCTCAGTTTATTCCTCTCTGAAGGTGGAATGTGTTGACCAGCTAGGATTGCTGTAAGATCTACAGATCAGGATGTTTCTCCATAAATGGTATATTTGTTAACAAACTAGGGGCTATTTGTTGGGAAGGCTAGCTTAGTTGAGATATTTTAAAAGAAAGCTTTTCGGAGACATGGAAAATATAGAGTTAAGTGATACATGATGATGTGAAGGGTGTTTTGTCCTTTGTTTTTGAGTCTTGAGAAGAAGGGCAGCTATGAGCACTTATTAAAACCACATTTATGTGATACTTTATAGTAGATGAAATATATTTTACTAAATTACAGTTTACAGAGAGAGTTTCATTTAATCATGTGGTATTATAAGAAACATATTCAGTCTTTGTCCCTGGTGGTGTGGTTCCTGGCACAGAGATCCTAAAACCCTCAGAATTTTCTGAATGATAAGAGTGTTGTCTTTTTTTAATTCATAATGAGCCCCTTTCAATTACACTTGAGTTTGATGAGCTGATGTAGGGTAGAACCCCAGCTAGCTTCAGGATGAGGCTTATCACTGAAAAAACCAAGTGATTAGAGGATTGGAACTTTCAGACCCTCCCACTGACCTCTGGGAAATGCTGGGGGGTATGCAGAGTTAAATATTTTGCATAAGGAAAGCTAAAGGCTTCTGAATTGGTGAACACAGCCATGTGTCCGGAGGGTGGAGTACCCAAACTCCATGGAGACATAAGCTCTTACACTTGGGACCCTTCTGGATCTCACCCTATGGACTTCATCATCTGACTGTTGATTGTATCTTTCAAGATAAACCTAAGTAAAATGAGTTCCTGAGTTCTGTGAACCCTTAGCCAATTTGGAACCCTAGAAGTAGTCATGGAAACTCCAGCTGATAGCTAGCCAGTGAGAAGTATAAGAGGTCCAGGACTTGTGACTGGTGTCTGAAGAGGGCAGGGCAGTCTTATCAGACTGAACCCTTTAACTTGTGAGATCTAACTCACAAGTAAATAGTAAATCTAACTCACAGGCAAATAGTGTTTGAATGTGATTGAATTTGGGGGCACTGAGTGACTGGAGAATCAGAGAATTGGTTGTTGGTGTTGGAAAACATCCACATGACAACAAATTTGTGAGGTAGCGAATAGCTGTTATCTCCATTTATCAAATGAGTAAACTAAGTCTGGGGGCTTCCCCGCTGCCTGAGTGGTAAAGAATCTGCTTGCCAATGCAGGAGATGAAGGAGATGAGGGTTTGATCCCTGGGTTGAGAAGACCCCTGGAGAAGAGAATGGCTACCCACTCCAGTTTTCTTGCCTAGGAAATTACATGAACAGAGGAGCCTGGCAGGCTACAGTCCATGGGCTTGCAAGAATTGGACATGACTCTGCAGGGGCTAAACAACAACAAACAACAACAAGAGTGGGTAATACACACACCAAGGTCACATTTTAGATTTGAGACTGCAGTCTTCTTCATTGGATACCTGATGCTAAATATGTTAAATGACATCACACCAACTCTTTGGTGGATAGCTCCAGGGATCATTGTTTATGAGAACAAAGAAATGGTGACTGGTCAGTGGAGATGATTGGTACAGACTTTGCAGAGAAGGAAAAGCCTTGAATTAGTAATACAAGAAGGAAAAAAAAAAAAAAACAATATTATGTGAAGAAAACAGTGAACACACTTGCTTATGCAAATCAGACCAAATCAGTAGTTCTTCGAGCTAAATTTAGTGGAAGGAGGGGCAGGGCACTGGGTCTCCTTGTTTGGACTCAGACCTTTGAACTTGGTAAGTTAGGCAACTGAAAGCCCCTGCAGAGTCATTCACTTGTCCTTCATTTATCTATTCACACATTTGCTCACTTCCACACCCAACTGTAAGCTCATTCTTAGGTGAAATAGCCATTATTATATATCAGAACACTGCTGGATGTTGTGTCTACAAAGAGAAATAACAGACAGACCAGACCATAGGAGTTTACGGTGGAGTGAAGTGCAGACATTTATAGGATATGATCTGACTGGCACCAAAAATGCAGGAGTGAGGGGTGAGCAACTTGGAGTGATCTGTGAAGACTTCAGAGAGGAGGCTGCATTCGAGTCAGGTCACAGAAGATGACTGGAAGTGCTCTGGGGGCCAGTGTGTGGGATCGTGGGTAACTGCCTGGGAATGGACAGAGCCTGGGGGAACCAAGGCCACTTAGACCCATTACTGTAATTCAGAAGTGAAGCGATTAGAGCCTAGGGTAGAGTTATGGCTGTGGAAATGAATTGTAAAGGGGGAGATCAGTAACATTTAGTAACTGATTAGATTTGGAGGTCAAAGAAAAGGAAGCCATCGCATAAATTTATGATGACGAGGCTGGGGCATTGAGAGGATCACAGTGAATCATTAATAATTAGAAGATAGGGAAGGACTGTCGGTGCTGCTTCTCGGTGGATGGCCCTTCTCCCCATCTGGAAAAGGGCTCCTAGACCTTAAAAGCCACAGTGTAATTCTGGCCTTAATCTATCCCTCCTGAATACAATTAATGGGCAAGGTGACAAGAGGAGACAAAAGGAGAATGGGAGCTGGCCCCTGTCGGGCACTCAATCCATGTGTGCTCAGGAGAATTTGGTCTGAGAGGTGTGAGAAGCAAAGACATCACAGACGACAAGCCAGAGGGCATTCTGAAAGCAGCAGGGCAATGTGGCCAAACACAGAGACTGTGGACCTGTGAGACTGTCTTGGGTGGAGTCCGAGCTCCCCCAGGAAGTAGGACATTTAGGACAAACGACTACCTCGTTTGTTCTCAATGTCCTTGCCTGTTAAGTGGAAAGCATAGCACTCTTCACCGTTTGGGATACTGGGAGTATTCAGTGAACTAATGAAATACATCAGTGACTTGACTATACATTTAAAGTGATTAGAAGAGCGGGTGGTACATAGGAAGTGTTCACAATGTTCCCCTGTTATTATCACTCACTGAGAAGCCTGTTGTTTAAGACAAGGTAGAGACCAGGGGAAAATGCATGCTGAGTACAAGCTCTGAATACCATTTTATAGAATGCCATTTCTATGAGCAGGGAAAATGGAAGCCTATTTACTGGAGTTCAGAGGGAAGGAGATAGTAAACTAAATCAAACATTAAAGAGAACAGTTACAATTAAGGCCTTGAAGCACAGGACAGGATTCACAACAGGCAGGTTAGGAATGCTTACAATGGCTCAAAGTATTAATAGAGAAAGAAAAGCAGCAAAGCTCTTTAAAAAAAAATCCAACAACAGAGAAAGTACTGATACTACTGTTGTTAATATTATTATCACTATTCCTAGTAATTATTATTTCAAGCAAAACCACAGTACTTCTCAAGCAAAAATAAATGTGAAGGAGACATTCATCACTGAAGTGGGCAAAGGATGCATCTTTTCTGATATCACATGATTCTGAAGAAGACATCCTATACATGGCAAGTATAAGGATATAAGAGCATCAATAAACTGTTCCATTTAAATGAATACATCTATTGGAACAGAAAACAGAGTTTATGGGTTACCAGTTTAAAAATGCAAATAAGATCAAATCTATCAAAATGGACCATAGCATTCACATGAAAAATTTATAATGCCACAAAGATGGAATCAAACATACTCTCTGCAGTGCAGATGATAATGGGAAAAGCCATATATGTGACATGCATTTGTGTTCTTGAATCTGAGAGTAGCCACAGCCAAAGTTATCCTGGGCTCTGCAGTCATTTGCCAGGTATTCTCCAAAATTCTCTCTCAAACATTCCCCCTTGACTACTGACAAAATCTAAATGATCTAAAAGCATCTCCAATGAGTACAAGAGGAAAGAATACAATTGTTAGCAAATGTGCATGTGAGTGCCATGCTCCCAAGGTTTTCGAAGTAATAAAAGCCAATTAGATAATACTCAGCAGCTACCGTCAGAGAGAACAGTGCGATCTTACCAGTACTAATAGGCTTTTAAATAATAGATGGGTTTGTATCTGCAGAGCTGGAGTTGGAAGTAGCAGAAGTATCAATTGCACAGCATTCTGCTGACCAATACTCAAAGCAAAAATGTGACATGAATGCAGTTGGTCTGTCAGTCAAAGCCAGTCAGTGAGAGACAGAATGACCATAGGAAACCCTGCATAGATAAGAACTGGAAGAAAAAACAGAAATCAAACCTTCTTCTTAGCTACTATGGGCAAGGTTATAACCTACCTCAGGAGGAAACTAGGGAGTCCTAAGTCTGAAGAAATTAAATGTACAAGTTAAGGTGAAATTCTCTGGATCAAGGACACTAGAGACTTTCATGCTATTAAGATGCTGACTTTGATTCTAAGTAGAACCACTATTATCTGTAGGTGGAATAATACTGTACAAATCTTTCACACTTGATGGTAAGCAACTGACTACTGGATTTATTTATTTATTTTTTACCATATTCACGATTCAGTAAAATTATTTGCTTAATGTCTCTTTGCTTGAAACACAAAAGTATGTGGAAAGTATTTGTCTCGTTGTCATAGAAACCATCATTAAAATAATTCACCAACTCTACTTAATTCATCATCTCCTCCTCCCCTCAAAACTGTCAAAAGGTGGTCTGTAAAGAGAAAGAAATCGTGTCTTAGCAGAGGCAGTGAGTGGGGGAGGAGATTCAGAACCAGTTCCTCTGTGAGCTTCCTAAATGCAAACTGGCAAGCACTCCACCCCCTTCCAGCTCTCTCTATACTTTCCTTTCTTTTCTTCCACACCATTCTTTTAAGTCTAATCATTTAGGTTTATGAAAGGAATTTCCTCAGGGCGTGTGGTTATAGTGCAAATTCTGTATGATCAGATCAAGCTTGTGAATAATACATTTGTCTGTGAATAAATTCCCCAGGGCTTGTCCTCCTGGCTGAGCCTCAGTAATGAAGCATTTGACTGTAATTCGGTTAAGAATGCAGGAGATGTAAATATATGTGGGTGGAGAGAGTATAGAAAAGATTTCAAACCACAGTGAAAACCATTTCCTCCTCAGGATTCAGAATTGCATTCAAATGCTCCTTCCAGAAAGCAGCTGCTGGTTGGCACAAGGATGCACCCTAAGAGCATTTCAGAGATTTCAGAGCAAAGGGGGCAACAGATTGACCCTGACCCACAATATACTGGATGAGGCAACATAATCATATGGAAAAGAAAAATGGACTGCAGTCAAGAGATTATTTCTAGTTCTGCCCCTGACAACTTCAGCACCATGGACAACACTTTCCCCCCTCTCTGAATTGTCCTGTCTGCAAAGAGAAGCATGATCATTTACTCTCAAGGTCCCTCAGAAGAGAAACTGTGTGTGTGTGTGTGTCTGTGTGTGTGTGTGTGTGTGTGTGTGTGTGTGCGTGTGCGTGCACACGCTTTCAAGCAGTAAAAGAGAAAAAGCACATCGATTATTTTCTGAAATTTTGCAAAAAGATCAGCAAGGTGTTGTTAACTAATGCTTTAGAACTAACATGCTTCCCTTATGAAAGTGAAAGTGAAGTCTCTCAGTTGTGTCTGGCTCTTTAGGATCCCATGGACTGCAGCCTAACCAGGCTCCTCCATCCATGGGATTTTTCAGGCACGAGTAATGGAGTGGGCTGTCGTTTCCTTCTTCAGGGGATCTTCCCAACCCAGGGATCGAACCCAGGTCTCCTGCATTGCAGGCAGATTCTTTTACCAGCTGAGCCACAAGGGAAACCCATGCTTCCCTTATAGAAATTTATAATTTTAATAATTTCTTATGAATATGATCATCATACAGTAAATAAGATACATTTTTTATTGACTGTCAGTTCCTTAAAGCCAATTTTCATGCAAGCATTTACAACACCCAGCCCACTATTTGGGATATATGAGGTATTGAGGAAAATATCTTGAATACATGAATAGAGACATGATCAAATAGGAAGACATGTTTATGAGTAATTTAGACAGTTTATTCTTGAGGTGGGAATGTGTTACCGTTTGCAATGTATACAAAGGTGGACACCAGACAAGAAGCTACTGTCCTGGGTGGGCACCAACGCTTCTAAGACTGAACACGTGCCCTCTCTTCTCCAAACACAGGCTCATGCAAGACCACTGTCTCAGGTGCCTGAACCTCCGTCCCTCTCAGGGACAACACATTATCTGCTCTGTTGATTTTATGGTCATAGGAACTGAGGGAAAACTGTTTCTATGGTTAATCTTGCAACCACTGACTCAGCCTCTAATGTGTACAGCCCTTTGCTAGGATGTGTGGAGAGTGCCAAGCTGCATGAGACATAATTCTAGCCATTAAAGAACTTGGATGTCTTTGGAAAGATAGAGCATAACACATAGATGCTATAATTGGCCAGAAATGCATGTATCAAATCAGTAGCATTAATAACTCATGATGCAGAAATGGGAAGGAATAGTTATTAACCAACTACCATGTTTCTAGTACTATATCTAGAATTTGTACCTGTATTATCTCATTAAGTCCTAGTGTTAACAATGAACATTGCATAAGATTCACTCTAACTTTCAGAAGTAGTGAGACCTAGAGATGTTTTAAATTATGTAACCACAGCTACACTAAAAGGAAGTGGTAAAGCAGAAAAGTCTTCCAACCTACTGATTCACATTAAAGATGGATACAGGAAGCTTCATGGATAAGGGTGCTTTTAATGATGGTGAAAATTTATGCAGATAGAGATAAAGGAAGAGGACCATTCAAAGGTTGAGATGGAAAAGCTAAAGGTACCAGTGAGAGTTAGAATACTGGTTTGCTTAGAACAAACTAAGTACATCTAAGTAGAGTCTGGAGGTGAGCCTGAACTAAAGAGTTCATACTTTATCCCATATATAGTAAGCTAGCATTGAAAGTTTGTAAGCTAGGGAGTGACATAATGAAAGAGGTTAAAGAAATATAATCTGTAGTTTCTGTGCTGCACAGAGGGTGACAATATGTAGATAGAGAGGAAAATTTTACTCTTTAATTGGCTAGACATCAACGAATGAGCAGCTGAGAACACATCATTATCCAGGGCCAAAATTAAAACTGTCTTTTCTAAGCCGTGGGTTCAGTAAATGAAGACTACTGTTCAGCTGGGAACACAGAATTAGAAGATTGAAGGATTCAGCTGGGAGGCTGACAGGAAGCCGGTGAAACCCTCATCCACTGTACATGGACGGGTCTCTTCCATGGAAGCATGGAAGGGTCTCTTCATGCAGGTGTGTTCATCTGAATTAACATCTGCATTGCAAAGGGCATAGGCTACAAACTGCAGTTATGGAAAACATGTTCCCATTCTACCACACCTTTAAAAAATCCCTACAAAAATACAAATAGAATCCAATAGATAAAAAGAACCACCAGAAAATCATTTCTTTCCTAGGATGAACCAAAGTCAGGATGTTGGGATCATTTGTATTTTAATACTCAGAAAAGAATATGTCACCATAAGAAAGTTGTATTTTTATAAACTATATTCTCTTAGTTTTATTAAAGATAAATTTAAAAGTTATACAGAAAGGAAGAGACACTTGAGGGGTATGAAAACAAATGTTTTCCATTTCATGTTTCCAAGAAGCACAGGGAGGGTATAAAAATAATAGCCAAGCCTTAGTAGTTACCATTTGTCAGGTGCTATATTAAAACTTTATGACAATTAACTCATTTCATCCTTACAACATCATTGTGGGATACTGCTGTAGTACTGTTATTATATAGAAAGTGAGAAATTGAAAGGTTAAGGAAAAATACCCTTGGCCACACAGCCAGAAGGTGTCAGGGCTGGGGCTCTTAGACCCTGGGAGTCTGCCTCCTAAGTTCGTATTTTTTTCTTAATCATTATTCACCTTTGCCTCCATGACATCATTCTAAGCATACTAATG
The DNA here is from genome assembly GCF_029378745.1 of Bos indicus. Classification (NCBI taxonomy): domain Eukaryota; kingdom Metazoa; phylum Chordata; class Mammalia; order Artiodactyla; family Bovidae; genus Bos; species Bos indicus. The sequence continues at coordinate 63,178,548 of NC_091760.1, forward strand.
TACTGACTGGGGCTAACAGGTTGGCAGTGAACCATTGGAACCGTACTCAGGTGAATCAGCAACTCTAGACCCAACTGGAAACACAGTGAGTTGTCAGCTGAGTTCTGGTGGGCTGAGATAACTGGCACCAGATGTTCCAAGAGTCAGTGCAATGTCCCAGAAAAAGCTTGAGGCCTGGAGACCAACAGCAAGGCTTGGGTCTCAGTTCCCTCTATTGAGTTACTTAGTCTCTAAAAAGCTTTCATTCCTAAACTGCTACAAAGAGATAAAAACTAATATCTATATCATAAATGTATTGTAAAGACAAATAAGTAAATGTGAAAACATTTAGTTACAAGGCTTGGATAGACTACAAAGCATTCTATGAATACTGTTGTTTAAAAATCAGTTATAAGTGCTTTATCTTAGCACAATTTTCTCAAACAAAATGCTGTCACTCACTCCTGGGTAACTCTTCATAGGCACCATGAGTTCAGGTGCCCCCTGAGCATTCCATATGCGTTTGCATGATTTCTCCCTCTGCACTGTATAGGTGCAGGGCCCGCCAGCAAGGAGCTGCAAAACTCACTGCCATTGACCTCTGACCTAGCCTTCCTACAAAATTACAGTTGCTCTATTGGAAAATCTAGGGCTTACAATGTTTTCTTCTTAAGTAAACCATTTAGAAAATTGTTAAATCAAGGCTTTGTTTTTCTGTATTCATTCAAACATCCTGAGTTAATGATCACTTCCAACCTTCAGGGAAAAAAATAAATCTTTCTATAATTTGGGCTCTGAGCTTACAGAAATTGAAAATATATGGCTTCCTGTCTTGACCATAAATTGCCTTATTTCCAAATGCTGATTGACAAGAATAAGCTCCTAGAATCCCTCCAAGTCCATTAGGTACAAAATTACATTTTTTAGCTCATTTTCTCTTTATTTGGGGGAAAGAGGGCATTAACAACACAGTTCAGTGTATATTTTATAACTTAAAATTGGCAAAAATCAACCATCATGATTAAATTGGTGAAAGAATGAATGAATCTAGACAGACTGTTTTTCATGTTTGTCCTGGTGAGTACCTTCTTCCACTGGTCAGGAGAGAGATCATTAACTGTGTCACCTGAATGTATGTAGCACTTTGTGTCTGATCACTATAATAATATGGCACCCCCAGACTCATGTATTAAGACAATTTGAGTATTTTATGCTTTCCTTTATTACTTACTCCTATTTTTCAATCCAGAGGAATTATTGATACCAGTCCAAGTAACTGTGTGGGTGGTGACCGAGGGGCACTTAAATTACCCCAAATCCTACAATCTTTTGTATCTTAACTCACAATCAAGTGGCTTCCTGATTTTAGTTAGGGTATTCTAACTATACTAGGGTATTTAGTTAGTATTCATGTATTCATGAATACTCCCCCAAGTTTCTGATTTTATAGTTCCTTCAGGGGACTACAGACACAAAGAAGCCTGGCACCCCCGTGTCCAGGCCTTCTTGCCAGAAGGACTGGGGAAGGGCAGTTACAACTCTCATTCTCCCTTAAGAAATAAACACAGGGGACGTGCCTACTTTGCTAAGCATTAAGACCCTTCTCATAAATGACTTTCACTTTTCACTTTCATGCATTGGAGAAGGAAATGGCAACCTACTCCAGTGTTCTTGCCTGGAGAATCCCAGGGACAGGGAAGCCTGGTGGGCTGCCGTCTATGGGGTCGCACAGAGTCGGACACGACTGAAGTGACTTAGCAGCAGCAGCAGCATAAATGACCAGCTGCCCCTTTCTTACATACAAGTATTTTTAAAGGTGATCTAACATGCCATGAGTATGACTAGGCTTTTCTCTCATCCCTTCCTTTCAGAAGTACACTGTGAATGCTGATGAACACTGAAAGCTTGCATGACTGAAGGTAGCAATATAAAGTTACAAAAAATCAACTGAACTTAATTTTTAATATAGTTACATATGAGATTTGGGAGGAAAGAGTGTGAGTGTGTGTGTGGGCACAAGTACGTATAGAAAACTGCAGAGAGTACACTTTTATTATCTGGTGTCCTACTTGATTACTACTGAAAACCTACTGGAAGTAAAGCCATCACTCCAAAGCTTTATATTAAAAGTATATAAAATATTAAAAATATTCTTAGTTAAAATATCAGCCCTAGGGTATCTCAAAAATTATATAATAATTGGTTCGTTATTATAATTCATGAAATATTAGCAGAGGGGTGAGCTTACTTACTGTCTGCTGGGGATCCTCCTGCCTTTGTCCCTAACCCTCTACATTATAGCAGATGATGAGAAATATAAACCACTGAAGGCTGAATGTTCCCTTATTTCAATATGAGACTAAACATGGTTTCCCCTTGAGTTCTGGAAAGGCTGCAGAAAGAACTGGGGCATATTTGGATTTTTTTTTTCATGAAATAATTACTTATTTCTTTTTGTCAAGGAATGACTTGGTTGGCCACACTATTTCCCAGATGTACTGACGTATCACGCCTATGCATGCTTCTTTGCAAACACTACAGCTGCAACCAGAGTCAGAAGGATAAGATGGGCTCTCTGAGGTCTGTCCACCTTTGGACAAGAATGACTACGATAGTGACTATGATTACATAGTCCGTGAAAAGTGAAAGTGTTCGTTGTTCTGTCGTGTCTGACTTTTTGTGACCCCATGACTGTAGCCCACTGGGCTCCTCTGTTTATTGGGTTTCCCAGGCAAGAATACTGGAGTGGGTAGCCATTCCCTTCTCCAGTGTACCTTCCAGACCCAGGGACTGAACCTGGGTTTCCCGCATCGCAGGCAGAGTCTTCACTGTCTGAGACACCAGGGAAGCAGCTAAGGCCTTTGAAGACAGGCATTCTTTAAGCATCAGTTGAGTCATCCCTTCGTTCCTTCTTTACTGTGCTACTGAACCTTTTATGCGAACCATGTAGACTTTGTGAGGAAGAGGCAGGGTGGAAATGGACTTTGGTGTCAGGCATAAATAGTGTAAATTATTTCTAACTAATTAAAATACAGAATGAGCTAAGGCAAATTACTCAAATTTCTGATTCTCAATTTTCTTGTTTTAATTAAAGTGACAGTTAAAAATAAAAGCCTACCCTTGTGTCTGGCTTCTGGTGCTGGTACTAGGATGACTACTACTACACTCCTTCTGTTCTATTGTAATATGTTTTTTATTACTAACATGATGGTGTGATGACTACATACACCCCTTCCTCTCTTTACAATACTTTCCCTTTATCATAGCATAGGCAGGCATCTGGTTATCATTTACAACCCAGTCTGAGACTATATCACCCATGGACCTAATTATAGCGTCACTAGTCTCTGAGTGTCCCAGCAACTGCTAAAAAGTGGTTAGACAGCAATTTCTCTATCACTCAATGATTCTTTACCGGTTATAATGAAAGTGGTCTGGTGAAAAGCAATCTGTACCATGGTACTGTAAGCATAGCTTTTTTTTTTTCCCTTAAGAATTTACCAAAAATTCTTAGAAGTTAGTTCTTTAACCTAACAAGAGCATGCAGCTATATGAAAGCTCGGCATTACTCACCTCACTGAGGCTCAAGGAGAGAGGTGAGCTGTCAGGGATCTGAACGAAGCAGGGCATAATGAGACTGATGCTCTGGGGTCAGTCCCTTAAACCCAACACCTCCTTAAGTCCCTATCAGAGGGGGAGAGGCTCAAAGACACTTTGCAAATACCAAGTTTTTATCTGGCCTTGTTATAAAACTGGCCTCGTGCAGGGAAGGAGAAAGCAAACAGAGCTTTTCAACTTAAGATCCTCATGTGAAATCAAGTCAATTTTTTAAAAAGGTATTTATTCAACACAGTCACTTTCAGCTTATCACACTCACCTTCCCATCTACATTTCTCCCTTTGACTTCGTATCATTTCTCTCTCCAAAAGTCAGCCAAGCTATGTGTTCCAGGGAAAACTCCCTGGGACACGTGATCTGCAGAGCAGACCGGATGCCACCCTGTGCCTTTGATGGTTCCTCCCTCCTCACCTGCCTTCTCTCCTCCATGTCCCTTACCTCCTTTCTCCTTTCGGTTTGCCCTTCAGGCCTCTCTTTTCTCTTTCACAGTCTGTGCCAACCAACTTCTAAAGATGACCTCAAGAGCAGCTGTGATACGTGGAAGTCATTGCTCTCACAAAACACTGGTCACAGTAAACCAGCTGTGGCACCAAATAAACAACAAAAGGAAAGGAACAGCAGCCGAGATTATATCAGTGCCTCTGGTTACCGTGGCGGGGATGGCCCACTCCAAAGTCTTAAGAATAAAGGAGAGTGACATTCAAAAAATCTGTAACCAAACAGAATAGTTCCTGCAAGTTTTTTGAGGACACGCTGGGAAATGTTGAGGAAGGCCCGGATAATGTGCTCAATCATTGAGTTGTGTCTGACTCTTTGTGACCCCATGGACTGTAGCCTGCCAGGCTTCTATGTCTACAGGATTTTTCAGGCAAGAATACTGGAGTGGGTTGCCATTTTCTCCTCCAGGGGATCTCCTCAACCCAGGTATCGAACTTGCATCTCCTGCACTGCAGGAAGATTCTTTACCACTGAGGCATTGGGTAACATGGAATAGTGTAAAGATACATGTGAAATTTAAGAATAGATAATGGCGTCTACTTTATAAATCTGGACAAATCTGTTCTGCCCCTGAGAAGGGGCAGAATAATCCCAGTTAAAGATGTGGAGAAATCTGGGCAAGACAGCAGCCTAACTGCCTCAAGTTTGTTTAGACCCAAAGGCCTTGTTTACTAAGAGTGGAACCTACATTAATGTAGAGAGACAGGAAATTTATGGGTTAAGAGAAGTTATTCTGAGGCCAGGTTGCTGAGGTAAAATTCAGGTTTCCCCTTGGTAAACATCTTGTCAGTAAGGAAGAGTTAAAGATAGTACCTCCCTCCCAGTTTTGATATATAAGGTGGTTAATATATAAAGTTCTTCCATCAGTACTGGAGGTACAGTAAATTATTATTATTATTATAACATAGGTATACAGTGTTAACTGTTATTAGAGGGATGCAATTATTTGCATTTCTAAAATGGACTAAATAATTTCCCTCACATTCTTTAGTTGCTCATTTGCCCAATTAAAATTTTTGCTTTTCCTGTTGCTAAAAAGCCCTCTTAAAACAGAACTCTTAAAGTGGGATTGTTTGAGGTTCCTAAGCATCTAACCTCTTTCTGACTTTTAAGTAAAAGATCATTTGTTTTCCATACTGAGGAATCCTTTGTCAGCTGATAAGCATCTGAAGTTGCAGAAGTTTAAGAAAAGTAGGAAGGTGACGACTCTCAAAGATGAGCCATGGGCCAACCCAGGGAACTATAGTATCTGAATGGCCTTGTTACATAAATGAGCCTGATAACTTGTAGGCTGGCATTTTCCTCCTAACCAGTGACATACTCTCTGACAATAAGAAAACAGAAAAATGTGTTTATAAATGCTGCATTAAATTTTAAAGTTCCTCAATTTAAGAACCTTTTTTTAAAACTCTGCAACACCTGAATAATTTCCCCAATATAAGCAGGGATATCAGCAAGAGCAAAAGTCCAGAGATAATGATGTCTCTATTTGAAATATCCTCCTGATTTTCTCTGCATTTAGACCTTAAAACGACATGGCCAGTGATGACTAAAGTCACCATTCACTGAGTCATGTGACAGAAAATTAGTTAAGAGCTCCAGTTTTAATTGTGACAATTCTATGAGGTGAGTCCTACTGTTGTTACATGAAATGAGGCTAAGAGAAGTTGGATTATTTGCCCAAAGCCACTCACAGTAAGTACAGAAATAAGAATGACAGGCAAAGTCTGTTTCTTTCCAGGTTTCCATGTGTCAGGAAATAGCATCTAGAACCCTGCCCTTCTCCAGTCTCAGGTCTGACATTCGGCATCTAAAAGACCACTTCCTGTGGGTTGCTCCTGTGGATAACTTTGGTCACGGTTCCTTTCCAAGGCAAACACATTTACACACATTTGATTGTGTTCTGTGACTGTCATACTATTCTGTTTCATCTTCCGAGAACAGATATCCAAAATTAAATTCCTATCACTGCCAGGTAGATATTTTGAAGGCAGTATCATATCTTTCTTTTTTTGCCTAGACTTAAAATCATCATTAACTGAGGATGCAAAAGCTAAACATTCATCTCACTTGCAAAAGATGATGGATATCTATTGGGGAATAAAAGAAATAATTTTCTATGTACCATCTGAAAGGGGGTGAGGGAAAATTTTGGAAAGATAAGGCCTCAGGCTAATAGAAGATAATTGACATTTTCTTCTAGGAGTTGTTAATTAAAACAACATTAAATATTCCCCTACAATCTTTTGTCAGTCAATAGGATAGGCCAGTGGAACTGCCACTGAGGGGCCCATCAAAACCTATAATATTCTCCCAGAGTAGCTAATTACAGCCATTTTAAAAGGTTTCCAATGCACTCACCAACGTCTTTTTTAAGAATTCAGTTCTATAAAGCATTCAAACGTTAACAACCTGCCATAGAGAAGATACAATGTAGAAGCATTCAATCAACATCTCAGAGCTATGTTCGGTCATCATAATTTTATATAGGTCAAATCCTGTTTTTAGAAGGCCTGTAAAGAGATCCAATTATATACAAGCATATAATATATGACAAAGTAAGCATCATGAAACAATGTTTAGGGAAATGTAATTAAATAAATGATGCTAAGAAAAGGGTTTAGCACTTCATTTGAAAAAGAAGATACTCATTTTATACCATATACCCAAATAATTTCTTTAGGTAAAAAAATGTAGCAGAGTATACATATAATACTTAGCAGGTTTGTAGAGAAACTGAAATTTCTGACTTTAAAAGAAATCTAAAAGGAAGAAGTCAATCTATTTTTCTATGTAAAAAATAACTTCTAATAAAGGAAAATTGCAATATAAAATGGAAGATAGGAAAATTAACAGAAAATATTAAAATTTTAAGGTTTATATTATGTAAATGTTCCATTCATATGAATAAAATAAAGATATCAATAGCTAAAGGAGCAAAGGCTAATTGGAAAAATTCTTTTATACAAGAACAGTTACAATTGAGTTATTGAACATCATGAACCCAACATCTCAGTGCATATGTATTATAGAGCCCACACCACGCTGAGATATCAGCTGATATTTATGAGAGGATAATAACTCAATTACAGAAAGCAATTTTAAATATGGTATTTTCATAAACTGTAGCAGACAAACTGAGACAACACTTTAGAAGATTTGGCTTCATAGTTCAGGTGTTATAAAAGTTTTCAAACTTTTCATCAAGTCAGACCACATTCATAAATTCACCTTATAAGAAGGATATATATGTGTGTGTGTGTGTGTGTGAAGTATATATATATATATATATATATATACACACACATACACACATATATATGCATATATACACATATATATACATATATAAGTAAATATAAATATGCTTACAAGGGAGATTTTTAATAATGGAATTAATGAAAAAGAAAAGAGAAGTAATATGTCTATCTTTCAAAGGGGATTGATTAAATAAGCAAATTATCAACACATATAACCAACTGAAAGAGTCTTTATGAAGAAGTAACTACATGAAAAAAATGTTTATGATTTAATATTAATCAAAAAGGCAGAGTGGAAGAATAAATAAGATTCCATTTATTAAAATGGTAGGATTCTGATGACTGTTCTCCATCTTAAAATGTATGATGCTTTGACAATTTTATATGAGTGAAATATGCATACTGGGTTTTCATTAAAGGAGATTTTATTGTGATTAAAACTGCTGGAAATGCCCCTGGTGTGCTGGTGTCACTTGTGACAAAGGAGGGCAGAGTTCTAGGCTGTTTATAGACAAAAATGACTAGCAGTGATTGAAATATTTTTGTGGGCTGTTTTTTCTGAAGTAATAAACTGTTCTTTGCTGGCCCAACTGGCAGCTCTAAACCTCCTGACTAATTTACTGTGAATGGAATATATAACACATTCTCTGCAAAAAGCACACAATCAAGTACTTTCAACATAAGACGGGAAAGACAATTTTATTGGTCTAACTAAAGCATTCATCATTGAAAATCTGTTATAACTCCAGGCTATCCACATCGTCATAGACAGAGACATAGAGACAGACACAGCATCTTCAAAAAACATCCTGTGAGGTTTGAAATAGATGTTTATTCACGGAAATTGGAGGACATTTGTCATGTCTTCCTTATTTTGGAAATAGAATGAATCATGATAGTATTTAACATATATTCAGCATTTAATGTATACCAGCCTCTGTGATAAATAATACACTGAAAATGAAGTGTTTATCAGTCACAGTTAATCTCCATTTTTATAGGTGAGGAAACCGAGACACAGAGAAACCAAGCTATACAGTTGTAAAGAAATAGAACTGGGAATCCATTTAGTCTTGTATCTTCATAGCTAATATTCTGTCAAGCACCATGCTCCTCTTCTCCAATAAAAGTTTATTTGGAATTACATGATGCAGTTTATTCGTAATCCATAGGTCTAGGATTTGACAAAATGGTTCATTTTGCCTTTCTGGACACTTTTAGGAGACATTATTGAACTTTATCTTTCTCTTACTTACTATAGAATATCAACAAAGTAAGCCTCTGTCATGTATGAATCTGTATTGTGTCAACTTCTAAATGTCTCTTGTTCTAATACTGTCAGTAAGGTTGATGTATGGAAAAACCAATACAATATTGTAAAGTAAAAAAAAAAAAAAAGTATCCTGAAGCTTAACACTCTCTCCATCATTGACTGGGTGTTTACTCACAGGCAAGATGAACTTATTAAAACTCAGTCTACTTATTTGTAAGATGGGACAGTAACATCACAAAACTGGAGATGTGTGGTGAGGATTAAATAAGATAATATGAGGAACCCTTGAATAACGTGTTAAGGGCATTGAAAATCCACTTTTAACTTATGACTGGCTCTCGTTATCCATGGTCCTTCCGTATCTACAGTTCTTATCTATGAATTCAACCAACCTCAGATCATGTAGTAGTACAGTAATATTTATGGGAAAAAATAATTCACATTTTAGTGGACCTGCACACTTCAAATCCATGTTGTTCAAGAGTCAACAATATACGTAAAGCATCTAGCATATTAGTCTGCACATGGTAGGCACTCATTATTTAGTGGAAAAATATGAACGTTTTTCATTGTTTAACACATACATATTGAACCCTAACTTGCAAGATGCTGCAAGATGGAGATGGAGCTATAAACCCAATAAGCCAATTCCCTGTCCTGATGGAACTCATGTTCTCTTCAGCACAGGAATAAAAAACAGAAATTATTCTTGGGAACAAAGAAGGAAGGAAGCACATACTTAATTTACAACTTTACTTGCCTCAACAAACAACTACTCTGATACACAGGATAGCACTAATCACTCAATAACAACCATTGGATAATGAGGGAAAACATCTATTGAGACTGGAAGTGTCGACACAGGCATAATCTACTAGTATGTTAATTGTTGATGGACATTTGCTGGTTCATAGAAATTCACCTTGTCACCCATACAAACGTCATTTGTTATAGCTTGCAAGGTTCCACACAGGCAGGGATTACTTCTAAACCATACTATACAACTCCTTGTAGAGTAATTAATAAATATTCATGATGCTGATATTGCTGCCAATGATGACAAACGTTATACGTTAGAAAGAGCATTATAAAGATGAGAATATTAATCTTGTAAGACAAAGGCATTCTAAAATTGGTTCCAATATCCCCAAGAGCCTTTAAATACTATAGCATATATCTTTTTTTTTCTTTTTGGAAGTTGCACTTCTGGGAAATATGGAGTCATGCCCCAGTAAATATCTGTATAAGTTTATACTTAAAATATATCTACAACCCATGTATATTTTCAATACAGAACCCAGTTTCTAAATATATAAGCACTTGAAACTGTTATGTTTCAAGTCATGGCTACAGTAAATCTAGATTCAATTTTCATATTGGACTCTTGTAAAAATACTTTTCTAATTTGAATTTCTTCATATTTGCTCTCAATGTTTTTTCCCATCCAGACACACAGTCATCCACAGCAATATTTATTGAGTACATACTATGTGCCAGGCACTGTCTTGGGCCATGAGCACACAGTGGTGAGGGGAACAGATGTTACTCCAGCTTTCATAGATTTGCAAATTCCTAGGAAAGATAAATAATAAGTAGGTGAACAAATGCATAAAATAATTGTAAATTATGAGGTTTCTGAGAAATATTCAGGGTGTAGTGACAAAATGTGGTGACGAAAAGTCACTTTGATGAATTAAAACAATTAGGACCTGAGAAAGAAAAGTGCATCCATCATGTGAAGAAACACAAAAACATTTACATGAAAAGAAGAGCATGTGTAAGAGCCCTAGGAAGGAAAAGAGTCTGAGGTATACCTTAAGTGTAGTGGGCAAGGGAGAGAGCAGCTGGGTAAATGCATAAATGAATGAATGAACTGGCAATGAGTTTTCAGTCAGTGCTTCTTGACTCATTCATTCTTCATGAGAGTCTAAGTCACAGTCTGAACCCATATCCTGTCAAGGATGAGAAAGGTTAGGAGACCCAAGATAGGAATGCAAGCTAAGGCTCTCTCACATCCTTCAGGCTTGCTTCCAACCTCGTCCCTGCAGGTCCTGCTTTTTCTTCTTTCTTTCTCAACAGAAACATTCTCCTTCTGAGACAACCTGCGACTAACTCACTGCTTCAAATTTGGGCTCATAGCACTCTTTTTTTGGGATATCTTCCATTAGGAATCCCACCTTAGTACTATGGTGCTGCCATTTCTTTTTTCTCAGCACGTATGCGCTTTACACATTGTCCGAATTTATTATTGATACATGTCATTTTTAAGTGCTTACACGATTCTCATATTCTAGCTCTATAAACTTACTTAAATGATAAGGGTTAAAGGTTGGTTTTTTTAACCTTCTTCACTTAGTTCAGTGGTCAACACAGAGGGAGACACTGTCTCCCTAGTTAATAATCAATTCATAGTACCCCTAGACTTTATCATATCAATGGACAAATTGATAAATATAGAAATATAGAGTATATATAGTATGCATTTGTATAAATATATATGTGTGTATATACAGTAACATGTAGTATATGTGTGTATATAATGTATATTATTTATATAGTATGCATATATGTCCCTCACACATTATAAACATATTATATATATATTTATTTATCCATCCATCCGCTTACCCATCTATTCATCTATCCATCTTTTTTCATCTTAAATCTAATTGGTTTTATAAGTTTTTTAAATTTATTATTTAATTAGAGGAAAGTTGCTTTACAATGTTGTGCTGGTTTCTACCTACATCAACGCAAATGTCTATCCATCTTTCTACCCAACAATACAGAGATAAGTGTAGTACAATTGGGATACAACAACAATCAACACTTAATTTGGGACAATGTCTTATCACAAAACTTACGGAAGTAAATGTATAAATGTGCTTTGGAGATGCTAATGTTTATAATGATCATTGCATGCCCATTGGTTATAGGGGTGAAAATCAAGCAACTTGAAGAAAGGGTGTCAAGCACTGTGAATGACAAGCAAACATACATGGATGCCTTAGGGCAAATAAATCCTAGAAAGGAATGGTCTGTGGGGCAGATTTTTCTTTCTTACTTGCTATGGAATGGAGAGAAGTTTGGAAATGCACCAACTAGCAGGATACAGTGGAGCAGAGGTTCATATGCTGCTGGAGCCTCTGCTACCCTTGCTGAATGCAGGACTGCAATTATGCGTGGCAGGGAGGCTGGTACTGTGCCTGACAAATCTTAGCTCAGCTAAGCAGAGGACATTTTCTAAAAGACAAGCACAATAGCTACTCCCAAACAAGTCACTGAATAATTCAGAAAGAGACAGACTGAACAGTTGCAGGCTGTTTTCATAGCAATCCTAGTCATTTCATGCAATTCCTCGGACATGTTTAAAGACAAGAAATATATTAAGAACTTTGAAATTGTCAATCCAATTAGAAACACAAATAAATCGGTACTATTCCCACATGATGCTTTCTGATGGTATTTGTTAAGATAGGCTTACCAATTTAGAGCTAGGTAAACACAACATAAGTTATTAATGCTAATAAGCAAAAAGCCCACAATGTATCATTTTAAAAGAGAGACTTTTTGAATTACATTTATATTTTAGAGTATGTGTGTGCCATTTTGTTAACAATAACAAAGTATCTATCCATAAATATCTTCTAAAAGACATTTGGTGGGTAAAAAGGTTTTTGAGACCCCTGCTGACCACAAAGGAGAATTGCATCCAGGTTGCCATTTACTTAGAAGAAACTGAGTACATAATTTTTCTGATTAGCCTGGTCACCTTAAGTAAATGCCATTTCTCAAACGTGGAAGATTCATCATCCTAAGATAAATGTATAAAGGTGAATTCTTAAAAGATGGCAATCTGCTACGCACAGGAATTTTTATTCTGCCTCAGGCTTATATGTCTCCTAAATAATTATGTCTTGCACAATATAAAATTACTATTTTGTTTATTTCTAAAAACTATGAAACACTGCACAACTCTTGAGAAACATACACCTAACAATATGAGAACAAGAATGTCAAGAATTTTCAAAGATAATGTGATATTCTAATAAAAAATGAGTAATAATGTTAATTTTATCTGAAAATACATTCATTTCTCCAACAATTTTACTGAGGGCATATTCTCTGTGAGATATTATGCTACGTGTTAGGAATACATCTGTTTATATCAGTCACGTTCTCTGCTTTCAAGAACTTACATTCTTTTGGGGGAAACAGATAAACAATTATATGAGATCATTTCAGATTGCAATGAGTGCGCTAAACATTACAAGATGGAAAGAAGACAGAGTGATAAGGAAGGAAGTAACTATGTAGGGAGAATGGTTCACATTGTTTTTTGCTAAAGAGTAAAATGTGAACTGAAACCCATCTACCTACCTACTGACTAAAAACAAACAAACAAACAAGCTTTGTAAAGACTTAGGTAGAGCAGCAAGTGAAAGATAAGGAGGTTAAGACAAAGCATAATTATGTAAATATAAAGATTATACATAATGTAAACCAAGTTGGCTCAGCCTCTACTAGGTTTATAAATTAGATCTTTATATTACCCTCTTTTCAAGGCGTCTAGATGCAACAAAATATCAGGACAAACAAATCTTGGGAACAGTCCTAAGGCTGTCTAGGAGAAACCTTAGACAAACCTCTCTTGGGTAGCTGTCTCACTGTAAATTATTGAAAGCCATATCTACTCAAAAGGTTTCCTTGATAATAAAAACTGATACAGCACGTAAAAAGCCTACACATAATAGGCACTCAGTAATTTTTCATCACCCTTTCCTCTGATGCATGGGTTCTCTGGGCCTCACCTGGTTAGTAAGTCTCAGCTGAGGTATGAGAGGCAATGAGATGCAGTGAATAATAATATCCACGAGGCAGGCAGGCAGTAGAAGTCAAGTTGAGCTAGCAAATACCCAAGGGCAAAGATGCCACTTTAGTCTTCTTTGCAAACCCTAGACCTAACACAGGGGCTGACATATAGTAAGGATAAACACTTGTTAAATAAAAATGAGAAATAACTAGCTTTAGGTAACCTATGTAAGATGGCACATGGCCCTCAAGTCATGTGAAAAGAAAACGAAGACTTAATGATCTCAACAGCTCCCAAACACTCATAATCTATGAGACTATGACCTCTTTGCTTTAAGCTGTAGAAACAATGATATGACTAGGCCAGGTACAACCACAAATCCTTAAGAAACAGCTTTTGCTAAGAGGTTATTTTATAATGATTGTAAAAGGTTATAGGCATCTCAGCACACCTATAGGGATATCAATTCAGCATTTCCCAAATTCTAGCATGACAAAGAACAACCTTGACATATTTTCACAAAGGTAATTTTCTTTCAATACAATGGACTTCCCTTTGAGATTATTATATCAATTTTATTTTTGTGAAATCCATTCTTAAAAAGGTGTGAGAACTTAAGGCACAGTTAATTAAATGAAGAGTGGACCCAAAGAAGGAGAAGTCTGGCTTGAGTTTCACAGGTGAAGCATGTTCAAAGATGAAGGACAGAAGGGGTTAAAAGAAAGTGGAGGGCAGTTGATGCAGAAGTTACATTATAATCAGCAGATCCAATGCAAAACTGACTATGCAAAGACTTGGACATAGTAAATCCCCTCTTTCTTCAGGGAAATCTGGGAGACTGAGTATTTGGGTAACCATGGAGTCATGTCAGAAAAAAAAAAAAAAAAAGACTAGGATTGAGGGAGATGGAGAGGAGGAGAGACTTTCTTCTACACTATTGCTGAGTCTCTGACTACAATTCCCAAGATCAAAGTGGGATAAAAATAACACCAAAAATTGGCAGAGGAAAGAAAGATGTAAGGGGAAGAAAGTGAACACTCTGAGAATGTCTGGGCAGACAGTTTCTCAGGATTCCTGATCCTGTACTGATTCAAGTTCAAGCTGAATTAGATACTTCTGCACTGCCCCAGTTCCATTACTATCATCATCTTCTTAAGGCAGCTTGACTAGGTAAGTGATGGCTCTTCAAACCTTCTCTATCTTCCTTAATTTTTTCCAATTGCTTGCTACACGTGTCTTCCATGTAAACTTACTACGAGAACACTTATGCCCTCCTTTCTCAGACACACTACTCAGCATCCTGTATGCACTTGTATAACCAGATTGCACTACAATAATTTCTACTCATGAATATATCACTGAGTATTCTTAAACCATTTCTGATTACTGTATATGCTGACTGCTTATGGTGAGTCTTTTTATCCACTAGAACACGCACTCATCCTGAGGGTCTTGGCTCAGATTTCTCTCTCCAGCATAGTGTGCCAAGGCTGGATTCAAATCCTAGGTCGACCAATAACTAGATGTGTTAGTGTGGGAAGTGATTTAACATACGTGTTTCTCTGTTTCTTTACCTGTAGGCAATAATAATAATAATGCTCAGTTTCAGGGAGTTTTTGTGAGGCAAAATATTTAGAAGAGTGGCTGATACTTAGGCAGTGATCAAAAAATATTAGCCATTGTTGTTGGTGGGGGTGATGTTAAAAACTACAGTCTTTGGAACAACACTCCCTGGGATGAAATCCCAACTCCAATATTTTGTAGCTGAGAGATTTTAAAGTGACTTACTTGATTTCTGCCTATCTCCATTGCCTCAATTACAGTAATGAAGATGATTAACCTACTTCAAATGGTTTTAGGGAGGACTGCTGCTGCTGCTAAGTCGCTTCAGTCGTGTCCAACTCTGTGCGACCCATAGACAGCAGCCCACCAGGCTCCCCCGTCCCTGGGATTCTCCAGGCAAGAACACTGGAGTGGGTTGCCATTTCCTTCTCCAATGCATGAAAGTGAAAAGTGAAAGTGAAGTCGCTCAGTCGTGTGTGACTCTTCGAGACCCCATGGACTGCAGCCTACCAGGCTCCTCCGCCCATGGGATTTTCCAGGCAAGAGTACTGGAGTGGGTTGCCATTGCCTTCTCCCTTAGGGAGGACTAGGAGAGTGAATTTATATAAAGCCCTTAGAAAATACTCACCATGTATAAAGAGCCCAAGTTACTACTGAAAATCAAGGAGGTTCTTTTGCTTAAATCATTTTACTCTCTGAGTTACAGATTTAGGTCAGTTCTCCATCAAAGAAGTTTGAATTACTTCTTCTCCTCTGCTCCCTTATTCACTTGCCTCTCTCTTCTTCTCCTTCGTTTTTTTGTAATCTGAAATCAATGTTCAAACCAGAGGCTCTTCAGGGAAAAGCTTTCTCAAGAAAATAAAAGGTAACTATGTTAAGTCAAGAAATAAAACTGATTTCCAAAGAAGTATAGTCCTGTGTACTTTTCTGAAAAAGGCAACATCCGTAGTTATTTGTCCTGAGATAACTTGGCCCTATAAAAATTGAATCAGAAGGCTACTGGGGACTTGAAGCAATATGTCTGCCCTATGCCCCCCATGACAATGCTAAGACTGCATTCTCTGAGGAGTAGGGTCACTCAGCTCTTTAGCTGTTTAGGATTAGCAGGTAAAACTCCAAGGGGTTAATTACATGATATATTGAGAACTGGTGAAATTAGTCAAATCGTTTGGTGAATATGAAACACATCATAGTAAGAATGACAGGGATACGTATATTTGATGTTTTAAAATATAACTTTAAAGCCTGGGTTGATGGCCCTGTGAAGGAAGAGAAGGACTAAAGATGAACACTACCAGAAGAGAGAACATGGGTCTTAAGAAGAAAGCGCTTTCTAATGGACTCATCCAAAGAAAGAATGAAGATTCTCTTGGGAATGAGGGAGGCATCCCAACACAGGTTAGATGATCACTAGATGAAGATTCCAGCATGAGATGAAGGGCTCAACAAGACATAAATCTGAGTTCAAATGACCTGTGATCCTCATAAATTCGATTCTGTATTGTACAATATGCATCTGTGAAGGTAAATCACTCACATTCAATCTTAAATTCAAAGTAACCAAATAACTGAAGAAATTCTGAACTGTGGAATTTTTTCCCTTTCACAGTCTAAGTTATTCCTCTATTTTTTTCTGCTTCCCTTAACACATATGGACCAGCTTGGATAGGCAAAAGTAATTTACAATTCTAGCCTCCCTAATTTGAAATTCTACAAGTCCAAGAGAGTAACCAGATTATGAAAACACTTGATTAATTGTGCAAACCAGCAGTTAAATATTATAGTTTAAAAACTCAAGTCAAAAATATTTCTTTTTCCTTCAGGAAGAAATATGAATGTTAAAAATGTGGCGCCTGGCAGAAGCAAAGCTCCATAATTAATCTGTAGAGCCATCTCCACTGTCAGAAGCAGAAAGGCCCCAGAGGAGCTACTTTTCCTATAGAATGATGATGGCATTGGTGCTAACAGTGATGATCAAAAAGACCCTAAAAGGTATGTGAGAATCTCTTCTAGAATCCTGCTTGGATCTTAATTACAAGAGTATTTCTTGAGCACTTACTACTGACCAGAGACTATTCTGAGTGATTTCTATGAATTATTTTCTTAATCTCCACAGTAAAGAGGTAAAGTGATTTTTCCCCAAGTCACTGAGTTGGTAAGTGGAGGAGCAGGATACTAAGAGAGACTATCTAACCGCAGTGCACAAGTACACATCAACCATGACAACTATTTTCTACAGCCTAGGAGAAGGCAATGGCACCCCACTCCAGTACTCTTGCCTGGAAAATCCCATGGACGGAGGAGCCTGGTAGGCTGCAGTCCATGGGGTCGCTAAGAGTCGGGCAGGACTGAGCGTCTTCACTTTCACTTTTTGCTTTCATGCATTGGAGAAGGAAATGGCAACCCACTCCAGTGTTCTTGCCTGGAGAATCCCAGGGACGGGGGAGCCTAGTGGGCTTCGTCTATGGGGTCGCACAGAGTCGTACACGACTGAAGTGACTTAGCAGCAGCAGCAGCAGCAGCAGCTTGAGGTATGGTGAAAAAAGTATCTTCCTCTAGGGATCAGACACAATACCTGTTATTTGTTTCTGGAGCAGTTTTTCATTGTGTAAATTTGAGTTGCCCTGGCCAGACAACATCTGAAACTCTAGGTTCAATTCTCCCTCTCAACTTGAAGGATACTGACTAACTGGAGAACACCCAACACATTTCATAAGTGAAGATTAAAGAAAATTTATAATCCCTCAACAGAGTATCAGGTATTAATCACTTTGGTATTAGGGGAAAATTCATGTGCTTGTGCATAATGAGTCCTTCAAAAAAAAATCAGTTGACTATGTTTAGATCAGTGCGTTAGTTTTACAAAATATGTATCTATGTGTGATCACTTTATCATTATTCCACTTCATAAAAATACAAGACAAATGAGAATCCCTTTCTCTTCCAGTCATTAAAACTGCCACATACCAAACATCTCCAAACGCAGGTAGAACATTTCTACACATGACTATAAGTATGGTTTCTATGGACTTCCTTCAGTCTCTAGTATTAGAGGAAATGATAAAACCCATAGAAGTAACCAATATGTGTGTACTACTATGAAGTTTTAAAAGCACTTTTACATCATCGGTTGAAGGATTTTACTTTCAGTCTTAAAACTATGGAAACACATACATCCATCTACCTTATTATCAGTTCTACTATACCTCCACCCCTACCCTGACCTCTAGAAAGCCAGGAGAACTGAGAAAAATAAACTGAGTTTGGAAAAAAACAGCATAATGTAATGCCAAGATGCATTCCCAGCTCATCACACGTTTTCCCGAAAGCAATCAATACAGGTAGCCTGAGGCGGGCAATTTCATCATACATATACTTTCTGAGAGCAGATCATTATTACCAGAAACCTTTTCCCTTACTCAAAAAGACAGAAAGCATGACAAAAACAATGCACACAGACTTGGCCCCAGGGAAACTGTGTAGTAGGCAAAATGCCTCCTACCTCACCATTTAGTCCTCTTTCCTCCTTTCCTTTCCAGCAGGGTCCTTGCTCCCAAACTTCCCCAGAAACCAGACCTTCATGATCTCATTCTCCATGACCTGACACAAACCGCTTTGAGAAATGATTTTATAAACTCATTCCAACAAATGTGTAAATTAACCAGCAGAGTTGTTTTGTTTTGTTTTAAGAAGTATCAAAACTTTCTACTCAAAGGATTCAGTTTACAGGTGTCCAGACACTAACTAAAAAATAGTATTTTGTGGAAGTGTATCTTTTGAATCCAAATTCAGTTGCTTTGAAAGTTTACACATAGAAAAAATAATCAAAAGAAAGGAAGTAATGAGGATTTATAAGTTCTCTTGGGTGATACTGAAAAAGGGAATCTTTCTTCACATGGTCTTTGCTTCTCTCCCATTCTGGACTGTCAGAGGAACCATAACATGCTGGAGATACACCCAAATGACAGATACATCCTAGCACAGACCTGCACAACACTGAATTACATAATGAAATGAATAGCACTATCCAGTCACTCAAAAGAAGCTTGCTCAGCATAATCGAATGATCAGCAATTACATACAATCTACTGACTGCCTATTGTCATTATGGTCCTGTATACATGGACCAAGGCTCTCTTACAGAGCTATTCGACAAAGGGATACATATCACACCAAGCTGGGAGACCACAAAGAGAACACATTCCTGAAGCACAGAAATTCCCACTGCATCCTTCTATGCCACCAGAGTAGTCACAGCATACGAAGGATATTCTATGCAATGTTGCTTAAGGATTAGTGTGCCACAGTAGGTAAAGGTGTGGCCTTCGTGTCTCCAAATCAGGTACTACCCCTCTCCAGCTGTACATACAGACTTGTGTCATGCCTCTGACTGGTTTCTTCAACTATAAAATGGAAAAACCAATAGAGTCTTTATTTTTTTGCGAAAGTTGAATGAGATAAGGTGTTTATCTTACCTGGGATATAAAGCTTAGGATGAGGTTTACAATGATAGTGAAATTATTATGCTGATAATAACACTGGTATCAACCGAGTAAGTGAGTTTAGAAGTAAGGAAATTCTAAGTCACTCAGTCTTGTGATCAACATTTATAGTTTAGAACACAGACCTGGAAACCAAGTATTTTGAACAAATGAAAAATTTTCCATGATTAAGTTTCTCATCTAAAAAATGAGATTGATAACAGTACCTTAATGATATACTTACTGTAAAGATGAAATGAAGTAACATATATAAAAAACTTAGAACGGTGCTTGACACAGAAGAAGCACAAGATACATGTTAGCTATTATCTATTAGTATCCTTGCCAACAGAGGAGGTGAGAATATGGCAAAGATATGGAGATAAATCTTGACAAGAAAGTCACTGTTTTCTAGAAGAATGGGGAGAAGTAAATGCTAGAAGGGCCTCATCATTTTCATTCTGGACCTGTCCTTTTTTCCCATTCATTGGTTCACCTGCCCAGGTGGCAACCACAGGAGCCCAGCTGAGAGTCCAGTAGTCACACTTCAGAAGTTACTTCATTAGGACATGGTAGGTCTGATAATTATAAAATCACAACTGAATCTTTTCCACTGAGAACCTATGACTAATAACCTAATAATATAACCATCATTACTATGCATAATACTTTCGAAAACAAAACCAAGCTTGGCAGTGAAAATTATGTGTTAGGTGGTCGTCTACATGTACTGGGAAATGGTACAGACACACACACAAAAGTACCTAAAAGAAGCTCTGGCATTGATACTTCCAGGCTCAGAACATCATTACCATCACCACTGCCACCAGGATCGTTATCAGCATCATCATTTCTTTATATCCGCTACCATTTATTATCTGTGAAATTTTGTTCTTAACATACTCACCTTGACTTCAGAAAGTAACTACCACTATGCCCATTTAATCTATCTTTTTTTTTTTTGACTCTTACGACAGAGGTGCTTTGGTCCTTTCCACTTCTGAAATTCAAAGCTACATAAAGCACAGCAATACTACCATCCTACCTTTTCCATATATAGCAAGGCCCATTTTGACACACAATAATAAAACACTGAACGAAGCACTCAACTAACAATGGAACAAAATGAAATGTTTAGTTCATAATAATGTATCACAGAGGGCCAATTCCAACAGTGACCTTCAAGGAAAGCTGTTCAGTCTTTTCCTGCAAGACCATTCCATTGTGCTTTGTAATTAATAATTTCACACCTGGATATTGATGACAGGACTCAAACAGGCAATCAGCAGCCCCTCAGAAAATCCGTGCCCATCAAGTGAGCAGAGGGGCTGGCTTGCCGAGCTCCATCAGCTAGGATAATTGTTAAAAATAAGGAGGTGTGTTGCCTCCCTGCAGAGGTAGGGGTGCCTGTACCGAATTACATACCAGATACACACAATTCAGTCCACTGGAACATTGGCGATATCCTCAGTAAATGCAAATAGTCAAACACAGCATGGCTAATGCAGAAAATGAAAACTGAATTGGAAAGCAGAATAAGAAATTGAAGAATCGCTAAGTATAAAAAACCAAGAAAATGGACAAGCCCAGGCCAGAGGCCAAGAGAAGTCACAGCCAATTTTCCAGGAGCAGTCACTGTTCAAATATTTAATAAGTCCCAACTATTCTTTTCTCTCTTTTTACTATTTATCTCCCATCTTGCCAACTAAATCCTACTCTCCACTGCACTGCTAAGAACTCATTTTCTTCCAGCCTAAAACCCCTAACCTCCAAGCAGATTTGGATAATGCGATGGAAAAGAAGCCATGAATTTTAATACTTTAGACACCAGAGTACACCAAAAATCATACCAATTCCATACTTTTGAGATTATCTTTTATGGAGGAAAGTGACAAAACAGAAGTAGCAACAATACGGAGAGCTATGCCTCAAATGATAAGAGAGACACCCCCAAATTTTTAATGTGAATCAAACGAGGAAAAATTCTTGAGAGAAGAATGTTCTTTAATAGAGCCACTAAAGATATTGCTAGAAAGGAAATAATATTTCCGTCAGTGCTTCTCTGCATAAAATCGAGATCTGAATTAGGTTCACTTACCTTAAAGAAGGGTACAGTTAAGCATTATATGGCAATATAGATACAGTCATTTAAAGATTACTCAACCCTAGATTATTTATAAATTATTTAACCCTTCAGAGTTAAGACTCACGAATCAGAGGTGATGGAAGATATCACTGTGTGGAATGTTCGAGACAGTCACCATACATGAGGCAGTCTGGTGATCACAGTTGTGTTGCAAAAATCGGTTTCACTTACCTAAACATAATAAAAACAGAAAACAGGAGAAAAAGTTTAATAGATTTCTTTGAAATCGAAAGATTGTGTTTGTTCCTTGCCACCCTCTTCCTCCCAAATTTTCATAGTCTCTTCACATTCCAGGAAAGAAAAGTGAAGACATTTCCTCATCAGCGCCTCAGTACTGGTGTCAAAGACCGCATAGACGCAGTGGAGAAGAGCATGCCAATCTTTGGCAACAGGCAACAACGAGGTCCACCCTCCCCGAGTATCTTGCTCTGCCGGTGTCTCAGGTGGGAGAATGAGAGACTATCGTGTTTTCAGAGCTGAAAGGCATGGGTCAGTGACCTTTGAGTAGAGGTATACCTGCTCCTTGGATGTTTCTTCCTAATCCTGCTCTCCCTTGTCTCAGGGTGTTGCACAGGATCCCCCTTCTTTCAACTGCTCTCACCCCACACCACTCGATCTTATCAGCCCAGTCCTGCTATGGACACAGTTCTCTCTGGATGTTCAATCTTGAGTGTTCTGTTTAGAAACCACCTCCTTTAAGAAGCATTAGAAATAACCTCCTTTAAGAAGCACTGATACATCTTTCAAGCCCACGTGAAGTGCTGCCTCTATGTGCCTAGCTCACTGTGCTTATTGACAAAACAGACGTTACAGCACTGTCCTATATTTGATCCTTCACTTGAATGCACCTACTACAACATGAGCTCCAGAGAGTAGAATCTGCAATGGACTCCTTGTTTTTCCCATCGTTAACAAAGCATGAACTAGGTTGTGGCCAATTTCAATAAACATTGGAGAATAAAACAATGAACTAATTAATAGGTAAAAGGAAACCAAGTAAGAATAAAGGAAAGACAGAGGGACCTGAGTGCCTAGGGTGACTGAGAATCTAGGTTCTACGGGAGAGACCTAAGAATGTCACCCTGTTTCCTATTGCTCAACTGTAGGTTATGAAAACAATCACAAATAAACACAGAAACTCCGGGCTAGAATATACATATGTCAAGGACAAAACACAGTAGGTACTTGGTGCTAGTAGGATCCAGAGGATCCAGAGGATAAAAAAACCTCTGAGTGACTGTACTTGAAACTGTCTGTTTCATGCGTTTATGAATTTACACAAATGACCTTAGTCTCTAACCCTTACTTTTCTCAAATGTAAATGGAAATTGACATATTTGGCCTATTGACATTACCACTTTTTAAAACTTTTCATTCTGAAATAACTGTAGGCACACAGGAAATTACAAATGAGTACACACAGAGCCTTGTTGAATCCTTCTCCCAAGCTCCTTCAAGGATGACATCATATACACAGTAGATATCAAAAACAGGGAACATCACCATTTGTTGAGAGAACCAAATGAGATGATGGAAATAAACACTTAATTCACTGTATTCTTTTCAAAGGTTAATTATTCCTTATTCAGGTCTTTCTGGTGGCTCAGTGATAAAAAACCCATCTGCCAATGCAGGAGTTGTGAGTGGGATACCTGGTTCGGGAAGATCCCTGGGAGAAGGAAATGGCAACCCACTCCAGTATAATTGCCTGGGAAATTCCATGGACAGAGGAGCCTGGTGGGTTACAGTCCATGGGGTCACAAAAGAGTCAGACAGGACTTAGCAACACAACAAAAACATTCCTTATTCAACTGTTATTATTAAAGTCTTAAGATTGCCGGGAGAAATATCAATAACCTCAGATATGCAGATGACACCACCCTTATGGCAGAAAGTGAAGAGGAACTAAAGAGCCTCTTGATAAAGGTGAAAGAGGAGAGTGAAAAAGTTGGCTTAAAACTCAACATTCAGAAAACGAAGATCACGGCATCTGGTCCCATCACTTCATGGGAAATAGATGTCACACTTTACTTTGGGAGGCTCCAAAATCACTGCAGATGGTGACTGCAGCCATGAAATTAAAAGACGCTTACTCCTTGGAAGGAAAGTTATGACCAACCTAGATAGCATATTCAAAACCAGAGACATTACTTTGCCAACAAAGTTTTGTCTAGTCAAGGCTATGTTTTTCCTGTGGTCATGTATGGATGTGAGAGTTGGACTGTGAAGAAGGCTGAGCACTGAAGTATTGATGCTTTTGAACTGTGGTGCTGGAGAAGACTCTTGAGAGTCCCTTGGACTGCAAGGAGATCCAACAGTCCATTCTAAAAGAGATCAGGCCTAGGTGTTGATTGGAAGGACTGATGCTAAAGCTGAAATTCCAGTACTTTGGCCACGTCGTGCAAAGAGTTGACTCATTGGAAAAGACTCTGATGCTGGGAAGGATTGGGGGCAGGAGGAGAAGGTGATGACGGAGGATGAGATGGCTGGATGGCATCACTGACTCCATGGACATGAGTCTGAGTGAACTCCGGGAGCTGGTGGTGGACAGGGAGGCCTGGTGTGCTGCGATTCATGGGGTCGCAAAGAGTTGGACACGGCTGAGTGACTGAACTGAACTATATGCTAGGTTCAAGCTGGTTTTAGAAAAGGCAGAGGAACCAGGGATCAAATTGCCAACATCTGCTGGATCATGGAAAAAGCAAGAGAGTTCCAGAAAAACATCTATTTCTGCTTGATTGACTATGCCAAAGCCTTTGACTGTGTGGATCACAATAAACTGTGGAAAATTCTTCAAGAGATGGGAATACCAGAACACCTGATCTGCCTCTTGAGAAATTTGTATGCAGGCCAGGAAGCAACAGTTAGAACTGGACATGGAACAACAGACTGGTTCCAAATAGGAAAAGGAGTTCATCAAGGCTGTATATTGTCACCCTGTTTATTTAACTTATATGCAGAGTACATCATGAGAAACGCTGGACTGGAAGAAACACAAGCTGGAATCAAGATTGCCAGGAGAAATATCAATAACCTCAGATATGCAGATGACACCACCCTTATGGCAGAAAGTGAAGAGGAACTCAAAACCCTCTTGATGAAAGTGAAAGTGGAGAGTGAAAAAGTTGGCTTGAAGCTCAACATTCAGAAAATGAAGATCATGGCATCCGGTCCCACCACTTCATGGGAAATAGATGGGGAAGCAGTGGAAACAGTGTCAGACTTTATTTTTCTGGGCTCCAAAATCACTACAGATGGTGACTGCAGCCATGAAATTAAAAGACTCTTACTCCTTGGAAGGCAGGTTATGACCAACCTAGATAGCATATTCAAAAGCAGAGACATTACTTTGCCAACAAAGTTTCGTCTAGTCAAGGCTATGTTTTTCCTGTGGTCATGTATGGATGTGAGAGTTGGACTGTGAAGAAGGCTGAGCGCCGAAGAATTGATGCTTTTAAACTGTGGTGTTGGAGAAGACTCTTGAGAGTCCCTTGACTGCAAGGAGATCCAACCAGTCCATTCTGAAGGAGATCAGCCCTGCGATTTCTTTGGAAGGAATGATGCTAAAGCTGAAACTCCAGTACTTTGGCCACCTCATGCGAAGAGTCGACTCATTGGAAAAGACTCTGATGCTGGGAGGGATTGAGGGCAGGAGGAGAAGGGGACAACAGAGCATGAGATGGCTGGATGGCATCACTGACTCGATGAACGTGAGTCTGAGTGAACTCCGGGAGTTGGTGATGGACAGGGAGGCCTGGAGTGCTGCGATTCATGGGGTTGCAAAGAGTCGGACACGACTGAGCGACTGATTTGATCTGCACTGTACACTTGAGATACATTTGTGATCAAAAGATGCTTGTTCCATGTCTTAATGGAGTTTATACAGAATGGGAGAACACAGAAAGATGAGATGATTAAAAGCCTGTGAAGTTTAATTTGCATAAGTATCTAAAAACAGGATATCTAATTCCGACTAGAAAGAAGAATGTTATATTCAGATAAGGCTTCCCAAGGTGAATGTTCCAGTCTAGACTCCTTCTGAATGATGCGTTGAAATGAACCAGAGGAAGTATAAACAGGTGGAAGGAAGAGTATATGAAAGGCAAAAAGAAGGGAAAACATCTGGCATATTTTAGTTTGAACAACTATCATACTTGTAGTATGGCAACATTATGCTTCAAAATCATAAATCTACATGACTGTACAAGTGTTGCAGTGAAGAGAAAAACCTAGAAAAAAGGAAGGTGGATAAAACAGGGTTTGGAAGGCTAGGATAAGGAGTTAAGAATATATTTTAAGAGCAATTGGGATCCAGGGATGTGTTTTAAACAGGGAAGCATTACAATCAAATTGGCATACCCTGACTGCTTAGAGAGAAATGGATATGATGGGCACGTGTAGAGGTGGAGGCAGGGAGAGCAGTTAGAAGTCGTAGCATTAAGAAGGGCAAGACATTACAGCTCATTTAGCCAAAACAGTGGACAAGGGTAGAGAGAGAAGTGGGAGAATTGCTTCAAGACAGGACTGACTTCACTTGGAGATAAGCTGGATATAGGTGTATAAGGGAGGTAATAATAAAGGAGATGCCCATGTTTCCAGCTTGATTAACACTTGATGGCATTGATCAATTCAAGTGGAAGGGCAGCTTTAGGTGAGGCAGGATAGTGAAAGTACTTTGTAAAGTGCTATTAAAATGTAAATACAGTTTTTCCTACGTTTCCCTGGGGTTGGTTCCAGGACACCTGTGGATACTAAAGTTCATGGATGCTTGAGCTCCCTATTTAGGACGGCAGAGTATTTTTACATAACCTTTGCATATCTCTCATCTTCTTTAAATTATCTCTAGATTATTTATAATACTGATGCAATGTAAATGCTACATAGAGTTGTAAATACGACGCAAGTGCTATGTAAATAATTGCCACTGCATGACAGGTTCAAATTTTGCTTTTGGGAATTTTCTTGAATTTTTTTCCAAGTATTTTCACTTTACAGTTGGTTGAATCTGTACATCTGGAACTGTTGGATCTGGAGGGCTCACTGTATTTTCCTATATCCAGACTATGAATAATAGATGCATACATAATTCTCAAAACGATTAGAAAAGAAGTGGCCTACTTTTAGAAAGCAATGTCAGTGCATGGCTCCTACACAGCGTATCATAATTGGTTTGTGGTGCCATTTAGTAATGCCAAGACAATTCATTAAGAGAATCAAAAACAAGCAGGTGTTTCCATTACATTAGAGCATGCTCTAATAAACACACATACACACACACATGCCAAAATAGGGCAGAATTAAACTTGCTGAAGCATCCGAGAATACATTCAAGAAAACTGTAGTAGAGAGGCATTTTTCGTTCAAGAATGGAAAGTAATACAAAATGAAAAGGAAAAATTGCTCAGGAGATTGGTAATTAAATAGGCCATCACACTTATTACTTCTCAGCATATCATCTAAATAAATATCAATCAACAGACCCTACAGTCTGCCATTGTTTTGTGACTTAAATGAAACTAGTGATATATCAGTCTGAAGGTGCCAGAGATCAATTAGACTATTATTTTTCATTAAAATGATTTGTGATTTGTGTACTGTCTGATCCCCCCTACTTGATGATGTGTTGTTTTGAGATGAGGGGACATATCTTACTTACTTTTGAATTCCCCAGAGGGCACAGTAGAATGCGCTGCATGAAATGGGCACTCAAGAATATTGCTGAATTTTAGGAACTTTATCAGAAACGAAATGCATCCAGTTATACAAAATCATTTATTTTCAACCTAATAGTACTGCTGGCGATTACTTTAAGAGAGTGCTAGTGTGGGTAAGGTATTTTGTCAACTTTTCAGTAAAACCTCTTTCTCTTAAGTCAACAAAATGTAATTAATTTATCAGAGGGAAGTAAGGAGAGAAAGGGGTTGCTTTGAATAAATTCCAAGAAATGAATTTCTTTGAAGTAATAGGCTTATTATGTTACTAATTCATACAATATGCCTAACAAAATCTCAGAAACATTCACGCCATTGTGTTATTTTTTGAATGTTTCTCTTAAGCATCTATTGCCAATCCCCTTTTTAACTCATAGCAAATTGTTAATGAGACAGATATGGGGGAGGAAAATGTGTGAAGGAAACCACAGCTAGCAATACCACATTATTATTATTAACTTTCATTATTCTCCACGGGTAAACCCTCTACTCCTCACTTGACCTAACTAACAAATGATTTTCACGCTTCCTCCATTTTAGTCCAGTGTGATTTCAAAGGACCTTGAGATAAAAGTCTCGCCCTCTCTCAAGTGCATAGCATCTTAAACAATTTCTTATCAGTAGAGACTGAGGAGTCGATATTAGTGTTTTGCTTTCACCTCCACTTTACAGCTCACTGGTTTTCTGAGATGACATTCCCAAAACCCAACAGCTGGAAGAGCAAGGCAGAGGATCACAGCCCTGCAATTAATACAGACATGCTGCTGACCTGTTTGTGCTGAAAAAGCTTTGAAAGAAACAGCAGAAGTGGCAGGGGCACTGTATCTTATAAACCCACACGGCCCGCATTTTGTGTTGGTTTTGCAAAATGTGTTGTATATTCTGATGACATCCTACAATTCCCCTGATCTTTAAACAAATTACAATCTGTTTGTATAACAGGATAGAGCTAGTTTTCAGCACTACAATTCCTTGTTGTTTTGGGTGGGAGAGAACACCTGAGGTGCCCACCAATATTCTTCACACCGGGAAGTCAGGAGGCTCTGACCCAGAAAAAGTCGCTCAGATGTGGATCGGTAACTGCATCTTAGCTAAGTTCATTACAAGTTCACATACTGTCTGAATAAAATAACTCGGAAACAAATGGAACTGGAGTAGTGGGTTAATGCTGTAGTCGCTCAGTTGTGTCCAGCTCTTCAGGACCCCATGGACTATAGCCCTCCAGGCTCCTCTCTCCCTGGGTTTCCCAGGCAAGAATACTGGAGTGAGTTGCCATTTCCTTTGCCAGGGGATCTTCCTGACCCAGGGATCAATCCCGGGTCTCCTGTATTGCAGGCAGATTCTTTACCAACTGAGTCACTGGGGACACTGAAGTACGGGGAAACTGTAATTAAAGCAGGTTAATCTCTCCCATGTCTTCAGAGAATAACCCTGCTCTAGCTGCTTCACACTATATACAGTTTTTTTATGGTGACAGGAAGGGAAAAATTATGAGGAACTGCCAAGATATCACCATGTGAAGAAGGCTACGCTTATATAAATTTCTGCAGAAAACTCATCGAGTTGGGGTTGACTGTTACTCAGCAGCTTCCTCTCTGGGTACTGACAGGCACTACAGGGACACCTCACACCTAGTTCCCTGCATTTCACAAGCAAGTCTTGCAAGTTTATGAGATCACTGCCTCACTTGATTAGCCTGTTTGCTTTAGGGAGTCAATAGCATTTAGGGAGGAGAAGGCAATGGCACCCCACTCCAGCACTCTTGCCTGGAAAATCCCATGGACGGACAAAGGAGCCTGGTGGGCCGCAGTCCATGGGGTCGCTAAGAGTCAGACAAGACTCAGCAACTTCACTTCCACTTTTCACTTTCATGCATTGGAGAAGGAAATGGCAACCCACTCCAGTGTTCTTGCCTGGAGAATCCCAGGGACGGGGGAGCCTCGTGGGCTGCCATCCATGGGGTCGCACAGAGTCGGACACGACTGAAGCAACTTAGCAGCAGCAGCAGCATTTAGGGATGAGGGTAATATCCTCATGAGTTGTTCTAGGAACAACTCATGCCTACATGATTCAACATGGCCCTGCAGAGTAACATGGACAGACCTAGAGATCATCATACTACCTGAGGTCAGCCAGACAACAACAAACGTCACAGGATATCGTTTATAGGTGGAATCTAAAAACTGATAAAAATGAACTTGTGTACAAAACAGAAACAGACCCACAGACATAGAAAACAAACTTAGGGCTACCAAAGGGAAAAGGGGGGAGGAATAAATTAGGAGTCTGAGATTAATATATACACACTGCTATATTTATTAACAAAATAGATTACCAACAAAAGCCTACTGTATAGCACAGGGAATTCTACTCAATATTTCATAATAATCTGTAAGGAAAAAGAAACTGTAAAAGAACATATATACACACATATATATGTATGTATGTGTGTATATATATATATATACACACATATATCAGAATCTCTTTCTTATACACCTGAAATTAACACAACATTGTACATCCACTATACTTCAAAAACAATTTTTTAAATGGCTCTGCAGAGAAGCTCCCAAGACTAAGTGCACTAAAAGAAACCACTGTGGTCTTATCTATTTCATTTGACACCTTTAATATTTTTCATTTGAGCAACCAAATAAGAGAATAAGATTTCAAGGCTGAAAGCTGGAGCTGGTTTTCAACCTTAGGAAGTGTCAAGAAGATATCTGTAGCGCAATAATCTTTCTGTCAGAGCTGGTGCTAGTGGTAAAGAACCCAACTGCAAATGCAGGAGATGTAAGAGACATGGGTTTGATCCCCAGATGGGGAAGATCCCCTGGAGTAGGCTGCATGCAACCCACTCCAGTATTCTTGCCTGGTGAATCCCATGGACAGAGAAGCCTGGCAGGCTACAGTCCACGGGGTCGCAGAGAGTCAGTCACAACTGGAACAACACATGCATGTAATCTCTCTGTCATTATTAGGTACAGGTGTCTGATAGCAAGAAAGAATCCTTTTCCTAAAATTGGTCTGGAACTTTTATTAAGTGGCCTCATATCCTAAAGGGAGAAGAATCCAGTTATAACAGGGATGGAAAGGAAAAATCAAGTATCCTTATGCAGCATTTACTCTTTTCTTTTTGGAAGTACCCCACCGGATGGGTCATAGAGTGTAAACAATTATTGACTGTAGCAACAAAAAAGTCAGCTGACTGAAGGAAGTAGCTTTTAGGGCCATCTGACTGATGGTTGCTGATTAGTCAATCTGAAGAGTTTCAGTGGGAAACATCACCATTTCTCTTATCTAGAATGGAACATTAAAGATCCTACCTGAGTTCAAAGAGGGTCACACAGAAAGTTTATAAACCTCTAAGTTCCATCCAAAAAAAAAAAAAAAAAAATCAACACTATCATAAATATGAAATGGGAAGCACTGACCTAAAGTTATAGCTATGGTAGAGGGTCCAGGTTATTTCTGGAACTACAGCTATTCAAGATGAGAAATCATTCTTGGTAAAACTGACTATAATCAAGCAGCATATCTATCTTTGGAATGGACATATACAGCCCGGAAACATTCACTAGAATAGTATTTTTGCTTAAATGAAATAAAAACACCAGTATATGTGGTCTTCACAGTCAAAAGAGGCTCTGGTTGCTCTCTCAGACTCTCTCTGAACAAGAAGTTCGAGGAAAGATTGTGAATGTGATCCAAAGGAGCCCCAAAGGTGGCTTACCTCAACCAAGTGCTGTAGCCTTAGAGGGATTCAAGGGACAGCTCCAATCTGAACCCCCCACAGTCTAATCACATTTCCTTTCAGTCAAAATGGGAATGAAGGAGATTATGTCACATGGTTTATTACTGATATCTTCAAATATCTGCTTATGCCACACTGAGTTCTAGACAGGAAAACTTCCCTCTTTTTCCTTTCCACTTCCTAAGTCCTTTCACTCTGCCTTCTAGAAATAGCTAATAGCAAAAGTTCCACATCATAATTGTATTACTGACTGAATTATTAATTGAAATGAAAACATTTTAATGGGCATAAAAGTCACTTGGAAATGAGGTGAAATGTTCTAGGCACTGCCTGCCTAGATGCAAAAGCTCTCTGACAGTCTGATTATTCTGCACCTCAGTGTCCTCTAGTTGCTTCTGATTTCTAGAGTGGAGTTTCCTATTTGCATAAATGTCTCTCCTGATTGTTTGCTCTTCTTTGCATTTATGGGAAAAGGCTTAAGGGTTATTCTTTCCCTCTGATTAATCCCACTCATCGTGTTACTGCAACACTGTCTCTCATTAGCACAATCATAGATGTCTTGCTTTTTCTTTGTACCTCAGTTGGAGATAGGGAGACTCAGATCTATGGCTCAGTCCTCCAAATTGAGTCCTGTCAACACCTGTACTACCTAATCCCTGTTTTCTTTCTGACATTTTCTACTATCTCCACTGCTACCCCATTATTCCTCTGCCATACCACTCAAGCCACACCAGCATCCATACTCCACATTGACTCCCTGGCCATGTAACAGTGCAGGACACTCACACTAGCTGTTCACTCTAACTGGATAGACCTTTCCCTGAGAAAGTTGCATAACTAAACTCTTTCATCTCCTCCAAGTCTTTGCTAAAATGTTAACTTTCCAAAAAGGCATACCCGGACCACCCCAATTTGATCCTAACACCTGGCCCCAGCCACTGTTTTAAATGCCCAGTCCCTTAATTGGCTCCACTTTTTTTGTATTCCACTTTTTATTTATTAACCTGTTAGTTATTTAGGTGTTTCTGCCTCTCCCACTAGAACTTTATATATATACATACACACACACACACACACACAAACACATATGAAAGGCCGTATATGGAATGTTTATTTATATAAAAGTATATTTGTAAAAATTATGTATATATAAAGTACACACATATGCATATAGTGTGTGTATATGCATGTCTCCAAAATTTTTGTTAAATGAATCAGTGAAACATGGGCCTCTTAGTGAATCTGTTGTTCTCCTTCTTCTTGAAACTTGTAAGCCTTCCAAAGAACAGATTATCACTTGTCCTTCCCTCTCCTAGAACTTGCTGTCCCTGCTGGCACCCAGCACTTATCTTATTTTGCTGACCCTAATTTTTCTTCTCTTATATAGTATTATTGGCTCTACTTTATTTATTATTAATCAAGTCTTCAAATCTCACTGTCAGTAACTGTAGCAAGAAGGATGTATTCCTGATCGAAAATAAGATTAAGTCTTTAATGTGTAGAATTGAGGGAAATCCAAATATAATCTTCTCTGATCTCATCACCCATCAACCAATCAATGGGAATCTCTTCTCACTGACCTGGAATTCTAACACACCTGTCACTCAAGCTGGAAAACATCAAAGATGAATCTTTTCTTTTGCATGCAAACCACGCAATTTAGTAATAGTTACTCAACTACCACCAACCTGCTAATTAATCCACAGATTTGGTTGTTATGCCTTTAATCATTCCACTGATAACTGAGTCACTTTAGAAACACTCATTCTCTGCTCAGACTCACCAACTAAATGCTACTAGAATCTTGTAGTAATAAAACACAGAAATATATCGACTTCCTGCCACCTTGTTCTCTTTCTCTTCCTTTCTCTTCTATGTGTCAGCTAGTGCTACTATGCAGACAGAATACAGAGAGGGGAAACTAGAAGCTAGTAAAAATGAGTGGTCTGTGTCACAGGTGAGAGTGAAAAATGATTCCTCATCTCAGTCCAGAAACAAGTTGGCCCTACTCTCTCTGAATTAAAGATTTCCCTACCCTCTGACTCCCCACCAGTAATTTCAAATCAGCCTGAAAATAACTGGTTGAGACCTTATTCCCAGGATCCTCTCTTCTGAGAACACATGATTGATTTTCATCTTCCATCACCAAGCAACAAGTGACGGAGGTTTTCTGATGGGGCCAGATTTGCATGTGGTGAGTCACACAGGTTCTACTGCAAGTGCCTAGTGATCCTATTTGCACTCCACCCTTTGATTTAAAAGGTGTTCAATCATACCCCCTGCCTGAATAACAACTTAAATGCTGACTTCTGTTTCCTGTTCTGATACTTATTTCCTGTGTGTCTTTAAAAGTGTCAATTCACAGCTCTGAGCCTCAGTCACCAGAATGGAAAGATCTGGTTGTTTATCTGCCTTATAGGGATGTTGATAAGTTTATGTTTGTTGTTGCTGTTGTTATTTAGTTGCTAAGTTATGTCTGGGGCTTCCCAGGTGGTGCTAGTCGTAAAGCACACATCTGCCAATGCAAGAGACAGATGTAAAGAGACACAGGTTCAATCCCTGGGATGGGAAGATCCCCAGGAGAAGAGCATGGGAGCCCCCTCCAGTATTCTTGCCTAGAGAAGCCATGGACAGAGGAGCCTGACCGGCTACAGTCCATAGCGTTGCAAAGAACCAGACGTGACTGAAACGTCTGAGCATGCATGCATGCACGCATCACATCCAGCTCTTTGCGACTTGTTCATTGAGGCACACCAAGCTTCCCTGTCCTTCCCTATTTCCTGGAGTATGCTCAAACTCATATTCATAGTGTTGGTGATGATGCTGGGAACAGCTTATGTATGGGGACATACAATTCACACCAACTGTTAAGATTCCCTCTAAAATATCATGGAAAACTTAGAAAAGGAATGGAGATGTTAAATCATACAGTTGCTCCAGACCCCTAGTTACTGCAATCAAAATG
This sequence comes from Bos indicus, assembly GCF_029378745.1. NCBI lineage: Eukaryota > Metazoa > Chordata > Mammalia > Artiodactyla > Bovidae > Bos > Bos indicus. The sequence continues at coordinate 63,212,612 of NC_091760.1, forward strand.
AGTGGTTCCATCAGGTCAGGTTTATGCATCATTAGCAAACAGACTAAAGAGAATTGTGCTTACTGTGTAGTCTTTCTTTATAGGAGTGAATTTTGCACCCACTGAGATTTCCCATCAGTGTAGAGAGGTCACCTGAGAGTGTAGGCAGAATGTTAACCCTGCTTATCTTGAAGCCCTGCTAGCAAGGAAAAAGCTAACCATTCTGAGGTCACCTGGGGCTCTGTTCATGAGATAAGAAGAGTCTTCGCTAAGAACAATTTGGGAGGTTTGAAGGATCATATGACCAACAGCTACTGCGACTTATTTTCTGACAGACAAAACAGATAGTTTATGAAGGTATATCTTTATTTTGAATATTATCTTCCACGATCAAATACATTTTTAGAACACCCTGATGGAAAGGCCTCTTTTGTCAGTTAATAGTGTCTTCGCATTGAAACATGAAAAAAAAAAAAAAAAAATACTTTCTCCTCAGTTTGTTGAAATACGTGAAATGATATCAAAGAATTTCATAAGATGAATTTCATAAGCCATACAAATGTTATTTCTGTTTATGGAAAATTATACCAAATGAATTAAGTAAATATATCTTAATGTGAAAAAAAAAAATAGTGTCTTCGACTTTGACGATCATTTCCAAATATTAACTTTATCCCCCTCAAACAGAGCTTCAACACTGCTGAACACATTTAAAATAAGTGTGTCTAGAAGTGATTCGGAAAAGATTTCTGGAGATGTCTTGAATATTATAATAGCAGAGTTGGAATAAGAATACACCCTAAGGTAAGCATATGTTTTCTTATACTTTTTTCCCTCTTGAGGCAGTGAATTGTGAAAGTGAAAAACATGACATGTGGAGTCAGACTTTTAGTTTAAAACCTTCCACTGGGGTTTGTGAGCTGTGCTGACAAGCAAGTTGTTTAACCTGTCTGAGGCTTACTATCCCTATCTTTGAAGTGAAGATAAGTATAGAGCCCAACTTACAAGACTATTAAAAGAGAAAAGGGTTTGTATGTTTCTCTATGTAAAACACTGGAATAGAATTGGGTATAAGGCAAAAAAAATAAATCAGGAATGCTATCTATTTTATGTATTATTATTACTAAAGTTAATATTTCAAAGGTACAGAAGATGACTGGTACAGTGTCACACCACAAAAGAGGTGAAGGGATCTATGACTAGAACCTATTCCTCAAGTCAAAAAGATTTATTCTTCATCACAGCCAATCTACCTGCACTTACATATAGAAGAATCTCAAGAAAAATCACACGATGGACACTCAGATAATGTACAGTGCAAGGGATTTAGTGGCTGAAAAAAAAAAGCCTGTCTCTTGCAGAAAAGCTATGACACTAAACACTGCTTCAGAGATATTTGATCTTTATTTTCCATAGAAGCTTAAGATAAGTGACAGACAGGGCTCTGAATCAACAGTTGGGCTTTAAAACTGTCAGCATATGGTGTTTTTGTATTAATGTGGGCATCTTTCAGCAACTCAAGTGGAATAAATTATTACTTATCCCACCCTCTTAACATCAATGGTTTGTGAACACAGAAGGAAGCCCCTGTGCAGAAATATTCCACTTCATGTTCCAGAGAACAAGCCCAGGGAAAGTAAATACATCATCAGATCACTATTATCAGACCTCACCTTAATAAAAAGAGGGAGAGTGAAAATGATATGGCTATTATTTATTTTTCCAACTAAATATAGAGCAGTCATCATCTATGGTTTCCATAATTTCATAATAATAGAAGGCATGCAGTAAATAACGAAGGTCTGCAAGACAGAATTTATTTTTACTGCCATATGTAATTGCACTGTCCTGATAGTTATCATTTTGCCATTGACAAGTGAAAATCACACTCATCACAAGCTTGTATTTGGGAACAACTCACTTACAGGCCTCTTTGACATAATCTTGGGGGAAGGGTTAGATTGGCCTTGTCTGAGTCCTTCAGCTTCCTCATTTCTAAAAAGATACAATTATCTTCTCACCACATCCAGTGGCTTTCTCTCATCCTCCTTAAATGTTCTGCCACATTTTTTGACCAGCCTCTTCCTTTGGTTCTTGCATTACTGCACTAACCTGCTCTCTCAGGTCATGAATTACTTTCTTTCTCGTAATTTCAGTTCTTCATGACTATGATCACAGACTTTCTCTGGGGTATAGTCACTAACCCTTGGCAATACTTGACTACTTTCTCTGAATGGGCCTCATATTTTTTTTTTTTTCCTTCATACTATCCTTAAGCAAATTGCCTCCTAATCTTTCTTTCCAGCACCAGCTTCTTCCAAGCTCCCCAAATCTAATGGATATCTCTTCCTTGGTAATTTAATATTACCTCAATCTCACATTTATAACCACTTGAACTTACTTCCCAAGAGTATTCCATTCTAGCCAATGGGGAAATTTTTCTAGTTCACTGGAGTTGAAATTTAAGACAAACCTGTATTTCTTTCTCCCTCTCACTCCAATATCTAATCTACTGTTTTTCCATATTTCTTCTTAATATCCTATGTCTTCTCATCTAATTAATTTTGTGTTACTAGCTCATAGCTACTCATAGCGGCCTCTTTTCTGCATCACCCCTATATTACCTTCATTAAGAAAGCAACTTCATCCTTTAAATATATTTTTTATTTTATTAAGTCACTTTCCTAAACAAGGATTTATATCACTTCACTTTTGTCTTTCAGATCAAACACAGTCCTCATGGTAGTACGTTAGGTGCCATTGAACTCTTGCAGTCATATTTCCCAAGGCTCACAGAGAAGACTGACTTTCCTTGGTCATTCTGTTGATATGCTAAACTCATCCCTGATGCCCAGTCTCTACTCAGCCCTTTCTCTCACCCAAAAAGTCCTCATTCTTTCTCTAAACCAAACAAATCTGACCATGGATTTCCCTTACCTCTATCAATTCAGACTTCCTTCTCTTTCCCAAAATTCTCAGCAAATTTTATAATTAAGCTCCTCAGTTCAGTTCAGTTCAGTTCAGTCGTTCAGTCGTGTCCAACTCTTTGCGACCCCATGAATCGCAGCACGCCAGGCCTCTCTGTCCATCACCAACTCCCGGAGTTCACTCAGACTCACGTTCATCGAGTCAGTGATGCCATCCAGCCATCTCATCCTCTGTCGTCCCCTTCTCCTCCTGCCCTCAATCCCTCCCAGCATCAGAGTCTTTTCCACTGAGTCAACTCTTTGCATGAGGTGGCCAAAGTACTGGAGTTTCAGCTTTAGCATCATTCCTTCCAAAGAAATCGCAGGGCTGATCTCCTTCAGAATGGATTGGTTGGATCTCCTTGTAGTCCAAGGGACTCTCAAGAGTCTTCTCCAACACCACAGTTCAAAAGCATCAATTCTTCAGTGCTCAGCTTTCTTCACAGTCCAACTCTCACATCCATACATGACCACTGGAAAAAGCATAGCCTTGACTAGATGGACCTTTGTTGGCAAAGTAATGTCTCTGCTTTTGAATATGCTATCTAGGTTGGTCATAACTTTCCTTCCAAGGAGTAAGAATCTTTTAATTTCATGGCTGCAGTCACCACCTGCAGTGATTTTGGAGCCCAATAAAATAAAGTCTGACACTCTTTCCACTGTTTCCCCATCTATTTCCCATGAAGTGGTGGGACCGGATGCCATGATCTTCATTTTCTGAATGTTGAGCTTTAAGCCAACTTTTTCACTCTCCACTTTCACTTTCATCAAGAGGCTTTTGAGTTCCTCTTCACTTTCTGCCATAAGGGTGGTGTCATCTGCATATCTGAGGTTATTGATATTTCTCCCGGCAATCTTGATTCTAGCTTGTGCTTCTTCCAGCCCAGCGTTTCTCATGATGTACTCTACATATAAGTTAAATAAGCAGGGTGACAATATACAGCCTTGACGTACTCCTTTTCCTATTTGGAATCAGTCTGTTGTTCCATGTCCAGTTCTATCTGTTGCTTCCTGACCTGCATACAAATTTCTCAAGAGGCAAGTCAGGTGGTCTGGTATTCCCATCTCTTTCAGAATTTTCCACAGTTAATTAAGTTCCTCAGAGTCTAATAATTTTAAGTTTGCTATAAATTTTATAAATATCATTCTTATAGCAATTTTTCTATTCCTCATTGTCATTGTTCAGTTGCCAAGTCGTGTATAACTCTTTGTGACCCCATGGACTGCAGCATGCCAGGCTTCCCTGTCCCTCACCATCTCCTGGAGTTTGTCCAAGTTCACGTCCATTGCATCGGTGATGCTGCCCAACCATCTTATCCTCTGTCACCCTCCTCCTCCTCCTGCCTTCTGTTCCTAAGTGGAGCCCAAGTTTTTTGTTTCTTATTATCTACAGCACCTATCTTCAAGATGTAGCTAAATGACAAATCTCTAATTTACTTACAGATTACTAGTTATAAAAGTATCAAAAAACTAGGTTTTGTTTAGTGATTATTTCTATTTAAATGCATCTTGTAAAGAGGGATGAAGGAGAACAGAGCAGACCACATAGGAAGTGGAGACAAGGAAGCTGGTTCTCAACTCAGCTTTTGATTATTGGAGGGGCATTCCTTAATATGGAGGGACAGAAGAGAACTGCATCAGATCATCAGATATGGACTCATAATATTAGGCTGTGACCTAACTGTCCACAGGACTTTTTCTTTGTTTTTTAATCTCTGTCTCTCTAGTACTTAGAATAGAATATGTTCTTAGGCTCAATAAATTTAGCTCCTTCAAATGAATTCAGGTCTTCATATCAAGCAAATTAAATCACAGGTTCTAATGATTCTGACCCACATAATCTAATATGTATTATCAGTACACTTGTATATCAGCAAAGTTATATACAAATATACTGATAATGAATATTAGACTACATAGGCAAGATGTATACGACCTAACAATCCCACTTCTGAGCATATATCCAAAACAAATGAAATCATGTCATCTAAGAGGTAACTGTATCCCCATGTTCACACCAGCATTATTCAAAATAGCCAAGGTGTGGAAACAAATCAAGTGCCTGGCAACAGATTAGCAGATCAAGAAAATGTACTGTGTATATGTATATTCTCATACACACATACATACATACATATAGTGTATGTGTATATATATATATATATATATATATATATATATACACACATACAGGCTTCCTTGGTGGCTCAGACAGTAAAGAATCTGCCTATAATGCAGGAGGCTTGGGTCCTATACCTGGGTCAGGAAGACCCCCTGGAGAATGAAATGGCAACCCACTCCAGTATTCTTGCCTGGGAAATCCCACTGGCAGAGGAGCCTGGCGGGCTGCAGTCCATAGCATCACAAAAGAGTCAGACACACATGAGCGACCATCACTATCAGTGATGAACAGATAAAGAAAATGTACTGTGTGTATGTGTATATATATATATATATATATATACACATAGGGTACATTTTCTTGATCTGTATATATATATAAATACACACAGACACAGAGTATCTCTCTCTATCTATATATAATGCCACATTATTATTCAGCCTTTAAAAGGAAGGAAATTCTATCATTTGCAACAACATAGATAAATTGAGAGGGCATTATGCTAATTGAAATAAGCCAGATAGAGAAAGACAAATGCCACGCGGTATCATTTATGTGTAGCATTTAAATAGATTACTAATTTATGGAAATAGAGTAGGTTGCCAGGAAAAATAGGAAGCATTTGGTAAAAGGATGCAAAATTTCAGTCTTAAGATGAATAAGGCCTGAGGATCTAATCTATGATATGGTGACTATAGTTGATAACACTGTATTGTAACACTGAAATCTGTTATTCTCACACACATAAAAAAGGCAAACGTGAGCTGATGGGTGTGTTAATTAACTCAATGGGGCAAAAGACTTCTTTCACAATGTATACATACGTTAAATCGTCATCACATTGTACACTTTAAATCTTCCCATTTTATTTATAATTATACTCTAATAAAGCTGGAGAAAAAATGATAGAAATGCAAGAACGATAAATAACAGAACATTGGAGCCAGCAAACGTTCCAGATGTTGAGAGGACAAAGGGGCACATTTCCTAAGTTCAGGCCAAAAAATAAACAATTTCTCACAAAAGTCTAGGAAAGGAAACAATAAATGATGAATTTTGGTCATGAGCTTTTTAATGAATTCAACAAATACCAATTAATGTATCCATGTGTTTGTGGGTACATATTGGTAACTGAGACAGGATGTCGACTCTGATGAAGCTTACATTGTATCAAATCAGAAATCAGTAACCATCAGGTGTCTATGGGCAACTCAATAAAGTAATGTCAAACTTCAGAGATAGAGCTCTTGAGTAGTAAAACAGGGTGGTGCCATAAGCAGTCCTCAGTGCCACTGATTTCTGCTGAGAATTTGACTCTGTCTTCTGAAAAATAAGGTGGTGAAGCATAATGTTTGATTTTAATTGCACTTGAAAAAGGTTCTTTCCCATTCGACGTTCAATACCTTGTCAAATTTTCAGGTGACATAAAGCTGAAAGCAATATCTAATACAGCAGAAGATAAGACTTAGACTCAAAATAGTCTTTGACAGGCTGAAATACTGTGCTGAAACCAACAATTTAAAATGTAATAGGAGTAAATGTAAAATCCTATATTTAGCTATAGATATCACTTTTTAAACAGGATGCAGAAAGCAATAACTTATGAAGAAAAATAATATGATAAACTATCAAAATTAGAAACGATGTTCATCAAGACACAACATTAAGAAAATTAATGGGCCTATCACAGACTGGAAGAAAATATTCACATAGTGTATATCTGACAAAGGACTGGTAACCAGGATACAAAAAGAATATCTACAGCACAATATAAATAATTGCAACTCTCTTGAAAATATGTCAGAAGATGTATCAGAAATAGATGCATGGGTAGAGGAATGAATAAACGCAGAAGTGATAAAAACAAGTTTGCAAATGTTAATTATAGAATATAGATAATGAGCATATGGGTGTTTACAGTTTTTTTTTTCCAACTTTTTGTATACTGGAAATGTTCATAATAAAATGTTGAGAAAAAGAAGGTTAAAATGATATATACTGCAGAAACTATCTCTTATTTAATAGAAATTTTAAATGCAAAAAGAAAAAAGTTATAAAAGTAAGTAAAATTCTGTCTGTCTATCTTACTGTGTGTATCCTACAGCTCTACTGGGAAAAACTGGGCAACAAAAGTTTAGCAGTGGTTTTCTATAGTGAGCAGAGACAGAGAGGGGAAGTAATTTTTCATTTTTACTTATTTGCATTTCCTAGTTGCCCAATAGTGAATGTGAATTGTGTATTTTCAAAATCAGTACTTCTGCATGAAAAGTTCCATATTTTAGATAAAAAGATCATGGGATTTATTCTCTTAATTGGCAGTAGCAATGGACAGGCAAACAGAGGGCAGAGTGGTATGGCCTTGGCAGCTGGCTGTAGGGGACTAAGGAGATGAGCAAATCATAAATAAGAAAATTATGCGTGGGGAAAGGAAACCACGTAGGGCACACTTCCTGCCTCCCCACAGTCCAGACACATGGCACTCCTTTCACTTCTCTGAACACAACATCCCTCTACTCTTTAGGTCTTTACTTTTCTGCCTATTATACGCTTTCTCCTCTCTCTCTTCTTGTCTAAATGTTACTCATCATTCAGATCTCTCTTCCTCACAGAAAAACCCTATAACTTCCCAAACTAACTTAGGACCCCTTGTCACATCTCCTCATAGCACATGACACTTTCGTACCATTTATGATAATAATAGATTTATTGTGGGATCATTTGCTTATGACCAGACACCCTTGCTAGAATGGATGCTGTTCATCAGAGGAACTGAATGCCCAGAGTAGTGTCTGGCACATTAGAGGGGGTTCAATCAGTACTGTTAAATAAATGAAGTTGCTGAATTTAGTTCCAGATCAGTTAAATTTACATCAGCAAAAGAATGCCAAGCTGGTAATGTTCAGCAAGAGTCTAAAAATCTGTGTCTGCGGTTATCTTGAAGAAATGCAACTGGAGATAAGGTTGTGGGTAGGATCAGAAAGAAGGCATTTGGTGGTCTGAGAGTGAATGAGTCCTTTCAAAGGAAAATATATATAAAGAGAAAGGCAGGTGACTAAGGATAAAACCTATCTGGTTGATTTCTTTATCATTCTCCTTGATCCTCTTTTATCTTATGCTATTTGTGTCTTCTTATCTCATTCTTATTGTAGTGGAAATAGAGTGTCAGTTTAACTAGCACTAAATTAACTACAGCCTTAAGCATGTGAAGTGATGATCTGCTCCAGAACAAGCTTGCTGTTTCAAATCTTGGCAGCTTAGACTTGGCTTCTAGGGTCTCTACTTTTCTGCATGGCTGGGAAAGATAGGCAGAAAATGTAGGGGCAGATTCTTAGATAGTACTGTTTCAATACTAACAGAAATGCCAAGAACTCATAGGGCCTCTTTCTTTCACAGCCAACAGAATCATTATTCTATTTAAGATGTTCATTCTGTAAGTATTTATTTATTGCCTATTATATATCAGAAGTTAGGCTTAGTAATAAAGGTCACTGCCCTAATGAGCTCATGGTCTGATAGCCCAAGAGATCATAAAGATACAAATGAACAAGTATTCAATTACCAATTTAAGATGCCATTAGGGGTGTGGACAAGCAATGCAACAAAGAAAACAGTGGAGGGGATGGTCAAGTAGGCATGTTTCATATGATGTTTCATCTGAAAATCTAAACGATGAGATAGATTTAGCTTTGTGAAGGGAAGACAGAAGAAGTTTCCCGTAGAAGCAGCAGCATATGAAAGGCTCGAGGCAGAAAATTATTTAGGGTATTTGAGGACCTCCCAGCAAAATGGGAGCAGAGTGAAAGAGGGGAAAAACTAGATTTGCAATGGACGTGGGAATCCAAATCCTTCAGAGTTCTACAGCTGTGCCTAAAAGACTGGGTGTCAGGGAATAATCACTGGGAAACCATGGATGGGTTTAATCATAGAAGAGCCATGATCCCAGGGAGCAGCCTTAGATATCCCAACACTAGACTTCAAAAAGGATGGTCCCTACCTTTTTTTCCTGGCTGGTTGATACTTGTTTTTTGTTTTGTTTTTCCCCTAAGCATCCTGAGCCTGTTGAGGGCTTTTCTCTTCCTTGTATGCCAAACAAATCTCTAAATTAGAAGTTAGACAGCTAATCTACCAAATCCTTCCAGGAGGAAACCAAAAGAAATTTGAACCATGTAGTCATGACAAAATAAGAAACAATATGTCAGCATTTAGTGCATTTTTTATCTTAATGAGTCATTTTAAATAAAAAATTAATAACCTGCTATTTATGTCCTCTGGTGACTGAAAAAAAAAAGGCAACCCATTTTATAAAGGGGTGAAAAACGGTGAAGTGTGTCAATTGCTTTTGACATATTCCTAACAGAGAAGGCTGTTAAATACTAGAATGAACTCCCTAGAGCTTCCTCCTGAGGCCATTAGAAATTAGATACTCATTTCTCTGGAATAATTGTGGGACTGCCAGGTCGAAAGTAAAAAAGATGGACTGCATTTTCTGTCAAGTTTCCCCTGTGATGAATAGTCTAAGAGTCTTGAAGTGACTCCTGGAACTAACAGGTTGTTCAATAAAGAGAGATCAGACATGGAAAATTAGTAGGTGCTTCATAGATACTAACTGACTTCTTGGGTGAGAAGAGTAGATAGATAAGTGTAATATTGCTAGAGGGGGGGATATCTGAATAATGGTGAGAAGCTGGTTTTTAACAAAAACCATTTATACTAAGGCACATTCTGCAGAATAGTGTGAAATGTTCTCAGCCACCGTGAGTTAGTCAAATTGAATTTAATGTGCTTTGAATAACACATCACACATGAAAGATGGAGGCACCAGGGTCAGATAAGTCAGAGTTACCAGGAGGCAGACAGTGGAAGGAGAGAGGGCCAGCCACAATATGGTGGCAATTGCATGTTGTGGGTAAGCCTGGCCAACCAGGATGGTAAAAGCAATGATAAAGGCAGCAGAAGTAGAAGATGGAGCCCAAGCAGCCCCCTTGGAAGGAACCTACCCACTGGCACAGGCAGTACATTGCTAGCCAAGGAGAGGATGGATCAATGGAAAACATCTAAATCAGGTCAGTTCAGCCCACTGGCAGCAAGGCAAGCCAGTCCACGCAGAGCCAAAGGCAGAATCAGTCTATCCAGAGGAACACGAGATGGGCAATATCCACAGCATGGGTTTAACAGAAGCCCACCAACTGGCAAAGGCAGCACATTAGAGCAGAACAGGAGATCAGTGTGCAAAAGCCAAGAGACACGATTTGAGCTGTGCCAAGTGAGCAGAATAGTCTCTAAGGGAGTGTGAGCGTCCTACCAACCAGGAGGGCTGTGGCATTGTGAGAGCTGCATACACATTGCCAAGTGCGGAGGCGGGGCAGGGATCATGGCGGTAGGCACAGATGATGCACAGAGGAAACAGCTAAGCTACCCCAGTGTAAACTCACAGGCCCCTCGCATCCCACTGTCCAAAAGCCAAGCTGAGAGACTGGACGGGCACTGGGAAAAGAGCCAGGAAGTCATGGTCCCCATTCTCTCCTTGCCAAGTGACCATGGGTAGAAGCTCTAACTTTCCTTGAGAACCCACTTTCTGATTGTCATCTGGGAACTTCAGGCTTCCCTCCCCACACTGAATCACACTGGTCACAGCCGAGCTGAAACTGGGGTGACCCATGTGCTCACAGTCTTCGCTAATGCCATCACTCCTCTCTGAGATCCCTAAATGCCTAGTCGTCTAAGGAAATGCTGGTTTTGTCATTCTCCTTCATGCATGTTCCTCCTCCTGCTTTCAGTCTATGCTCTTACATCCTTTACCTGAGGGCCCGAACTACTCTCCATCACCTAGAGTTACTTGGGAATCCTTGCCAGAGCCCACATCACCTCCATGAGCACAAGCAGTAGGCTGTGATCATTCCAGTTTGGCCTACTTCTTGAAATAAAGTCATCATACTGCAGGGTCAACATACATCATTTTAAAATTCTCCATTCCAGTGTCTATCAGGAAGCCTAAGACTAACACCCAACATAAACAAAGTCACAGTCCACAAATTAAAATTATTTCTTATTTCAGCATATTATAGTTTAAATGTCCTTTTGCCCCTTTAAGACCAGGCTATCAAGGTAAAGGTTTCCTCTTCCTTTAAACTCATAATGTGAAAAAAAAAAAAAAAATGGTAATCTGAGTGTGTCCAGTCCATCACATGACAAAGATGAAACTCCTCTTGATAAATAAATGCTACATGTGCTCACTAAAGGAAAGAACTTTCCAGAGTAGTAACAAGCTCACTTCTATAAGCACTAGGGGAAACATCTCCTGTTATTCTCCAAAGGCAATCTCCCCTCTTCTCCCTTCCTCTCCTTTCCTTTGGCTGCACTTCTCTTAGCTTCTTTTCCTCTTTCCTTCCCTCCTTCACACACACACTCTCTCTCTCTCTCTAACACACACACATATATATAATTATATCAAGTAAGCAGTTCTCTGCTGAAGGGCCTCATGAGTTGTTTTATTTCTCATTTGGCTGGAGGAGGAGGGGCTCTTTTTGTATTCAGCATCTATACTAGGTTCCTTCTGCTGCATTCTTCAACACTGTCAGTCTAGACAGCTTTTTAGCTATTAGCTAGAGACTCGTAGACTTAGTATGTATAGGTGTGTGTGTGTATATATTAGTTAGTTAGTGTTAGTCACTCAGTCGAGTCCAACTCTTTGTGACCACATCAACTGAAGCCTGCCAGGCTCCTCTAACCATGGAATTCTCCAGGCAAGAAAGTGGAGTGGGTTGCCATTTCCTTCCCATATGTGTGTGTGTGTGTGTGTGTGTGTGTGTGTGTATACAAACATATCAAGTAAATGTATATACTATATATAATACATAGGTATATACTATGTATACCTATATATACAAAGGTATATAACATACCTGTATACTACCTGTACTATAGTATATATACTATACGTAAACACAGTATACCTATATACAAATACCATCCCCAAGAAACATAAATGCAAAAATGGCTGTCTGAGGAGGCCTTACAAGTAGCTGTGAAAAGAAGAGAAGCGAAAAGCAAAGGAGAAAAGGAAATATGTATCCATTTGAATTCAGAGTTCCAAAGAATAGCAAGGAGAGATAAAAAAGCCTTCCTCAGTGATCAATGCAAAGAAATAGAGGAAAATAATAGAATGAGAAAGACTAGAGATCTCTTCAAGAAAATTAGAGATAGCAAGGGATCATTTCATGAAAAGATGGGCTCAATAAAGGACAGAAATGGTGTGGACCTGACAGAAGCAGAAGATATTAAGAAGAGGTGGCAAGAATACACAGAGGAACTACACAAAAAAGATCTTAATGACTCAGATAATCACAATGGTGTGACCACTCACCTAGAGCCAGACATCCTGGAATGTGAAGTCAAGTGGGCCTTAGAAAGCATCACTACGAACAAAGCTAGTGGAGGTGATAGAATTCCAGTTGAGCTATTTCAAATCCTAAAAGATGATGCTGTGAAAGTGTTGCATTCAATATGCCAGCAAATCTGCAAAACTCAGCAGTGGCCACAGGACTGGAAAAGGTCAGTTTTCATTCCAATCCCAAGGAAAGGCAATGCCAAAGAACGCTCAAACTACCGCACAATTGTACTCCTCTCACACGCTAGTAAAGTAATGCTCAAAATTCTCCAAGCCAGGCTTCAGCAATATGTGAACCATGAACTTCCAGATGTTCAAGCTGGACTTAGAAAAGGCAGAGGAAGCAGAGATCAAATTCCAAACAATAATTTGATATATTAGGAGCTAGCTGGTAAGTGAAATCAATATGATTCCAAGTGCTGTTACTGGCTCTGAAAAGTGGAGAGGAGCAATGTCCAAGTAGTGTGAGTGTGAGTAGGCATTCCCTGCAGATGATCTCAAAGTCCCTGTGGTATAGCAGTAGAGAACATCTACACAATGCAGTGTCATGCCAGGGATCACAGGCATGCATGTTTCCAGGCACACCCCACCACCACACACACACACATGCTTGACAACGAAGGAACACGGGTGGTTCTGATCGCCTTTCCGAGGGCCCTCTGCCCATCATCATCTGCAGATTTAGATCTATACAAATGTTGATTAGTTTAATTTCAGGGACTGTCTCTTCTTTGTGGAACCCATGGTTACAGGGTCACAACCCTACTCAGAGACCTGTTTGGGGTATATCATCATGAGACACACTAATCCCTGACACATCCATTCTCCAGGGATATACCAGCTCTCACCCTGACACTCTGTCCCTGAGACTCACCTTGTCTTCTATTATCTACCTCAAGCATCTTACTTGATCCCAAACAACTGCAGACCCCAAGTCCCCAGTGTCAGAGTCGGGAATTCCAGGGTAAAATCTCTCTCCCACCACTATGACCAGTCTCTTTGATTTCTCTTCCCTCCATACCATGGTACTCTCACTGAAGCAGATTTCCAGGCCTGGAAATCTGGCTTTAGAATATCACCATGCTAGGGATCTTTATTGTCACAAGCATTGCTGTTTCATGACCTTGGATGTTCCGTCCTGTAGGACCTTGGTTCCACCTGTGACAACTAGCATCATGCACCAAAGACCATTATGGCATGAAATAACATGCATACATTTGAGCTGGTAGGCACCGTTACCTTATGCTTCTAGTCTCCAGGGAAGATTGCAACCAAATTAGGTTCTCTGGCCCACACAACCCAAAACAGATTTCCTACGGCTTCTTCTTGAGGGAGTGAAAGCTGCTTAGAGCAGCGTGTAAATTCATGGCAAGAAGCAATAAAGGTGAGTTTTATACATTCCCATTATTGCTTCTACGTCTTTGCAATAATGTTTATTGACATGTTTGAACGGAGCACAAGCTGCAGTTCAGTTCAACTGCCTGTGAAAATGGGACATTTGTCAAGAAACAAACCTCGCAGTTTTTAGTGGCTCTGACAGTGAGTATTAGAAATGATATTGATGGGAAAAAAGAGACAGGAGGCAGGCCTAGAGGAGAGTGTTAAGGAGTATACTCAGCACAGATGCCTACAGTGAAGGGAGAAGGGACGGCTGAGGAGGTAAAATTGAACACTAAATACATTGAGCGACTACCGGCTGCCTCAAAGCATATGCCCATGTGTGGGGAGCAGTGACAAAAGCTCCCTTTGTCCCCAAAGAAAGGCCTCTACAGTGATGCATTCATTCGCAATTTGATGCTCACTTTGCATCTCCCACCCCCTCTGTCTATCTCTAATGATAATCCGGTTCTTAGAGTGTGTGTATCACTCTGTTCTTCAGGGTTCTCATGAACTAAAAAGCGAGTACAGAGACTACTTAGCACATAACCCACGTTTAGGCATTGAATCAGTTACTTGGTAACTCACAGGGAACACACCCCCTGTGAGTGTAAGGCATGGTTAGGTGCCAGAGCGCTGCACAGACCTTTCCCTCAAGGAATTGGCAGTCTAGTAGCACAGCATGGCTGCACTCATGGATCATAGGGGGCAGCTCACACAGACCAAGGGATGTAAGTCATCTATGGGTGCTATTTTTCTTTTCCCCTAGCCAGTGGCCAAATGACTAGTTAAATGGTGGGGATAACAGGCATTTAATAGGCACTAACTCACATCCCAAATATGAATGGATTTCCAATGTTCAAGGCAACAAAATAAAAGCTCTGCTGCTCTTTTCTTCTCCTTGTTCAAATCAGCACTCTGGAATCTCAGTCATTCATGCCACCATGGCATGTCCATCTCTGCAGCCAAACTGCCACATTTCTAGCCTATGCTACCTGGCCCTGGTGAATTGATCAGCGCCTCCTTCCTCCTAAATTCATCAACAGATGAGATGGCTTTGACATCCACACTTACTTAAGGGGAAAGTTTTATTAATACCTTCTGGACAGACAATGTAAGAAAAAGACTCATGACCATGGAACACATTATGCTTATGATGTCATACTACAGGATTAAGATTGTCTTGTCCTGGGAAAGGCATCACAACCTCACAAAAAATTCAGAGAAACTGGTTGTATCTCTGGGAATCGCTATTGTGAGGACATCAACTACAAGTTGGCACTGGTTTCTGGCAACCCTGAGTTAACAAAATTCCAAAGCTATAATTTCACTTAAATCCTTCCATAATGTACTTTTCCACCTAAATTTTAATCTTCTCTCTTTCTGGTGCCGCTCTAAGCCCACAGCTTAGTATTTCATTTCAGACTTGCCAAAGCCCTGGATTCTTTGCTATCTTTTCCTTCCCAGAGCTCTTTGTGAGTAAATCAAGCCCATCTCCATGACACCACACATTACATTTAGGAGGTGGCCTCTCAGAATGTAAAAGGGATGTTAGTTTAACAAGATTGTTCATCATTATGTGGATATCAAGGCACCTATAAAGCCTATTGTTGGCTGATGACATCCAAGATCTAGTTTCACCCATCTTTCCTGGTCTGCAAGAATGTTACAGTGTTGTATAAAGTTCTAAACTTGTTTTGATTATTGCAATGGCACAGAAACTGTTAGGAGGGGAAGAAAAGAAAGGGAGGGGATAGAGAAGAGAATGAAAATGAGCATGTTGATCAGAAATCACCTGGCTCAGAAAAAAAGTAATTCATGGATAAATCGTTATCCATTTAGAGGCGATCAGTGTCAGCAAAAACCGCCTTAAATTAATCTATATCTGCCGATCCTTTCAGATTTCTTATGTGGGATAGTACAGTAGGCAACTCAACTCAGCCATGTCACAGAGTCTCTCATAAACGGTAATAAAGTGCCATAGCTTTTATTTCACATCTCAGCAATTCTGGCCCTAACTTGATGAGCAGAAAAGGATGGGGGTTCAGGGCTAGGTTGATGAGGGGCAGGGAGACAGCAAAATACCTGCAATGGACAGGCAGGAATACCTCACAGTCAGAACATGAAAATTCAGACAACAAATTCAGAGAGGTGATATTCATCAGCTATGAGTGCACTGGACTAGGAATCAGAAGTTATGGTCCTACCAGTTACCAACAGGGTTTTTTTCGGCAAGTCACCTAACTGAGGAGATAATAGCTAACTAGCAAGTTGCTGAAAATATGAAATGAGATTTTGTGCATGAATGAACATTGCAAAGAGTAAAGAATGTTATCTAATTACAAATCTATAAATTGACCATATATCTATCACATGCCAACCACTATACATACACTCAGCTCTCAAAGTGCTGATGATGTAAACAGGCATGGAAGAAAACTGTAAATATCCCTTTAGGAAATATTTTAGTCACTGCAAGAGGAGAAACAAGTGCAAAGGGCTCTAGAAATCAAGAGACAAATATAATTTGTGATGGAAGGGAATATTATCACATGCCTGTCTGACACATCATTAAGATGTCAATTTCCCTTGGGAATTTGTTAAACCACTTGCACCTCAACATTGAAAATCATGTTTGCTTCTTGCTTCCCTTCGTGAATATAAATCAATACCAGCAATTAATAATAAAAATAAACACAGTAGTAATTTTAATGTCTGGAGTCACTATATATTTCACCATGCTTGTATTCTAGTAACCTGGCGTGAGCATCTAATTGTAATTATTATTTATACTTACATGAAATCTCCTTTAGGGAATTGCTTTTAAAATATTGACTAAAACTCCAAGTAAGTACTTATTCCTTGGTTAAACAAGCAGATCAACAGGACATGGGAGGACATTAACTCACTCACTTGATTTTTATACATGTGTTGCTATACTATGTATAACTATGATGCATATCCATATAACATTAAAATGATATAAGAATATTATGTAAATATCACTCAAGTATAGAAAGAACCTTAATCATTTTTATCTTTTTTTGTTATAGTTGTTATATGACCTTATTGATTCCTCAAAAAGCAACAAACATATCCTTTTTATTTTATCTGTTAGAGAATGAAGTTTGGGGGCACTCAATGTGGAGACAGAGTCCAAGTCCCAGGAACTCTTGTTGCCTAATTCACTGCTATCAATGATATCTTGAGGCTGTCTTAAGACACCTGTACATCTTAAGGCTGGCATTTGTCATCAGCACTGATCCGTCAGGAAAGCTGTACTTGTTGAGTTCCTAAAATGCTATCTTAAATGGCTTAGATACTCAATCAACACTGTGAGTGATTAAAGATCAGAGATTTGATACTTTCAACAAACTGACTCACAGAAGCCAGTGCTTTATAAAGTTAGTACTAGAAAAGTCTGAGGAAATCTCAATGGACAGTTTGGAGGAAGAAACTAAATTTCTGTAATATGTACTTAAAATTAAAATGTAAACAAAGTTATAAAATTCTCTGAATTTGGATTTTATTTTGCTGGAGTGGGGTGTAAAGTTATCTTTATAATATTAGTAAAATACCCATCTAAAATACTTATTTCTGCTTTGTTGATTGCCCTAAAGCCTTTGGCTGTGTAGATCACAACCAACTGGAAAATTCTGAAAGAGATGGGAATAACAGACCACCTGACCTGCCCCCTGAGAAATCTGTATGTAGGTCAAGAAGCAACAGTTAGAACCAGACATGGAACAACAGATTGGTTCCAAATTGGGAAAGGAGTATGTTAAGGCTGTCTATTGTCACCCTGCTTATTTAACTTATATGCAGAATACATCATGTAAAATGTCAGGCTGGATGAAGCACAAGTTGGAATTAAGACTGTCAGAGAAATACCAAAACCCTCACATACGCAGGTGACACCACCCTTATGACAGAAAGTGAAGAGGAATTAAAGAGTCTCTTGATGAAAGTGACAGAGGAGAGTGAAAAAGCTCGCTTAAAACTCAACATTCAAAAAACTAAGATCATGACATCTGGTCTCATCACTCCATGGCAAATAGAAAAACAATGGAAACAGTGACAGACTTTATTTTCTTGGGTTCCAAAATCACTGAAGATGGTGACTGCAATCATGAAATTAAAAGATGATTGTTCCTTAGAAGAAAAGCTATGACCAACCTAGAGAGCATATTTAAAAGCACAGATATTACTTTGGCAACAAAGGTCCATTTAGTCAAAGCTATGGTTTTTCCAGTAATCATGTATAGATGTGAGAGTTGAACTATAAAGAAAGCTGAACACCAAAGATTTGATGCTTTTGAACTGTGGTGTTGGAGAAGACTCTTGAGAGTCCCTTGGACTGCAAGGAGATCCAACCAGTTCATCCTGAAGGAAATCAGTTCTGAATATTCATTGTAAGGACTGACACTGAAGGTGAAACTCCAGTACTTTGGCCACCTGATGCGAAGAACTGACTCACTGGAAAAGACCTTGATGCTGGGAAATATTGAAGGCAGGAGAAGAAGCGGATGACAGAGGATGAGATGGTTGGATGGCATCTCTGACTCGATGGACATGAGTTTGAGCAAGCTCCGGGAGTTGGTGATGGACAGGGAAGCCTGGCGTGCTCCAGTCCATGGGATTGCAAAGAGTCGGATATGACTGAGTGACTGAACTAAACTGAACTGAACTGACCCATCTATAAAGTGAAAAATTCATAAAAGATTATAAGTATTTTACCTATGCAATGCCAAACTAGATACATATTTGTAACTATTAACCTGGATGACAATAAACTTGAATTTTCATCTGAATATTTTAAATTATATATTTGAATCTAAGCCTAGTGTATCCAACCTTTAATGTGCACATATATGTAAAATATAGCTAGCAATTCCTACCCACATGATTATTTAGCATGTGATTAGATAAAAAACTGCATATATATTGGGTCAGTGTAGGAAGAAAGAGTTTCTGGTGAAATGTCAAGAAGTTGCAGGCCCTTTTGGAGTATAAAAAGCATATTATGTGCTGTGTAGTGTCTGCAGACCCTCTGTCACGCTGGCTACTGTAAATCTTAGGGCTTGCCTACAAACATCTATTTTTGTGATTATTTGGTATTTAGGTAGAAACTTCCTTTAGAGAGCTACAAAGGACTTCTAAAACATTGATTAAAACTTGAACTTCTTTAAACTTCTTATGAGGTGTGTATCATCTTAAGGGCAAACTTGACTTAGTTATATCATGGTGGACTTCTGTTAGCCTCTGAGACCTTTTTTAAATATACAGTATTTAACACCACTTACAATCTGGGCCCAACCTTCCTCTTCAACTTTATCTTCTGCCACTCACTAGTGTGTGTCATGATCCCTGGAGCCTCCACTGAGACTTACACTTCCTGAACACTCAGTGCAGTAGATAAACTGACATAGCTAACAGGAGCAGCCTTACAGCCTTTGCTGACTGCTCAATTTTACTTAGTACAAAGTTAACAAAAAGGTGATCTAAAAATAATTGGCTGTTTTTTCCTGTTTTAGAGTACACATAGTTGGAATTCAAAACCACTAAACTGAATGTGTTGGTTGAAAGAAATGATTTCTCATAAAAAAAATAGATAACTATTTTTCACAGGGCTATATAAACATTTTAAGTTAAACAGCAAACCATTTTGAAGGAGGTCTGAGAAATGCTGAAAATGGTTGAAAGAAGTAGGCTCTCCTACCCATCCCCTCTTTTATTTAAGATAGCTACAAACATCAGTATCTGATAGTCACTGACAAAGATGCATGATCGCTTCCAGAAATATCACCTGGTGGTTAAGGAAAAAGCCAAGCACTTCATTCTACTCCATCTTCTGGTTTACAGCCTTTGGATTTGTAGCCACAGCTTCACCCTCTGCCAAAGGCTCCATGCTGCACGCTGTCATTCACACTGCCAGACTGCAACGTCTGCCAGGATTTATGGCAACCACGCTGCTCTATCAATGCTACGAGCAGATGGCTGGGCTAAGGGGCAGCAGATTGCCTGAGGGCAGAGACAAGGGTGTGTGGTGTGTGTGTGTTTGTGTGTGTGGCAGGGGAAGAGAATGTGGCAGCCATAGGAACACACTTCATTCTCTAATGAGCCTAGGAAAGTTATCCTCCATGAATTTCTTTCCTTACAGGCTTTAGTCAGGTAAGCTAAGATTCATGTAAGCTTCAGGGAGTTTGAGAAACTCCTAAAAGTGAATACAAAATGCTTAGGCATATTAATGCATTCTTTTTCCTAGGGAGATCTACCTACGTATATATAGTCAGAGAGTCTTGAGCTTTTCCCCTGACCTTAAACTATGACCTCACTATTGATATTGCAATATGATACCAAGAAGTCTTTTGAAACATCTGAATTATTTCAATTATTTACACTTATAGAAACACACAGAATAGACCCAAGGAAGCAGTGGTTTTGATTCAGGAATAAGCAGCAGTAAAATCTGAGTTATAATAAGAAATTCTTTAAAAAGGTTGATACAAACTACAACAAGAAAACTCACTGACTATGTCCACACTGGATACTGCAGGTAGTGTCACCTTTTTACAGTAGAAGAAAATCTTTGTACAGAAGATCATTGTAGCAGTGGAGAGAAAAGAATGCTACCAAAATCTCTTCCCTCTCACTTGACCTTCTGTCATGAAACAGGAAGTATATTAGGGGAAAAGGAAGGAAACTCCAAAAACAAGATATGAGTCAAGTTTCAAACCAATTATAGTCCCACTCTATCATTCTTCCACATCACCTCCTCTAGACAACTCTCCCTGATTTTGTCATCAGTGATTATGATGGTTTGCCTTCCTCAATGCTTCCATGACACTCCAGTTCCAAATCCAGCATTGCACAGAGCAGGTCCTACTTAACCTCTTTATATTCCTATCTCCCTCTCTAGACAGTGAGCTTCTTGAAGGTAAGAATTTATTCTTAAATCAGTTTTGAATCCATGGTACCTAATGTGCAACAGACTTGATAAAAGTGGTTAAACAAATGTACAAAATGGGACCTTTCTAATAGCGTTACTGCTAATTAATGATAGGGTAGACTGGAGAATGACCATGCTCAGTGTGTACTACACAACTACAACTGCAGTCTCTGCATAGCATATGCATTCAGGTAAGACTCGATGCTAGATTCAGGCAACACAGTCCAACATACTGAATGTTCGAGTTTGGGAAGGTAAGGAAGGAAACGTTAAAAAAAAAAAAAAAAGGGGTAATTGATGTTAGTGGCTTGGGATTCATTTACCATTTTTGTAAGGTTTATTCTAACCTATCCAAGTACTCCACATGTTAATTTCAACATTAATAAAATCTATACACTTGAATTTCCGAAAATCCAGTCCATGGTTTTTACATAAGACAAGTGAAGCCCAGAGAAGGGACGTGACTTGTCCAAGGCTACCCAACTAGTTGGTAACAGGACCCAGAACCCAGGAGCAGGAGACTAAGGTCTCCAAAATCTTTATCCTTCCACAGTATCAAGTTGCTACAATTAATGTACACTCTGGCATGTAATAAAATAAATATCAGTGATAACTATTAACACTACTATCATTGAGCTTTTTGAAACATTCTAAACTGTGTCAGTTAATTGTACAGATCTCTCTGGTTCTGCATCTTCCTGTAGGAGTTTAGAGGTTTTAACATTGCCAGGAATAGAATAAATCCAGGATAATAAAGATGTGGCAGAAAAACAAACACTGTGCTTAGGGGGGTTAGAAAACCAGATTGAAAATAGTAAAGGGTGCACTGAAGACAATGTGTAATTGGTAAATCAGGATGACAAGCCTGGCATTCCTCCCCATCTGTGTCTGTTGGCATGGCTCCCCGCACTGCCTCTCTGAATTTCTGAGAAGGTCCACAGTGTACTTGAAAAAGCTCCATGCCTCTTTGTACCTGTAGATGTAAAACCACCACGAGGTGCCTCCCAGGGGGTGAGAATTCTATCACCACTACTAGCAACTGGAAGGAAGTGAGACTTTGTTCAGTCATTCCAACAACAGTCGGTTATTCCAGTGTTTGAAACAAGGGCTGGGACCACTTTCTAGGAGTGTTTGGAAATGCATGAGGGGGCATTTTTGATTATCACAGTAACTAGGGTGCAGTCCGTGGGGTTGCCAAGAGTCGAACACGACTGAGCGACTTCACTTTCCCTTTTCACTTTAATGCACTGGAGAAGGAAATGGCAACCCACTCCAGTGTTCTTGCCTGGAGAATCCCAGGAATGGAGGAGCCTGGTGGGCTGTCGTCTATGGGGTCGCACAGAGTCAGACACGACTGAAGCGACTTAGCAGCAGCAGCAAAGGCTTCTGCTGGTATTTAGAGAATAGGAACATCAGATGCCCTGCGGTGCAAGGGGGGTGGTCCTGGTCAACCATGGTCCCACCATGAGAATCCCCGAGAGTCTTCTCAGCTCCTGTGCCCTCCAGCAGCTCAGACAAAGGATAGTTGAGAAGCTTCTGTCAAGTCTCTGGTATGGGAGTGCTCCTGGGGGGGTTGTCTTCCACCTGAGTGAAGATTAAGTATGACTTTAAGAGAGACACAGAGTACAAAACTGTAGGTACAGAGTTCCTGTAATACCTAAGGGCATTATAGGTGGTTGGGTAAGGAAGTCCAGATGAAACTCCTGAATAGTTGGAGAATTATTGAAATTATTCAATAATTATTATCTTCCAATTATTAATCTGGGAATTCCAGTGAGTAAAAACCTTTAAAGATAGTAAGAAGACTAGGGTGTGTTCTCTAAAGCACAGTATAATCAGGATACATGAGATAGATCATAAAAAATAAGACTCCTGGTTAAACTCTCAAGTGAGGGTAAAAAGATATGAAATAAGGGTATAGCAAAGCATAAAGAGAAGAAAAAATACATATATAAAAAATACATATATAAAAACCCTATATATATAGGATTGACCTTTGAACAACACATATATACATATATATAACATATATATGTTTTATATATGTATATTTTATGTTTTATATATGTATATTTTATATATGTTATATATATATATTTTTTATATATACATATATATAAAAAATACATAAATAAAAACCCTATGTATATAGGGTTGACCTTTGAGCAACACAGGGGTAAGGGGCACTGACCCTACACATAGTCCAAAGTCTCTATATAACTTTAAAGTAGGCCCTCCCTTACTCTGTTGCTCAAGGGTTATATAAATAGTGTCTCTGTGTGTGTCTACACACACTTATATATATATATTAAGTTCAGTTCAGTTCAGTCACTCAGTTATGTCCGACTCTTTGTGACCTCATGAATTGCAGCACGCCAGCCTCCCTGTTTATCACCAACTCCCAGAGTTCACTCAAACACATCCATCGAGTCGGTGATGCCATCCAGCCATCTCATCCTCTGTCGTCCCCTTCTCCTCCTGCCCCCAATCCCTCCCAGCATCAGAGTCTTTTCCAATGAGTCAACTCTTTGCATGAGGTGCCCAAAGTATTGGAATTTCAGCTTCAACATCAGTCCTTAGAAAGAACACCCAGGACTGATCTCCTTGCAGTCCAAGGGACTCTCAAGAGTCTTCTCCAACACCACAGTTCAAAAGCATCAATTCTTTGGTGCTCAGCCTTCTTCACAGTCCAACTCTCATATCCATACTGGAAAAACCATAGCCTTGACTAGACGGACCTTTGTTGGCAAAGTAATGTCCCTGCTTTTGAATATGCTATCTAGTTTGGTCATAACTTTACTTCCAGATCAGATCAGATCAGATCAGTCACTCAGTTGTGTCCAACTCTTTGTGACCCCATGAATCGCAGCACGCCAGGCCTCCCTGTCCATCACCAACTCCCGGAGTTCACTCAGACTCATGTCCATCGAGTCAGTGATGCCATCCAGCCATCTCATCCTCTGTCGTCCCCTTCTCCTCCTGCCCCCAATCCCTCCCAGCATCAGAGTCTTTTCCAATGAGTCAACTCTTCGCATGAGGTGGCCAAAGTACTGGAGTTTCAGCTTTAGCATCATTCCTTCCAAAGAAATCCCAGGGCTGATCTCCTTTAGAATGGACTGGTTGGACCTCCTTGTAGTCCAAGGGACTCTCAAGAGTCTTCTCCAACACTACAATTCAAAAGCATCAATTCTTCGGCGCTCAGCCTTCTTCACAGTCCAACTCTCACATCCATACATGACCACAGGAAAAGCCATAGCCTTGACTAGATGAACCTTTGTTGGCAAAGTAATGTCTCTGCTTTTGAATATGCTATCTAGGTTGGTCATAACTTTCCTTCCAAGGAGTAAGTATATACATTATATTTATATTAATATAACTGCATATGATATATGATGCAGGACAAGTCCCAGCTACTGTGAAAATGAAAGCACATCAGAGAAAAGAACCCAGAGTAGCACCTCTTTCACTGGGGATTCTTCAGCCAAGAATACTGGAGGGGGTTGCCATTTCCTCCTCCAGGGATCTTCCCCACCTGGGGACTGAACCCAAGTCTCCTGCATTGGCAGGCAGGTTCTTTACTACTAGTGCCATTCAGAAAGCCCATTCATGAAATACAAGCCCCGTTCTCAACTCCTACTGCTTTGCTGAAAGTATTCAGCGCCTGCCCCACCTCCATAACCTTGAGCTATTCCCTCTTGGATCTGTGAGGACCACTTTCTATTCCCAAATCTGTCCACCAGACTTAATTTTTCATTGTTACCAAGTTCAAGTTTCAGTGATGTAATCTGGTGAATTTTCATTCAATTCAGAATACAGTTATTAGGAAGTCACTCTGTCTTGGGCCGCTTTATAGAATATCTGTTGTTGTTTAGTTGCTAAGATGAGTCCAACTCTTTTGTGACCCCATGGACTGTATGTAGCCTCCCAGGCTCCACCATCTATAGGGTTTCCCAGGCAAGAATACTAGAGTGGGTTTCAGTTTCCTCCTCCAGGGGATCTTCCTGACTCAGGGATCAAACCTGCATCTCCCACATTGACAGGCAGATTCTTTATTACTGAGCCATCAGGGAAGCCCTTTGTAGGGTAAAAAACAACATAAATCATTCAACCATGAAGTATTTATTGAAGGCCTATTGCTTGTCAGGTCCTGTGCAATAGGCAGTAGGGGGATGTAAAAATGAGTGAAGAAGGGAAATAACTCATCCTCAAATAATTCAGACTCTAATAGAGTAACATCGAGTAAGATTTTTAGAGAAAGTCTAAAATGTCTGAATTTTGAAAAATCCAATGAAATAGATATAGAACACTGGAAGAGTGGAAGAAAATATTCCACACAGAAGAAACACTGAGTTAAGGATATACTGTGCATATGCCCTCTCCCTCCCCATGCATCCTCTGTGTATCCATTCACAATGCCCTTGTTTCTGAAAACTTGTCTATGTCTGAGCAACCAATTCGCACTAGGCTACAACGCACAGTTCAGAACCTAGTTATTTGTGGTATTAATCATTCAGTAGTTTTATTATGTAATTATGTTTTGTCTCCTGAGACACATGGTAATCACCTTTTGTGTGGAAACTGTACTATCTCTATTTTTTGTAGGTTGCTTAGAGTCACACATAGAACTGAGAATGTGCAACTGTTCATGTCCATGCAAACACAGATTGGTGGCTTGTTGCCTTGAATAGAAGAAATATGAGAATTAGGGAGGAAGGTAGAGATGGATGAGTTGTCAAGAAGGACTGCTAGTTCAGTGGATATCTGCCAGTCATTGCAGCCAGCACCATGCTTCAGTATCCCACACAACACCTTGCACAAAGTAGGCATGACAAGAATAGTTACTGAAGTTAATGGACAGGAGAATTGGTGTCTCTATGGAACTTCTATGATCTTGGTATTTCTATGATTTCCAGGAAGCTAGGCTGCTTGTCATTTGTATGGGAGAGATCTGTAATTTTCTGTTCAAAGTTTGGCTCTCTAATGATGAATGTCATGGGACTTTCATTATCTTGCCCTAAATTGACCCCTTTTAATGCCATGACAAGGGATTAATCAGGGGTGCCCTTTCTAGACCGACCACAGATGGGTGAGAGAGTGCATCTT
The DNA here is from genome assembly GCF_029378745.1 of Bos indicus. Taxonomy (NCBI): domain Eukaryota; kingdom Metazoa; phylum Chordata; class Mammalia; order Artiodactyla; family Bovidae; genus Bos; species Bos indicus. Next base: position 63,238,495 of record NC_091760.1, read on the forward strand.
ATCTCTCAGAGTGTTAAAGTAGCTGACACTGTCTGCCCTGCTCTCTCTGGTCCTGTCTCCAGAAGAGGCCAGTACATGGCACTCTTCATCCCTGACCCATGTATTTTTGGCTACTGCTCTTTTTGATTTACTGCTGCTGCTGCTGCTAAGTCACTTCAGTCGTGTCCGACTCTGTGTGACCCCATAGATGGCAGCCCACCAGGCTCCCCTGTCCCTGGGATCCTCCAGGCAAGAACACTGGAGTGGGTTGCCATTTCCTTCTCCAATGCATGAAAGTGAAAGGTGCAAGTGCAGTCGCTCAGTCGTGTCCGACTCTTAGCGACCCCATGGACCACAGCCTACCAGGCTCCTCCGTCTATGGGATTTTCCAAGCAAGAGTACTGGAGTGGGGTGTCATTTGCTACACCCTCATAAAAGATGCTTATGCCTTGGAAGGAAAGTTATGACCAACCTAGATAGCATATTAAAAAGCAGAGACGTTACTTTGCCAACAAAGGTCCATCTAGTCCAGGCTACGGTTTTTCCAATAGTCATGTATGAATGTGAGAGTTGGATTGTGAAGAAAGCTGAGCACCAAGGAATTGATGCTTTTGAACTGTGGTGTTGGAGAAGACTCTTGAGAGTCCCTTGGACTGCAAGAAGATCCAACCAGTCCATCCTAAAGGAGATCAGTCCTGAGTGTTCATTGGAAAGACTGATGTTGAAGCTGAAACTCCAATACTTTGGCCACCTGATGCATGCAAAGAGCTGACTCATTCTAAAAGACCCTGATGCTGGAAAAGACTGAAGGCAGGAGGAGAAGGGGACAACAGAGGATGAAATGGTTGGAATGGCATCACCGGTTCAATGGACATGAGTTTGTGTAAACTCTGGGAGTTTGTGATGGACAGGGAGGCCTGGTGTGCTGTGGTCCATGGGGTCGCAAAGAGTTGGACACGACTGAGCGACTGAACTGAACTGAACTGAAAACCCTCATCTGCTATCTCTTTACTCCTCCTCCAGTTAAAACCTGTTTAATCAGGAGTATTATTTTTATATTATCCATTGTAACCACAGTACCCAGCACAACTGCAGGCACAGAGTAGGCAATCAATAAATACTTGTTGAAAAAGATGACAGGCCTTTGCATGAAACTGCTTTTTCTTAAGATTCCAGTGATCATTTACTCCTGAATCAGGCTATGTGCTTTAGTAATGTGGATTCTTAATCTTCTCTTAGGCTCTTCTGCACAGAAGCACCAATCTTAGAATAATTGGTCTGGGATCTTTTAACATTCTGCATTTCCAGTGCTGTTCATTGTCTGCACAGTTAAACCTACACCTGCCCACGTAGATCCACTATCAACAACGTGGGAGTTGCTTATAAATGGGGCTTATTCTCTTTTATATTTGTAATATCTTTAGCCGGAATTTGGAAAAGTGGAAAGACGACCTCAATTAGGTATGATTTTGTGAAGTGTGTGTCTTTGGGGGTGGGGAAGGTGGGACACAGCATATTTTGATGAATAAAGTTTAAGTTGTGATCCCTGTCAATCTAGTACGATAAGGGCATCTTGAAGATGAGAGATAAAGAAACCAGTGTGTTTGGGTTAGGATCTTTGAAAGAATAAGAGGAAAACTGCTATTCACAGAAGATCTGAGCTCTTACCCTTCTAACCTACCCTTTTTTCTGGCCAAGACACTGCTGGTGATCAGTTCAGGAGAGAGGGCCTAGAGCATGAGAGAGATAAAGCGGTGATTATGTCATCTGCAATTCATCCCGAGGAACTGTGATGTGAGCACACATACATTTAAATATTTGAAAAGCATGTTTTAAAATGAGTATCAAAATGACAAATAATCTAAGTCAGAGAAAAATGCCCCAGCGTTTCCCTATCTCCCTTTTCTCATTATGGAGATAAATCCCAGATGAATCTCCAGACAGCAAAGGGAGTGGAAAAAATACCAGTAATCACAAGCACAACAGCAAAAGAAACATTGGCAGAAACCTACATGCCCCGAAGATCAGGGCCCCAGGTCTTGCCTGCTGCTTGCTCCTGTAAGAGCAAAATGCAAGAGCCTCTGGGCTCTGAAGAGCCGGGCAGGAGCCAGGATGTGGCTGGGTGGGGAGCGGTGAGAGACTTGTTTACTCTGTATTTCTTCTTCTGATAGCGTGAACTTCAAGGTATTTGGAAGTTTGACTGGGATTAGTGTTCAAAAGCTAGGCTGTTTCTCACAACCTCATCCAGCCCACTTATGTATGTAAAACTGCAGGGGGAATTTCAGGAAAATAAGCTCTCGAGGGAGACTCCCAGCATTGCTGCCAGAAAACAGTGCAGAAGCCAGCCAGCCAGCCAGCACAAACGCCAGGCCTAATGAATCTCTCCCTGTTTATGACCAGAATCTCAAAGCACCAAGGGCTATGGAAGCAAGGCAAGGGCCAATGGGACTCCAGGGGCATTTCTAAGTCCAGGTTTGAGAGGAGAAACCATGAATGGACTTGAGCTCACAGAGAATTTGTGGATCAGCTTCTCCATCAGATCGACAGAGTGCAGGGGTCATGGACTGGGAAGTTCTAGACTCCTCCCCTGCCACCTGAGCTACTCGTCTGCCCTTCTGGTGGGTTTGTCCAGTGGCTAAAACCAGGCCAGCTCAGCTTCAGGCAGTACCCAGACCAGTCACCCAGCTGCCATGTTATTTTACATGCAATCTTGTGTGCCACCACTGAGAAGGGCTGGGGGAAGTACAGATGAGATGAACGCCATCACTGGGAGTACAGCATCTGCATAAATCACTGTCCAGTATATTCATTCCTAGTGACAGATGGATTCCTTTATCTGGTTCTGCTTAAGAGTATAACACAGAATTCTAATACTCTTCCCAGAAAGAGAGAAAGGAAGGGAAGAGAGAGAGAAGGAAGAGAAAAAGGAGAGAGAGAGACAGAATCTCAGCTGTCCCTCTCAAGCAGAGCAAAAAGCAGAATGACAGTGTGTTCAATGAGGAGGGGTTTCGAGAGTCTGCCCAGCAGAGGAAGCTCGTGTGGAAATGGCACTGTAGGGTGTAGTCTACAGGGAAATCCTAGCCACTCACAACGCGCCTCTGTACTCTGCGCAGCTAAAGGATGTGGGATGACGACTGTTAGCTATTCCGGGAGCTCAGTATCAGTCCATCTCCGCCTCCCCCTGTAGGCAGGGGAGTAGTATAGTCCAAGGAGAGACAACAGACCATATGATTTGATGTCCCTCAATTTTAAAGATGTTAAAGGAAACATTCCCCAGAAGTATATTCCCTTGGAAAACAGCTCTGAGCAACATGCCAAGTTCACGGAAATGTAAGCTAGGGGAAGGACATCAGGAAGGAAGGAGGGGGAAGCTTTCTACCTTTCGCCACTGGGCCCTCCTTGAGCATGTTTCTGAGCTGGCACCTGAAAAATGACTGTGATGGCATTTGCAGTTTATCAAGTCTTCCAGCAGAGGTGTCAGGCACGGAGAACTCACTTGTCACTCCAACATTTCCTGGCATTTGCTAACCACAACGAGGGATGGAGGGCAAAGGGATTACAGAATTAAGCGGTGCTGGTACAGCGACTGGCGAGGGGCTGAGATTTAGCTGTCACTTTGAAGAAAACTCCATTTCATTTTGTGATCTGGAAGGAGCGAAAGTTAAAACAGAGGGGCCAGGCGGGGCAGGCCTTCAGCCAGGCCCACAGGGAAACTCCAGACGGATGCTCAGCTTGTCCAGGCCTTGCCAGCTGCCAATTTGCTCCATCCACTCATTTCCCCTCTGGGTGTGGAAGGAAATTCACCACATCCCAGTAAATCCAGTGTCCTTGCTCAGGGCCCTTGATTCTACTGGAAGGTTCTCTAGGACATTTCACAATTCCATGGTGGCACCTTTACCTGGAATGCAATACCTAGGTTCTTGTGCCTGACATATAACCACTTCTCCATTGAGACCATTTAACCCAGTGCATCGCTTGACACCTGCCTGCTGCCACCAGGAAGTCTGGGACCATCTTACTGAGTATGTTCCCACTGTACTCAACTGCCACCTGGTCTGTAGTTGCCTCTTGTTTGCTTTTCCACAGGACTGTAAGCTCCCTGAGGGTGTAGACTAAATTGTATTACTCAGCAAACTTCATTGAGAAACATCTATACCCTGTACTGAGGGCAGATACAAGGATGACTAGCACATAGCCCTAAACTCAGAAAAGGGTCTAAAACACAGTATGCAATCAGTATATATGTTAGGAAATAAAAGGTTTTTCTCATGTTTGTTTCTCATAATCTGATTGAAATATGTCCAGGGACAAGCTGAAACTTATCTGCATATCAGTGGGACATGAGGTTTTAGTTCTGTGTATGTGTGTGTGAGTGTCTGTACATTAATTTGACTTTTTGGTCATAGTGAAACAGGGTACGTGAGCCAAAAACCACACACATTCTGAATTGTTACTCATCCTTTCATTCAAGTAAGTTAGAAGGGAGTGATCAAAAAGAGACTGGGACACAAAAGTAAGTCAGGGCTTAAGGAATATACATGGGAGTATGAAAGGCAAACTGGTGATAATAAATAGCAGGGGCCCCTCCTTGCTTTTTGCCTTCAGGTAATGACATGTGCAAGCTTAACTTTTCTTTTTTTTTTTTTCCCTATAGAATTCCTAGGATAAGAAATGAATGGTCCAAAGCAACTGGGTGACAGTACATTCAACACAGGACTGATCATCCTGCTACTAGAAACCAGCGAATCCCTTCTCCTTCTCAGTCTGTGTAATTGCTATTCACTGTGTTTTCATCCTGTGACAAGCATATTTTGATTTGAATTTTTCATTAAACAGAAATTTCCCTCATGTTCAGCTTTTAGGGGAAAAAAAAAAACAGATAAATCACAGTAAAAGAAGCTGGTGTCAGGGATTTATTCAAAAGATTAACTTTCAGGTATGGCTTATATTGGTAGAGTTTAGACTCAATCCTTTGGCATTTTCTCCATGAAAATCCAAAGTGAGAAATTTGATGTTCAAAATGAAACAAATCAACACCTTCAAGGTTTAAGAAAAAATGAATCACTGGATTGTGTGCCATGTCGTTAGGCAGGGAAGTAGACAAATTCTTTATTGCAAATATTTTTATCACAAGGGTTAAAATGAAACTTTATTTAATGCTCAGTTAATTAGCAATCCTAATTAACCAGGCCATTTGACTTTCAAAATCCTCTTTTACATTCATATACTGATTCATTCATACAACATTCCTTGGTGCTGCAAGCCAAGAATGGGGAGAACAACCACATGGTTCCTCCTCTCAGGACACCCATAGGCTGGTGAGGTGAAAGTTACTACAATAAATAATGTCAAGACCTTGTCTGCAACATAAGGCAACTTGGAGCAAAGTTCACTGGTAGCATGAAAAACAGAAATATCTAAGAGAAGGGGACTTCAGTGAATGCTTCCGAAGACACAGTACTTCCACTGGACCTTAAGAACTTGTCAACTGAATGACAGGGAAGAGGAGTAACCACTCTAGCATAAGGACTCAGGTAAGCGTAGCTGCAGATGGCTTCAGGGAGCTGAAAATTACTTTACCTGGTTGGCAGGAGAAAAGTGGGTAGAAGTTGGTACTGAAGCTATAGGGATGATAAGCACCAGATCACAGAAAGCCTTGCACACAGTGAAAGGATTTTATAATTGTTATACTAGGGCTTGGCAATCACAGTCGTCAAAGATTTAATTGTTAAGAAATATTTTCTTATTTCTACTATCACCTCTTTCTGTCATTTTCCTCAATGTTCCATCTTTCTCTAATACCCCTCCACTGAATGTCTACATAATTTAGAGTGTGCAACACACAACGCATCCTTTAATCAGAGATGGTTTTTGTGTTACTCACTCAGTTGTGTCTGACTCTTTGTGACCCCACAGACTGTAGCCCTACAGGCTCCTCTGTCCATGGTATTCTCCAGGCCAAGAATACTGGAGTGGGTTGCCATTTCCTTCTCCAGGGGATCTTCCCAACCCAGGGATGGAACCCTGGTCTCCCGCATTGCGGGCAGATTCTTTACCACCTGAGCCACCAGGGAAGCCCAATTGTTTATTGTTCTCCAACTGACTCAAGTACGATCTTGTTTCTATCGATACAACCAGGTTAATATGCTCTGTCAGGACAGAGGTGAAGTTTTCAATGTTCCCTGGACCTTTACAGTCCTCTGCACAGAGTAGCCATTTCAGAAAGTCCTACTGATTAATATTTAAAATGATAATAACAATTTTCCATTAATCCACTCTAAATGCTGAGACAGATTTTCAGAAACAAAGCAAACCTATATTCCGCTTCAAGTTTTGAAGTACACAATCAACTCAAAATTTTCTGACTCTTCCACAGTTATCATGGCAATTTATTTGCCTCCTTTTTCTGTCTCCCCTGAGACAACCTATCATCTTCTAGTTCTCTTTCCCCCACTGACCACTAGAAATGAATGAGCTCTTCTAAGCTGCCTTTTTGGAAAGAGTGATTTTAGATGACATATCAATCAGCAATGCTGCTGCTGCTGCTAAGTTGCTTCAGTCATGTCTGACTCTGTGCAACCCCATGGATGGCAGCCCACCAGGCTCCCCTGTCCACAGGATTCTCCACTCAAGAATACTGGAGTGGGTTGCCATTTCCTTCTCCAATGCATGCATGCATGCTAAGTCGCTTCAGTCGTGTCCGACTCTGTGTGATTCCATGGACAGCACCCTACCAGGCTCCTCCATCCACAGGATTCTCTAGGCAAGAATACTGGAGTGGGTTGCCATTTCCTTCTCCATCAATCAGCAATAGCATATTTATACCTGAAATGTCAAATAAACACTAGTTGTAATAATTTAAATACCGAAAATGTATTTTATGAACTATAAAATTGTGTCTTTAAAAATGTATTCATATCAGTTCCTCGGTGGTAAGTGGTGACCCTGAAGGCCACCTGTTTCATCCCCCAAGAAGACATGCTGGTCTCAAACCAGGCAGGGCGCACTGTCACTCTAGGTAGACCTGTGAGAATGGGTTGGTTTCAGGTGCCTGTCTCTGAAGGGGAGCCTCACAAGTTGCTGCTCTGGATCACATTGCTGTGTCCCCTATCTCCCTGAAGAACCCATTATCAATCTGATCAGCTGCAGACTATTCTCAGTCCGCTCCTACTCCTCACCTTATTGGACCTAAAGAGAGTGTCAAATGGGCATTAGAAACGGTATCCTAATGTAGTGAAAATAAGTTAATTATGGCATCAATACTGCTGAACTGTCTCCCAGTTGCAAAACTAGGGGCTAAGACATAGTCCTATAAACTTATGCATTTCAGCCCACATCTGTAGTCTCTAATACATTGTAAAACCACCTTGGTATACTTCAGAATACAAAGAGATTGCCAAGAAGGTGTAAATTTTTAAAAGTCAAGTTTGATTCTTTATAGCCTTCCTTAAGACTGTCTGTTTGAGTTCCCACCAGACTTTGTTCTAATGGGTCAATTTAGCTAGGTCCTAATTCTGACTGTGGGTTGTAAATCCTTCCCCCACTAGACCTTGTCTATGCCAAAGTGAACACCCTTCCTCAAAATCATTTCCTTCCATTTCTCTAAATATGTCTTTCCTCTTTGAGGTATATAAAAAGGACTGCCTTCACTTTAGTAATCCCGTAGAATTTGGAATAAAACATGTAATTCTACTATTGATTTTACAAGCCTTAATGAAACTGTACTATTTAGCACAGAAAAACATCAAATGAGATACTTTACATGTGATAAAATCCATGACATGAAACTTTAAGACTTAGAGACCTTTGCTTGTTCAGAATTAAACACCAAATCTCTAAAGGAAATCTGCTCCTTTTATAACTGAATCAAGAAGTAATAAAGATGGACATCTTTTCTGACATCCTCAGAGGTGGCCGACAATTGGTCACAATCCTGTAACTAATGAAGACCTCAAGAGTCTAACATAAATTACAGAAAATGGAATTACAAGTGAAACGTCTGTCGTAAAAAAGTCCTGGTCATTCTCTGAAGTAGATGTATTCTGAAGGTCTTTTCAATTTGTACCAATGACTTACTACTCTTGAGTCCATTAAGATATAGTGGTTTTCTCAATAACAAACCAAAAGGACGGGGCCCAGAGAGATCGAATTTAGCAAGATTACTTATTCTACCTCTGGGTCCCAGGCCCCTTTCCCCACCCTCCCTTCTACCCTGAAAGCTGTCTTGCGGAGATGTGTCCATCCTCCTTTGATGAGCAAGGAGGAGAAACATACAAAATGGTATCACATACTTTCGTATCATAAGTTATCAATAATATTTCTATAACACACCTAGAAACTCCAAGTATTTCTTTTTCATTCAGCTAATGAATATCAAGCACTTACTATCTGCTATGGAATAAAAAATATAGAAATAAATATAACAAAGTGGCCCCCACATTGATTGAACTTAAAAATCCACTCATACTTTCCTTTCCTAAGATTATAAGGCCAAATCTTCTTATCCCTGACTTAATCCATAAGCAATTCTGAAAGGGAAAAAATCTGCATTAATCTAGAAAAAGAATGAAAGATTCAACCCATGGTTCTGAATGCCCATGTCAAGAATATGACTCCTATCATGCAAACTAAAGCATTTCCCTAAAATTACAGAACATCTTGACCCATGACCACTGTGGTTGGGACCAACCAAATATAAAAGTGATCTGGGCTTTGAAAAAACCATTTTGTTTCTTTTTCTACACAAAGTCAATGCATGGACTATTTTGAGGCTTAGGTCTCTGAAGCTGTATTAACAGTTAGCTTCTGTTCAATCCATGGCAACATATTGACAGGTGTAAATTAACCAAGTATAAACTGAAAAGCTGAAAAAACTTGCCAAAGTGAGGATTTAGGCAAAGGAAATAGGGGAAGGAAGGGCATAGCTGTCCATCCCACAAACTGAGCATATATAGGAGATGACCAAGCCATTTGTCCTTAGCCCATGTCTTGATCTGTGTGTGAGCTGTCTGATGGTTTTCATCCAGCCCTTTGGTCATCTTACAGCTTTAATTTGCAGGACGTAAAACCACAATATTAATGCTCGAATCACAGAATTAACAGTAAGAGCCTTCCTGCTTTATAAAATGGGTGATAATGCAAAGTGGAAGCTGTTTAGTGGTTCCTACACATCAGCTTCCCACAAATGCCAGAGTTGGCTGCTTTTTAGTCGGAAGCAAATATGCCCATTTGTTTCTATTCAAGGTCATATTGTGGTTTCACTCAGAAGATTGCTCTGAACCCAAAGGGTCACAATTTCCCCATTAAGGTGGCGAAAAGTAATTGGGTCTACCCACTGTATAGTGTTTATATTCTCTCTTCAACTTGACTGTAAATCATAAGAAGGAAAAGAGGGTATATTCTATTATCTTGAAATCTCCTTGGTGTCTAGAAAAACTATCATCACCAGGGCATTTTTTCATCCATCTATTTATTCACCTTGAGTATCTGAGACCTTAAAAAACCCATAGTGGTCAGTAGGTGATGATGTAAGCTTCTTGAGAGATGGAAGTCTTACTTAACTTTAAACCATAGGGCCACATCAAGCACAGACTTTTTCCTGCAATATGCACTCTTGATTTGTGTATTAGTATATGCTCACTTACCCAATGGAATCCATTGCATGGCTGGGAAGGCCAGTTGTTAAGCAAAATAGCCCATAACTCAGAGTCAGACATGAACTATAGATATTTAAAAAAAAAAAAAATGGAGAGCACTGTGGGTTGAAGGCTCAAAGAGAAGGTAATGCTAGAAATGGGTCATGACATTCAAAAAGGCAAAAGGAAGGAAGAGAGTACCCCCATATACTTTGTGGGGTAAGACAGTGCACAAAAAGCCTTGAAGCCCGATTAAGTCAAGCATGTTAGTAGCAACACTGAACTAGAATATGAAAGGTCCTGAAGAACAATTGCTTTAAACCTGGTTCCCATTTATCAAGTGGGAATACCTATTATGACAGCTGACATTTTCCATGTAAGCAACAGTCCTTAAAGTCCTTGGAAATGCAGTTGACCCTTGAACAACATGCATTTGAACCATGTAGATTAACTTATATGTGGATTTTTAAAAAATAAATACATATATATACTATAAATGTATTTTCCCTTCCTTATAATTTAAATAAAACTATTTTCACTACCTTAATTTATTGTAAAAAAACAGAGTATATAATACATATATAATGAATCAAATATGTGTTAATTAATTATTTATGTTAACAATAAGGTTTCTGGTCAACAGTAAGCTAATAGCACTAAAGTATAATGGGGGGAGTCAAAAGGTATACACATATTTTTGACTGTACAAAGGCTGACAACCCCAACCCCCACATTGCTCAAGGGTTAACTGTATTTCATCAAGAACTATAACAAATTTATATTTCAGTTCAAGCATTATGGCCACTTACTCACTATGCATCTTAGGGAAGTTGTATATTGTCTCAAAACTGTAGATTCCTATCTGTTTTTTAAGATTATACAAGGTAATGAGTGAAAAGCATTGAGGATTAAAAAAAACATATATAATGACAAAGAAAACAATTAATGTATAGTAGTGATATATTTGTATGGATGTAAGAGTTGGACTGTGAAGAAGGCTGAGCGCTGAAGAATTGATGCTTTTGAACTGTGGTGTTGGAGAAGACTCTTGAGAGTCCCTTGGACTGCAAGGAGATCCAACCAGTACATTCTAAAGGAGATCAGCCCTGGGATTTCTTTGGAAGGAATGATGCTAAAGCTGAAACTACAGTACTTTGGCCACCTCATGCGAAGAATTGACTAATTGGAAAAAACTCTGATGCTGGGAGGGATTGGGGGCAGGAGGAAAAGGGGATGACAGAGGATGAGATGGCTGGATGGCATCACTAACTCAATGGACGTGGGTTTGGGTGAACTCCAGGAGTTGGTGATGGACAGGGAGACCTGGCGTGCTGCAATTCATGGGGTCGCAAAGAGTTGGACATGACTGAGCAACTGAACTGAACTGAACTGAGTGATATATTTGGCTATTTCTTCCAGGGAAATTGAAAATAAAGATAAAACACAGGTAAAATCAAGAAATAAAGAGCCCCTGCCAATTTTGGCAGCTGTGGCATGGCCTTTTTCTAGAAGAAGGAACTAACACTGATAGTTGTTTTTATTCACTAAAAACTAGGGAGAGCTGATTGACTGAATCCTTACAATAAACTTGTATGCTAGATACTCATTTTACTCCCATTTTCATATGAGAAAACTGAGGCTTATAAAAATTTCGTAACTTACCCATCTACTCACAGATGATAAGTGGTAACACATTGAAAGCCAGGTCTGTTTGGCTATAAAATCTGTGATCATGGCCTCCCACATACAGGAAGCGAGAAATCAGTCTCCAGATAGTTGAGAAACTTTCATAATTAAATGGTCATAGATACGTAGGCAGTGAGGTACTTAATTTTTTTAAGGCCGCACCATGCAGCATGTGTTCCAAAGAACTGTAAGGAGAGATAAGAAAGCCCTTCTAATTGATCAGTGAAAACAAACAGAGGAAAACAACAGAATGGGAAACACTAGAAATCTCTTCAAGAAAGTTAGAGATGCCAAGGGAATATTTCATGCAAAGATGGACAAAATAAAGGACAGAAATGGCAGGGACCTAATAGAAGCAGAAGATATTACGAAGAGGTGGCAAGAATACACAGAAGAACTATACAAAAAAAAGATGTTAATGAGTCAGACAACCATGATGGTGTGATCACTCACCTAGAGCCAGACATCCTAGAATGAGAAGTCAAGTGAGCCCCCAAAAGCAACACTACAAACAAAGCTAGTGAAGGTGATGGAATTCCAGCTGAGCTATTTCAAATCCTAAAAGATGCTGCTGTTAAAATGCTACACTCAATAACTAGAAAATTTGAAAAACTAAGCAGTGGCCACAAGACTGGAAAAGGTCAGTTTTCATTCCAATCCCAAAGAAAGGCAATGCCAAAGAATGCTCAGACTACTGCACAGTTGCACTTATCTCACACACTGGAAAAGCAAGGCTCAAAATTCTCCAAGCCAGGCTTCAATAGTTCAAGCTGGATATAGAAAAGGCAGAGGAACCAGAGATCAAATTGCCAACATCTGTTGGATCATCGAAAAGGCAAGAGAGTTTCAGTAAAACGTCTACTTTTGCTTTATTGACTATACCAAAGCCTTTGACTCTGTAGATCACAACAAACTATGAGAAATTCTTCAAAAGATGGTAATACCAGATCACCTTACCTACTTCCTGAGAAATCTGTATGCAGGTCAAGAAGCAACAGTTAGAACTGGACATGGAACAACAGGCTGGTTCCAAATTGGGAAAGGAGTACCCAAAGGTTTTATATTGTCACCCTGCTTATTCAACTTATATGCAGAGCACATCATGCGAAATGCTGGGCTGGATGAAGCAGAAACTAGAATCAAGATTTCTGGGAGAAATATCAATAACCTCAGATATGCAGATGACACCACACTTAATGCAGAAAGCAAAGAAGAAATAAAGAGCCTCTTGATGAAATTGGAAGAGAAGAATGAAAAAAAACTGACATAAAATTCAACATTCAAAAAATGAAGTTAATGGCATCCTGTCCCATCACTTTATGGCAAATAAATGGGGAAAAAATGGAAACAGTGAGAGACTTTATTTTCTTGCGCTCTAAAATCACTGCAGATGGTGACTGTAGCCATGAAATTAAGAGATGCTAGCTCCTTGGAAGAAAAGCTATGACAAACATAGACAGCATTTTAAAAAGCAGAGACATTAGTTTGCCAACAAAGGTCCATCTGGTCAAAGCTATGGTTTTTCCAGTAGTCATGTATGGATGTGAGAGTTGGACCATAAACAAAGCTGAGCACCAAAGAATTGATGCTTTTGAACTGTGGTGTTGGCAAAGACTCTTGAGAGTCCCTTGGACTGCCAGGAGATCAAATCAGTCGATCCTAAAAAAAATCAATCCTCAATATTCATTGGAGGGTTGATGCTGAAGCTGAAACTCCAATACTCTGACCATTTGATGCAAAAAGCCAACTCTTTGGAAAAGACACTGATGCTGGGAAAAATTGAAGCCAGAAGAAGGGAACAACAGAGGACAAGATGGTTGGATAGCATCACTGACTCAATGGACATGAGTTTGAACAAGATCTGGGAGATACTGAAGGACAGGAAAGCCTGCTGTGCTGCAGTCAATGGGGTCGCAAGGATTCAGACACGATTGAGTGACTGAACAACAGTGACAATGCAGCATGTGAGATCTTGGTTCCCATGTCCCCTGCATTGGGAGCTCTGGAGTCTTAATCACTGGACCACCAAGGAAGTCCCCTCTGCTTTTTTCTTTTACTTTCTACTTCTGCTTAATTTTTATTTCCTCGAATTTGAAAATCTATACATAATGTTCTTTACAAATAAAAGGAAAAGACCCTTTTAGAACTTTTTTTACAACATCAAAATAACAATTTAGAATCACTAAGCACTAACATGATTACACTTTCCCCTCCTCTTGAGATTAGACCGGGTCTCCCTCTGCAGAATGCTGATGGTCCAGATGAGTCCACCAACCAGCTATTTAATGCACATGACAGCAAACAAAAGCTTTGACTATTTTACAAATAAAATTACATGGGCTCCTTTGCTCTCTAGCACTTTCAAAAGACCCTTTGACTCTCAAAATTCCTAAAGCAGCAAGGAGAACACAGATCCCGAAATTAAACAGCCCTGGGTTCACATCCCAGCTTTGCTACTTGCTAGGAGGGTGGCTTGGGGAAAGTTATTTAACCTTGTGGAAGCTCTGACATCTTCAAAGGCGTGCTAATGCCCAGTACAGCAAAGCAGCTCCTATGAGCCTGGTAAAAACAGTGAACAAAACAGGTGGGTCTGTCCTCAGTAACAGAAGAAGCTGTTCAACAATTTCAAAAATACATAATGAGTACAAACAATGAAAACTAATAAAAAGCTTTGGGTTATTACAATGAGAGAGAATTTGAATGAATGGCTCATGGTAGAGTCTCATAGTAGCAGGCCTGAGGGACATATAAGAGTGCAGTGAAGAGTGAGGGAAAAGGTGTTATGTGAAGATGAACACAGTGTGCAATGGCTTTGAGGTGGGAAAAAAACTTTCACTTTGGGAAGCTGAAGGAAAGCCCAATGGTTTCCTTCTGGAACAGTGGGGACAGAAGAGTAAGCTGAGGTCAGAGTTGGAATCCTAGTCTAATGGGAACTCTGACACCCACGCTAAAAGGTGTGGCTTGTTCTAAGTGCACTGGAAAGCTATGGATGGATTTTAAGTAGATACAATAAGAGATGTGTCAGGTTTTTTCCACAGGAGGTAGGAGTGGAACACAAGTGAAAACTTGGCATTTGATTATTGAGATTCACATCTCATCCTTCTCTAGGGTTCTTAACAATTATCTCTCTTTCAACTCTCTTGAGCTTCCCAGGTTTGAGGAACCTAGAGTGTGCTCTGATGTCAACAAAAGGTTTTATTTTAATGGAATATTTCATTTAAGCTACAACTACTAATATATATACATGTATTTGGGTGTGTGTGTGTATATATACACACACACACACACATATCTATAGGGTGTGAACATATATGTACATATGTATGTGTATGTTTAAAATTAAGAAGGTAATTTGCCTTTCAGCAACTCATTTGGCTTAAAGCACTTATTCCCTCACCTATAAAATGATGAAATAAAATACATGGAAAGTTCTTAATGCTATGTCTGGAACATAGAAAAAAACTCAAAAACATAAGCTATTATGAATTAGTTGTGAGAAAATTATAAATGTAATCCCTGATATCATAGAAAGGGGCTCTTACAGTCTTGCAGATGGTGAAAAGAAATCTAGTACGTCATCATTTTAGGCCATACATTAGAGAAAATATGACAGCGAGTTTAGCAAGAGCCTCCAAACAGTTGTTTAAAGGCAAAAATCTAGCTGGTCTATGTGGGTTTGTAGGGCTTCCCTGGTGGCTCAGATGGTAAAGAATCTGCTTGCAATGCAGGAGATCCAGGTTTGATCCCTGGATTGGGAAGACACCCTGTAGAAGGAAATGGTTCAGTTCAGTTTAGTCGCCAAGTCGTGTCTGACTCTTTGTGACCCCATGGAGTGCAGCACACCAGGCTTCCCTATCCATCACTAACTCCTGGAGCTTACTCAACTTATGCCCATTGAGTCGGCGATGCTATCCAACCATCTTGTCCTCTGTCATTCCCTTCTGCTTCTGTCTTCAATCCTTCAGGGTTTCTTCAAATGAGTCAGTTCTTCGCATTGGGTAGCCAAAGTATTGGAGTTTCAGCTTCAGCATTAGTCCTTCCAATGAATATTCCACCTGATTTCCTTTAGGATGGACTGGTTTGATCTCCTTGCATTCCATGGGACTCTCAAGAGTCATCTCCAACACCACAGTTCAAAAGCATCAATTCTTCCATGCTCAGCTCTCTTTATAGTCCAACTCTTACATCCATACATGACTACTGGGAAAATCTATAGCTTTAACTAGACAGAACTTTGTCAGGAAAGTAATGGCTGTGCTTTTTAATATGCTATCTAGGTTGGTCATAACTTTTCTCCCAAGGAGCAAGCTTCTTCTAATTTCATGGCTGCAGTCACCATCTACAGTGATTTTGAAGCCCAGGAAAATAAAGTCTCTCACTGTTTCCATTGTTTCCCCATTTATCTGCCATGAAGTGAGGGGACTGGATGCCATGATCTTTATTTTCTGAATGCTGAGGTTTAAGCCAACTTTTTCACTCTCCTCTTTCACTTTCATCAAGAGGCTCTTTGGTTCTTCTTCACTTCTGCCATAAGGGTGGTGTCATCTGTGTATCTGAAGTTAGTGATGATATTTCTCCCAGCAAACTTGATTCCAGCTTCTGCTTCATCCAGCCCAGCATTTCACATGATGTACTCTGCATATAAGTTAAATAAGCAGGGTGACAATATAAAACCTTGAGGTACTCCTTTCCTGATTTGGAACCAGCCTGTTGTTCCATGTCCAGTTCTAACTGTTGCTTCTTGACCTGCATACAGATTTCTCAGGAAGTAGGTAAGGTGGTCTGGTATTTCCATCTCCTGAAGAATTTCCCACAGTTTGTTGTGATCTACAGAGTCAAAGGCTTTGGTATAGTCAATAAAGCAAAAGTAGACATTTTCCTGAAAATCTCTTGCTTTTCTGATGATCCAATAAATGTTGGCAATTTGATCTCTGGTTCCTCTGCCTTTTCTAAATCCAACTTCTATGTCTGGAAGTTTACGGTTCACATATTGTTGAACCCTGGCTTGGAGAACTTTGAGCATTACTTTTCCAGTGTGTGAGATGAGTGTGACTGTGCAGTAATTTGAGCATTCTTTGGCATTGCCTTTCCTTGGGATTGGAATAAAACTGACCTTTTCCAATCCTGTGGCCACAGCTGAGTTTTCCAAATTTTCTGACATATTGAGTGCAGCACTTACACAATATCATCTTTTAGGATTTTCAATAGCTCAACTGGAATTCTATCACCTCCACTAGCTTTGTTTGTAGTGATGCTTCCTAAGGCCCACTTGACTTTGAATTCCAGGATGTTTGGCTCTAGGTGAGTGATCACACCATCGTGGGTATCTGGGTCATGATGATCCTTTTTGTACAGTTCTGTGTCTTCTTTTCACCTCTTCTTCATATCTTCTGCTTCTGTTAGGTCCATACAATTTCTGTCCTTTATTGTGCCCATCTTTGCATAAAATGTTCCCTTGGTATCTCTAATTTTCTTGAAGAGATCTCTAGTCTTTCCCACTCTATTGTTTTCCTCTATTTCTTTTCATTGATCACTTAGAAAGGCTTTCTTATCTCTCCTTGCTATTCTTTGGAACTCTGCATCCAGATGAGTATATATTTCCTTTTTCCCTTTGTCTTTGGCTTCTCTTCTTTTCTCAGTTATTTGTAAGGCCTCCTCAGACAACCATTTTGCCTTTTTGCATTTCTTTTTCTTGGGGATGGTCTTGATCACTGCCTCCTGTATAATGTCATGAACCTCCATCCATAGTTCTTCAGGCAGCCTATTAGATCTAATCCCTTGAATCTATTTGTATAATCCCTTACTGTATAATTGTAGGAATTTGATTTAGGTCATACTTGAATGGTCTAGCAGTTTTACCTTTTTTCTTCAATTTATCTCTGAATTTGGCAATAACATGTTCATGATCTGAGCCACAGTCAGCTCCCGGCCTTTTTTTTTTTTTTTTTTTTTGATGACTATATAGAGCTTCTCCATCTTTGGCTGCAAAGAACATAATCAGTGATTTCAGTATTGACCATCTGGTAATGTCCATGTGTAGAGTCTTCTCTTGTGTTGTTGGAAGAGGGTGTTTGTTATGACTAGTGCGTTCTCTTGGCAAAACTCTGTTAGCTTTTGCCCTGCTTCATTCTGTACTCCAAGGCCAAATTTGCCTGTTACTACAGGTATCTCTTGACTTCCTACTTTTGCATTTCATTCCCCTATAATGAAAAGGACATCTTTTTGGGGTGTTAGTTCTAGAAGGTTTTGTAGGTCTTCATAGAACCGTTCAACTTCAGCTTCTTTAGCATTACTGGTTGGGGCACAGACATGGATTGCTCTGATATTGAATGGTTTACCTTGGAAATGAACAGAGATCATTCTGTTGTTTTTGAGATTGCATCCAAGTACAGCATTTCAGACTCTTTTGTTGACTGTGAGGGCTACTAGATTTCTTCTAAGGAACTCTTGCCCACAGTAGTAGATATAATATTCATCAGAGTTAAATTCACCCATTCCAGGGAATGGCTCCCCACTTCAATATTCTTGCCTGGATAATTCAATGGACAGAGAGAGGAGCCTGGTGGGCTACAGTTCATGTGGTCTGTTTTTCTAGTACCAGGCTTGTTAGTTTTATATTGCTGGCTCAATTTGCAAATTTTTATAACACTATACCCATTAGTCCCTATAATTTCACACCTTGTTGTTTTAATCAATTACATTTTCTTCCTGCCTCAGGAAGAGTTCATGATTACCCATATTATTGCCCTCAACATAACTTACTAGGTTTTCTCCAAGGGTATGATTATGGAGTATTCTTGCCTAGAGAATCCCAGGGACAGAGGAGTATGGTGGGCTGCCATTTATGGGGTCGCACTGAGTCGGACACGATTGAAGCAACTTAGCAGCAGCAGCAGCAGCATGATTATGGAGAGGTTCTTCCTCCAATCAAAATATTTTATTATCTCTGGAGAAGATTGCTCCAGACTTGCTTTGGTGATTCAGATAGATAATTCAGATATACTTGAAGCCTAATTATGATCATGGTCTCGAGCACAATAAATTCCTCAGTACAGTCTCCCAACAAGTCAGGTCTCTGGAACTTTCTGATCAAAAACATATCTTGTTCTTCCTCCTTTACCTCAGGAGGAACTTAATCTTGAAAATCAACCCAGCTTTCATATACCAGTTTATATGCACCATTCGCTGTTCTTCCTTTTCTTTCTTTCACTGTTACAATACTAAGTAGAGGACATATTACCATCCTATTCTGTGGCCTGCTCCCCATGAAACTCTGCCTAGATCAGTTTAGATCGCTACTTAGAATAAGTTCATCGGGGATAAGATGTTCCTTTTTTCTTATAAGCTTTCCGGGAAACCAGTCTTATGGAATTTTTATGGGAATTCTGGAAACAATTCTAACTGAGAAATGCTGCTATGTTTGTTTCCCCAGTTAACACACTGGAGACAGCTGCATATGGCTTTCCTATTAAGAGTGCATGGTTGGAACCGCCTGGGGAAAGAGTCACCAGGTGCCTGTTAGCAGCCATTATGCTCCCTCTGGACCCTGGCCTCAGGTAACCGAAGTCCCTGCGGAATACCATGCTGCACATGGATTGCAATTCAGCTTTGAAAATTACTTACTGCTGGAGCATGAGATATGTGAGCTGATAAGGCGGCCAAAAACGACAGCAGCAAACATATAAAGAAATGGATGGGCTTGATGTTGAATTCATGTTTGAATAATGTTTAAAATGCCCACAGTGTCATTTTCTGCTCTGGATTTCTGATGTCACCAAAGCAGACATCAATCTAGGAATAAACATGGTCGACCAAAGGATTATAAACCTGAACTGTCTCATAAACAATACCTTGACTATATATCGGGTTCAACAATGTTGAGGGAATGGATAGTTAAGAAAGCTGAAAAGAAATCCATGTCTAAAAAGCAATACTATTCACATGCAAGCACAGCCTCTGATTAAAAAAAAAAAAGACATCAAAGGATTAAATTTGAGTTTGAAATGAGGCTAGCACTATGTAACTAGAAGAATGCTGTGGTATTATACAAGATGCATATTTTCCTAGGGTATAACCATTTTCTACTCTGAAGGTATAAATATTTCATTTTCTCTACCTCAGTTTCATCATCTGTGAAATTGGAATAATGGCACCTTAGGGGAAAACACTGAGGATTAACAACTTAATGTTTACTACTATAATAAGTTCTTTAGAGACTAGAGTCAGATTGTGGTGAATACAGAATGAGGGGAGTAAACTGGCATAAATCAAACCTTTGTATATAGTATATGAATGAAGAGAAAATAAATTACATGGAGGAGAGTAATAAAATATTTTTCTAAGTGGAAGGAAGAAACAAAACCCTGGAAAATACAAAAATGGGTCATTCCTAACGGGTAAAAATATTCCATATAACATACTGCCAATCACCAAATATCTGATTTATACCACCCAACTGCAATTTGAGGAAACCGCTAGTCTGTATTCGGAGAAGGTGATGGCACCCCACTCCAGTACTCTTGCCTGGAAAATCCCATGGACAGAGGAGCCCAGTAGGCTGCAGTCTGTGGGGTCACTCAGAGTCGGACACGACTGAGAGACTTCACTTTCATTTTTCACCTGCATGCATTGGAGAAGGAAATGGTAACCCACTCCAGTATTCTTGCCTGGAGAATCCCAGGGACGGGGGAGCCTGGTGGGCTGCCGTCTATGGGGCTGCACAGTCAGACACGACTGAAGTGACTTAGCAGTAGCAGCTAGTCTGTATTTATATTTTTTAATGTCAGGAAGATGATAGTCTAAAAAAAAAAAAAAAGAAGAAGCATTTGCAATTGTCTTAACTTTAGAATCCTTTCCCAAGGAAGCATCTGGGCTTGCCTAGAGTTTGAAAAATATGTTGTCTTCCATTCAATGGTTATTTCTCTAATATGTTTCATGACCGTGTAATGCTATGTTGCCTAGAGTAAATGTCCCTGGGTATCCAGAGGGGCAAACTGCCTGTCTTCATTTTTCCCATGCCAATGCCTGTGTACATTCAGTGAAATTATATACTGGTAGCTGGAAAACCCAACTCTGTCTAGCAGGAAAATTCAGAAGATAAGAAAATCTTGGCAACCTTAGAAACCAGAGGGAATGTTCAAATTTTATCAGCACCCACAGGGTTTACTCAGCTTACTATTGTTAAGTAGTGAGAATAGGAAAAAGGAGTCCAGAATGGAGGTGGCTAAAAGACAAAGGGAAAAGCCCAAAAAAATAGAACAAAGGAAGGTCCGAGAATCAGAGTGAGAACCTCACATGAAGCAAATAGCCCTCCTGCCTAGCCGAATTTACATAGGGCAGGCTCAGGGGAGGAAAAAAATATATATATAAAAAGAGGAGCCAAAATTGAGCTCTGGCTTCTCTTCTCTTCATTTCTTTTGGGTTGGCCCACCCTCATGCCTCAAGGATGTATTTTCCTTTGCTTGCCAAATAAAACTGAGCTGTAACACTGATCCATTCATCACTTCAAATTTTTGCTACAGCAAGACAGAACTGAGGAAATCACAAACTCCCCCCAACACTATTAACATATTTGAATACATTATTTGGCATCTGGTGCAATTCATGACAGGTTATTAGCAGTGGGCCAGGGTGGTGCTCTCAGCATTGAGTCCCAAGCCTCTCAGATACTGCCAAATGGCTGAGAAATTAAAAGCCTCATATAAGTTTTTAAATGTGAAGCTTGCCATGACTCTTGCTTCTCATCCCTCTTCAACCATTTCCAAAACAATGTATGCATAAAAAGAGCAGGAATGGGAAACCTTTGTAAGATTTGCCAAAAATTATCATGAAAACACACAGCCAAAAGATTAATAAATCTAATTACAGTGGCCACACACAGAGGTCTCCTTGTGACTCCATGGCAAAAGGGATTCAAAAATGAGAATGCATACAAATTCACTTTATAACATGCACAGTGGTTTCAACTATTACAATGGCCATCACATCTGGTGCTGCATCATTGATGAAGAACAATTAATTGCCTCTTTAGTAAAACCATCTAGGATAGAAAGCAAGACTGCATCTACACCAGTTTGAAAATCTTGTAAGTTCCTTAAAAGCCAGGACCACCTTCTATTACTCTATATTCCCCACAGCATCCAAAAAAACATATATTGGTTAAATTCAAACCTCCAATAAGTATATTGATTTGTTAATGATAGAATTAAATGTAGCAATACACAGCTAAGCTACTGAATCAAAGGGAGGAAGAGAGGGTAAGATGAAGTCTAAAATGATATCAGAGCAAGAAAAGTTAAGGTCTTTGTTAGGAAAAGTAGGATAAGGGAAGGAGATTCCTACCACAGAGTACAGTGATTATAATGTTGAAAAAATGACATGAACAAAGGGAAAAATTAAAATTTGATTTTAATGGCTTCTAGAGAAGACTCTACACATGGACATCACCAGACGGCCAACACCAAAATCAAATTGATTATATTCTTTGCAGTCAAAGATGGAGAAGCTCTATACAGTCAGCAAAAACAAGACCGGGAGTGGACTGCGGCTCAGATCATGAACTACTTATTGCCAAATTCAGACTTAAATTAAATAAAGTGGGGGAAACCACTAAACCATTCAGGTATGACCTAAATAAAATCCCTCATGATTATATAATAGAAATGAGAAATAGATTTAAGGGACTAGATCTGATAGACAGAGTGCCTGATGAACTATGGACAGAGGTTCGTGACACTGTACAGGAGACTGGGATCAAGACCATCCCCAAGAAAAAGAAATGCTAAAAAGCAAAATGCCTGTCTGAGGAGGCCTTACAAATAGCTGTGAAAAGAAGTTAAAAGCAAAGGAGAAAAAGAAAGATATATCCATTTGAATGAAGAGTTCCAAAGAACAGCAAGAAGAGAGAAGAAATCCTTCCTCAGCGATCAATGCAAAGAAATAGAGAAAAACAATAGAATGGAAAAGACTAGAGAGCTCTTCAAGAAAATTAGAGATACCAAGGGAACATTTCATGCAAAGATGGGCTCAATAAAGGACAGAAATGATACGGACCTGACAGAAGCAGAAGATATTAAGAAGAGGTGACAAGAATACACAGAAGAACTGTACAAAAAAGAGCTTCACGACCCAGATAATCACAATGGTGTGATCACTCACCTAGAGCCAGACATCCTTGAATGTGAAGTCAAGTGGGCCTTAGGAAGCATCACTATGAACAAAGCTAGTGGAGGTGATGGAATCCCAGTTGAGCTATTTCAAATCCTAAAAGATGATTCTGCTAAAGTGATGCATTCAATATGCCAGGAAATTTGGAAAACCCAGCAGTGGCCACAGGAACGGAAAATGTTCAGTTCTCACTCCAATCCCAAAGAAAGGCAATGCCAAAGAATGCTCAAACTACCACACAATTGTACTCATCTCACATGCTGGTAAAGTAATGCTCAAAATTCTCCAAGCCAGGCTTCAGCAGTATGTGAACCTTGAACTTCCATATGTTCAAGCTGGTTTTAGAAAAGGCAGAGGAACCAGAGATCAAATTGCCAACATCCGCTGGATCATCGAGAAAGCAAGAGAGTTCCAGTAAAACATCTATTTCTGCTTTATTGACTATGCCAAAGCCTTTGACTGTGTGGATCACAGGAAAATTCTGAAAGAGATGGGAATACTAGACCACCTGAACTGCCTCTTGAGAAACCTGTATGCAGGTCAGGAAGCAACTGGACATGAAAAAACAGACTGGTTCCAAATAGGAAAAGGAGAGCCTCAAGGCACTCTTTGTCACCCTGCTTATTTAACTTACATGCAGAGTACATCATGAGAAACGCTGGGCTGGATGAAGCATAAACTGCAATCAAGATTGCCAGGAGAAATATCCATAACCTCAGATATGCAGATGACACCACCCTTATGGCAGAAAGTGAAGAACTAAAGAGCCTCTTGATGAAAGTGAAAGAGGAAAGTGAAAAAGTTGGCTTAAAGCTCAACATTCAGAAAACTAAGATCATGGCATCTGGTCCCATCAATTCATGGCAAACAGATGGGGAAACAGTGGCTGACTTTATTTTTGGGGGGCTCCAAAATCACTAAAGATGGTGATTGCAGCCATGAAATTAAAAGATGCTTACTCCTTGGAAGAAAAGTTTTGACCAACCTAGAGCATACTAAAAAGCAGAGATATTACTTTGCCAACAATGGTCCATCTAGTCAAGGCTATGGTTTTTCCAGTAGTCATGTATGGATGTGAGAGTTGGACTATATATAAAGAAAGCTGAGCATAGAAGAATTGATGCTTTTGAACGGTGGTACTGGAGAAGACTCTTGAGAGTCCCTTGGACTGCAAGGAGATCCAACCAGTCCATCTAAAGGAGATCAGTCCTAGGTGTTCATTGGAAGGACTGATGATGAAGCTGAAACTCCAGTACTTTGGCCACCTGAGGCAAAGACCTGACTCATTGGAAAAGACCCTGATGCTGGGAAGGATTGAGGGCAGGAGGAGAAGGGGACAACAGAGGATGAGATTGTTTGATGGCATCACCAACTCAATGGACACAAGTTGGGTGGACTCTGGGAGTTGGTAATGGACAGGGAGGCCTGGTGTCCTGGCAGTTCATGGGATCACAAAGAGTTGGACATGACTGAGTGTCTGAACTAACTGACTGTTAAAGAGAATGATGTAGTTGAGCACAAAACAGTCAAACAGTAGTCAAGAGACAAATAGTCAAATTCAGTAAGGCTTAGAGAAATGTAGCTCAAGATGGGCGAAGAAATTGGGAAAAAAAAATCCAATTACTTTAAATGATGTGCTGTCTTCCTGCTGAGACAAATTGCAACCTTGGGGTACTGATAAACCCCACAATTGAAGTAAATTAATTACTTTGAGGGTTTTTAAAGAAACAATTCAGAAGTACATGGTGATGAAGACCAAAGATAGGCAAAGTAGTTGCTTTCCAAAGAGAAAATGCAAATTGTTTGAACTGAATAATTTTGATATTGATTCTGAGAAAATAATGCAATTCATATTATGAAATATTATGCATTCACTAGAAAACACCAGTTCAGAGTTTTCAAAACTCGTTTTTTTTTTTCCTCTCTACACAATTATTAAGAATTTAGACACATGAGAAAAGCAGTAGGTATGATTTACCTGAATTTTAGTACAGTGCTTCTCCACATCCTCACAATATCCTTACTTTTAAAGTTCAAGATAGAATTGGATTATAATAATAGCCAGATTTGTAACTTACTGAGCAGTGACAACATTAGGGTATATCTGTTGAATGGATTGGTATTAACTAAGCAGAATCTAAATGGTTGACAATGAGCTCTGTTCTGGACCCTAATCTATTCAACATCTGAAAAAAAAAAATCAGTTCAGTGAAGATCACACTTAGAAGTAAGATGAATATAGGGGGACAGGAAGAAGAAATCACCTGGGTGATACAATCAGGCATTTAAAACAACAAGTCAAAGAATGAGACAAATTTAAATCAATGAAATATTTTAAATACAATGCCAAGTCTTATTTGTGAATTACAAACAAAATAAACATGTAAATATAAAGGGAAAGAGTGCAGGAATAATAGCTATGCTCTTAAGGGAAATGGCCTAGGTTTATAATTCCTTGGAGCTTCCAAAAATATCTGATGCAAACTTAGGCAGCAACAAACATCTAGGAATTATCTAGAAAGTAGAAGATAATTCCATTTTACTCTGAAATATTTACATCATTCCTAGAGAATTATACACAATGCTGAGTCCTATAGAGATATAAATAAACCAAAATGCATTCTGAAGAGAGAAAACTCAGAACCATCACAGAAGAGACTGGAAAAATGAGGCCATGTGACCTGAGGAACAGGTGAAGATTAACATTGGCATTCACTGAAAAGCTGAGTCTATTTAGAAAACAGTTCTTTTGGTACTGAGAAATAGCTTCTCTCCTTTAAATTTTTTTTTTTGCTTTAAAAGTAATTTTTCATGATTATATCACTGATAGAAAATTGAGAAAATATACGGCAATACACAAAAAGACGACACTGTTATTTTGTTAGGACTGGGTCTGTTTCGTCACAGTTTTTGTATGCATTTACAATTGTACTATAATTCTGTATAGTTATTTAGCATTATATTATGAAGCTTTATTATATAAATTAATATTTACCTTTTTGTGCAAATATGAAGATTTTATGAACTTGTGCAGAATATGAGTTTTTAAGTTAGTTTTTAAAATGAAGCATCTACAATATATCAAATTCTTAGGCACTGTCCTAGGGTCTTCACAAAGCACAAGAGAGACAAAATGTCAATACTTGTGGAGTTTGTTACTTGAGGGTATGTTTATTGAGGGGATATAAAATGGACATGCAAGCAAGCAAAGAAAATAAAGAAATATTTTCTGATAATGTGTACCATAAAGAGACTTGATTTGACAAACGAACTTCTAAAGGTGTACAACATTTGAACTGAGACCTGAATGACAAGCAGGAGCAAACAATGGAGAAAACCCACAGCAGATGGTTTCAGGCAGAGGGAATAGCAAGTAGCAAGGGCTGTAAAGTTGAGATGAACTTGATGTGCTCAAGGAACAGAGAGGAGGCCCCTGTGGTTTGAGTTTGTTAAGGGCAGAGGAGGGTGGGACTCGATGAGGTCACAATGATCATTAAATGAGGTCATGGCAAGGATTTGGATTTTACTCTATAGAGGGAAATCTGCTGAAGGTTTCTGAGTAGGGAGACAGCCTCATACAGTTTACTCTTTTTTCTCTTTAAAATTGCAGTACAATTGATGTACAATATTATATAAGTTAGCAGTTAACAAGTTATTCACAATTTTTAAAGGTTATACCTCATTTATAGTTATTTTAAAATATTGGCTACATTCCTTGTGTTGTACAATATATCCCTGTAGCTTACTTAATACATAATAGCTTGTACCTCTTAATCTCCTATCCCTGTCTTGCCTCTCCTCCTTCCTTTCTCCCTACTGATAACCACTGGTTTGTTCTCTAAATCTGAGTCTGTTTTTTGTTGTTGTTGTTGTTGTTATATTCACTAGTTTGTTCTGTTTTTTTACATTCTACATGTAAGTGATGTCATACAGTATTTGTCTTTCTCTGACTATTTCACTCAGCATAAAGTACTTTAAGTCCATCCACATTGTTGTTAAGTATTGGTGATTCTCAAGCTAGATGACTATAGGGACATGGTAGGGAAAAGAGACTAGGTAATCAGAATTCAGTGATTCAAAACATCATTTAGTAAGCACAAGTCATATAAATAAATTACATAGTTTAAATCCTTATAAATGAACTCCAAGGAACTACCCTATCTACTTAATCATTACTAAACATTGCTGTTTAAATTTGGACACATGGATGGAATACAGATGGATTTTTTGTTGTACTGGGATTGGTTGCCATTGGAATTTTCCTGTGGTTTCAGTTCAAATGTTTCAAATATCATTTTGTATGGAAGGTGGTAAGGGAACTATGCCAGGGAAAAAGCAAGAGGTTAAGGAAAGAAATCCCTCAGACTATTCGGAGTGTTGCCTGGAGCAGGTTGGAGCCACAGGGCAGAGGTGAAACAAGACACAGTCCACTGAATGAAGACAGGCCACAGCTATGCAAGGAAAAACTCACCAGCACAGCCGTCCCATACACTACCACTAGATCCCTTGAGACAACCCCACTCCCAACAGCTGCCATTTCTGCTGGGTCATCCTCAGTTGTCTTTCCACTGTTCTTTGTTTACAGGTCTGCCAGTGATGCTTATACTTCATCCAAGAATGCCTAAAAATAGCCAGTATTCCCAGTCTCCATCCTAAGGCCTTTTGAGTAGCTTGGAGAAAAAGATTTCAGAATACACATTTATTGGACCATCAAGTAGTGTCCAATCTCCAGCTGGCTTAGTTTGTTCTTCTGGGTTATCTTCTGGGGCCATGCACTTATCACCCTAGCCACATTTCAGTGATTTGATGGTTGGACACATCTTTCCAAGTTAACAGTATAACCTCTTTCTCCTGGCCATGTCAAACCCTTTTCCTAACAGGTAAGGAACAAGCAAGTAAGCCAATTCTCCTATCTCCGAAAGCCTACCCCAACTGTAGATTCAATAAGTTCAATGGAAAATATCCTGTGTGTTGCAGTGATTCTGGTAAGAATTATTACTGAAAGTTTCCAAACAGTTTTGGGGGCCTGTGAGAACACCTGTCATAGTGGGACTAAAGCTTTTATGTTAGACTTTCCACAAGAAGGAGGGCATGCCCTTCAGTCTTTACTAATATAATCTTGGAAAGCTCCATTCCAACACAGAGGGGTGCTGTGGTTCTCTACCCAAAAGCTCACTTACACTGGCACCAGATGCCTCTCAAGCTTGTCCTCAATTTCTAGTTGACCCAAAGTGTCAAGTATATGCGTGTGTCTCCATGTATATGTGTGGGCACATTTAACTTCTCATCCTTCAATTCAGGGATATTGCACTCTATTTTTAAAAGAGCTGATAATTATTTAAACATGACAACACACAGAAGTTCTACTCTTTTGTGCTCTTGGCTCAAGAACCAGTCACGGAGTAGGATGTCTTGTAGGTCAGGGGTCCCCAAACCCCAAACCATGGACCAGTACTGGCCTGTGGCCTGTTAGGAACCAGGCTGCACAGCAGGAGGTGAGCAGTGGGCAAGTAAGCGAAGCTTCATCTGTGTTTATAGCCGCTTCCCAGCACTTGCATTACCACCTAAGCTCTGCCTCCCGTTAGATAATAAGCATAATAAATGTAACAGGCTTGAGACATCAGAAAACCACCCCCTCGACCCCCGCCCCCCTCCCCGCATCCATGGAAGAATTGTCTTCTTTAAAACTGGTCCCTGGTGCCAAAAAGGTTGGGGACCACTGTGCTAGGACAATGAGAAGCTAGCCTGCTGTCATTTAAGCACAACGTACTGGAGACCGGCTGTGCTACATTCTTATCTCTCAGAAATTAACTAAATAACGGCATCTAGTGAAACTCTTTTCAGACATTGAAAAGGACTTGTTAACACATATCTCTTAAAAGATATTTTTAGATAAAATGGAAAAAATTAAAATCTGTTCTGGGAAAAACAGATTAGAGGCCATAGAAGGTGATTTTATTTAGCTGCTTAAAAGGACTTGGCATACCATTCGGAGAGTTAAGTGAAAATTATATGCAATGAAATCCCAACACAGTATGGCACAAGAAGAGACCCACACCCCTCTCCATGCATGCAATAAGGAGCTCTGCCTGATGTCCTTCTGAACACTGAAGCTGAGAGTGGCATGGCCTTCCTGGGAGCTGGGAGGCAGCCCTAGACTTTGCCTTGGATCAGATCCCAGGACCTGGGCTCTCTGCACATGAAGGGCATGATGCTGTGGCTGAGACACCACAGGAATAAACCAAGGCTTTCTCAGAGGCAGCAGGCCTCCACCACCCAAAGGGCTTAGGGCAGAGCTTTATTGTTCCCAATGGAATTAGTATCTACTTTATCACAAAAGGAAATGTAGTAAGCACAGGCTGTTAGAGAGCAGCTGTATGATGTGCTTGACAGAGCATAAGATCTAGAAGCAAAAAGAATTGCCAGTTTCAGTCCCGACTCTGTTACAAGTGATGCTAGCCAAATCACACATTGTCATTGGGAGCATAGTTTCTTTACCTATAAAATGGAAGCAAGAATAGCTAAGGGATTTCAAGCACTAAGATATATTCCAGGCACCTGTGCTAAGAGGGTTCTGGAGGGGTAACGCTCTAGGAAGGTCTACATTCACAAGAAGACGCTGCAGGTAGGTCAAGTTCACTGGAAGGTTCCAGTTGCCATATTTTGGGGTCCATGAGTACTTGTACTAGGGCCATGCTGTTCATAGACAATGACTTTATATGGGTACCACTGTGTGGCTATCTCTACCCAGAGCCAGACTACTCTTGAGGCAACTTGTGACCTGGATTGAGTCTCAGAATAGCACTGCAGTCTGAAGCTCTTCCAAACCATCCCTTCCTATTCATTCCTCTGTTCACAGGTTTCAAGCCTGCATTGCAGTCTGCCACCTCCTGCTAGCATCCCTCCCTCTTTATCCTTTACCTGTGTTTCTCCTCGCATCGTGGTGTCCGTTTGTTGATGACCCAAAGCAGAACATACGAGGCAAATGAATGAAATGATCTCATTTCATTCTCATGAGACTATGAAATGAATGTTACTATCCTCATTTTACAAATATGGAAACAAGTACATAGAGGGATTAAGCTATAAATAAACTATCCCTCATAGTTTTATTTACTTATATTTGGTTGCACCGGGTCTCTGTTGTGTGCGGCTTTCTCTAGTTGTGGCAAGCGGAAGACATTTTTCCTTGCAGTACGTGGGTTTCTCATTGTGGTAGCGTCTCTTGTTGCAGAGCACAGGCTCCAGGCACGTGGGCTTCAGTGGCTGAAGCACATAGGCTCAGTAATTGCAGTGTATGGCTCCAGGGCACGTGGGCTTCAGTAGTTGTGGCTTATGGGCCCTAGAGCCCACCAGCTTCAGTAGGTGTGGCTCCCAGGCTCAGTAGCTGTGGTTCATGGGTTTAGTCACCGTGCAGCATGTGGGATTTTGGTTCCCAGACCAGGGATCAAACCTGTGCCCCCTGCATGGCAGGTGGATCCCTATCCATTGTGCTACCAGGGAATTACCTCAATATAGTTTTAAATTACTTATTTTTTTTCCTAGGTTTTCTACCAGTTTCACATGCTTATGGTAGAAAACTCCACTTAGCCTTCAAAAGTGCCCTGAAAAAGTAACAATTTGTCTTTATCAAACCCATTGTCCCACAGACCCTCTTTAGCCTTATTGTTTGAGGACAGAGAAGAGGGAAATGTGGATATATGTGTCAGGTCACTATGACATGCTCGGCACTCCGCTCTTTAAAACCAGAGTTTTAGTCTCCTAACTTTTCTAATCAGTTTAATAGCATGCAATTTACTAGCAACCGAGGAAGGTAAAACTACAGGAAATAAGAGTCTTTCTGCTTTTATTAATGTTCTTCCTCAGTTTTCCAGCATTTTAACCACAATCCTGTCATCCAAATGTGTACTGTTTAGTGCGCATGGTCAAAACGATCTTTTTCCTGCTCTGCTCATTGAGTCTGACTTGATTAAAAAGCTCATTTTCTGTTCCTTCTGTGAAACAGAGGCTGCCAGTAATTTTCTCACACACCCACATTCTCACCAGAATATTTTCTACCATGGCTTCCTGTTTTGCACCCTTGATAACGACCCAGGCTTCCTTGATCTCCACATCTCCTGCAGGGGGTATAGATAGAACCCTGCTGAAACAACATTTGGACCAAGAAACTAACCCTAGTTTTAGGCACCAGCAGTCAGCAGACAAGAGATCAGTGCAGAAGTCAAGTTCTGGGCCAGCATTCTTCTCAAAATCCTCAAATGTTAAGAAGGTGCTACTCAGACAACTTTCGGTATTGCTTTCTATGAGAGAGGTGGAGAAAGGGGCAGAAAAGGAGGAGGAGAAAGGTGTCAGAGAGACAGTCATGCTGAGAACTACAAGAGGAACAAGAGAGGAAGCACCGCTGAACAGCTCCTACAAGGAACCAGCCGGCAGTGTGTTCTCTTCAGCTTCACCTTGGATGTGGATGGTCCAAGAAAGCAATTAGGAGAGATCAATTGTATCTGTGGAGGCTGCAATGGTGCTTTGAAGAGAGAAATCCCGGTTAGACTAATGGATGAGTTTGGACACCTTTGGAGTCAAAAAGTCCATCTCCTCAAGCTGCCTGAAGATCAGCCTCTCACAGATTCAGCAATGTCAGAAAATCCTGTGGAGCTTCGAAAATGATCAGGGAACACCACCTCCTCCTCCCTGCTAATTCTGACAACTACTGCCCTGATGGAGATGCTGTCCTCAGGATGGAAGCGCCAGCTTGCCTCTCCCACAGGGGCTGCAGGCACCAGGAAACTGAGCCCCCTGTGTGGGTCTCGCTGGCTTCTCCATTTGTTTTCATTTTGCCACCAGACACTTCTATTTAAACTACTTGGAAGGATATCTCAATAACATCCTTTGCTGAGCTCCATTAGATAGAAAATGAGACTCCATCTGCCCGCTCCTCTGCACCCAAACTTCAACCCTGGTTGATCTTACAGAGTCTAAAAGGGCTGAGGACCTTCAACAGAAGAGCCTGTCTTCAGGTACTTATCAGGTTAACAAACAGGACAGACAGCTGTGGAGCACTATCTGAGTATGCATTTTAAATAATTAGTTCAAATCCATCCACCACAATAAGGTTTGATAATCAACCAAAAATTCTACATTTGCTCCAAAAAATAAATCTATGGACTGTCTTCATTTCCAATTCAAACCAATCTTTTGGATTTGGAAAATCCAAACACTACATACCCTCTGTGAAACAGACCTTGTTTAATATTTACTAAGATTTGTTTTAAATGAGGCCATGCCATATATCCTTGGCCCAAAGCTTACAGACGACTTTATGATTATATGAATAGTTGGGTAAATACACAGTTGGAGAAGAATGCCTTTTCTCTGTTCCTCATGAGGGATTCTCCCTAGGAACAACCCTTGGTTCTCCCCATCCATTCACTTCTTAACTCTGGATAGGAGGTGTGGCTCTCAGGATGGTTAAATTTTGGAAGAATAGCACACAGTTGGCTCAGCTTCACTCTTCTCCTTTTGGGAAGGGTCCTACCCACCAAGATCAAAGCCTTCTTACCCCCTCTTCTGTTGATCTACCCTCCATGGGGTCGGCCTCCTGGGCCCAGTCCTGCCATGCTCAGCGGGGGTATATCCTCTATGTCAGGGACTCAATAAACCAAGTGACTAACATGTCCATGGTCATGACCACTAACTTCAACATTATTTGGCACTAAGGTGAAATAACAGCATCTGTTTTCCCTTCATTTTCTTTTTACCTTGCACTGAACCCTGGAGAAGAGAGATCCTACTGACAGACTTCCTTGAAAACATAAATAATTAAAGTGCCAAAAGCCTGGTTGTCATGTGAATAAAATGGCTTTAGTATCCTCTGCAGATGGATTTTGGACTATTGGGAGGAAAATGATAACTTGTAAACCTTAATAAGCAGTAAGGTGGGAGAAGAGTAGGAAAACAACCCCTGGGTCAGCGTGTAACAAACGCTGAAAAGAAGGCAACGCACAGCAGTGCTTTTCAAACAAGCAAACAGAATAATGAGGGACAGAAGCACACAACACACGCAGTTTTTCCAGGACCTTTACATTAACTTGGTATTAGTGCCAGTGAAAAAACTCTCATCTCTCATTTACACACACACACACACACACACACACACACACGCTCACTTGCCCACTAGCCAAGAAATATCGTTAATAAAGAGATAATATGTGTGAAAAAACATTCAAAATAGTAAAGTGCTATTAAAAAACAATATGGAATATCAATATTATTACCTTGTTTATTTCAAATGATGCCTACCTTCATAAGAGATTCAGAGATCAGTGGAAGAAAATGAATAGAAAAAATGCAAAAAGTTGAATCAAGATCATAAACGTTCTAGTTAGATGCAACTTAGCTACTAAACAACAAGACATTCCTTCTCCAGTGAATAAAAGGCCCACATAGTTTTTCTGATAATAAAGTTTACATATTATGATAATTTGGTAGTTGATAATTATGGTAATGTGTAGTGTTTTTAAATCACTCAGCCATACATACGTTTATCATGCTGTTCATATTTTGTTATGAGGAAAAGCTCATTTTTTGGCATATTTTATGGCAGTGCGTGCCTATTAGCAGTATTTTTTTCTGTCTGTTGGTGCCAGGTATATGCAGAGAGCGCCAATGGCCCTCCTACGTTTGTGAGACACAGACATAACTAGCCTGGACCTTAACTACCTGTGAGAAAAGAGGGGGGCATACAACAACCTATTCAGAGAGAAGAGTCCTGTACCACATATGGCGCAGCTACTCCCTGCAGACATTCCTATGTCCTGATACCTGCAATAGCACTAGAGGGCAGGTGCAGAAGGGATGGAGTGGGAGTTTGGGATTAGCAGATGCCAACTATTCTAGATAGGATGAACAAACAACACAGTCCTACTGTATAGCACATGGGACTAAATTCAATATCCCGTGATAAATAATAATGTAAAAGAATATGAAAAAGAACATATATATGCATGCAAAACTGAATCACTTTGTTGTAAGCAGAAATCAGCACAACACTGCAAATCAACTACACTTCAATAAAAAGGTCACCTCTTTGTGTTGCTCACTTTTTTCAAATGGAGGCAGACACATACAGCAATTGAGAACTCTCTCAACCAGAACATTATATGGCCCATCCTGGGCGGAATTCTATGCAAGTTCATGCAAAAAGTATCCACAATTTTATAATCAAGTCCTCTGTGCTCTAGAGGCAGCAATATTCCTGAAGAGCTCATGGAATGGAAGCCCGTAAGACTCTAATCAATACAAGGCAGTTCCAGGGGGTAATTCCTCCCCAAAGAATACTTGCTTCTTTAAATATGTCTACATTTATAATTTATACTGCCCTACATTCAAAATGGATTTGAGAGACCAATGTCTATAGAACTGACTTCTGTCCAGTTGCTAACTCATTTCAATCCCCATATCATTTTCCCTAATTGAAAGTTTTCACTGAGAATGATACTACTGCTTATTTTGTTTTGCATGCATATCCATTTCTTATAATACTAAGGCTATATATTTTTGTCACATTTTCCGCTATTAATAGATTAATAATTATGTATTTATCTGGTTACATCTATTGATGCACATGAAGGAAAATAATGAGACATTAATCAAACATTGTTTATAAACAAGTACATGTGTCTGGTAACCTTGCTTCTTTGGAAAGGTAGATATGCAATTCAGTCATGCCCGACTCTTTGTAACCATATGGACTGTAGCCTGCCAGGCTCCTCTGTCCATGGGATTCTCCAGGCAAGAATACTCGAGTGGCTTGCCATGCTGTTCTCCATGGTGTCTTCCCATTCCAGGGACTGAACTTGCAGCTTTTAGGTCTCATGTACTGGCAGGCAGATTCTTTACCACTAGCACCACCATATTTGTCTGTGCACATACATAATTTTTATTATGAAAATTTGAATATTCTAAGAAATTTAAATTCATAGAAGCAGAAGCTCATGTCTCCTGTGTGCATGTAATGGTTGAAATCTCAATTTTATTTTAGATTTGCATCTGTATGAACCACTAATGTCACTTTCTATCAATCCAGCATAAAATCTGGCTTTAGCATACTTATTCCAGTGAGACACTATTAAAAGACATGGGTGAAAGAGACAGGTAAAAGACATCGAGGATCACTCCTCTAAGAGTTTCCAAAAAGGAAAACCACCATGTGAGAAAAGAGCAGGAGAGGAACAGATGGGCCAGCAGAGTTCTGCTTTCTGTGCGACATTGTACACTTATTATTCACATGAGGACTAATTTATAAACCCGGATAGTGTTTATAAACTCTACCGTCCTAATGGAAATGGAAGCATTAATACAACCAGAGGATTCTTTACTTTCCAGGTTTTAATTAAAATCACAGGCGTTAAGAAGCAAAAGTGTCTTTGTGGAATACAACTCTAATGAAGTATTTCCTTGCCTAGCAGGAGGGGTGTGTGTGTGTCTGTGTGTGTGTGTGTGTGTGTGTGTGTTTTGTGTGAATGTGCACACATAATCTCAGCTCACTGACACAATCATTTGAAAATTTGACCCCCATGCAACTGAGAAAACTCTCTCAAAATTAGAAAAGCAAATTATACCACTTTTTCTTTCAAATAAATACAATTGCCAAGTTAGAATCAGGAAAAATAATAGCGAATTGTATGGAAAACACACACACACACAGCCTTGAAACATATCACAATTGACTAATGAGTGGACTAGAGCAAATTTGTTTGTTCTATGTGCAGAGTAGAAAACTCGAAAGAGTAAGAGAAAAGGTGACAGGTAAGAAAAATGGGAATTTTGAGAATTCAGCAAAGGAAACCAAAGAGAAGAAAAGAAGAGAAAAGGGAGAAAAGAATCACTTGGAGAAATAACACACCAGCATAGAAGGACTGAACATCAGTTTTGTTACAAATGATAGAGGAAAAAATACACAGAGTCCTAGGAAACAACTTGGACTAAAACGCCCACGAAGTGACTGTTACTCAGTGCCCACACTTCTTTTCACCTCTTACAGGTACCAGTCAGCTTATGTATAGACAAATTAGGGTTGTGGCAAAATTAAACTAGCTTCCTTGTAAGGGAGGCTGCAACAAGGAACAGTGGGCTATATAGACTGTCAGAGATTTCCAACTGCTCTGTTGAGTGATGGTGATGGTTTATGATGATGACAATATATGCACTTACTCAACATGAATGTTGTGTTCAGCTATGTGTTTGGTATTTTATAAAGATCATTTCTAATTCATACAACATATCTGGGAGGTAGGTATGTTATTCACTCTTTAATAGTTTATATATATAAATTACCCCAAATTACACAGTCTTTGAATGAAAGAGCTATGTTTGAAAGGAGGGCTTGAAAAGAACAAAGAACAGAATTTTTTAAAAAACAGTATTGTTGTCCCTGAAGGCCAAGACACACACACATGCACAAACTAATTTTATACATACAGACACACACACATCTATTTCTATGTATGCTTTATGTGTTTAGGGGATAAATGTGACAAACTAAAATTTATGAAATGCTGGCTCTTTTGAAGACATCTGTTGAGTTCATATTTTATCTCAATTCTCACAATGTCTAATACGATTTTAGCAGTCTTTTTGGTGTATATAGGCAACTGAAGCTCTGGGTAATTAAGAAGTTTTGACTAAATTCACTAGAAAAGGGCAAAAGTAGTATTTAAATCTAACCTAGTCTGACCCTAGAAGAACACCCTACCAAGGAAATATAATGTAGGCAAGGTGTGAGCTATATATGTTATTTAAAATTTTCTAGAGGCCATAATTTAAAACAGCAGAAATGAACAGGTCCTGGTACACACAGCCATCACAACCTCAGTCAACTGTTGCCTCCTCTTGCTTCCTGGGTTGGGCCAGTTTTGAGAATTTTATTTTCCTGTTTCTCTGGGTATGATACCTCAGGGAAACCCAATGACAGCCCTAAGTAAGTAGGCATGATGGAGTAGGGAATGAGTTCTCAGAGCTGCTCCGCATTTTCTGTAGATACACACACACAGCTCCAACCCCAGCATGGTCACAAGCAGAGCTGCTGCTGCTGCTGCTACTAAGTCACTTCAGTCGTGTCCGACTCTGTGCGACCCCATAGACGGCAGCCCACCGGGTTCCCCCGTCCCTGAGATTCTCCAGGCAAGAACACTGGAGTGGGTTGCCATTTCCTTCTCCAGTGCATGAAAGTGAAAAGTGAAAGTGAAGTCGCTCAGTCGTGTCCGACTCTTTGCGACCCCATGGACTGCAGCCTACCAGGCTCCTCTGCCCATGGGATTTTCCAGGCAAGAGTACTGGAGTGGGGTGCCATTGCCTTCTCTGCACAAGCAGAGCAGCAATGCTCAAAGGCACAGACTTCCTCTTTAGCAGCCTAAACATGTGAAGGCATTTCCCTGCCAGTTTATTACACCTTTGTTTGAACCTTCCCATCAGAGAAATACAATTCCTGTGAGAAACCAGGATACAAGCAGTGAAAAATACATACATACACCAACTACACTGATTTAAAAATACAGTGTGAGGCTTAAGAGTGAGTGCCACAAAACTGTGCGACAATGGCTGCTATGATGCAGCTTATTAATAACAAGTATTTCTCATTTCAACACTACAACTGTATTCCTAGACATGTTTACTTTAAATACCATATGGATACACACTGTGATGTGTCTTTTAAAATATAAACACTGACCCCCGATATACTTTTAAATGTCAAGCGTTACATACTGGATCTTCTTAAGGTGGGGTCAATCCTCTAAGGCATATGTAGGCAAAAGATGGATTTATCCCAATATCTTTAATTGACTGTAGGCAAGCAGAATATAAAGTAATTAATTACTTATTCATTAATCCAATAAAGTTGTTGAAATGATGCAAATAACTAGTCTTTAACTTGACTATAGAAAGCATAGTTTCAGACAAATGGACAGAATAGAAAGTTTACTCAAACATACCTCAGTGGGTTTCACACTGTGTACCATGCACGGAAAGAGATGGCCCTTGTCTTTATGCATTTTTGATTAAAAACAGACACATTGATGATAAAAACATTAAAACGTACAAAATAATAAAAAGTAAGTATGAATGATTATCTTTTCATGTTCATGTTCTGTGCATGTGTGTTCACAAATTTTCTAGCCTATCCTACTCTAAACTTACCTATCATAAAATTAGTGAACTATTTTTCTTTATTTCCCACCCAGTATATGCTTTGTGAGTCTAATTAGCTCTAAACAATAGAACTGAGTTTTTAACCAAGTAGATATTTCTCTAATCAAATCAGAACCCTTTATATTATGCATGTTGTATACACATTAAAAAAAAACAACTTGATAATTTCACATTTCTCTTCTAATACTGATTTAAAGAATTTATTATACATTCTTCAGAATGTTTAGTGATTAAAGATGTCATTTTTTTTCAAGTAAGGAATCTGGTATTAAATCCTACTGTATATTAAGCACTACACGAAGTTTGTAAGATACATCACATCATTTAATCCTTGAGCAACCTAAAACATAGATAACATTATTCCCATTCCACAGATGAAAAAACTGGGAATCAAAGATAATAACCAATTAACCAACTGACTTAAGGATACAGAACTGGTAAGTGGTTGTCAAAACTCTCTGATCTCCATTATCTGGAATGTTCTTATTATCAGAAAAAAGTAATCTTGAATCAAGCTGTAAATAAACTGTTTGCTCAATCTGGGTAACATTATTTGGTTCAAAAATAAAGGGTGATTTTAAAATGA
The DNA here is from genome assembly GCF_029378745.1 of Bos indicus. Taxonomy (NCBI): domain Eukaryota; kingdom Metazoa; phylum Chordata; class Mammalia; order Artiodactyla; family Bovidae; genus Bos; species Bos indicus. The sequence continues at coordinate 63,276,751 of NC_091760.1, forward strand.
TCAGATTGATATTCTGTGTGACCCTTAATATAATTATGCTCCCCAAAAGGAATTTCCATAGTATAAGCAATATTAGCATGTCTAGAATAGTGACCTGAAAATCTACAACAGTCATTTCTACATTTATGTTTTAATTTACTTATTTAAGCCTTAATGTCACTATTTTATAGTCTTGGGAAGAGCCTGAGATTTAAATCTATAACTCCTGAAAGTGAATACAAAATACATTGGCCTTTGAGTGCATTTCATAATGATGACTACAGTATTAATAATTACTACAAAATTACTACAGAGAAGATACACCATGCTTGAAAAGCTGAAAGGGTGTCAGGCAGCAAAGGCATTATTGCATAACAGCTGAGTCAGTAGGTGAGCCAGGATTGGAAGAAGCCATTGCTATATTTGTAGACCATGACTAGGTGTCACTTTCCAATGTGTGTAAGGTAAAACTAATAATGCCCAATTCACACAGATATTGCAAAGATGAAAAGAAAATACTATCAGCCATTGTCTGATTGATAGAAAGCATTCAGCATGATTACTTCTCCTCCCTTCTCACTGAAGCTCACCCATGTCTTGTTCACAAGGAAAAATCCCCTGAGAGTAAAGACAAATGCAAAATACACAAAGACCTAATCTACACACTGAAGAGTCACCCTCCTCAGATTGAGAATTCCTACCAATCTGTGACACTAGTCCATTTATAATCTCTAAATTAGAGAGGAGTGGAAGGGATGGTGTCTTGCCAGAGTGGCTTCATCATTTCATTTTAAGTGGTGCAAGGGCTTTCCAGGTGGCTCAAGTGAACTGCCTGCCACTGCGGGAGACATGGGTTCAAACCCTGAGTCAGGAAAATCCTGTGGAGGAGGAAATGGGAACCCACTCCAGTATTCTTGCCTGGGAAATCCCATGGAAAGAGGAGACTGGTGTGCTACAGTCCATAGGGTTGCAAAGAGTTGGACATGACTGAGTACACTCACATGCAAGTGGTACAGTGGTAGGATGTTCCTTCAAAACCGAAATGACCATGATTGAATGGAAGCATACATGCTCTCCCTCATACATTTCAAACATGAGACTTTGTGATCTGGTGACCGCTCTACATGTGTGCCTAAACCCTCTGCTGAGTCCCTTGGAAAAGGAACAATGTCCACAGAACACTTGACTACAAAGGTTCACGTTATATATTCACATTATATACAGAGATGCTTCTCTTCTCACAACTACTCTCTCCAGGCATGTCTTCTCAGAGGAGGATCCAGCCTAAGGAGCGAGGAGGGAGGAAGAGGCTGAACAGGAGACACATTAAGAGTGAGACCCAGAACAGATGACAGATATAAATGTTTCTGGAAAAGCACTTTCTTCATCTTTCCATTTCACACTTGGATGGCTTCAACATTTTTATGGACCCTCCCACCCCCCACCCCACCTCCTGTAAGTGTTTTATGTAATGTCGGCCTATCAGCTGCGTGGGTGCAATGAACACGATGGGCACGCTGCCAAAGCTTGCCCTGAGAAGGAGGAGGGACTAGCAAGGCCAGACCTGAGAGAATGATTGGCATCATGGAAACACACTTTTCTTAAGGTAAGTGCAATAGAAACATCAGACAGTAAGGCACCAGCTCTCAGACATCTTGTGCAGGGACTGAATATACATTGCTTCTGAAAAAGACTGTGGACCAAGGACTGCCTGTCACAGTTACTGATCCTCTGGTGAGCGGGATGGAGGTAGGAGTGACAGAGCCACCCATCAGCCACAACGGAGATGATGGATGAGCCGGAAAAACCAGGCAGAGAAGCCCAGCCTTTCTCCTGCATCCATTTGTTATTTCCGGTCTCTCTCGGTCTCTGTCTCTGCCTCTCTCATTCTGCAGCTAATCAGTAGTGATAGATGAGGGTAGAGGTTCACTTCTTCCCTCAGGCACCCAATTGCATTTTCTCTCCTTTGTCACAGGTTTCTCATCCATTTCTTAATGTATCCTTTATTCAAATAGGAAAGAAGCAGGGCCTTAGCCTAAAACTGACTGTTGATGCAAGATTCCTGGTATGTTGAAAAAAAGGTAAGAAAGGAAGGCAGGATCAAAGGGTTTCCTTGTTTGGCTCATGAAGGGACAGAGAAAAAGCATTTCCAGGAGGAGTGCACTGAGTAATTAGGGTTGACTGTTGAAAAGGAAGTTCAAACAAAAATGCAGCAAAATTAGAGGACAGAGAGTTGCACAATTTGGCAAGAGTCTAGACTTCAACCCTGTGTCCCCATTTGAATTGAATGCAGTCATTCCAACTGACTCATTAAGGCAGCCGAGTCACAAGAGTGCCTGGTGTTTACATGACCCTGCTATTTGCATGGCTGTACTGATGACCCACTTAAATAGAAATGGACAAATTGCTGGACATGTCTCATTTTTATTTACCATCTTCAACAAGTATGAGCCAGTGAGTCAAGCTGAAATTAGGACTATGGCTGAGTCTGTATAAATATGGTGGGGCCAGAACATTCAGTGCCTCACATTGGCTGAGATTCATCTTTAGAACTAAGCCACATGGTGGATACTCAAAACATTGGACTCTGCATCTGCATGTGATGCCAAAACAGCCTCACAAGAAACAGCTAGACTGGCTATTTTGGTCCTAATAGATATGGCTGTGCACATGGGGATCATTTTTAATCAAGAGATCTAAGGTCTGAGGATGGCAATGTTGCTGAAAATTATAACAGAGATGGCAAAAAGATCACCATGTTAAAAATGACAATGACGATGCAGAGCAGACGGACTCAAAAAACAATGTGTATCAGGATATCCTCTTCCTCAGTGAATTCTTCCAAATTTGCAAGGCAGCAATGGAGATACAGACATAGAGAGCAGACTTATGGACACGGGAAGGGGGCAGGAAAGGGAGGGTGGAATGTATGGACAGAGTAACATGGAAGCATATACATTACCATATGTAAAATAGATAGCCAATGGGAATTTGCTGTGTGACCCAGGCAACTCAAAAGAAGGCTCTGTAACAGCCTAGAGGGGTAGAATGGGGAGGGAGGTGGGAGAGAGTTTCAGGAGGGAGGGGATATAGGCATACCTATGACTGATTCATGTTGATGTTTGGCAGGAACAAACACAATATTGTAAAGTAATTACTCTTCAATTAAAAATATATTAAATTATATTTTAAAAATGTAGTGGCCACCTTTCCTAAAAAGAACTCTAGTTTATACCTCCAAACCTTAGAAAATAGTACCTCCTGGTAACTAAATTAAACCTGTGATCTCTTTACAAAACTACCTTACCAATAAACACTTCAGGACTCGTCCTCACTCCTGGACAGTGGCCTTCCCACACTGAGAGAAGGTGGTCTTCCATTAACACTGTTGAATGAAACATGCAAAAATGATCTGTTCATCCTAATTGGCACCATCATCTTAATATCATCTCATAAAAGCCATACAGAGATGTTCCTGCTGCATCTGAATGTACTGGTAGTATTATCAGATTATCAGGAAGACCAAGATTTTAAATGTTTTTGCCTGAAAAAACTAAAATCAAGAAAAACATTGTATATGTTCTTACTTTGCACAAAGTTAAAAGATAAATTCTGAAATATGGAAATTACATAATACATCTTTTTATAGATTATATTTCTGTAATCATAATATATGTCTTTTATTACAATATGAATCCTGACGGTTAAATATGCAAAGATGCCAGCAGTAGATGTGTGGTGTCTGCTCATGCCTAGCACTATTTCTAAACTTCAATTGCACTGTTATCTATAGTATATAAAATGCTCAAACGGGTTCCCCTGATAACTATAAGACTTCTGTTCACTTCAATTTTCAACTTGGCAGCATTAATATTGCTTTAAAATAATACTTTTTAAAAAATACACTGATCTTATTAGGAAAGTAATACCGGAAAAAATCAATTCAGTGCCATAAATTAGAAGAATGAATGAGGCCCTTTGGGGATTGAAATCATCAGCACCTGACTATCCCTTAGCCTAGAGTCAACATCATCTTCTTTACCCAGTTATAAAATAGGTGCTGCAAACATTACCCTGAAAATAGGTGCGACTATGCAGTTGGAATAACTAGATAATGTTCCCTTCGGTACAGTTATTTAAATTGCTTCGGCAGCCACATTTTCAGCCCAAATTATTTTGTAGCAATCGACCTTTATAAAAGAAGAAAAAGAACCAGCTATGAAGCTGACAATTTGATTACCACCTTAGACTATAATCCATGTTCGTGAATGACCTGGAACTCTCATATAAATTGACTCTTTAGACTGAGAATTCTATTTTTTTTTATTCAAGCCATAAATATATAAAACAGATACTTTAATATTCAGGCCCTTGATTTTCAAATGATTTTCCAATTCTTAATTCAATGGATTATTATTCAATTCTAAATGTTGCTTTAATTATATAGAATACATTCTGAGAGTTATTTCTATGAATGAGGTTTCAGGACTTGCTGCCACGCACTGATATTCTTTCCTTGTTCTATCAGAGTGGGCTTCTCTCCTGGGAAGAGCAGACAACCTGCCAAAGCAGCACCAAACTATGAAGTCACCACCCCTCAGCTGTTGTACCCTGAAGGCACAAATGTTTGGATAAGTATTGACATTTCACCCTTCATCAATGCTAGAATTTAGCACTGAGTTCTTACAATAAAGGCTTATGTCTTCGGCCTTTTTCTTATTAATCCTATTACACTTGTCTTTATGAGCTCTCCTAGTTCCTTTCACTCCCTCCGGGGCTTAGCTGCAAATGAGATTTCACATCTCGGTGTAAAATAACATGAACATTTTTCTAGAAAATTAAATAAAAGTCTTCCACCCTGGCACTACATGCCTAGAATCCAATTTCTGGAACCAATGTCTTTCCCAATGCCTCACTGTCTTCTTGTCATCTCACTTTTCTTAGCACTGAGGAGCATATTTCTGCTTTTGAATTCAGATGATCTATTACTATGGGAAGGAAGAGAGGGCTGGGTTGCATGGTGAAAGTACTGGAGCAGTGGGAGGCAGAACCTGGGAGTTCTGTGACCACATTTCCAAAGAATCACATGAGTAGGATTCAAAGCTGGTTACCTCCCGCATGCTTATGCAGTTCATAAACCACCTGTTCTTTACACCTTTAAATAGTCTCTGCTTCTCTCTGCCAGCCTGTGCCATGCTTTCAGTGTGAACTAGCCACAAAAAATCATCATTCAAAGTTTCTCTTTGAAAAGGCGTTCGAGTTTCTTTAAAAAAAAAAAAAAAAGGTGGGGGGCAACTCAGAGGAGAACAAAAAGTCCTTGGCACACTCTGAAAGCTTTGACCCTTTCAGAGAGTCCCAAGTACAGAAGCTTCACCTCCTAATGGAATTAAGTCCAATCACACAAGTCAACCAAACGTTAGGTACCTCAGGAGTCCTCAAAGCATTCCATCCAGGACATCCATGTATGATCAGAGGTAAAGAGAATCGTTCACTTTCTTTTTCTAATTCCAGGTAGAATTAATTTCTTATAAATGGAAACATTTAAAAAATAACAAAAGAAAACGATTTATTCAAATATTTAGCAGCACCTTCCAGATCTTGCTTCAATTCAGACGGCAGGTGAAATGTTAATAAGATGCAACTTTCAGAAGTTTCACTTATGTATAAATTGGCAATGGATGGCAATGAATTATGCACACGAAAAATATCAAGTAAATCACAGTGTGGTGAAGAGCATGTTATATCATTATCCTAGATTCATTTGGAGCCAAGAAGAGACTCCAGATTTTTAGGTTTCAGAAATTAGTTTGGAGAAGATCTTTCACACCCTCTGAGCCTAATATTTTTAATCACTTTTTAAAAGAGGAGAATCTCTACAAAGACACAAATACAAATGCCTTCACAGTAGGTAACATCAAGTGGGAAGCAGCTAGATGAAAGGTGACAGGGGATATATCTTCACATCTAACCTGAAGACATTTATGTACTCTAACAGAATTATATAAAACTCATGGCAAACAATATCCTTAAAAAGTTCAATGCAATTAAAATAACTCACTTATATTGGGCAAGGCTTACTAGATTCTTTTTCCATGGGAGTTCAATCCAAAATTGTTAGCTAATTATTTACTGGCTTAAAAAAAATACTTATTACGGCAAAGAATCTTTTTCTATAGAAAACAAAATCTTACTGAGAACAGTGTCATCATTAATTAGAAATATTCTAGCCAAGATGATTTCATATAAAGAAAATTGAATATATATTTAAATATTTAACACAAATTTTAAAAGAGGGGTTGACTGCATATATGGAGGCTCAGACAGAGTACTTGGAAATAGAAGTGTGCATATATGCTACCGATATTTTCTATATCATACTTATAAACAAAGTGAAGTACTTTGAGAACCCATTATGGAAAAGAGATTTCACCTGCTTTGTAACTGACCATATTAAATAGAAAACCTACAATGTTAAACAGCAAATGTATTTTGATCATGTGACTTCCAGAAAATTTGTTCAGGCAAATTCAGAGAGAATACACCAGGCCAGATGTTCAAGCTGGTTTTATAAAAGGCAGAGGAACCAGAGAACAAATTGCCAACATCCGCTGGATCTTTGAAAAAGCAAGAGAGTTCCAGAAAAACATCCATTTCTGCTTTATTGACTATGCCAAAGCCTTTGACTGTGTGAATCACAATAAACTTTGGAAAATTCTTCAAGAGATGGGAATACCAGACCACCTAACCTGCTTCTTGATAAACCTATATGCAGGTTAGGAAGCAACAGTTAGAACTGGACATGGAACAACAGACTGGTTCCAAATAGGAAAAGGAGTGTCTCAAGGCTGTATATTGTCACCCGGCTTATTTAACTTATGTGCAGAGTACATCATGAGAAATGCTGGAATGGAAGAAGCACAAGCTGGCATCAAGACTGCCCGGAGAAATATCAATAACTTCAGATATGCAGATGACACCACCCTTATGGCAGAAAGTGAAGAGGAACTAAAAAGCCTCTTGATGAAAGTGAGAGAGGAGAGTGAAAATGTTGGCTTAAAGCTCAACATTCAGAAAACGAAGATCATGGCATCTGGTCCCACCACTTCATGGCAAATAGATGGGCAACAGTGGAAACAGTGTCAGACTTTATTTTGGGGGGCTCCAAAATCACTGAAGATGTCACATGATTGCAGCCATGAAATTAAAAGACGCTTACTCCTTGGAAGGAAAGTTATGACCAACTTAGATAGCATATTCAAAAGCAGAGACATTACTTTGCCAACAAAGGTCCGTCTAGTCAAGGCTATAGTTTTTCCAGTGGTCATGTATGGGTGTAAGAGTTGGACTGTAAAGAAAGCTGAGCACTGAAGAATTGATGCTTTTGAACTGTGGTGTTGGAGAAGACTCTTGAGAGTCCCTTGGACTACAAGGAGATCCAACCAGTCCATTCTAAAGGAGATCAGTCCTGGGTGTTCATTGGAAGGACTGATGCTAAAGCTGGAACTCCAATACTTTGGCCACCTCATGCGAAGAGTTGACTCATTGGAAAAGACTCTGATTCTGGGAGGGATTGGGGGCAGGAGGAGAAGGGGACAACCGAGGATGAGACGGCTGGATGGCATCACCGACTCGATGGACATGAGTTTGATCTCAGGGAGTTGGTGATGGACAGGGAGGCCTGGCATGCTGTGATTCAGGGGGTCGCAAAGAGTTGGACATGACTGAGAAACTGAACTGTATTGAGGCAAGTACAATCAATAGTGATCATTTCCAAAGCATCACAGCCAAAGTGTTTCTAGGCTTCATTAATGAGATGATATGGTTACATCACCTTCTCAAAGACAAGAATTTCAAAGACAGTTTTCAAAAGGCTTAGGTAAAAAAAAAAAAAAATTATCCTCTTCCTTTGGTATTTCCCCTGGAATGAACAAGAAGCCTCTAAGACTCCTGATGGATTTACAAATGTCCAGTGCTTATTGTACTGGCCTATCTTGACTCTATCTCCCTTCACAGAACAGAAGGCACTGTGTTGATTTGGCCTCTGTATAGAAGAGAAGGCACTTTGGGTTCTTAAACCTAGAACGCATGTTCAAACAAGCGTGAACATGAGTTCATATCTCAACCACGACAGTTTACACTGCTTCTGGGTGAATCCCTAACTTTTTACATGCCAGTTCTCTGAAAGCAAGTAGAATGTTCAACAGCTTCTGTTAAACTGGCACAAGAAATTGAACTGCTCTGCCCAACCTTTTCATAAATTTCTATCATCTGACCTTATCCTATCTACCTTCTAAACAAATCAAGCTCCTGTTCTCATCTTCTGTGGCTCACACCTAGCAGTGCAAAGTCTTTTCTCATATTGTTCCTCTTGCTTATCATTCTCTTACTTGTCCTTTCACCCAGTGAAATACCAGCCATCCTATAGCTCAAGCTCAAATTCACTCTTCCACGACGGCTTAACTGACAATCACCTTAACCTGATCGCCTCGGAATTTTCACAGGACACAGAGTTTATATTTCCCAAACTAACTATAACTGTAACTATCCCACCTCTCAGAATATTTTAATCTTCTCTTCCCAAGTATACTGTGATCTCCCTGCCATCTGGGCTCACATTTTACAATCTTTGAAATGTCTCACTGTGTTTAGTAGGACTCTAATTATATAGCAGGTTTTCAATATGAACTGAATGAAAACAAATGGTCATTGAACATGAAACAATGAGTACTTTAGGAAACTGATGTTGTCAAACTATTAGAAAATAATATGTCTGTTTATGGTAAGATATGGAGCAATTCAATTTTCAAGAGATGTTCAAAGTTTACAACTGGCTTGCTTGGAAAGGGCAGCAGTTTGAGAGCTGGCACGCTACACCATCTTTGGACTAAAAGGTCACTGGAACCTTTCCTAACTAGAGATGGTCCTCTTTAGAATGGATTGATAAGAGCAACTAAAATCAAAGAAGACTTACAACCATGAAGCAGCAAGCATTGCCTCAGATACAGTTTGCACTATATGGAGACAATCCCCTTTCTTTGTATAATACCTGAGAGAGAAACAGAGTGAATATAATAAGGGAAACACAAGACAGAGGCCCTTTCTTGACTAAAGTAGAAAGTGAAAAGATCTGATCCCCTTACATTTCTCCAAGTGAACCATTACTCCTGTGTAGACACTAATGGGACTATTTCTTTTGTAAAAAAATACCCACTTCTGATAAAGTCTCCAGGGTTTATTATTCATGGCTAAAATATACAACTGTATATTCACCAAATTTAGCCTAAGAACACAAGTACCAAAATAAATGCATTATAGGATTTGCAAAAAAAAAAAAAAAATGCATTTCTGAACTTCCATCTTGCTTTGGAGGGGGGAAAAAGGCACTTTTTAAGATTATGTGACCTCCTGAGTCTCTGTGTTAATGAAACCTGGAGACTACTCCTCTCAGTGAAATGACTGCCTCCCTGCTAAATAAAGATTCCTTCAACGTAATTATCATAGGAGGATGCCCTGATACTGAAATAAAAAGGATAAGGAAATATTAGTTAAGCCATCCCTGTGGGGGTTCTTTCAAACTTGCTGCTGCTAACAAGCAACTGCCTTGCACAGACGTCAGACCCAGTTTAACTAATTTTACATTTAGGTATTAATAATGCATAATAAGCCATGTCTGATATGACAAATTACAATAACTATTAAACCATTTGCCCATCCAATATATCTGATTAATCATGACACACCATGTGACAAAGACAAACCTCTCAATTTTTTTAAAAGAAAGCGAAGTGAATTGAAAAATAGACTAAATGCAATATTTCTCACTGGTATTAATGAACCTGATTCCAGATTCCCATATTGCCTTGGTAAGGAGAGCCAAAAAATCCTGTTACTTCCTTCTTTTAATTCTTTGTGTCCATCAAGCTGCTGAGTGAAAGGCAACACTTTCTGACAATCACATTTGTGTCGAAGGCACTTTTCTCCATGAATGCAGGGAGCTGAAAAGACTGTGCCCAAAAAAAGTCTAGAGGAAAGACAAGCGATCTGTCAACGGGCTTCACCCTTAAGAATCTCTCTTATACTGGGTCTCACAAGTAGAGTTCCACAAGAACACATGGAGAATGAATCCTTGAGCACTCAAAGCAGTATCTAAAATGGCACCCAGGATTGTCAAAAGCCAAGTGTCTAACTGCTCACACTGCAGTCGTGGGAAATAGCCAAAACACAATATCCTAAGTTCACACATTTTCACCTTATACTCTGCTGTCACTGCTCTGGAATTTGCCATTGAAACACCTACACAGATCAACACTTGAGCAGAACACTCCCCCTGGGGTCCCCAATGTCACCCAGCCACTCATGTCTGTATGTATAAAAACAGTTTGATTATTTTAAAAAGATATATGCTACTTTCTGGTCTAGTTCATATATCTAGGAGATTTGAGCTATTTGGACAATGGAATCATAAAGTACACTCAGCTACTTAGTCAAGGTTTCCCTACCTGTATATGAAATAGAAAAACATAAACAGGTTCCACAAAGCAAGTTTTGGAAAGCCAAACATAGATAAAAATATATTCTCATTTTGTGTAATCTTGGACAACTTAACCAATTCTCTTTTTGACTCAGTTTTGCATTGACAAAATAAATATGTTAACAGTATTATACACATTTATCATGGACAAGGCAATGGCACCCCACTCCAGTACTCTTGCCTGGAAAATCCCATGGACGGAGGAGCCAGGTAGGCTACAGTCCATGGGGTCGCTAAGAGTCGGATACGACTGAGTGACTTCACTTTCACTTTTCACTTTCATGCATTGGAGAAGGAAATGGCAACCCACTCCAGTATTCTTGCCTGGAGAATCCCAGGGACGGGGGAGCCTGGTGGGCTGCCATCTATGGGGTCGCACAGAGTCAGACACGACTGAAGTGACTTAGCAGTAGCAGTAGCACACATTTATCAATATTAAATAGTGCTATCACTTTTAAATATTAAAGTGAAGGTTCATAAATATTATCCATTATTAATACCATTGTGGTGAATAGACCCAAAGGTGGCCCCAGTGAGCCTGCCTGCTGGTGCTCACACCTCTGTGTAAAGCCTCTTTTCTTGAGTTTGGGCAGGACCTGTGACTTGCTTTTCATAGACAAAACATGGTAAAAATATGCGATGTCCCTCCTGTGATTAGGTTCTATTACGTAGCAAAGGTGATGAGAAACGTCACCTCCATGATTATGTCACATTATCGAAGACCTCATTTGCTGACACTGATGCCAGAGACTCCTCCGGAGTGTGATGAAGTAAGCAGTCATGCCGGGAATGCCCACATAGAAAGGAACTGCAGGCAGCCTTCAGGAAATGAGGGCAGCCTCTAGTCGTTAGTCAGCAAAAAGTTGGGGTTCTCAACTACACAGGTTGTAAAGAAATGAATTCTGCCAAGAACCTAAAAAAGCTGAAATGTGGTAGATTCTTTCAGAGTTGAGCCTCCAGAGAGAGCACAATTCATGTGGCAAAGTGACTGTAGTCTTGTGAGATGAAGAACAGGGATCCTAACCAAAATGCCCAATTTTCTGACCCACAGAAACCATAAGATCATAAATAACGTGTTGTTCTAAGCTTCTACATCTGTGGTGATTCATTATATTACTAAAGATAGCTAATATAATTAAGTATAGCAAAATGTTAGGCAACAGGAAGAACATACTTCTTACATAAAGAACATACTGCCTAAGACGTTTGAATAGATATGTAAACAGAGCTGGCAAAACTTAAATTCTCTTAAAGTGTTCACAGAACTTCAAGGTGGAAAAGATGCATCTTAGACATGATCAGGTCTAACCCCTCTTCATATCACGTTGCAAGTAAAATGACCAAGCTCCAAAATGGCTATATAACAGGCTGGAAGGCATGGGACCAGCTAATTGCAGAGCTGGAACTTGAAATCAAGTCTTCTGACTTAATATTTCCTATCACGACACTGATGCCAAAGCTGTGATTTCCCATTTCAGTAAGAATTTGTTGATTTCTGAGTTAGTATTATTTAAATCAAAGAGCAAGGATCAATGCTGACTAGATCTTAAACGATCATCTGACTTATTGATTATGCAACTTCATCTCCAGTTCACTTACCATCATTCTGATATGGCTTGCTTTTAAGGTAACACTGGGTTGCTGTGGTATCTAGCAAGCCCCAACTGTAGAAGAAACAGTAAAAATCTCCAAAATGCAGAGCAATCAAGGCTCTGTCAGAGAGTATAAAAGCACTGAGATGAAGGGTAAAAGGTTCAGTTAATCCATGAAAATGTCACCATCTACTTGGAATCTCAGCCTGAAGGTTAAGTGTCACAGACTATTGTCAGATGGTGCCAGCAGCCAGAATGGCTAAATTGACTCGGGTGATGAGTGTGGTAACAGATGCTATAATCAGGCTGCCTGTATGCTCAATCAGATGATGTGACCATATTAAAATCAGAACATAATTCAAAACAGCATATTTTGTCCCAATTTTTATAGCGTTTTGTTAATCAGATTCTCCCTATCACAAATTAAAAAGTCCAATGTCTCTCCATTTCTCCTCCACCAACATCTCCCCAGATGAAGGTGTTCCGGAGATCAAAAGTACAACATTGTGACTAGTTAATGCTGTATTGTATATGAGAAATTTGCTAAAAGAGAAAGGTAAGTATGTGAGGTGGTACATATGTAAAGTAGCTTGATTATGGTGATTATTTCACTACGTGTGTCTGTATATATGTGTGTATATATATATATATATATATATAAAAGCATTAAGTTGCACTCATTAAACACATACATTTTTTTAATTGTCAACTATACCTTAACAAAGCTGGGTAAAATGTTTAAGAGAGATTATGTCCAGACTATATTAAAAGGTTTAAGAGATATTATATCCAGACTATATCTGTAAATTTTTACATGGAACATATTCTAAAAATATAACTGAATATACATTCTGACAGTGGGACAGAATTTTGGAAATCAGGATTATTCTGAACATTATTGTCATGTATCTTTTTTCTTACTCTTGTATCTGTTCCCTTCACTAGTTTAGATCACACTTATTTTACTTACTATCTGGGTAATTTAAGAGTTATTTTACCACCCTAACTTTGAACCTCTTCATGAATACCTTGCATGCTAGAAGATGCTCTTTGGTATAAACAGAATCATATATATGTAAAATATTTAGTAGAGTACTGATTATATAAATTGTTGCCTTTATCTTTTCTTCTAATTTTCCCCATGGAAAGCACCTTTCTATTTCTCTGTAGTCTTCTGGACCTTTGAACAGAAGAGCATAGCAATCCCAAACGTATTAAGGTATATTTACATTTTTGGAATTGAGAAGCATGTGTTATTACAGGGAAGCTTCAAGTTAGCTATGTCTTAAAGGTTTACATGGTGCCTCTGTGGACAGCGCGGAGTTCAAGCATGGACCTACAAAGCCTGTTTTGTCCAAGCATGGTGAAGGACAAAGATCCATTCCCAGCTATAAGACAGCCAACCTTTTAGCAAATGAAGGGGAAAATGGAATTTAAGTCAGAAAGGGGAAACAAATCCTCCTGTCCAGTAAATTTCTTTAATCAACAAAGTGGTTTCTCGAGACTCATTCAATGTCACAAAGCTTGCTAAGAGCCCCCTTCACACCGCCCCACCCTGAGATACACAAGGTCACAGTAAGTTCTTATTTCAGAAAAATCAAGAATAGATTCTCTTAGGAAGAAACACAGAAAATTACACTGGCAAAATAATTTGCCAAAATGGCATAAAGGTGTTTAGAAATATTTAATATACTCTCATTTATCTTTAAATTGAGCTTAGAATAGAAACAGAATCAATACAAAAGAAAATATTATTAGTAGACTTGTCAAATATTAAGGACTGAATATACTGTAATTCTCTGGCTTTCTCCCATGGTACAACTACAAATGTTTGAAGAAATAAGGTAATAGCACATGTAATTTACCCAGTGATGTTTCACAGCTTGTTTTGCTAGGAAAGGTAAGTAAATGAGCAAATCTGTCAGTAACCCCAGCATAAAATGAGGGTGGAGCTGGGATCACAAAGTAGTAATGTCACATTCAAATACTTTTAAAAAAATACTGGTAATACACAAATTTAAGTCTTAAAAATAAAAAGCTTCTATTCACATGTTTTACTTTTATCTTATTTATATATTCCTAATATTCTTTTTGGAAAAGGCAATGGCACCCCACTCCAGTACTGTTGCCTGGAAAATCCCATGGATGGAGGAGCCTGGCAGGCTGCAGTCCATGGGGTCACTAAGATTCGGACACGACTGAGTGACTTCACTTTCACTTTCCACTTTCATGCATTGGAGAAGGAAATGGCACCCCACTCCAGTGTTCTTGCCTGGAGAATCCCATGGATGGAGAAGCCTGGTGGGCTGCAGTCCATGGGGTCGCACAGAGTCGGACACGACTGGAGCGACTTAGCAGCAGCAGCAGCAATATTCTTTTTAGGTATTCTTTTACACTGTGTCTGTACAATTCTCAGATATTTGAATGAAGAACAACTGATAATTTAAATATGTGAGCATATTACCTATTCAACTCTAAGCATGTAGATATTCTGAAGTATCTTAATATCCAGAAATATCCAGCTATTTTATGCCCTTTAGAGAAAACAGTCATGTATTAAACTAATTTTTAAACATCAGTATCATATACTGAATTAAATACTTCTATTTGTACAGTTATTTTTGAAGTTTTTCTTTTTATATAAGCTACTGGTCAATTTCCTACTTATAATTTGTAATATAGGTTAATTTTTTTTCTAGATGAAAAAGTATCTTCTCCACCATTACATTGATCCTCTTTTCAATTATTTTGGCAGCCATTGTTTCCTCTTCTTTTCTTATCTTTTCCTATTCTGTTTACAGATCGTGTGCTCTATATATGTCCACTGAGTATGTTGTTTAGTCTCTTTTTTGGAAAAATTCTCAGAAAGCAGTATTTTCTTTCTGCAATTGTTATTGTTAAAACTGGAAAGGAGAAACAGGCAGAAGGGCATATATCCCCCAGCAATCAGTATCGCTGAGATGGTTCGGGGATGTTTCTCCCTTTAGCAGGAAGAGAAGGTGGGGTGGGCAACATTTTGACCCGTCCACAGAGCTATACAATTGATGTTTTATTTCTCTTTTACATGAAGATGTAAGTGTTCCACGGACGGCAAAGAAGCTTACCTAGTCCACAGAGAAAAAGTAATGTGATTGTACCACTTATGTGGCATTTTAATAAACTGGGTGTTTGTTTATAGACTATATAAACAGATATAAATCTATGTTTTCTAATCAATTAAGTAGTTAAACACAATTCATTTGTAAATGACTGTGTTATATGCAGTGTGATTTCTATAAACTTAATTTTTCACAATATGGATTCCTCACATTAAACTTTCTCAAATGGATTTTCACAACCTCCAGACTCTGAAGCATAAATCAGAAATCTGTTCTTCTAGCCCAATGCTTCAAGAACACTCTGCGACTGTCAGATTTCTCTTCGAGCAGCTTTAGTTACCATAGATTCTCAAGCCATTATTTTTTGTGTGTGTGTTCCCCCAGAGAGAAACATACAATGGACCCTCTGTTCTCTTTTTTGCTCCATCACTGAATTAAGGTTGGCCTACAAAAATACTAAAAGTTTAATTCTGAGCCCAAGTGCTCAGTGCATGTTTAAGGGAAAGGTGAGTTCACACGAAATGCATGTTGGCTGAGTATACGCATGTAAAATGAAGAGAAGGAATGAGACAGAATCTAGACATACTACAGCAAAAACATATGTCTGAACCATCATGAGGACTGAGGCCAGACTCTGTAAATGTTACTTTTTGGTAAGACTAAAATGCATATGGATTTTTCATTTTACTTTGCATGAGCAGAGGAAACCATGATAATGATTTGGTTTTATCTACTACTTTCTTTACAGAACTCAAAACGTTTAACAGATATTGTTTTATCTTCTCAGGTATGTTCTTTTTTATACTTGTCTCTCAACTGCCAAACTTCTAAAACAATTCTAATATTAATTTTTCATTAAATCAATTGTGACTAAAAGTAGTAAAATTCTGCAGTAGTCAACCTGTGAATAACAGAAAAATTTAGTTGTTATGTGTAGTCACTGGATGCTTTCCCCCACCCTCTTGTTCTCTCCTGCATAAAAACGGGAGTTATTTTGAGGAAGTGCCTCATACATCTCAAACCACTTCTTACAACCATGGAGTCCCTTCCTATTTTCTTCCCTGGTTACTACACTCTTTCATCTCATGTTAGATATTTTCACCTGTCTGTTCTTCCTCATACTCCCAAACAACCAGGGCAAAATAAAAGACAGAGAAGGGTTCACAGAGAAGACTTGGCACTAACAAACTCTAAAGTAACTAAAAACAGGCATTTTGTTCTTATCCTATCCTGTTTGGAACCTAATACTCTATTCCTAGAAAAATATGCTTTCAAAAAAGTATCCAATACAAATAATTTTTCTTACTACTGTCCAGTAAAGTACCAGTTATGGTCTATGAGTTAACTGAGGGTGAAGCTCACAGTTATGTGACATGTAACACTGGCTTTGAAAGGTATTTATGTACATAAATAATGTTCTTGATAAAGGTTATTGGTTATTACTCTCCAAGTACACCCACATTTGGTTACTTCTGTGCCAATTAAAATAACATTCAAAGATAAAGAAAGACATTCAATCTTCAGCTTATTCTATTTTCTACTGCTTTGATTTAATACAGACAAAGTTAGGGAAAGAAAGGAAGTACTTTTAAGACTGATGCCAAAAGCCGGGGAGAAGCATTTTCTATTCCTTGTTATAAATTTCTATTCATTCCTATTCACAACTGAGGATAAAAGATAAAGTAAACCAAGGTATATTTTTATTCCTAAATATTCAGGTGAGCTTATATTGTCCTGAAATTCTTCTAAAGGTAAAAAAAAAAGGGGGGGGGGAATCCCAGTCAAATCACTCATTGATCCCAAGAAGTTACACATGCTGACCATAATACCAGGCATAAAATACCTGTCATTACCACTGTTCCTCACAAAGCATCAGATCAGATCAGATCAGATCAGTCGCTCAGTCGTGTCTGACTCTTTGCCACCCCATGAATCGCAGCAAGCCAGGCCTACCTGTCCATCACCAACTCCCGGAGTTCACCCAGACTCACGTCCATCGAGTCAGTGATGCCATCCAGCCATCTCATCCTCTGGCGTCCCCTTCTCCTCCTGCCCCCAATCCCTCCCAGAATCAGAGTCTTTTCCAGTGAGTCAACCCTTCGCGTGAGGTGGCCAAAGTACTGGAGTTTCAGCTTTAGCATCATTCCTTCCAAAGAAATCCCAGGGCTGATCTCCTTCAGAATGGACTGGTTGGATCTCCTTGCAGTCCAAGGGACTCTCAAGAGTCTTCTCCAACACCACAGTTCAAAAGCATCAATTCTTTGGCGCTCAGCTTTCTTCACAGTCCAACTCTCACATCCATACATGACCACAGGAAAAACCATAGCCTTGACTAGATGAACGTTTGTTGGCAAAGTAATGTCTCTGTAATTTTGAATATGCTATCTAAGTTGTTTATAACTTTCCTTCCAAGGAGTAAGCGTCTTTTAATTTCATGGCTGCAGTCACCATCTTCAGTGAGTTTGGAGCCCAGAAAAATAAAGTCTGTCACTGTTTCTACTGTTTCCCCATCTATTTCCCATGAAGTGGTGGGACCGGATGCCATGATCTTCATTTTCTGAATGCTGAGCTTTAAGCCAACTTTCTCACTCTCCACTTTCACTTTCATCAAGAGGCTTTTGAGTTCCTCTTCACTTTCTGCCATAAGGGTGGTGTCATCTGCATATCTGACGTTATTGATATTTCTCCCAGCAATCTTGATTCCAGCTTGTGTTTCTTCCAGTCCAGCGTTTCTCATGATATCTGAGTCCATTTCTACATTCCATCCTTGGGGACCGACTATCACCTTTTTTGTAAACTCTCTGAGAGTAGAAATTCTCTCAATTTTATGTACTCCAAGTGAATGACCTTTTTGATATTTTGAGCCATATATAAACTTACTAATTGTCAATGATTGGGAAAAAAGAGACCCCCAGTTCCACACCCACCCCCACCCCCCCCTCGAAAAAAGAAAAGATGGAGTGCTTTATGGAATAAAGTAGGTTCCAGGCTAGGAAGGGAAAAACATTTAGGGAAGATAAGAAGATACCTTCTCAGGTAGCTGGTAGAGGATAATGGCAGAAAGGATGCAGAAAAGTGGGCATTCTTTAATTTATGTATTAGTTGTTGAGTATCTTTTCTTTGCTTGGCATTTTTCTAGATGATGGGGATTCACCACTGAATAAGACTGGCAAGGATCCATGGGAGGAGTCAGATAACAAAAGTAATGTCAGATGGCAATAAATTCTATGAAGACACTAAACAAGAATGATAGGATAAAAAGTGCTGGAGTTATTTTGATTAGTTGGTTTTAAAAGGCCTCTGGGAAGATGATATTTGAGTTGAAACCAAAATGACAAGAATGAATCAGTCATAAAAAGATTCAGGTAAATATCTAGGGCAGAAAAACAAGCTGCAGAAAGGAAAGAGGATGCAGGGAACATAGTGGCCAAGCACAGGAATCCTTTGTAGACGCTGACCATTCTTGGCATCTAGATAGAGCCAATTAGATTAAGGGCCTTCAGTAGGTTTTGTATACTAAAATGGACAAAACAAGTTGCCTAAATTTACATTGCCAAGTCTGATAAAAACCAAATGAAAGCAAGATAAAAAGTTAAAGTATTCTGATTACCCTTAGAGAAAGACTGATTTGAAGACTTAATTCAAAAATATCTTGACAGGTAAGGATATGGACCAATTCTGAGGCTATAGCTAACTGGAGTGTGTGAGTGAAGTCGCTCAGTCGTGTCCGACTCTTTGCGACCCCATGGACTATAGCCTACCAGGCTCCTCTGTCCATGGGATTTTCCAGGCAACAGTCCTGGAGTGGATTGCCATTTTCTTCTCCATGGGATCTTCCCAACCCAGGGATCAAACCCGGGTCTCCCGCACTGTAGACAGATGCTTTACCATATGAGCCACCAGGGAAGTCCATAGCTAACTGAAGTAAATGTCAAATGCTTGGGGTGCAGCAGGAGGCAGAGTTTTGACTGCTCTGCAGAACAAAGAGCTCCAGCCAGGACCCATCTCCTAGAGGACCCTGGGTTTCCCACCTGCTTCCTCTCTGACCACTTTCTCCTCCTCCCAGGACTTTTCTAGCTCTTTCATTTTCTAGCACTCTCTTCTAACACTTCTCTTTTCTCTAGGCCTACTGCTGTCCTTCCCAAACTTGTTTGTCATACAAAGGTTTACTATTTGTGTATTCAGGAGCTTCTGAATACATCTGTTTTACAGTAGTTTTCTTTCCAAAAGATCGCTTTTATCCATATCAGCAAAATAAACTGTATAAGGGCTGTCAGGAAGTTTTGGAAATAGTCTTGTTATTTAGAACCAGATGTTAAAATGACATTTGTGAAAATTGAATTTTACCTGTGTAGAATTTATTATGCATTCTCTCTTCATACAGTGTTACTATATTTTTTCATTTTTACATATGTTCTTTTACTGAATGGGTATATTCAAACGCAGCCAACTATAGGCTACCAAAAGTGAAAGTGAAAGTCTCTCAGTCATGTCAGACTCTTTGTGACCCCATTCTCCAGGCCAGAGTACTGCAGTGGGTAGCCTTTCCCTTCTCCAGGATATCTTTCCAACCCAGGGACTGAACCAGGGTCTCCTGCATTGCAGGAGGATTCTTTACCAACTGAGCTATCAGGGAAGCCCTGAAAGTGAAAGTGAAAGTCGTTCAGTCATGTCCGACTCTTTGCAACCCCATGGACTATACAGTCCATGGAATTCTCCAGGCCAGAAAACTGGAGTGGGTAGCCTTCCCCTTCTCCAGGAGATCTTCCCAACCCAGGGATCAAACCCAGGTCTCCTGCATTGCATGCAGGTGGATTCTTTACTAGCTGAGCCACAAGGGAAGCCCAGGGAAGCCCTATATGCTACCAAAAGCTTTGCTTAATTCATCCACTACTTTCGTAATATATCACTCTGAAAGAAGAAATACACCTATAATTGTTTGCTATTGACATAGCATCATTTATTGCACAATACAGATGAAAAGAATCCACTTTTTGGTCCTGACTTATGAGACTGCTTATATGTTGTTGCTGTTGTTCAGTCGCTAAGTTGTATCTGACTCCTTGTGACCCCACAGACTGCAGCATGCCAGGCTTCCCTGTTCTTCACTATCTCTGAGTTTGCTCATACTCATGTCCATTGAGTTGGTGATGCCATCCAATGTCTCATCCCCTGAAGCCCCTTTTCCTCCTGCCCTCAATTTGTCCAGAATCAGGGATTTTTTCAATGAGTCAGCTCTTCGCATCAGGTGGCTTATATATGAGGATGGCCTTCTTCTCAACTTATTTGAAGACCCAGAAATGAATGAATACTCCAGGCTTTCATTACTGCCCTAGATGGATTACCTTCAAATGCCATAAAAATCAGTATTTCCTATAAAGGCAATAGAAGGGAAAGTAGAAAGCTGAAGTATCTCCACTCAAACTGGAAAACAGTGCTCTCTTCCATGTATATGGAGTAAGTAATTTGGGCTCCTCAGCCTACCAATTTTATCAGACAGAATCTTAGACATGGTGATTAAGTAGAGCAAAACTGTTGAAATATTAAGATATTACTGTTGGTACTGTGCTTCAGATTCATATTTTAATAAACATGATTTTGTGAACCAGACTGGAAACTGAATGTGGAATATTATTCTGATGGGAAGATGTATTCCATGCTCCAAACTGCCTTCCAAATTAATGTGTGCTGTGAAGTAGATTTACAAATTAGAAACTTACAAGGAAGAAATGAGTATTAGTTTTTTGCCTCTTAAGAGAAGACAGAAAAACTTTACATGTAACAAGTGTTCAGATCAGATCAGATCAGTCGCTCAGTCGTGTCCGACTCTTTGTGACCCCATGAATTGCAGCACGCCAGGCCTCCCTGTCCAACCCCAACTCCTGGAGTTCACCCAGACTCACGTCCATTGAGTCAGTGATGCCATCCAGCCATCTCATCCTCTGGCGTCCCCTTCTCCTCCTGCCCCCAATCCCTCCCAGCATCAGAGGCTTTTCCAATGAGTCAACTCTTCGCATGAGGTGGCCAAAGTACTGGAGTTTCAGCTTTAGCATCATTCCGTCCAAAGAAATCCCAGGGCTGATCTCCTTCAGAATGGACGGGTTGGATCTCCTTGCAGTTCAAGGGACTCTCAAGAGTCTTCTCCAACACCACAGTTCAAAAGCATCAATTCTTCGGCGCTCAGCCTTCTTCACAGTCCAACTCTCACATCCATACATGACCACAGGAAAAACCATAGCCTTGACTAGATGAACGTTTGTTGGCAAAGTAATGTCTCTGCTTTTGAATATGCTATCTAGGTTGGTCATAACTTTCCTTCCAAGGAGTAAGCGTCTTTTAATTTCATGGTTGCAGTCACCATCTGCAGTGATTTTGGAGCCCAGAAAAATAAAGTCTGACACTGTTTCCACTGTTTCCCCATCTATTTCCCATGAAGTGGTGGGACCAGATGCCATGATCTATGTTTTCTGAATGTTGAGCTTTAAGTCAACTTTCTCACTCTCCACTTTTACTTTCATCAAGAGGCTTTTGAGTTCCTCTTCACTTTCTGTCATAAGGGTGGTGTCATCTGCATATCTGAGGTTATTGATATTTCTTCCAGCAATCTTGATTCCAGCTTGTGTTTCTTCCAGTCCAGCGTTTCTCATGATGTACTCTGCATATAAGTTAAATAAACAGGGTAACAGTATACAGCCTTGACGAACTCCTTTTCCTATTTGGAACCAGTCTGTTGTTCCATGTCCAGTTCTAACTGTTGCTTCCTGACCTGCATACAAATTTCTCAAGAGGCAGATCAGGTGGTCTGGTATTCCCATCTCTTTAAGAATTTTCCACAGGTTATTGTGATCCACACAGTCAAAGGCTTTGGCATAGTCAATCAAGCAGAAATAGATGTTTTTCTGGAACTCTCTTGCTTTTTCCATGATCCAGCGGATGTTGGCAATTTGATCTCTGGTTCCTCTGCCTTTTCTAAAACCAGCTTGAACATATGGAAGTTCACGGTTCACATATTGCTGAAGCCTGGCTTGGAGAATTTTGAGCATCACTTTACTAACGTGTGAGATGAGTACAATTGTGCAGTAGTTTGAGCATTCTTTGGCATTGCCTTTCTTTGGGATTGGAATGAAAACTGACCTTTTCCAGTCCTGTGGCCACTGCTGAGTTTTCCAAATTTGCTGGCATATTGAGTGCAGCACTTTCACAGCATCATCTTTCAGGATTTGGAATAGCTCAACTGGAAATCCACCACCTCCACTAGCTTTGTTCGTAGTGATGCTTTCTAAGGCCCACTTGACTTCACATTCCAGGATGTCTGGCTCTAGGTCAGTGATCACATCATCATGATTATCTGGGTCATGAAGATCTTTTTTATACAGTTCTTCTGTGTATTCTTGCCATCTCTTCTTAATATCTTCTGCTTCTGTTAGGTCCATACCATTTCTGTCTATTATCGAGCTCATCTTTGCATGAAATGTTCCTTTGGTATCTCTGATTTTCTTGAAGAGATCCCTAGTCTTTCCCATTCTGTTGTTTTCCTCTATTTCTTTTCAATGATCGCTGAAGAGGGCTTTCTTATCTCTTCTTGCTATTCTTTGGAACTCTGCATTCAGATGTTTATATCTTTCCTTTTCTCCTTTGCTTTTCATTTCTCTTCTTTTCACAGCTATTTGTAAGGCCTCCCCAGACAGCCATATTGCTTTTTTGCATTTCTTTTCTATGGGGATGGTCTTGATCCCTCTCCTGTACAATGTCACAAACCTCATCCCATAGTTCATCAGGCACTCTATCTATCAGATCTAGGCCCTTAAATCTATTTCTCACTTCCACTGTATAATCATAAGGGATTTAATTTAGGTCATACTTAAATGGTCTAGTGGTTTTCCCTACTTTCTTCAATTTAAGTCTGAATTTGGCAATAAGGAGTTAATGGTCTGAGCCACAGTCAGCTCCTGGTCTTGTTTTTGCTGACTGTATAGAGCATCTCCATCTTTGGCTTCAAAGAATATAATCAGTCTGATTTCGGTGTTGACCATCTGGTGATGTCCATGTATAGCGTCTTCACTTGTGTTGTTGGAAGAGGGTGTTTGTTATGACCAGTGCATTTTCTTGGCAAAGCTCTATTAGTCTTTGCCCTGCTTCATTCCGTATTCCAAGGCCAAATTTACCTGTTACTCCAGGTGTTTCTTGACTTCCTACTTTTGCATTCCAGTCCCCTATAATGAAAAGGACATCTTTTTTGGGTGTTAGTTCTAAAAGGTCTTGTAGGTCTTCATAGAATCGTTCAACTTCAGCTTCTTCAGCATTACTGGTTGGGGCATAGACTTGGATTACTGTGATATTGAATGGTTTGCCTTGGAAACAAACAGAGATCATTCTGTCATTTATGAGATTGCATCCAAGTACTGCATTTCGGACTCTTTTGTTGACCGTGATGGCCACTCCATGTCTTCTGAGGGATTCCTGCCTTCAGTAGTAGATATAATGGTCATCTGAGTTAAATTCACCCATTCCAGTCCATTTCAGTTCGCTGATTCCTAGAATGTCGACATTCACTCTTGCCATCTCTTGTTTGACCACTTCCAATTTGCCTTGATTCATGGACTTGACATTCCAGGTTCCTATACAATATTGCTCTTTACAGCATCGGACCTTGCTTCTATCACCAGTCACATCCACAGCAGGTATTGTTTTTGCTTTGGCTCCATCCCTTCATTCTTTCTGGAGTTATTTATCCACTGATCTCCAGTAGCATATTGGGCACCTACTGACCTGGGGAGTTTCTCTTTCAGTATCCTATCATTTTGCCTTTTCATACTGTTCATGGGGTTCTCAAGGCAAGAATACGGAAGTAGTTTGCCATTCCCTTCTCCAGTGGACCACATTCTGTCAGATCTCTCCACCATGACCCGCCCGTCTTGGGTTGCCCCACGGGCATGGCTTAGTTTCATTGAGTTAGACAAGGCTGTGGTCCTAGTGTGATTAGACTGACTAGTTTTCTGTGAGTATGATTTCAGTGTGTTTGCCCTCTGATGCCTTCTTGCAACACCTACCGTCTTACTTGGGTTTCTCTTACCTTGGGCGTCGGGTATCTCTTCATGGCTGCTCCAGCAAAGCACAGCCATTGCTCCTTACCATGGATGAAGGGTATCTCCTCACCGCCGCCCTTCCTGACCTTCAATGTGGGATAGCTCCTCTAGACCCTCCTGTGCCCGCGCAGCCACGGCTCCTTGGACGTGAGGTTGGTCCTGCAGGCCACGCCCCTGGCCTCGGTCGTGGGGTTGCTCCTCCCTGCCGCCACCCTTGTATGTACCTATTCTGTGTTCTATATAAGTTCTTGTTGGGAATGGTAGGAAACTCCTGATATTTTTAAATTGGGGATGGAAACAAAGAATCTCTTTCTTTTCTGTTGGGGTGGGTTTTTGTGGGGGTTTTGACCTTTCATCTCTAATTAAAGATGTCTGTAATTCTGAGATTAAAAGACAAGTGCATGACTTTTAGTATTTTTCTTCATAGAATGTGATTATTGAAGAAAATACACCAAAAGTTGCTTTCAAAAGCACAATGCTTTGCTGAATCTTAATAAATGGCAATGTTTTTCCTTGGCAAAACAAAACAAAACAAAAAACTAACACAAAAACAAATATCAAAAACCTTTTGGCAGATATTTGAAGTATTAAATATGAATTCACAATTTAAAAGTATATTTATACACACACAACTGTTCAATTTGGTCATCAAAAGAATAATGACCATAACTGATTATATGACACTAATTAGAAAGTTTCCATTTTAATCCTAGAGATAAAGGGATAACATAAAATTAACACACATAAAATATATGCTCTACTTAGAGGTGACTTTTACATCAACTTCATGCTCTGAAAATTGATATTTGAATGGAAAGCTATCCTGCTTTTGTAATAGTAAGGATCAGAGTTCATCCTTATCATGTTGAGGGAAAAACATTATGAGAGATAAATGCCAGAGATCAATGTAGAAGAAATTCTAAAATGAGAAAATCACCATTCAGCAACCATGAATGAAATAACTGATTCAGAAAGTCAGAATGATCAATGACTATAAAAACCATTATGTCGAAACTTGATAATGCTAAAGTATTACCTCAAAGCTTCCTTGGAATATTCAATGGGGAAATATATAATAAGAGATTTCCTAGTCATTATCTCAATCAACTGAACAAATTCAGTGTCACTAAAATTAGGACAACCTGACATTATGTATTTCTTACATGTATATGTAATATGAAGTACTCAGCATTATTTATAAAATACTCTTGCCAAAAATGTTTTGAAAGTGAAAGGGACTCAGTTGTGTCCAACTCTTTGCGACCCCATGGACTATACAGTCCATGGAATTCTCCAGGCCAGAACACTGGAGTGGGCAGCCTTTCCCTTCTCCAGGGGATCATCCCAACACAGGGATCAAACCCAAGTCTCCTGCATTGCAGGTGGATTCTTTACCAGCTGAGCCACAAGGGAAGCCCAAGAATACTGGAGTGGGTAGCCTATCTCTTCTCCAGGGATCTTCCTAACCCAGTAATCGAACCAGGGTCTCCTGCATTGCAGGCAGATTCTTTACCAAATGAGCTATCAGGGACCTTGAGTTCAGTTATGCTTTGACATTAAACATACAGTTTATAAGAAGTACAGAGGATAAAGCGACAAGTTAAAAATCACCACCAGAAAACAAACAAATGAAGAATGTGGTACCTGTCACAACAAAATTCATCTAGTTTCCTAAAAATAAAATTAAAAAGTCAGGAAAGAAAATAAAAACAAAGTTGGAGCATTTTTACAAATTAAACAAAAGAAATTAAATATAAGAAAGTTGTTTGGATATTAATCAAAAAAGTTATAAAAATATTGGCAACAAAATTGAAGGAATAAATATACACCATATATGTTATAAAGAATTTCTATTTCTTTTCCGAGATGCAGTAATTACTGTGGATATATATGAATCTACCATTATTGAGAGATGTCTAGTAAGCATTTAGTGATATCCATCTATTTAGAAAAGCAACATTAGTGGTAATTATGTCCAAATATTAACAACTTCTAAATTTCAGTGGTGAGTACACAGGTGATCATTATTCAATTCTCTAAACTATTCTGTTTTTGGGAAAATTAAAAATAAAAAGTAAAAAGGAATCAATATAATGTTAGCTTAAGGCAGATTTAAAAAGCCTGAAGCACAAAGAAACATGGTTAGATTCCCAGAGACTTTTCATCTTCTCAACAGAACATAGAGCCCTGCATATGGTATGAGGCTTCTTTCACATTCTCTACTCCTTGATATCTCTTCCATCTATGTGTCGCTGATAAAATATTAGGGGCTTTGATTTTTGACTCATTAAATAGAGCATATTCTCACTCCACTGTGACCTGTGCTAGGGCCAGTTTAAGGAGCAATCTGTCATGAGATCATTAACACTAGAACTGGCTAAGAAGGTGAAGATATTCATCTAAAATTAATTTCTTGACCTTTTCCACCAGGACCTAGAAGGAAATATTTTAGTGCTCGTAACTGGGGGTAAGCTCCACTTACACTCTGTGTTTCCCAATGTTGTAATTAGAGAAACAGAGCCAAGGAGGAGGGACGCAGGAGGCAATCAATGTTTCAGGAACGGTCTTGTTGAGGGAATGCCGCAGGCTACCTACAAAGGGTTGGTCTGGAGAGAAGCAAAGGTTACTCACTATAATGCATGGCCTTAGCCAACCTGATGCTTGAGAGAGGACAGACAGAAATAAAATCTAATGGAAATGGGTTGTGGCTGCAAAATATTTCAGAAGTCTCAAGTCACTGTGCGGGCCAGTGTCAAATGATTCAACCTTAATCCAGCACAGCAAGAGCTCTCTCATAAATGAAACAATGACTTACTTTCATCATAGTCAGAGACAAATATGAATACAAAGCCAAACATTTAGCAAATGCCAGTAAACTCTGAGTCAGGAAGGCAAATCCTCAGATTCATGAGTAACCTTTACAGGGAACTCAGCAATGCCATTTGGAAAATGAAATAGATATAATAAGAAATCCTCTGATGCTCAGAGAAACACATTTGAAAATGAAAACTAATACTTATCTGCTCTCCCCTCTCATCTCTGTGTAATCTCTAAGTTGTAGAGAGCTCTGGGAGTACATATAGAGGCCAGTGAAGATTCACAATAATTTATTTTTTTTTTATTTCTCCTTGTTTCTAAAAACTTAACCTTTTCCATGATTGCTAATAGGGAATGAAATTCTGGTTTTGTAACATCTTTGCCACAAAGCCAGTGATACCCACTTCAGGAGGGGACAAAAAGTCACAAAAGTGGTAATCTCAATAATCTAAAAGTTTTTTTGGAAGCCTGCCATGGCCTTGCCATCACTCTGTACCTTTGCAGATTGAATTTTAGAACAAACACTGACTACCAGATATTGGCTGGTCACCAGGCAACAGATAATCTACTTTTTATAAAGTAAACATATATGAGTATGACCTAGTATATAGTAACTATTCTATGTTAAATTCACTTACATTTAACTTGAATTGGAGAAGAGCGTAGGCCAATGGGTCTGATTCATGAGATAGAGGCTGGGTAATCAGTTCAGTTCACCAACTCCCGGAGTTCACTCAAACTCATAATGATACAGTATTTCCTACCATCATTATCATAATACCTGACTTATCAGTTTGTTGTATGAAATAACAAGCATAGCCAACATATTCATTTAGTTCATATGAATTACATCTACTAATTCTCACAATAAACAAGTAGTATTTTTCCATTGTGATTATGAGGACATTGAATCTTAGAGAAGATATGTTAAGCAACTTGTTCAAGGTTATAGAAGCACAAAGTGATAGAAGTAGGATTTAAATCCAGATCTCTATGGATTCAAGTTTAGGTCTAAGTTCTCCATTTATAAAAAAAAAAAAAAAAAAACCAATTCGCACATATATCACATAGTGCCCTAAATCCCCACCAGGACGAAAGGGCACACAACAGCATCTACTAGTAGCTTATTTACCAGCCGTGAATACCCTGCTCCGTGGAGATGGTAAGTGTTGATCCTGAGCAGAAATTTCAAAAGGACCTCAACATTCATAAGGTTGGAAATGTTAGGAAGGTTTTTGAAGAAGGAGGTCTTGGAGGTTTTAGGACAGACTATTGGGTGAGCGGACAACTGGGAGCGGTGGAGATGGAAATTCAGCAAGTGATGGTAAGAATACAAAGTACTCCAAAGATAGTGCTGAACTTGTTGCTCTCTTTATTTTCTACCCTGAAACGTGATGGGACTCCTGGATTACCAACCAGATCACAGAGATTGTCCCTGAATTGTATCTTTTTATAATGTAAAATTTGGCCAAACTCACTTAAATTTTAAAAAATGCAGCATTTAGACAAACATGAAAAAATATCTGCCAAAATATGACAACTGTTAACATTTTTATCTATTTCCTTCCAGCTTTTTTTTTCCTCCCTCTGCCTATAATTTGGGAGTTCTGAAAAACAGTTAAGATGATAATACGTGCACACATTTGAATCTTGTTTTATGTTACATTGAAAGCATTTCCCATGTTATTTTTCTATAGGATTTCACAGTCTGAAATCATAGCCAAGTTGCTTCCCCACTCCCCAACATAAGTTGCTTCTCTCTTTTTACTCAGTCTCTGCTGCACTCTCACCCACCCCATCCCTGATAAAGCATCAGTTACCACATTGCAAATTACTGGAAAGGGCAGAACCAACATTACAAAGGCACTAGGAGCTGGACCACAATCTCACAAACTATGGCTCCTGTGTAGGAGGTCACTTTGGACTAACTGCCCATTTTCCTTTACCTTCCTCTTCTAAAGACTAAAAAGGTAATGAGCCAAAAAGGAAGAGTATCATAAACTGAACCTTTCTAAGGTCATGCAGCTGATCTATTGCAGTGAGCTCCCTCTAGGGAGGTGGTACATTATCCATGCTACTGAAATCACTTGGGATATCTGGGCCAAAATCCCCTGGAATGTAAACAGTGGGTCAAAATGTTATGGCTCAATCATTATTCAATCTTTGCAATAAGAGTGGATTATGAATCCATTTTTATATTAGTGCTGTATTGCAAAAGTCACCTCCAATGATCTATTTACTAATTCAATCTATGTTTCTCATCACAAGTGAATACTGAACAAACAAATAGGCACAGTACAATATGAAGAAGTCTGTTGCCTCTGACACACTGAAAAGGGTGATTTTTAATACTGAAAAAGAAGCATATTTCACAGGTTAAAATTACAGATTTATCTTAAATTTACTATCGGTCTTGCAACAGAAACCAACGTTGTTGACATGCTTTGTTGTCATCATTGTTTGATGCAGGTTTTATTTTCAGTTTTCTTTTTTGATGGTGACAAAAGAAAAAAAAAAATCAATGCAAATAAGTATTTAGGATTCACGCTTGCCTCTTGAGGATATATGAGAGAGACCCTTAAACATTCAAATTATGGGAGAATAAAAATTATCAGAGTTTTCTGTGAACTAAGATTTGAAAGTCCATCCCTATCAACATGAATGGAAGACAGCATAACACTATATCCAAAGGCATTATATGAACATGGAGATTTACAAAGCAGATGACTTAGAAATGCTACTGTTTTTGTGAAAATCTTTTTTTAAGAAAATATTTCTTTAAATATATTCTCCACAGAAAAATATAAACATAATATATAGTGTGAATTTCAAGAATATGTAAGAAAAAAGCAGGCTACACACGCAGTCTATGTAATCTGCTATTGTCAGGATAGATTTGTAGAATTCTATCCATATGACCCAGTGCCTATGCTGTTATTAACCCTAATTTTACCTCTTCATTCAAAATGTATCCCTATAAATTCAATGTATATAACATTACTGGCCAACACTTGATCTATATAATGCAGCCTGATGTAAAAATGCCATCTTCTAATGGGCATCAGTGCCCAGATACCTACTCTAGCTCAAAATAGCTGTTCATCAACTTGTGTTGGCAGCTTACTCCTATGATATCACCATTAATATCTACAATAAATAAATAATCTCAGCACCAATCATCAACCTGCGAGATGTCAATTTTCATGTGTTTCAAAGTGGTGGTGTGTGATGTTGAAGGAGGAAAGGAGAGACATATCAAAATTAGCTAGAAATATCTAAAAAAGTCTCCAGGCCCTGCTCCCCTGCTTTGAAAGCAGGCAAGGTGGAAGGAGCAATGAATACACATTATGTTTACATTGTTAAAAGTTTCAGAGATAATTATGATTACATGTACCAGTACAGCATGTACCTACAGCATGTACCAGTGCCTTAACCATCAAATAAAATGCATGTGAATGAGTCTTTAGTAACTGAGTTTAAGATACAGCTCTTTCATTACCAACTCTGAGTCTAACGAGTTGTGAAAGCTTGGTCATGTATCTTAATTGCTCTATGTCTTAGTTTCTCATTGGTAAAATAAAAGTGTTTTACACTTTAGGTTGCTTACAGGATTATATGTGTATACCTGAAACAATGCCTAATACAGAGTTTGCACCCAGTGAATTTTATCTGCACAAAAAATGTTATTATGCTATTTTTTTAAAAAAAGGGCTAAGATTCCTTTCAAAATCTTCCCTCCCTCAAAAATAAATCTTTTCAAATAACTCTAATGAGCTTGAGATCCCAAATCCTCCCAACTACCCGTCGGTCTTGGATACTTCAATGGCCCCATAAACTGAACTTAACCTCTCTTTACTCTTAATTGTTAATACAGTAGTTGTCCTTCCACTTCTTAAAGGGCCCCCCAGTCTTCTAGTTATCCAAGCCAGAGACTTAAGAACCTTCTGAACACTTCTCACCCTTTCCTTCCAAAATTAAAATACTTAATGTCACTATATTCTCTTGATTCTGGCTCCCAAATATCTCTTGAATATATGTCTTCTCCAATTTTTATGCTACCACAGTGTTAGGCTATCATATTTCTACTTGAATAACACTTCTTTGTTTAACCAGTACTTGTCAGGGGCCAGGGAAAGGGAAGGGGTTGACTAAAAAGGCACAGTATGAGGAGGAACTGGGGTGGAGGGGCTGTTGGAACCGATCTGTGTTTTTGACCGTGGGTATAATTTTCATTACTGTATGCATTTTCCAAAATGTATAACAGAAACAAGGAATTTTACTTTAGGTAAAGTTTAAAAAGCAGAAACTACAAAATGCACACAAGCCACCCCCCAAAGACTCTTCCTTTACTTTTCAATGCCTTTATAATAAGAAGCAACATCTTAGTGCGGTCTGGAGAGCCCTCAGCATCCTCTGCCCACATCTCCAGGTCCATCTCCTCCTTGTCTCCCTTGAGCTCTCTCCAAACTAGCTGCATTCGTCCTTCTTACATCCCCTCAAAGCACTGTTCTTTTCACCCTAGAATTTCATGTCTCTCCGCAATGTTCTTCTCTGCTTCCTTCCATCTTTTGGCAAGTTAACTACTATATATCCATGAGATCTCAGTTCAATATCACATTCTCAAAGTTTAGTTCACTCAGTCATGTCCAACTCTTTGCAACCCCATGGACTGCAATACGCCAGGCCTCCCGGCCCATCACCAACTCCCAGAGTTTACTCAAACTCATGTCCATTGAGTCAGTGATGTCATCCAACCATCTCATCCTCTGGCGTCCCCTTCTCCTCCCACCTTCAATTTTTCCCAGCATAAGGATGTTTTCAAATGAGTCAGCTGCTTGCATCAGGTGGCCAAAGTACTGGAGTTTTAGCTTCAACATCAGTCCTTCCAAAGAAAACTCAGGATTGACCTCCCTTAGGATGACTGGCTGTATCTCACTGCAGTCCAAGGGACCCTCAAGAGTCTCCTCCAATGCCACAGCTCAAAAGCATCAATTCGTCAGCGCTCAGCTTTCTTTATAGTCCAACTCTCATATCCATACATGACCACTGGCAAAACCATAGCCTTGACTAGATGGACCTCTGTTGGCAAATGTCTCTGCTTTTCAACATGCTATCTAGGTTGGTCATAACTTTCCTTCCAAGGAGTAAGTGTCTTTTAATTTCATGGCTGAAGTCACTATGTGCAGGGATTTTGAAGCCCCCAAAAATAAAGTCAGCCACTGTTTCCCCATCTATTTGCCATGAAGTGATGGGGCCAGATGCCATGATCTTTGTTTTCTGAATGTTGAGCTTTAAGCCAACTTTCTCTCTCTCCTCTTTCACTTTCATCAAGAGGCTCTTTAGTTCTTCTTCACTTTCTGCTTATCATAAGGGTGGTGTCATCTGCATATCTGAGGTTATTGATATTTCTCCCAGCAATCTTGATTCCAGCTTGTGCTTCCTCCAGCCCAGCATTTCTCATGATGTACTGTGTATATAAGTTAAATAAGCATGGTGACAATATACAGCCTTGATGTACTCCTTTTCCTATTTGGAACCAGTCTGCTGGTCCATGTCCAGTTCTAACTGTTGCTTCCTGACCTGCATACAGGTTTCTCAAGAGGCAGGTCAGGTGGTCTGGTATTCTCATCTCTTTCAGAATTTTCCACAGTTGATTGTGATCCACACAGTCAAAGGCTTTGGCATAATCAGTAAAGCAGAAATAGATGTTTTTCTGGAACTCTCTTGCTTTCTCAATGATCCACCAGATGTTGGCAATTTGACCTCTGGTTCCTCTGCTTTTTCTAAAACCAGCTTGAACAGCAGGAAGTTCACGGTTCACGTGTTGCTGAAGCCTGGCTTGGAGAATTTTGAGCATTACTTTACTAGCATGTGAGATGAGTGCAATTGTGCGGTAGTTTGAGCATTCTTTGGTGTTGCCTTTCTTTGGGACTGGAATGAAAACTGACCTTTTCCAGTCCTGTGGCCACTGCTGAGTTTTCCAAATTTGCTGGCATATTGAGTGCTGCACTTTCACATTATCTTTTAGGATTTGAAATAGCTCAGCTGGAATTCCATTACCTCCACTAGCTTTGTCCATAGTGATGCTTTCTAATGCCCACTTGACTTTATGTTCCAGGATGTCTGGCTCTAGGTGAGTAATCACACCATTGTGATTAGCTGGCTCATGAAGATCTTTTTTGTACAGTTCTTCTGTGTATTCTTGCCACCTCTTCTTAATATATTCCTCTTCTGTTAGGTCCATACCATTTCTGTCCTTTACTGAGCCCATCTTTGCATGAAATGTTCCCTTGGTATCTCTAATTTTCTTGAGATCTCTAGTCTTTCTCATTCTATTGTCTATGCCCACTCAAGGCATAGAGAATAGATTTTTGTGTCAGTGAAAATTAAAATCACCAGTACCACCACCACCTTTGCAATATTACAGAAAGGACAGCCTAGTTATTTTACAGATTATGTACAGAAATTTAGCAGTGTTAGAACACTTCATGTACATTTGTCAGTTCTATGGGCATCTGTATATATCTTCAGAGCATTATTACAGTATCAATTCACTTAGTTGATCTGTGTGATTTATTTTTATTTTATTAAGCAGGACTCCACCTGTAGATTAGACTTCCAAAGTGGCACTGATGGTAAAGAATCTGCAGGAGACAGACAGTGACAGTGGGTTTGATCCCTTGGTCAGGAAGATCCCCTAAAGGAAGGCACAGCAACTCACTCCAGTATTCTTGCCTGGAGAATCCCATGGACAAAGGATCCTTGTGGGCTACCAGTCTATAGCATCGCAAAGAGTCAGACACTGAAGCAACTTAGCATGCACACATGCACCAGTAGATTTCAAGCTTCACAAGGTCAGAAATCACAGCTATCATCCCACCATTACATTCTGCCAGTTTCTAGCACAGAGATTAACAAAATACATAATGAACAATGAATGGATGGATGAGCACTAATATTGTCAAAAAGCAATGCAAAGCCAATACTATTTATTCAATGACTTCCTTCGGACTCTTTGACTTTCTCAATCTGAATCCAAACCCTGATGATTAAGGCCTCCAAACATCTGCTTTGTCCCATCTTCTATATTATAGATTTTAACCTTTATTGCAGGCTGAAAAATGACCCTCTGACAAATAACCACATCCTAATCCATAGAACCTGTGTTACCTTATATGCACCGCAGTTCATGGGGGTTGCAGAGTCGGACATGACTGAGTGATTGAACTGAACTGATATGTGGGGGGAAAAAAGCCTTCACAGATATAAATCAAGAATATTGAGATGACGAGATTATTCTGGTTTCTCCAGGTAGGCCCTAAGTGTAATCACATATGTCCTTGGAGAGGCAGAGGAAAACACACACACACACACACGTGAACAGGGAGGTACAGACTGCAACAAAGCAGCCACAAGTCAAAGAGTGTCAGCAGCCCCCAGAGACTGGAAGAGTCAAGGAAACAGATTCTCCTCTAGAGCCTCCAGAGGCTCCACAGACACCTTGATTTCCAATGACACTGACTTCAGACTTCTAGCCTCCAGAACTTTGAGACAGCATATTTCCATTTGTTTTAAGACACCCAGTTTGTGGCTAATTTGTTACAGTAGACTTCAGTAACCCATTACTCCCAGGAACTGTCAGATTCTGGGTAACTCTTCCAAGACTCACACAAGGAACCCCTCTACTAGTAACTACTCTCCACCCTTGGGAGACTGGGACTGACACATATACACTACTGATATTACCTCTAAAATAGATAACTAATGAAAACCTACCACATAGCACAGGGAACTCTATTCAAATGCTTTGTGGTGAAAAATTGGGAAGGGAACCCAAATAAGAGGGGATATTTGTTTATGTTTAGCTGAGTCACTTTGCTGTACAGCAGAAACTAACACAACATAGTAAAGCAACTCTACTACAATAAATTATTTTTAAAAATGAGTGCAGTGATCCTTATACTCCCTGGAGAAGGAAATGGCAACCCACTCCAGTACTCTTGCCTGGAGAATTTCAAGGACAGAGGAGCCTAGAGGGCTACAGTCCATGGGAGAGAGAAGAATCAGACATGACTGTGCGACTAACTTTTCAATCTTTATATTGCTTTGTTATATGTACTGCTTGAAATATCCAAAGAAGAACAATGCTTTGCAAAATGCCTGGTGTCTAATAAGTGCCTAACAACTTATTCCTTTCCTCTCACCTCCAATTAACTGACTAAATCAATTCAATTCCATTACCTTTGTAGAGAAACAGTTCTGACTAACCTACGTAAATTAGCATCATTCTGAATCTTCATTCCCGTTACCTTCTCATCTCTTAGCCTATTTTAGTTTCTTCATAGCCCTAATTTCAATAGCATAGTATACAGATACAGATAGTGCGCTTCAGTCATGACCGTTTCTTTGCAATGCAGTAGATGGTAGCCCTCCAGGCTCCTCTGTGCATGGGATTCTCCAGGCAAGAATACTGGAGTGATTTGCCATGCTGCCCTCCAGGGGATCTTCCTGACTTGGGGATCGAACTCCTGTGACTACTCCTGCATTGCAGGCAGATTCTTTACTGCTGAGCCACGGGGGCAAACATGTGTATATGTGTGCTTATGGTCTGCACTGCCCACCACCACCACGAGGGCAAGGACATGCCCACCATTTTTAATTTCGTACCTCAGAGCATAGTACCGCATACAGATAAGCTGATTAGACAATGTTTTTGAGTAGGTAGTTTTTTTTCTCAGCTAGTTGTTCATAGCCCACTTCACTTTTCTGTGGAGACCTGATTTAATAACTTGAAAGCTTTAATTGAAAGCCGCCATTGTGTTATTATAGAACTAAGCCCAGAAATGAACAGTAGAAACACAACTTTATAAAAGTAAATGAAACCAACAGGCATTATAAAGGTAATTAAAAACTCATAACGATGTCTCCGTTATACATAATCTCAACTATAGATCTAACAAATAGCCATCTTTAAGCATATCTATGCAAAAATCACACTATAGTAAAGTTTGATGAATGGCCAGATGTCAGCTTGTGACTATTATTTCAAACCTCTGATCATCAGCATAATAGAATACTCTGCTTCATTTTTCCCTTTAAAAAATAGGCTCTGTATCCCTTGAATTCTTTTATTTTGTCCTTTAGCCAGTCCAAAAAAAAAAAAAATACTTAAAAGTACATATTACACTGTTGCCACATACTTGGCTAACATTTTATTTTATGCCTAAATCACTTCAATCCTTTTGGAACCTCCTAGAGATTTTCTTAACAACTATTATCCTCATAACTCCTAAATATGTCACATGGGGCATTTTGCAGGCAGTAGCTAAATCTTTAGGAACCAGGGTATTTTAAGTTTAATGGAGATGTAATTTTCCTAGGCTAAATTCTAGAAATTCAAGTTATAGTGCACTTATTTTTAAAAACAAATGTTGACACCATTTTCTCTTTATTATTATGATTTGTTCTCAGATGCTTTTTTCTCCTTTATGCACAGAAAATACTAGCTAAATATCCTGCTGATCTTGCTAAGGAGTTTACCTTATGTTCCTTTTAGATTTCTTAACTCTTCCCTCCACACTAGAGGAAAAGGGAGAAAAATGCTTGGAATGGCTTTTTAAAAAATTTAAGTTATCTCATGTTTAGGACAATGGGAATAAGTTAAACAGCAGAAAGAAAATATGAAAAAAAAGTGGAGGAAGTAGCACCAAGAGGAAAGAAGTGGGAAGGGGACATGATCTTTTAAAGTAAGCCTGGCACTTAAAGCTTTCAGTTCAGTTCAGTCGTTCAGTCATGTCCGACTCTTTGCGACCCCATGAATCGCAGCACCCCAGGCCTCCCTGTCCATCACCAACTCCCAGAGTTCACCCAGACTCATGTCCATCGAGTCAGTGATGCCATCCAGCCATCTCATCCTCTGTCGTCCCCTTCTCCTCCTGCCCCCAATCCCTCCCAGCATCAGAGTCTTTTCCAATGAGTCAACTCTTCGCATGAGGTGGCCAAAGTACAGGAGTTTCAGCTTTAGCATCATTCCTTCCAAAGAAATCCCAGGGCTGATCTCCTTGCAGTCCAAGGGACTCTCAAGAGTCTTCTCCAACACCACAGTTCAAAAGCATCAATTCTTCAGTGCTCAGCTTTCTTCACAGTCCAACTCTCACATCCATACATGACCACGGGAAAAACCATAGCCTTGACTAGACGGACCTTTGTTGGCAAAGTAATGTCTCTGTTTTTGAATATGCTATCTAGGTTAGTCATAACTTTCCTTCCAAGGAGTAAGAGTCTTTTAATTTCATGGCTGCAGTCACCATCTGTAGTGATTTTGGAGCCCAGGAAAATAAAGTCTGACACTGTTTCCACTGTTTCCCATCTATTTCCCATAAAGTGGTGGGACTGGATGCCATGATCTTCGTTTTCTGAATGTTGAGCTTTAAGACAACTTTTTCACTCTCCTCTTTCACCTTCATCAAGAGGCTTTTTAGTTCCTCTTCACTTTCTGGCATAAGGGTGGTGTCATCTGCATATCTGAGGTTATTGATATTTCTCCCGGCAATCTTGATTACATCTTGTGCTTCTTCCAGCCCAGCGTTTCTCATACAGGGGGCATTTTAGTCCTGGCTGTGCTGACTATTAATTATGGAACTCTAGGCATTTGGCCCTGTGAGTGGCAGACTTCTCTGAAAAACTGAATAATAACTTCTCCTCTGAAAAAACTGAATAATAATTAGAGGAATTAATAATTGGAGCAATAAAATGGGAGGGTGTTCAGTTCAGTCGCTCAGTCATATCCGACTCTTTCCACCCTATGAACCACAGCACGCCAGGCCTCCCTGTCTACCACCAACTCCCAAGTTTGGAGTTTACCCAAACCCATGTTCATTGAGTCGGTGATGCCATCCAACCATCTTATCCTCTGTAGTCCCCTTCTCTTCCTGCCCTCAATCTTTCCCAGCATCTGGGTCTTTTCAAATGAGTCAGCTCTTTGCATAGGGAGGGTGACTCAGTGATAAAGTATCCACCTGCCAATGCAAGAGACACAGGTTAGATCTCTGGGTTGGGAAGATCACCTGGAGAAGGGAATGACTACCCACTCCAGTATTCTTGCCTGGAGAATCCCATGGACAGAGGAGCCTGGCAGGCTATCGTCCATGAGCTTGCAAAAAGAGTCAGATACAACTGAGTGAAACAACAACAACAACAAAAGAGGAACTGAGCAGATGTTTATTCCACTTTTTCAGTCCCTTGTATGGATTTACTCTTGCCTTCTTCAAGAGTTTTCCCCTCCCACCATCCACCATAGTAATCCTAAGTTATTTATTAGCCATGTGTTGATTTCTCCCCAGTCATCTTTGTCTCACAGTCTCTGAACTTCATAAATTCCAATGATCTGCTACTTCAAGCAGCCTTATTTTAGCATGCATATTCTCTCTCTCAGCTCTCTAAATCCATAATCCTCACCTCTTTAATTCTAAATGTATGTCTGCTTTTCACCTCTCCATACCCTTCTATGTTATTTGTCCTTTTCTCACTGTTACCTCTAATCAGATTTCAACTCTTCCACAGTAGTAAGGCCAGCATTCTGGGACTATTTAACTCTTGTTTTGCAACACATAGTTCCATTCACCAAATATTTAGTGGCTCCTATTACCTGCCACATCAGTGATCCAACACAAGAAATATAAAGATGAACAAACTGATCGAGACTCTGCCCTCAAGTAGCTTTGCTTACATTTTAGTGGTAAAAGATAAAGGGAAACATGACTACAAATATATTGCTAAGTGGTGATTAAGAAGTTGCACAGGGGGACAAAATATGGGGGTGGCACTGTTTTAGACTGGGTTTCTGAGACAGACTCTCTGGGAGGATGGATGATGGAGGCACCATGCAGATGTGTGGATGAAGAGCATCCCAGGACGTGATTTTTCTCCATTACCACTTAGCAATAAATTTTTAATTATGTTTTCACATATCTTTCACCACCAAAATGTAAGTAAAGCTTTTTGATGGCAGTCTTTTGATCAGATGGTTCATCTTTATATTTCTTATGCTTGAATCACTGATGGGCAGGTAAATGGATCCACTAAATATCTGCTAAATGCTAAATTTTTGGAATTATTTATCTGCTAAATATGCAGAAGTATTTATGTCAAAATGAGACTAACCACTTCCACCATGCACACTCTCCATTTTGAATCCATTACTATCTCATTCTTCTACACATCTTGGGTAATGCCACAGGTTTCTTTCTCTACATCCGGGCTTCTAAGTTCTACCTAAGAGAAACCACAAAGGATGAACTGATTGGTCCTACTGCAAATTATTACCAAGGGTGCCTGGAAACTGAAAAAGCCTGGTACAGACCAGGCACTCCATACACTTCTGTCAAACACAGTTTTGTCACATGAATGGATTTTGCAGAATCCTATATTTGAATATACTTTTCCCAAAACAACCATTATCAAAAATCTTGTCATCAACTCAAACAGCTTAAGGGTTTAAATCCCCAAGATTCTTTTAATTCTACATTTTTTCTAATATATAAGTTACTTTTCTTTATTCACATTGAAAAAGAAGAAAGAAACTTTGAGAGGCAGTTTTCCAAAACCAGAAAGTATTATTGAAAACTATTCAAGTTCAATTTTGAATAAAATCCCCTGAGGTTCCTGTAAAATCTCCACTGAATAAGTTCACAATTCTGAGAGCACCATTTTTAGTATAATCTTCTCTTGGCTTACTTGGTTATTCAGCACTCTGAAATAGGAGGGTGTGAAGATTAAGCAAAAATGTCCTACTTGAGCAAAGTCCCTAACTTTGGATTTTAGAAAAAAGTCTGATAAATCTTATTCTTTGTTACAAGTTGAGTTTGGGGGAAAGTATTTCTCTGTGTTTACTGGCAGTGAAATCTGGGCCTGCTGAACACTTCTGGATCATCAACCGTCTGATTAATCCAAAATGCCTCCAAAGTAATGCAGACATAACATTTTCCCAAGCAAAGTGCTTTCTAAGAAAACTGATAGAATCACTGTGCAGCAAAGTAATTTTAGACAATTTCTTCATTAATGTTCTCAATGGAAAACATGATGCTAAGAAAATATTTCAAGTACTTTCTTTTCTTCCTGGTCTATTTTATTGAGTCTTACAATGTGATATTCACATAATTAATTATGAATCAACTTTAAGAGCAAGATGTGCCCTTAACTGCATGGCCTTAAAGAACACTCCCAACCTAAAAGTTGAGAGTTACAGTTTATTTGGTGGGAATTATTAGGACTTCAAGCCCATAGGGCAGCATCTCCAGTAACGCAAAGAGAACTGCTCCCAGGAGGCAAGGGGAGAAGCCAGATCATATGGGAGTTTTAAAAGAAAGGGCAGGTAGTCTGAAAATCAAAAGATTATTGTTAGTTAAAACCAGATATATCAAGTTAAAGAATTCAGCACTTTTATGAATGGGAAGATGCAAGAGTCTTGGCTCCCTGAAATCATTCCTTTGATATGCACATCACCTATCTGGGGTCAGTATCTTGTGTTTTCATCACATCCTAAGTTTCCTCAGGGCTCACCATAGGGAGTGGCTGCAAGTTGATGGCTCCTAGATGGCAGGTATTCTTTCCTTCCTGAGTTCCCTCTGGGCTCACCTGCTTACCATCTGTGGTGGCTACAATTGCTGATGACTGTGGCATCCTTTGTTTACTGATATGGCAGCAAATAGTCCATTTCTCAGTTGGTAGGATAAATAGTTGAAATTGCTTTCCTTGTAGTGCACTAGAAGGAACCAGAGGCATCCCAGTGTGGGGCACTGTGCCTTTATTTGGGATAGAGACTTTGGTTCAAATATTTTAGAAGAAAGCTAAGGAAGGTGGAGAAACATCCTCAACTTCTCCCTCATTCTTACCCCATCATCTGTCACAGACATGGAATCATCCCTACTTTGATTAGTTATGTGACAAAAGTACACATTTTTAGTATGGCTACACAGTATTCAGAGGTATATTTTAGGGCCTAGGAATAGAGCTTTGCTAGTTCATTCAACCAACCATTTTTTCAATAAGAATTTCTTATGTACCTATGCCAGGCACTGTCCTAAGCATTAAGACATAAAGCTGAAAGCAATTTTATGCCTGACTTTAAGCAGCCCATGATATAAAGGGAAAAATAGACTTATAAAAAATGGAAAGACTATTATGTTAAACTCAATTTTAGATATTTTAACATGGTGTTAAGAGAGCACAGAGGACAAACTAGCTTACTCAGAAGCCACTTAATAGTTTCACTGGGAGTTAATATTTGCTTCAGATCCAGAAGCTCTAGCTTAGAAATGCAGATGAGGTAAGTAAGCTTATTTGGTCAAATGTTAGACCATCTCTCAATTTGGCCTAATCCATACAACTGGGCTTCTGCTTTGGCTTTCTAGGGAACTAAAGATGTGGCTGGATCCCAGTTGAACCACATAACTCTGACATCTTCTCTTGCCCTTACATACACTCTACTCTCCTATCATCAATAAATGCTGGCTCAAAGGCATGTACACTGGTTAAAATCTGACTTGAGATCATTATTCTTGTTTGTTTGTTTGTTCTACATAATAAAGTGACTATCCACCCTAACCCTCACCTTGGAAACATTCCTGTATTCTATTCAGGCCTCCCTTCCTACCATATTGTCTCAGATTCTTCATTCTTGTATAGTAGCTGCACTTGTGACATCCAGCATCTCAATGTCACAATGATTCAAAACACATCATTATTTTTAACAAATGATACTTATACAGGACCCACCACATGCATAGAATATTGAGGTACATCACAGGTCTGAAAAACTATAGAGACTCAGTTATCCCTTGCCCAAGATTGCACACATGGTATGAATAGAAACTGACCCTCCAAGCTATATTTTCTAACTTTGAATTACATTGTCTTTTGCCTGACCACACAGAGTGGACCAGGAAGAAAGGTCTGGCCCCTGTCTCCCAAGAAGTGTAGTGGAGTTCATCACGGTCAGGTTATAATCCTAGATTAAAGAAACAAAAAGTCAGCTGGAAAGCAACATAATAATCAAGGTCTAAATTGAAAAACAGCAAAAACAAAAGCAGAGAATAGGCAAAAAGATGAGGATAAACAAAGCTTCAGACTTAGAAGTCAAGTACATAACATATTTAAGGATAGTATAGAGGGGGAGGTTCTAAAATGGCAGAGGAATAGGAAAGGGAGACCACTTTGTCCCCAAGAAATTCATCAAAAGATCATTTGAATGCCAGGCAACTTCCACAAAACAACTTCTGAACGCTGGTGGAGGACACCCGGCATCCAGAAAGGCAGCCCATTCTCTCTGAAATGAGGTAGGACAAAATATAAAATACAGACAGACAAAAGAGTTAGGGATAGAGACCCATCCCAAAGAAGGAGTCATGAAGGAGGAGAAGTTTCCAAACACCAGGAAACCCTCTCACCAGTGGGTCTGTGGGGAGTTTTGGAATCTCAGAGTGCAACATAACTGGGAGAAAAAAAAAAAAAAAAACACAGAATATGCCTAACCGCAACTTCCAGCAGAGAAGTAGCCCAGACACTTGCTTCTGCCACCAGTGAGTGGGCGCTGAACAGGGAGACTCAGGTTGCATGCTTAGGGTAAGAACCAGGCCTGAATGCCCTGAGGACAATCTGAGGGCGTTAACATGAGACAGCAACCCAAACTGTGGGATAGCCAGAGAGAGAAAAAAAAAAAGAGAGAGAGAGAGAGAGAACTGTCCCACAAAAAGCTCTAACCTAAGTCACAGCCTGGCTCCATCACAGAACAAAGGATTGAGTGAATGCCAAAGGAGAGCTAGCCAGCTGTGGACTGGCCCATCCCCCCACCAGAGGCAGAGAGGCAGGTGAGTGACAGCCAGAGCCAGAAGGCAAGGGGCAATCTTGGCCCCAGAGACAGCATCCTCCACCAAACTGTGAGCAGGCTCCCAGTTGCTAACCAAGTCTTCCTGGGATCCTAAACAGCTGACATCTGCCAGGAGGGTTGCAGCCTGAGATCAGCTCCCCAGAGGAGAGACACAGCACACCTGAGATGGTGCTCTTGCTGTGCACCCAGGAAACCGAATGGCTGGGACCAGGATGGTGATTAAGATGCACAGCCCACCTAGGACCCTGCACTCACCAAGCACTTGGTCGTCTGAACTGCTCGGACCTGGGAAAGGCACAAAACACATGCCCAACTGAGTCTGTGCCCTTGTGGAGTACTTGAGAACCTTAACCTGAGCAGCTTAGACCTGGGAAGTACACGAGCCCAGGCTCTGCTTTGGAAAGTTCTCCTGCAAAGCAACCTGAAGCCTGAGCAGTGTGGACCAGGAAAGCACATGCGCCATGAGCTGGGGTAAACCCAGTGTGGTCCATACACTGCAAGCACTCCCCACACACGCCAGTGATATTTGTTTGCAGTGTTCCTCCCTCCCCATAGCACATCTGAACAAGTGAGCCTAAATAAGTGACCACCTTAACCCTCTGTGTCAGGGCAGAAATCAGACACTGAAGAGACTTGCAAACAGAGGACGCCAAAATAAACAAAGAAGAGGGAACCGTTCTGGAAGTAACAGGTGGAACAGATTAAAACCCTGTAGTTAGCATTGACTAAGCATTGGACAGGACCTACAGACCTTGAGAAGTAGTACAAGCTGGAACAAGGAACTATCTGAAACAGAACTGACCCCACACTGCCCACAACAGCTCCAGAAAAATTCCTAGATATATTTTATTATTATCATTTTTAATTTTTAAGTTGTTTATTACTCCTTTAATTTTCATTTTTATAACCTATTACCTTGCAAAAAAAGACTCTATTTTTAAAGCAAACTTCATACATATATATTTTTTTATAATTTTTGTGATTGATTTTGTATATTTAATATTGTATATTTGAGAGTCTGACCTCTACTCTAGATTTTTAATCTTTGCTTTTTGGTATTTGTTATCAATTTTGTACCTGTAAGAATCTAATCTTCAGTACCCGTTTTTACTTAGGAGTGTGATTACTGGCTTGACTGCTCTCTCCCCTTTTGACTCTCCTTCTTCTCTACCAGGTAACCTCTATCTCCTCCCTCCATTTCTCTGCTGTACTTAACTCTGTGAATCTCTCAGGGTGTTCTGGGCTGTGGAGAACACTTAAGGAACTGATTACTGGCTAGATTGGTCTCTGCCATCTTGACTCCCCCTATT
Organism: Bos indicus; assembly: GCF_029378745.1. NCBI lineage: Eukaryota > Metazoa > Chordata > Mammalia > Artiodactyla > Bovidae > Bos > Bos indicus. The sequence continues at coordinate 63,321,050 of NC_091760.1, forward strand.
TCCTGGTCACCTCTATCTCCCTCCTCCCTCCCTCTTCTCTTCTCCACATAACTCTGTGAACCTCTCTGGGTGTCCCTCACTGTAGAGAATCTTTTCACAATTAACCTAGATGTTTTATCATCTGTGCTGTATGGATGGAGAAGTCTTGAAGTTACTGTAAGAATAAGACTAAAAGCCAGAGGCCGGAGGCTTAAATCCCAAACTTGAGAACACCGGAAAACTCCTGAAACCAGGAAACAATAATTGACAAAAGCTCATCCAAAAGCCTCCATACCTACACTGAAACCAAGCTCCACCCAAAAGCCAATGAGTTTCAGAGCAAGACATACCACTCTAACTCTCCAGCAATGCAAGAACATAACTTGGAGCATTAAAAAACAGGCTGCTAAAAGTCACAACACACCCATAGATGCCTCAAAACTCACTACTGGACACTTTGTTGCACTGCAGAGAGAAGAGATCCAGCTCCACTCACCAGAACAACAATGCAAGCTTCCCTAACCAGGAAACTTTGACAAGCTACTAGTCCAGCCCCACCCACAGGGAGCAACCTCCACAATATAGAGGAACCACAAACTTGCAGCCTACAGAAAGGCCACCCCAAACACAGCAATCTAAACAAAATGAAAAGGCAGAGAAATATTCAGCAAGTAAAGTAACATGATAAATGTCCACCAAACCAAAGAGGAGGAAATAGGGAGTCTACCTGGAAAAGAATTCAGAATAATGATAATAAAGATGATCCAAAATCTTGAAAACAAAATGGAGTTACAGATAAATAGACAGGAGACAAGGATTGAGAAGACACATAAAACGTTTAACACGGACCTAGAAGAAATAAAAAAAGAGTCAATCAATAATGAATAATGCAATAACTGAGATCAAAAGCACTTTGGAGGGAACCAACAGTAGAATAACTGAGGCAGAAGATAGGATACATGAGGTGGAAGATAGAACGATGGAAATAAAAGAAGCAGAGAGGAAAAAAGAATGAAAAGAAATGAGGACAACCTCAGAGACCTCTGGGACAATGTTAAATACCCCAACTTCAAATCATAGAAGTCCCAGAAGAAGACAAAAAGAAAGGCCATGAGAAAATACTTGAGGAGATAATAGTGAAAACTTCCCTAAAATGGGAAAGGAAATAGCCATCCAAGTCCAAGAAACCTAGAGTCCCAAACAGGATAAACCCGAGGCAAAACACCCCAAGGCACATATTAATCAAATTAACAAAGATCAAACACAAAGAGCAAATATTAAAAGCACCAAAGGAAAAGCAACAAGTAACACACAAGGGGAATAACAGCTGATCTTTCAATAGAAACTCTTCAGGCCATGAGGGAATGGCAGGACATTCTTTACGTGATGAAAGAGAAAAACCTACAACCCAGATTACTATACCCAGCAAGGATTTCATTCAAATATGAAGGAGAAATCAAAAGCTTTACAGACAAAAGCTGAGAGAATTCAGCACCACCAAACCAGCTCTTCAACAAATGCTAAAGGATCTTCTCTAGTTAGGAAACAGAAAAGGTTTATAAACTTGAACCCAAAAGTTAACGGCAATGGGATCATACTTATCAATAATTACCTTAAATGTAAATGGGTTGAATGCCCCAACCAAAAGACAGAGACTGGCTGAATGGATACAAAAATAAGAATCCTATATATGTTGTCTACAAGAGACCACCTCAACACAAGGGACACATACAGACTGAAAGTGAAGGGCTGGAAAAAGATATTTCATGCAAACGGAGACCAAAAGAAAACAAGAGTAGCAATACTCATATCAGATAAAATATACTTTGAAATAAAGGCTGTGAAAAGAGACAAAGAAGGACACTACATAATGATCAAAGGATCAATTCAAGAAGAAGATATAACAAATATAAATATATATGTACCCAACATAGGAGCACTGCAATATGTAAGGCAAATGCTAACAAGTATGAAAGGGAAAATTAACAGTAACACAATAATAGTGGGAGACTTTATACCACACTCACACCTATGGATAGATCAACTAAAATGGAAAAAAAAAAAAAAAGCCTCAAATAGCCAGAGCAATCTTGAGAAAGAAGAATGGAACTGGGGGAATCAACCTGCCTGACTTCAGACTATACTACAAGGCTACAGTCATCGAGACAGTATGGTACTGGCACAAAGACAGAAACATAGATCAATGGAACAGAATACAAAGCCCAGAGATAAATCCACGCACCTATGCACACCTTATCTGTAACAAAGAAGGCAAGAATATACAATGGAGAAAAGACAATCTCTTTAACAAGTGGTGCTGGGAAAACTGGTCAACCACTTGTAAAAGAATTAAACTAGAATACTCTCTAACATCATACACAAAAATAAACTCAAAATGGATTAAAGATCTAAATGTAAGATCAGAAACTATAAAACTCCTAGAGGAAAACATAAGCAAAACACTCTCTGACATAAATCACAGCAGGATCCTCTATGACCCACCTCCCAGAGTAATGGAAATAAAAGCAGAAACAAACAATTGAGACCTAATTAAACTTAAAATCTTTTGCACAGTGAAAGAAACTATAAGCAAGGTGAAATGACAGCTTTCAGAATGGGAGAAAATAATAGCAAACGAAGCAACTGACAAAGAATTAATCTCAAAAATATACAAGCAGCTCCTGCAGCTCAATTCCAGAAAAATAAACGACCCAGTCAAAAAATAGACCAAAGAACTAAACAGACATTTCTCCAAAAAAGACATACAGATGGCTAACAAACACATGAAAAGATGCTCAACTTCACTCATTATCAGAGAAATGCAAATCAAAACCCCTATGAGGTACCAATTTATGCTGGTCAGAAGACTGCTATCAAAAAGTCTACAAACAATAAATGCTGGAGAGGGTGTGGAGAAAAGGGAATCCTCTCACACTGTTGGTGGGAATGCAAACTAGTACAGCCACTATGGAGAACAGTGTGGAGATTCCTTCAGTTCAGTTCAATTCAGTTCAGTCGCTCAGTCATGTCTGACTCTTTGCGACCCCATGAATTGCAGCACGCCAGGCCTCCCTGTCCATCACCAACTCCTGGAGTTCACCCAAACCCAAGTCCATCGAGTCAGTGATGCCATCCAGCCATCTTATCCTCTGTCGTCCCCTTTTCTTCCTGCCCCCAGTCCCCCCCAGCATCAGAGTCTTTTCCAATGAGTCAATTCTTCACATGAGGTGGCCAAAGTACTGGAGTTTCAGCTTTAGCATCATTCCTTCCTTAAAAAACTGGAAATAGAACTGCCATATGACCCAGCAATCCCAATGCTGGGCATACACACCGAGGAAACCAGAATTGAAAGAGACATATGTACTCCAATGTTCATCACAGCACTGTTTACAATAGCTAGGACATGGAAGCAACCTACATGTCCCTCGGCAGACAAATGGATAAGAATGCTGTGGTACATATACACAATGGCATATTACTCAGCTACTAAGAAGAATGCATTTGAATCAGTTCTAATGAGGTGGATGAAACTGGAGCCTATCATAGAGTGAAGTAAGTCAGAAAGAAAAACACCATTACAATAAACACATATATATGGAATTTAGAAACATGGTAACGATGACCCTAAATGCAAGACAGCAAAAGAGACACAAATATAAAGAACAGACTTTTGGACTCTGTGGCAGAAGGTGAGGCTGGGATGGTTTGAGAGAATAGCATTGAAACTTGTATATTACCATATGTGAAACAGATTGCCAGTCCAGGTTCAATGCATGAGACAGAATGCTCAGGGCTGGTGCACTGGGATGACCCTGAGGGATGGGATGGGGAGGAAGGTGGGAGGGGGTTCAGGATGGGGAACACATGTATACCCATGGCTGATTCATGTCAATGTATGGCAAAAACCACTACAATATTGTAAAGTAATTAGCCTCCAATTAAAATACATAAATTAAAAAAAATAGTATAATACCCACTCAAGGCTGAAGGGTTGAGGCAGCCTGGAAGATTGCTTAATGGTCCTACCTTAAGGTTCCAAACACTAAGCCATGTTCGGCCATCCATTACAAAGCAACGATAGGGCTTCCTTAGTTGCTCAAGTGGTAAAGAATCCACCTGCCAACACAGTACACACAGGTCTAATCCCTGATTCAGGAAGATACCACATGTTTCAGAAAAACTAAGCCCAGCGCACCACAGTTACTGAGCCTGTGCTCTAGAGCTCAGGAGCCACAACTACTGAGCCCATATGCTGCAGCTACTGAAACCCGAGCACCCTAGAGCCTGTGCTCTGCAACAAGAGAAGACACCACACTGAGAAGCCCACACTCAACTAGAGAGTATCCCCCTACTCACCGAAACTAGAGAAAAGCCTACATAGCAATGAAGATCCAGCACAGCCAAAAATAAATAAATAAAATTATATATTAAAAAAAGAAAAGCAACAGCAAAATCAGATATGGCAGGGATAATATGACAGGTTTTCTACTTACTAATTCATGACTAAAGGTGGTCAAGATACATAGCTGTAAGAACTTTCAGAGAGGACATGAGAGGACGGAACTTATGACTGTTTTGAATCATTATTTCAATTTGAAGAAACAGGATAGCGTTTCATACTGAGGAGACTGCATGAAAAAAGGCACTTGCTTTGGATCAGTTAAATAAAACAATATAAAGTAAATATGTAGGTTCCCATTTAAGTTGGGATTAAAATCTCCTAACTCAGAAATAATTATTAGCATATTTGTGAATTATGCCTTTACTGTCAGCTGAAAACATTTGTCTATTTAAAATGAAGTGGGTTTAGTTTATTAAAATCATTACTAGCTATCAAAAAAGAGATAATGCATTTGAATATCCTCAAGTATGTATAAATTGTATATACATTAACTAGCAGGGGTCCACTCTCAATCAATATTTTCTCAGAATGACATTTCTCAGGAAGGAAGAAGATCTTAGTTAAGCTAACAAATTATTATCCTTCACAGGAGAACTCCAGACAGAACCCTAATTAATGAATTGGCTTAATAGCAGTTCCTTGTTTATAACTCAAAGCCTACACACACTTATGAACAGTGGGAAGCAGCCATGCAAGGAGCAGCCTTAGGAGGTGGGTTGTAAAGAGGAAGGAGTGTAGTGTGAAAGATGAAACCAGACAAAGGAGAATAGTTATGTCAAAGTTATGGCAAGAAAACCACCTAAGAGGCTCTATGTCATACAATCGGACTCTGCCCGCACTGCATAAAAGGAGAGAGACTCAGAAGAAAATCTTTTTCTTGTAATCACAAATGCCATTTATGGCTGCTTTGATTCATTTCATGGTCTTAAGGACAATTATGCGGCTTTCATTGCTAAAGGTTCTCTTGAAAACAAAAGACTTAAGAGTAAAGAATCCATTTATTTCTTAGTAGCACTATACATTAATTTGGAGTGTGCTTTGTTCTATTAGGTGCAATTTCAAATTACTTCCAATCCAGCGTAATGCCATTTTTGCAATTGATAATGTAAGTTTCAATTCATTTTTTGCCGCTTTGCCAAATAAATACAGAAAAATGATGTCTTGGTCATATATAATGATGGTGCTATTTGGAATAATAATTAAATGATACCATAGTTGCTATTTAATTCTTCTGGCTCTGCTGGGTATTTTTAAAATTAAGTTACTGTTCTTTTTCACCATTCATTTCATGTTTCTGTCATAAATTCCATCAATTCATTTCAGGCTCTTTCATAGATCTTTCTCAATGTTTTGCCCTCTCCTTTTCTCCATACCCCATAAAGAAAGCATGTGACCAAAACAGCTATCTAGTTTTCAAGTGTTATGGACTGAAAAAATAATGAGAAATGTGTGATCTGACTTGGACCATTTGCATTTGATATCTAATATTGATAATGATAAATTCTAGAATGGCACTAATTATTTACCAAATTCACAAAGAGCAAAAGTAGTCCCTATATAGATTAGTCCAGTTATTCTCTGACATAACCCTTCTCTTGCCTCCATTTAAATCACTTTATGATAACCACTAAGCTGGATAGGAAGGTCCTTTCCATACCCTACAAAGGCCAGGTCACAGATCTTAAATGTGGATGTCAAGTCTCACTCTCCATCCAGCTCTGTTCAATTGTATTCCTAGAAAGATTTTGAGTTTTTTATCTAAGATTTGAAATTAAGAGAGGTCAATATATTTTCCCCAAGTCTCTGGAACTTACGTTAGGCAACATTAGGCAATTATATATATTAACCATGCCTGACTTATAACCATCTAATTAACTCAGACCACCCATAAGTATTTTGGAGCAGGTACATTTTATTCCATATTGCTTTTCTGTAATTCACATTTTCAAAGAATGGTTCAACACTGTTAAGTTTGGATTGAGTCATCTTAGTCAATAACTGTTTATACAAAAAGTAGATATTAATTGAATGCCTTGAATACAGTTAGTACCAAGAACTTTAGAAGTAAAGATTACTAAAAACACACTATATGTAATGATTTAACGTAATCACTAAATATATATGATTTACCAGATTTTACAGATCCAAATTCTTATCCCACTGCTCTATAGAAAATACTGTTTCAGGATTATCTTACATAAGAATAAATAAATATGTTGTAGAGAAAATCCTGAGACATTAACTGTATGTGTGTGTATTAGGGGTGAGAAGGAAGTAGAATGTACTTATTTTCTGCCTCACAGTACCTATAAAACAATTTGTGTTCTTTTGTGCTACCAAAATCACAGGAAAACCCTATGATAGAGTTACTGGTGATTAGTGATGCTGAATTTATAGCAGCTGTTTAGTTGGAATACTTTTGGGTTTTCTAGTATTTCTGAGACCAGTCAAAAAAACAAACAAAAAAAAAACAATACAACCATAGTGTCCTTAGATACAAAGAGTTGCCTGAAAATGATCATTTTCTTCATTTTTTAAGGGAGGAGGGAGGAGGGTTCAGGATGGGGAGCACATGTATACCTGTGATGGATTCATTTTGATATTTGGCAAAACTAATACAATTATGTAAAGTTTAAAAATAAAATAAAATTTAAAAAAATAAAATAAAATACAAATGTTCAAAAAATAAATAAATAAAATTCATTATCAATTTTTGTAAATGATTCTAATGCAAGAGTATTAGTTTCATCTAGGCTGCTTCAACCTTATTTCAAGCCTCTATGGATCTAAACTATATGAGATCTATTACCACAGTTCTTTCTAATTCAGATGAGCTCTCCGGCAGATTATTACCAAATATTACTCCAGTTCACTCACTGGAGCTCTTCTTTTATCTTCATATAACTTTGAAGCTCCTTTTGGAAATAAAAGTTTATCTTCCCATGAAACTCAGAAAGATTTTATAGATGTGAAACAAAGAGTTTGAGATTTCAGCTATTTATTTCAGAATATCTAAACTTTTCTATTCATAAAGCTACCTCTAACTTTTGAATAGGAATAAGAAAAAATTCTGTATTAAACTGAATAAACACTAAATGATTACTAAAAAAATGATGGAATGAAAAAATGAAGAAATTTTAAGTTTACTGTTAAGATATTTTCCCCTTTGGTTTGATAAGTTTCTGGTCTCAGGCATCTATTCATATAATTTATTTCAAACGTACTAAGATATAATTCATGTTGTAAAGCAGTACTTCCCAAAGACTATTCTCTGAAGACTGTATTCTGGAAGATGGTAATAGGTATGTGCAAAAAGTTTTGGAGTTAAATAATATCTGGAAAGCTGTGCAGAATGTATTTCTCCACCCCCTTTAATATCAAAGCCTATGAGAATTTCTGTAATAAATAAATCTGTTTAATTTTGTTTAACATAGTATTTCTCAAAAATATTTCACTATAGAATGCTATTAATTTTTCCAACTACATAGTCATCCTGGGAACACTGTTTTAAGAAAAAAATGCTATATGAAATTTCCTCCTATTTTAAGCACTGAGCTTTTGAAACACTGTATCTTAAGCCAATTATTTTAAGAATGTTTAGAAAAGTCATTTTAAGAAAATTTCTAACTAAAGGACTGTTGCCTTTTTATATCTAGGATACTAGTAGAAGCCATCAAATGATCTCATAAAGACAAAAAATAACAATTTGTGAAGTAATAAAATATTAAATGGTGAGGTTGAGGATGGTAATTACACTTACTCTTGCCTGGAAAATCCAATGGGCAGAGGAGCCTGGTAGGCTGCAGTCCATGGGGTCGCAAAGAGTTGGACGCGACTGAGCTACTTCACTTTCACTTTTCACTTTCCTGCATTGGAGAAGGAAATGGCAACCCACTCCAGTGTTCTTGCCTGGAGAATCCCAGGGACGGGGGAGCCTGGTGGGCTGCCGTCTATAGGGTCGCACAGAGTTGGACACGACTGAAGCGACTTAGCAGCAGGCCATATTCATTCCCTGATTTCTTCATTGACTGACTCAGTAGATTTATTCAACATATTCTATTGATATGTGGCAGTCACTGTGCTGGGTCACTTTTTATACTTAGATTATTTATGAGGATTGCCAATATACCAGCCATCATCGTCTGATGTCATGATTGACTAAGTGTGATCTACAAGGCAAACCTGGGCCATTGCCTGTTTTTACAAATAAAGCTTTATTGAAACTTATCCACAGGATTTGTTTACATACTGCTGCTTTGGCAGGCCTTCCCTGGTGGCTGAGTTGTAAAAGAATCAACTGGCAATGCAGGAGCCACAAGAGACACAGGTTCAGTCCCTGGGTCAGGAAGATCTGGACAAGGGCATGGTAACCCACTCTAGTATTCTTGCCTGGAGAATCCCATGAGCAGAGGAGCCTGTCGAGCTATAGTCAATAGAGTCACACAAGAGTCAGACAGGACTGGAGTGACTTGGCGTGCACGCAAACATGACTGCTTTTACACTGCAAAGGCAAAGTTGAGCAACTGCAAAAGAGACTGTCTAGTAACAAAGGCTAAAATATTTACTACCTGGCCCTTTAGAGAAAAAGTTCACTGACTCCTGTCCTAGATCATCTTCATGTTATGTCATATAATACCTAAAACAAATCTATGAAGACTGTACAGTTCTCATTTCATAAATTAGGAAGCTAAATTTCAAGCTAGCAGGAGCCATTTGCCCTGTGTTACTCAGGTCGTGTTTGACTCTTTGCCACCCCATGGACTATAGCCTGCCAGGCTCCTCTGTCCATGGAATTCTCTAGGCAAGAATATTGGAGTGGGTAGCTATTTCCTTCTCCAGGGGATCTTCCCAACCCAGGTATCAAACGGTGGTCTCCTACATTGCAGGCAGATTGTTTACCAGCTGAGCTACCAGGGAAGATAATCACTCAGGTAATACGCAAAAACATATGCATACATGCTAACAGTCATGTCTGGCTCCTTGCAACCCTATGGACTATAGCCCACCAAGCTCCTCTGTCTGTGGGATTCTCCAGTCAAGAATACTGGAGTCTGTTGCCATTTCCTACTCCAGAGAAAGCAGTAAATCCAGATTCAAATACACATGACTGACAACAAATTCTAAGAACATTTTTCAACATTCCAGGCAACATAACAGTTCTAAGCACATTTATTTCTTTGGGCAATTAAAACATTTCCAAAACATCTCTGTTACTTTTAGAGTAACCAAAGTAAAATCTGTTATAGAAATCTCCTAGTTTTCTATTTTCATGGATCTTATTTAGCACGTTTCAAAACAATGCATTTGTATTCAGTTTTGAGTATCTGCCTCTCCATCATAGACACTGCTCTGCCTAAATAGCTCCTTTGTTTCATGCCTAATAGTTCTCCTTTCCTGGACTCCTCCTTGGGCAGATCACATTTTGAGAAACACTGCTATGTTATACAAAGATAAAACATTCTTATTTTTGACACATGGTTCAATTTTTCATTCCTATTAAAGATCTGAAAAACTGCTTCCCCTTGATGGCTTTCAATTTAACTTAGTGTTTGATTTATTTATTTGATTAAATGTCTTGGTCTTTAGAGTACTGTTTTTGTTGATTCATCTAAAAAGGGATATTTCACTATTTTATCTTTATAGATTTGGCTCATTTTCATTTATTTTTGTTTCTATTTTTTTTCAGTGTTGAAGGTAGAAAAACAAGTCTTTGTTTTGAAACACTGGGTATATGCTTTGGTCTCTGGAGAACATAAAAGATTTAGCTAATTCTAGAATGGAATAAAGATAAGAGTCAATACCAAGAGGTTCAGAGAAGCTTCCCAATCCTAATCAATTCACTTTAACAAGAATCTATTGAACATTTAAGTGCTGTGGAGCTATATATGGAACAAAGGACAGTGCCTACCCAAAGGAGGTAATACTCTTCTATGGGGGAGACTTGCTATACCCTGGGGAAAGAGAGACGGTCAAAGCAGCTTCTGCATAAGTGCTATGGGGTATCAGTGGCCCATAAACCTATTTACTCTAAAGCCTGAAGATTTCTGATGGTCTTTCACTTACGTGCAATTGTAAAGGCAAATATAAATTAATGTAAAGATCAACCACCATACTGGTGCCAAACATCAAGGTCCCTAACTCTGACTTCAACAAAATCTGATGTCCTATCCACTAGGATCTGGTGACTTTATGCATTCCTTTTAATGAATATTTATCCAACCAGTTTTTCTATGTCAGTAATTATTAATAATTAATAGGCATAGTCAAAAGTATTTTTATGAGTTTAGAATAAACTATTTGGAGAAATAGGAAATAGAATTTTAGATGTGGAAGAAACACTCCGTATCAACCATTTGCTCACTCAACACATATTTAATGCCTGCTGTGTCAGGCACTGTGCTTGACCATAGGGAACGCATACATAAGATTCTGTCTTTATGTGCTTAAGAATTTGCTGCCTAGTAAAAGGGACAAGGGTGTTACAAAAACATAACAAGGTGAAAAAGAAAATGTTAATAGCTAACGCTTAATAGGTACTTTTGGGAAAAGAACTTGTTTTGAAAATGTGCGTGGATAAGCCATTTAGTATAGAGGATGAGCCCCAAATCATAAGTGCTTAAAAATACTTGGTAACTGAGTATAGAGATAAAATGCCTTCCAAAAGTAAAATAATGAAAGAAAGGAGCTCATTCAGAAGGCAGTAGAAAGGTAGTTGCTAAGTACGATGGGTTGAGAATCTTTAGCTGTAGGACAGCTAAAAGAATATTTTAGGATAGAAAAGTCTAATATAAAAACTTAAACTGAGTCTGTGTGCTGGGAAAGTCAGAAGCCCCCTTTTGACTTTTCACATGTGTATGTGGCAGGTGGTTGGTTTTGTTTTCAAAGTTTTCAAAGTTCATTCAAAGTTCACTTTTACTTTGAATGTTTGAGGAATTAAATGACTGATCTTATGGGAAATAAGATCTTATGGTCTAAGTTTCATATTTGACTAAATGTTGTTCAGAAAAGGCAGTTTTCAAGAGTCCAGGGGCAGAAATGACTAAGAAGCATAAGATCCCTGGATATTCACAGAAATTGTAGGGAGTTTGAGAAGGGTTTTAGTTTTAAAACTATTAGACACAGAAAGTTCAAGCCAAAAGACCTTTTTTAATTCCTTACTAATGTATGTAATATGTTACTTAATTGTGCAATACAAAAACTGAGATACAACTTAGAAAGCAATGCCTCTTCCATACCACACACATGTGTACTAATGTAACAAATTGCTAGATAATATTTTAAATACATTATGAAAAATAATGAATTATTTTCACCTGGAGTAGAATTCTAGAGGGCTAAGTAGAATGTACTGATATGGAGACCATCTCAAGAAGGACAATGAAGAGCAGTATGCAAGACCAAAACACACATTAAACAGTAATTGTTGGATCAAGCAATCCTTAAAAAGATATCAGAAAAGACTAGAAAGAAATGGTTGTGACATAATCTTCAATTAAGATCCTTAGATTCTAGACTATAGAGCTTGGATTTTATTCTATAGACAAGAAAGAGAAAGTGAATTTTTTTCCAGAAGGTGGTGATCTGATCAGAGTTGTAGATAAAAATTAATCTGACAAGTGTAACCCAGAAGGGTTGATTTTGACTCCATACTGGATCTGCTTCTGTGACTTTAATCCTTGCTTTGTGCTACTTTTGTCAGGAAGATGCCCTGGAAAAGGAAATGGCAATCCACTCCAGCACTCTTGCCTGGAAAATCCCATGGACGGAGGAGCCTGATAGGCTACAGTCCATGGGGTCACAGAGTCAGGCACAACTGAGTGACTTCACTTTCACTTTTATGCTACTTTTGTTATTACAGCATACATAATGGCCTGCCTCAGGGAACCCTGCCCCTGCTCTGTCTGAACATTTCAGTGCCTTTGTTTAGTTCACTGGAGATAACCAGACCCTATGAAGGAACCTATGAAGGAACTCACCTATGAAGGAACATAACATTCTTAAGTTGCTTATGTGAAGAACGGGCATAAAGGACAGAGGACATCTGTTAACTCTTTGTAATTCACATCTGAATAACCTCTTCTAATGTGGAGAATCCCCCACTGTTTGAGTATTGTTGGGACTAGGACTCCATCTCCCACTTTAGAATTTCATCCTTCCTGTGCCTGCTGCTGCTGCTGCTGCTAAGTTGCTTCAGTTGTGTCCGACTCTGTGCAACCCCATAGAAGGCAGCCCACCAGGCTCCCCCATCCCTGGGATTCTCCAGGCAAGAACACTGGCGTGGGTTGCCGTTTCCTTCTCCAATGCATGAAAGTGAAAAATTAAAGTGAAGTTGCTCAGTCGTGTCCGACTTGTGACCCCATGGACTGGAGCCTACCAGGCTCCTCCGTCCATGGGATTTTCCAGGCAAGAGTACTGGAGTGGGGTGCCACTGCCTTCTTCGCTTCCTGTGCCTACTTCAGTGCAAAAACATGGAACTTAGTTTCAACTAACATGTTATTTTTCTCTCAGTACTTTAAATCTAGATTGTGTAATGCAAAGATAATGACAAGATCTGAGACAGGGGCAACACCATCTAGCATCAGTGTTTTAATAATATTTCCTGGAAGAGTATTTTATGTCTCCACATTCTCAGCTTCCATTTTCTTCTCAATCCTCTTCAATTGCATTCTCATCATTATCGCTTGACTGGACTGCAAGAGCACTATCGAATCCCCTGTGGCTTACATCTTGCTGAAGACAATGGTTTACTCGATAGATCAGCCAGATTTGCCAAGGTTGGCTGCTCCTTAATTCATGAATCACCTTCTTCATAAATTCCCAGATTTTCTCCTATATCACTGGAGTCTCATTCTTTGCTTATTTCAATGGTTTCTCTTATGAGAGCTCTCTTAGAGTACTTGTTGTTCAGTTGCTCAGTCATGTCCCACTCTTTGTGATCCTATGGACTACAGCATACCAGGATTCCCTGTCCTTCACCATCTCTGGAAGTTTGCTCAAACTCAGTCCATTGAATGAGAGATGCTGTCCAACTATATCATCCTCTGTCATCCCCTTCTCCTCCTGCCTTCAGTCTTTCCCAGCATCAGGGTCTTTTCTAATGAGTTTACTCTTTGCAACAGGTGGACAAAGTACTAGAGCTTCAGCTTCAACATCAGTCCTTCCAATGAATATTCAGAGTTGATTTCATTTAGGATTGACTGATTTGATCTCCTTACTGTCCCAGGAACTCTCAAGAATCTTCTCCAACACCAGAAATTGAAAGCATCAATTTTTCAGTACTCAGCCTTCATTCTGGTCCAACTCTCACATCCATACCTGACTACTGGAAAAATCATAGCTTTGACTATAAGGACCTTTGCTGGCAAAGTGATATCTCTGCTTCTCAATACACTGTCTAGGTTTGTCATGGGCTTCCCTAGTGGCTCAAACAGTAAAGAATCTGCCTGCAATTTGGGAGATCAGGGTTCAGTCCTTGGGTTGGGAAGATCCCATGGAGGATGGCATGTCAACCTACTCCAGTATTTTTGCCTGGAGAATCCCCATAGACAAAGGAGCCTGGTGGGCTACAGTCCACAGGGTTGCAAAGAGTTGGACCTGACTGAGCCACTAATCACAGCACAGCACAGGTTTGTCATAGCTTTTCTTCCAAGGAACCAGTGTCTTTAAATTTCATGGCTGCAGTCACTGTCCACAGTGATTTTGGAGCCCATGAAAATACAGTCTATTACTGTATCAATTGTTTCCCCATCTATTTGTCATGAAGTGATGGGACCAGATGCCATGATCTTAGTTTTCTGAGTGCTGAGTTTTAAGCCAGCTTTTTCTGGCTTAAAAAAACTCTCCTCTTTCATCTTCATCAAGAGACTCTTTAGTTACTCGTCACTTTCTGCCAATAGGGATTAAGTCCTCAGTTCTCTTCCCTTCTTAATTTGTTCTTACAATTTGCAAAACATCATTATATTTTATGACTTTTGAATCCTCACTACATGATTATAAAGCCCCAAATTGTATTTTGATTCTTTCTTTCCCTCTGAAATCCAAGCATTTCTATGTGACTGCTTAATAATCATTTCAAATTCAGTATATCCAAAATCAAATTATTGATACTCACTCTCTCTATGTAGTCCAATGCAAGTTCTAGGAAAGCAGAGTCTAAAACCTTGTTTACTACTGTTACCTAAAGACTAGAATATTAACTACCATGAAGAAGGTACATAATAAATACTTAATAAATCAATCCTTACACGAGGATATCTAAAAGGCAGTTAAAAATCCCCCACTTCATTTTACTGATGAAGATTCTGAGGCCAATTTAAATGAAGTGAATTTTCTGAGGTCATGGCACCATCAGAGGCAGACTCAGCTACTCACTCTAATCAAATCAAACAGTTTCACTTGCTATCAATAGCACTTGTTCCCATATTTCAAGCCTGTTAAAGATTCCTCAAGATTCCATGGCTCTGTTGAAAAGATTCCTCTGCTGCTCCTGAGTTTGTTCAACATGCAAGAGAGGAACACAGCTGAGATTTCAGAAGAACCAAAAGCTTCCCAACAGTACTAGATATCTACGATGTTTTTCTGACTCACCAGTACCTGAATTCTCTTTCTTTCTCCAGGATGTGCCTAGAATGCACACATTTTGGTCAGGACAGGACTCTCCTTCATGCTACAAAAGCTATAAAGGTTCAAACATCCCCTCCTCATTTCCTCCAGCAGCCAGGTTAGTCTATCAACTAGCGGTCCCTACCCAGGCCTCTGAATCTGAACATCAGAACATAAGGACATGGGATTCTCAAAAAGCAAGAATTCATAGTGCTGGTGGTAGACACAACATAGGAAAGGGGCAGATGGCTATACACTTTAGTGATGCCTTTTCAGTGATGAGGCGTTAGAGATAGCATTCTAGGCAGACTTGTGGCCTGATAACTGGGCTCTCTGCTGCACAAGCTCCCTTCATTCCTAGCTGGGTTGGCTGTCTCCTAATTCTGCTTAAATTAGCCAGAGTTTTCTTCCATTTGCACTTAAAGCACTGACTGACTCATCGATGACCTCCAAACCATTCTTCAGTGTCATTCACTGACTCACCAGTACTGATGCTGGTCCCCTCCCCACACCTAAATCTATCTTTTCTACATCACATTACCTCAGAAACCAGTTTCATGATTGGCTTCCTAACATAATGGCCAGATTCAAAATAAAGAACCAACAGTCTGGAAAAGAAGCCATATATCAATCTCATCATGTTCTGGCATTAAAACTGCATTCTGTATGCCAAGGTAAATAGAGATAAATTTTTAGAAACTACTTGAATCAGAGTTACTTTTGAGGCAGAAAAACTTTTACCACCAGCCTTTTCCCAAAACCATCCTTTGCTACTGTTTCTTCAGTGAAAATTAATTTATGGTTTAAATCTTAGCTTGTTCAAGTTTCCTGAGCACCACCTCTTACCTACATTCTATCACCAAAATTAAAGGGGCTGCTATCCCTCATACTGCCCCAGTAAATGTCTCCAACAAAAAAGGGAATAGGAGTGGCTACTCATATTTAAAACAAAACAAAACAAAACAGAACAGCTCATTGTTTGGTCAAATTTACTCATCGGATGGCTGCTGCTAAGACTGGGCCTCAAGGAGGAAAGATCCTGGCCTGAATCTGGTCCTAAGTCAAGTGTCTGGGCAGCTTTAATAGAAAGATTTGCATAAGACACTAGGGCCTACAATTTACTTTTGTCCTTTGCACGTACAGCTCTCTTGGCAACTTCAGGCAAGAGAAGCAACTAGGACAAGGAAGCATTTTTGAATTTGATCTATAAGATCTTCTTGAAAGTGAAAGTGTTAGTCATTCAGTTGTGTCTGACTCTTTGCGACCCCATGGACTATAGGCCTCTAGGTTCCTCTGTCCATGGAGTTCTCTAGGTAAGAATACTGGAGTGGGTAGCTATTTCCTTCTCCAGGGGACCTTCTCAACCCAGGGATCAAACCTGGGGCTCCTGCACTACAGGAGAATTTCTTATCATCAGAGCCTCCAGGGCAAGACCTCTTCTTACATCACCACAATCCCTAACAATGGTTCTTAACTTGATGTGTGTCATATTTCTTTAAAATATAATTTAAATTAGACTTTTTTTTTTTTATAAGGAAAAAGGTGTGTACACATTCACACACATGCACTTGCAAAGTTTTGTAAAGAATGGAGTTCACAGCTTAACTCCTAAGCACATTCATGATAGTGAGTCATCACCCAAATTAGGCATTTGTTAAAATACTTGGATCACTTTACTGTTAATTGTTTACATAATTCTTGCTATTAAGAATTGTTTACAATTCTTGTTTACATATTCTTGCTTCTTTTGAGGTCCACAAGAGCAGGGTATCTTATTATCTTATTTTTTTTTTTTTCCAGCACACCTGAACACTATCTGGCATATCTTGGACACTTAATAAATGTATGTTGGAGGAAACAATAATTCAATCTTTTAAATTGCTTCACATGGATATTAGCCAGGTGTCTCATTATCCTACCTATGCATATTTAATCATCCTGTACTTCAAAGATCTTACCTGTGAAGAGGATATACAATTCCCCTCTTATTTACTAGGGATTCACAAGCACTGCATCTAATAACAACTACTAACAGCCACTCTACAAATGTCAAGAGGAAAAACTGTTGATGAAATAATAGCAATTTATATAATTTGAGTAAATACATATTTACTTATCTTCCTCGGCATTCCAAGGAACAGAAAAATAGACACAAACACATTCCAGAATAATCCTATTCCTCCAACAAAGCGAGAACGTCACTGTCAGTAAAGACAAGCACAATATCCAGTCTCTTTTTTTTTTTTTCCAATCTCTTTTTTAACAGCATTTCCTTCTGCTTGTTTTCCAGATCTTGGGAAATCCACTGAATCATCTATGTAAAGGCTGAGACCAATGAGGCAAACAAGACAAACACTTTCATTTCACTGAGATATATGGATAACTCTGAATAAAGAAAGGCTTGTTACCCAGTGACTCCTACACTAAGCTTATCAACATGATGTACTGTGTAAAAATGGATCTCGTATTGCACACATTTGAGAAACTTCCTAAGTCAGAGTGTGTTTCCTCCACGTTCAGGGTCTCACAGTTGGTCCCATGAAATCTATCAATACACTGTCCAGAATGAGTCTAATGCCGGCCCTAGCCAGGGGACAATGGATTCCCAGAAAGACTGGCTTGATGAAACACTAGACCTGAATCCTCTGAACCAAGGACAGCATGTGCACAGCTTGTAGACTGGCCTTCGTCTATCGAGCCTGCATGGGACTTGACAGGCGTCATCCACTGGTTTCGATTTTCTCACCTCAAGATGGTGCAGCCAGGAAATGCAAAGGGTTCCCAGAAGGTACCCACCCTCTGTACCTACCACAACACACCTGGCAGCACTAATTTTAGGTTCTCATCAGCTGTGACAGCAAAGCTGCAGCACCAGTTAAATCATAATCAGTGAAGGATAAGTGTGTTTATAGACTGTATGTTAGGAAGTCAAGGGGAATCTTGCACAGCTTTTCACTTAAGTGTCATCTCGGGTTGGGGGATGGCTTCAGGGGAAGTAGTGTTAGGTATACAATTGTTCTAGGAGGAAAAATGAGTATCTCAGCAGGTCCTAAAAGAAAGAAAGTACTACCCTGGTGTATATCTAGGGACTTCTGCTGTAGACATATAAAATTTCCATGATGTTTCCTTTTGTAAATTTATATTATCTAGGTATGGCTAAAAGAACAATTTGAAATACATTTAAATTGTGAGATATAACAAAGTAATTTAGGCAAATTACTTGGTCCCTCTGAACTTCTTTAAAAATTAATATAGGGTTGATTTACAATGTTGTGTTAGTTTCAGGTGTACAGGAAAGTGATTCAGTTATATATACATGTATATATCTTTCTTCAGAGTCTTTTCCCTTATAGCTTATTATAAAATATTGACTACAGTTTTCATGTGCTATACTGTAGGTCCTTATTGTTTATCTATTTTACATATGGTAGTGTATATCTGTTCATCCCAAAACCTTAATGTATCCCTTCTTTAACCCTTTCCCCTTTGGTAATCTTAAATTTGTTTCCTATGTCTGTGAGTCTATTTCTATTTTGTATATAAATTCATTTGTATCATTTTTCGGTCCCTCTAAACTTGGAGAAGGCAATGGCACCCCACTCCAGTACTCTTGCTTGGAAAATCCCATGGACGGAGGAGCCTGTTAGGCTGCAATCCATGGGGTCACTAAGAGTCGGACACGACTAAGCAACTTCACTTTCACTTTTCACTTTCATGCATTGGAGAAGGAAATGGCAACCCACTCCAGTGTTCTTGCCTGGAGAATCCCAGGGACGGGGGAGCCTGGTGGGCTGCCGTCTATGGGGTTGCACAGAGTCGGACATGACTGAAGTGACTTAGCAAACTTTATTTGCTTCGTCTCTTAAAATGAAGATGGAAAATAACTACAAGATTATTTTGCTTGGCTCATAGTTCAGTTCAGTTCCTCAGTTGTGTCCACCTCTTTGTGATCCCATGGACTGCAGTGTGCCGGGCTTCCCTGTCCATTACCAGCTCCCAGAGCTTGCTCAAACTCAAGTCCATTGAAGGCGGTGATGCCATCCAACCATCTCATCTCCTGTTATCCCCGTCTCCTCCTGCCTTCAATCTTTCCCAGCATCAAGGTCTTTATTAAGGAGTCAGCTCTTCACGTCAGGTTTGGCCACTTTGGCTCATAGCAGGCATAGAAAACTGCTCTGTTCACTGCTACCGTCAAGTCTAATAAATTATTCACTTAAAGCTAAAACCCACTGCCTTCACTTCCCAACCCATCCATGACTTTCAATACTACGCTTGACTTTTATATATTCGCAAACATTTCACATAATTTACATTTCAACAACTAAATCTGAGGTGCAGTGAATGTATTCAATGCAATCAAGGCAAGACACCTTACTTAAGCTAACAAATGATTACCCTTCATTGCAGACCTATAATTCATCAATTTGTTCCTTACAGAATCTGAAAGGCACAAACTAAAGTAATTGAGGGCATAAGGACACAGTAAACTCTTAGATGCTTCCCCAACATCTAACAGTTACTCTCAACAAGACACACTCCCTGTCTTCCCAAGCTCAATATTAATAAGTGAATCAGAGGTCCATGGAATTGCCTCACACCTATCCAGATTTCCTGTTAAAGGTATCACATGAGAGAGTCTTTCATACCAAATATCAGTCACTGCCTCACCACAGTTCTAGAGTATGTCAGAATATAACACAAGCTCTTAGAAGAATCAGAAAGGCAGCAGATGGATAAGAACCCATCCTTCACTCTCTCTACTTTTAAGAAAATCAGAATGTGGCCTTCAGTGGTAGAAAGACAAAGTCTAGAGGTTCATTGGAAGGACTGATGCTGAAGCTGAAACTCCAATACTTTGGCCACCTCATGCGAAGAGTTGACTCGTTGGAAAAGACCCTGATGATGGGAGGGATTGGGGGCAGGAGGAGAAGGGGACGACAGAGGATGAGATGGCTGGATGGCATCACCGACACAATGGACAGGAGTTTAGGTAAACTCAGGGAGTTGGTGATAGACAGGGAGGCCTGGTGTGCTGCAATTCATGGGGTTGCAAATAGTCGGACACGACTGAGCGACTGAACTGAACAAGACAATTAGACTTGTTTTAAGGAGATCTTTAGTAGACTGTCCAGGGAAATCAGAGAAGAGTTAAGATTTCAAGTATAATTTACAATAGTTTAGGTTGGGAACCTTGATCTCCTCACATTATCAGCTCTTCTCTACCGTTAAGCTTTCACTTATCATCAAATTCAGAAGCTGGGAAGTAAAGGATTCCTAAGCACACTTTAGAAGAGAGATAATGTATAGGGCAATTGTTACCAAGAGCACAATACTGAGATGAGTAAGAAACCACTATAATTTCTTTGTCTGGGTTACCTACTTGCTTATTTTATATCACTATCTTGTCTCAGTAGGTATATTCATGTTCAAGGGCTTTGTCTTTATTTTCCAGTAAAAGAATGTGGCAGACATGGTTAACCAGTTAACTCAATCATGGTCTCAAACTCCCTCTGGTGTCACCTGTACATTAGGAAAATGGGAGAGCAAAACAGTCATATTTTATCATCTTCTGCAGTCAGAAGGATATGAGTGAGATACAGAACTGACCAGTGGCATGACTAGTGTGATATAAGCAGAAGTCACCTGAAGGCTTCTGTGAAAGCTTTTGGCTTTCCTAATGAAAGGGACAGAGGGATGACATAATTCCTTCTGCTCTTCCCTACTCCTTTCTATCTTGAATGTGAACATCATGCCTAGAGCTGAGGCAGTCATCTTGGGACTATCAGGCAATACTCATTATGAGAAGTCCAGAAGAATGGCAGAAATATTTACTCACTGTGACATTATTGAGCAACTAACAGACAATTATACATTTTTACTAAAACAGTTAATTCTTGCAGATTGAACTAGTCATTGCTACACAAGATCATTTGCTATGTTCTGCTGGGCTTTCTTTTGAAGGCAATAAGAACTACTAATAAGAAAAAAGTTCCACAGACTATATGAAATCACTTATTATGGGTGATCTATTTAAATGTAAGTATCAGTAGACAGGAAGTAGGGGGAAAATATGGAAATTCTAAGACAAAGAGGAAGTGGGTTAAGCAAAAGAGAGACAATCAGACAGGAAAACAAAATGAAAAGTTAAAGAGAAACAAAAATGAAAAGCAGGATTCTAAAAATAAATTATTAAACTCCAACCTGGAGGCACTGTGCAAAAGACTAGTTAAAGTGATCGCCCTTGACTCTATTACTAGGCTAATCCTTTCTTCTCACCTACCATTTCTGATGGGCAGCTCCTACCATGTTCCCTCACTTCTCTCATCCCTTCCAGTTTCCTCCTCCCCATGCTCAAGCATAACTCCAAATTACTTGTATTGACTGTTAATCCCTCAGGATGCAATAGGAAGAAGCTATGATACAGTAAGTTTGACAAGAAAAAAGCTAACTGTATCAAAGAAAAGCAAGCCATGTCATCCTAACCGAGAGGGTTATTCAAGGACCATGGGATTTAGCACATTTCAAATCTGGCTACTGGATGGGCAATATGTAAAATTGCTCACCTGGCTTAAGCTGTGAGGAAACAGGGTCTTCAGTACAGATTGTAGGAGCAGAGGGCTTCTATATCCCTTAGCCTTCCTTCCTCAAAAGAAAGATGTAACAGAAAACTATCCATCCAATAAAATAAAAATACACTCAAATCTACATTATGTATCTCTCAACTAACAGTGCTAAGAGGAAAGATGGAAAACTCAAACTCTGTATTAAAATTAATTATAATGATTCTGTTTATGTACTAAATATAAAAGGACCTGTATCTTTTCTAATTCATAGAATCTCCTTCATTTAAGTCTAGTGATAAAAATGATAAAGAGTAACGTATCAAAAATAAAAACCCTTAATTAATTTTTTAATGAAGTATTATTTTAGAGTAAAAAAGGACATAGTAAAAGTCACTATTCTATGTCTGAGATTACTTCCTGCAAACAGAAAATTTTTGATGTACAAAAACAAGAAAGAAAACATATAAATAACAAAGGGCAGATGTTTTTGTGTAAGGTTTTCATTTTATAAAGTGTTATGTATGACATATACTTTATCCCTACCACTTTTATATAAAATTTAAAAACAACTAAGGGGAACACAACAGGAAATCCCATAATTTCTATACACTCTGTTCCACAACTTAACATTGCCTGTATTATAAGAACAATATTTAGAAACCTAATTAGTTTATTGCTTTTTTGGGGGCAGAACAGAAAAATAAGGCACAGCTTCCCAAGTTCCTGTTCTTTGATGTGTGAAGCACAAGTTGTACAGTCTGAAACCATAACATCAGCATATGTTGTCTCCACATCCCATGAGGACTAGGAAAGTAACATGAAGAAAGAAACCTCAGTAGAAATTGTGTAGAAGAGGAAATGAGCAGAATTAATATACAGAAGCTTTATATAGCTCAGCAGCATATTGTATAAGAGGGAAATATGCAGTAGCTTTTTTTTTTTTTCCAGACAGGAGATACTTAATCTTAACACAGCATTAAGAAAGAGAGAAAAGAAAAAAGCCATATCTCTGCTCTAGTTGATAGAACAATAACAAAAGAATATGGATTTGAAATTCAGGATAACTGGTTTTTAGTCCTGACTCTAACAGCCTACACTACCTAGCTTATAGGTTAATAACCTGAAAATCTATAAAAATACTAAAAATTTATATATACTTATATACATTTCCTGTAGGAGAGGTGCCACTGCTATAATTAAATACTTACCAATTTGCTGTACATCTGAGATTAACACAACATTGTTTATCAAGTATATTTCAATATAAATTAAAACTTAAAAAAAAAGTATCACCCAGAAAATGTTAAGAATTATTATTACGCACATCAATTTACCTTTGCCTTGGTTTTCTCATCTTATAACGACAATACTAACATCTATCCAAATTTAATCATTGTTAAGGTTTGAAAAGCATACTGAGGAGAAAATTTATTTTGTTAAGAGTTAATATATAATTTAAATATTTTAGCTATCCCACTCATATGTTTGATAAAAAATCACTTTTAATACAATCATTAAGTTTTCTATAAATTCAATTAAAAAACAGGCTTAAACTTTAACTTTTTCTTGAACCTAAATAGGAAATTCTTGGGGGTAACATCAAAGCTAGTGGAGGTGATTGAATTCCAGTTGAGCTATTTCAAATCCTGAAAGATGATCCTGTGAAAGTGCTGCACTCAATATGCCAGCAAATTTGGAAAACTCAGCAGTGGCCACAGGACTGGAAAAGGTCAGTTTTCATTCCAATCCCAAAGAAAGGCAATCCCAAAGAATGCTCAAACTACCACACAATTGCATTCATCTCACAGGCTAGTAAAGTAATGCTCAAAATTCTCCAAGTCAGGCTTCAGCAATATGTGAACCATGAACTTCCAGATGTTCAAGCTGGTTTTAGAAAAGGCAGAGGACCCAGAGATCAAATTGCCAACATCCACTGGATCATCGAAAAACCAAGAGAGTTCCAGAAAAACATCTATTTCTGCTTTATTAACTATGCCAAAGCCTTTGACTGTGTGGATCACAATAAACTGTGGAAAATTCTGAAAGAGATGGGAATACCAGAACACCCAACCTGCCTCTTGAGAAATCTGTATGCAGGTCAGGAAGCAACAGTTAGAATTGGACATGAAACAACAGACTGGTTCCAAAAGGGAAAAGGAGTACGTCAAGGCTGTATATTGTCACCCTGCTTATTTAACTTATATGCAGAGTACATCATGAGAAATGCTGGGCTGGAAGAAGCACAAGCTGGAATCAAGATTGCCAGGAGAAATATCAATAACCTCAGATATGCAGATGACACCACCCTTATGGCAGAAAGTGAAAAAGAACTAAAGAGACTCTTGATGAAAGTGAAAGAGGAGAGTGAAAAAGTTGGCTTAAAGTTCAACATTCAGAAAACGAATATCATGGCATCTGGTCCCATCACCTCATGGGAAATAGATGGGGAAACAGTGGAAACAGTGTCAGACTTTATTTGGGGCTCCAAAATCACTACAGATGGTGACTGCAGCCATGAAATTAAAAGACGCTTACTCCTTGGAAGGAAAGTTATGACAAACCTAGATAGCATATTGAAAAGCAGAGACATTACTTTGCCAACAAAGGTCCATCTAGTCAAGGCTATGGTTTTTCCTATGGTCATGTATGGATGTGAGAGTTGGATTGTGAAGAAAGCTGAGCACTGAAAATTGATGCTTTTGAACTGTGGTGTTGGAGAAGACTCTTGAGAGTCCCTTGGACTGCAAGGAGATCCAACCAGTCCATTCTGAAGGAGATCAGCCCTGGGATTTCTTTGGAAGGAATGATGCTGAAGCTGAAACTCCAGTACTTTGGCCACCTCATGCAAAGAGTTGACTCACTGGAAAAGACTGATGCTGGGAGGGATAGGGGGCAGGAGGAGAAGGGGACGACAGAGGATGAGATGGCTGGATGGCATCACTGACTCGATGGATATGAGTCTGAGTGAACTCCGGGAGTTGGTGATGGACAGGGAGGCCTGGCGTGCTGTGATTCATGGGGTCGTTAAGAGTTGGACACGACTGAGTGACTGAACTGAACTGAACTGAACATCAGTAGAGAAAGAAATATATTTATATGAGAATATTTGCTTTTCTAAGGCATCATTATTAAAGGTTAATAATAGTATAGCCTACTAAGTAGTCACAATAATTTATAGGAACCTCTTATTTGGGATAATATGTATCAGGGCACATTGTTCATACAGAATGCGACAAATGGAAGCCAAGATGTAGGATTTTTTTTTAATGATTCTACCATGTAAAACAATGCAGCTAATTAGTTTAACGGAAAGTTATGGCCAAAAGTGATTCTCAGAGTCCTTCAGGCACCATTGTGCATATTGACGTTTCAAAATCTGATGAGCAAGCCTGTGCTTTTAGTTGCTATGATTTACTAACAATTGATAAGGAAAACATTTGATTAAAACCCTCATTAATAGATTTTTGTTTTCCTTTCTGAGACAAACGCTTAGAAATTTGCTGTAAACATCTCATTAATAGGAATAGAGCAAGGGAGGATAATTAGTTGGTATCATCAATCAAGTTTTCAACTTCTATACCCAAGTCAATGCTCTCAACACTCTTTCAGTATTTAAAGTACAGCAAAGTAAAAGGAACTTAGTGTTTGCGAAACCTCACAAGTATCAGTTGTAAATTAATTTACTTGAACAAACCAACTCTGAGAACCTGCCAGGGGCATCAGAAAATTTTGTGCAAATCCTATGGTAATTGACTGGAAAGATACCATCTCTTCAGAATTTCTAATTATAAAGCTATGAAAACATTGACACAACATAAGAAACCATTTTGGGAGTGAGTAAGCTTTATATCTAATATGAAAGTGATACAGTATAGAGCAGCTAATTCATTGTGTGAATGATCACTAAATGGCCTACTAGAGTTATACATCTGTACAGCAAGCTATGATTCCAAAGATTAAAAGCAACCGAGATGAGAGTGCAGGGGTAGAGCAAAAATCTCACACAAGCAATATGCCCTAGCTGTATACACACACAAGAGATCTCAGTTACTGTGGAGAAATTAAATTATAGGAGACAGATCAAAATGGCAGAGTAGGAAGAAGCTGAACTTAGCCCCAAGAACACATTAAAGATACATCTACACGTGGAATAATTCTCACCAAAAACTACCTGGAAAACGACAGAACGACTCTAGTACAACCAAGACTGTAAGAAAGATGCACATTTCATCAGGTTAGGAAGGGAAGAAAGCAGTTGGTTTGGGACCTGGGCCACTGGGAAGGGACTCAGAGGAATAGGGAGATTTCACAGGTAGAGACCCACACTAGGGAGTGAGTGGGGAGAGTCACAGAATGGGTGTTCCAGTTCTGGGGTCCTATGCAAGGGAGAGAAGCCCTCTGGGCTGGCTGGAGGGCTGGTAGGAATAACAAGAGGAAGTGGGAAAGCTAGATTCTACTCATGAGAAGTGCACATGCTAGCTTGCCAGGTGTCCACAACCACCTCACCATGGACCCCAGCCTGAGCCTAAATGCTCTGCACTCCCCCCACCTCGCTCCACATCAGAGTGAAGCACTGGATCTGGGGTGGCCACAACCAGATAGAAGACCTGAAAGTGGACACAGAAATGAGCCAGTCCCTGTGTGGAACCTGTGTTGGTGGAGGCAGCCACTGTTGACACTTAATCAAGCAGCACATCCAGAGCATCCTGGCTATCTAATGAGGGCTGCTCCATATAGTTCACTTCTCAACACATGACGTGAGTCCATGTGGGCCTCCCAGTCTTGTGGTATGGCTTCACAATGGGGCAGAGACAACAGAGGCCAGGTGCACTGATTGATTCTGAGGGACAAAGGAGACTCATACTCAAGACTGCATCTGAGTAGAGAGAAGGAAACAACTCTGAGCGCCTGCAAAGGCAGCAGCACATCAGAGACAGCTCAAACTTCTGTCTTCAGAGGACCTTAGACAAGAACCCACACAAACACCACTTTCTTCAGCATCCCTCCTTCTGGGGCAAGAGTCCCAGTTCTGAAAGAGTGGGAAGCAAGCAGAACAGAACCAGCTCAAACCTGACCACCAGGGCTTTACCAGACCCCACCCCCATTAGAGCAGAGGGAAAGTTCAGCCTCACACCCAGCTCCAACTCTAGCCCCTCTATCTTCAGTTCCACCACCTACCAGGTGATACCTACCAGCGTACCCCAAGGAAAGAAGGAAAGACATGACTTGCATCCATTTCAAACCCAGATCTCCCACCAGAAAGATTAGGCACATACAGACTGTACAGGGACACTCCCATATAAGAACAAGCCTGCCAGACAACAACAGACTTAAATTCACAGAGGCAGAGAAAGTTAAGCAAAATGAAAAGGCAGAGGAACTGTTCCCAGTTGAAAGAGCAAGAGAAAACTCCTGAAAAACTAATGAAACAAAAATAAACCATTTACCAGATAAAGAATTCAATGCATTGGTTATAAAAATGTTAACTGAATTAGGGAAAAGAACAGACTACATAGTGATGATTTTAATAAGGAACTAAAAATATTTAAAATTCCCATTCATAAAAGAAGAATTCAATAGCTGAGATAAAAGAACATACTTGAAGGAATGAATAGCAGACTAAATGCTACAGAAAAACATGTAAGTGCTCTGCAAAACAGAAGAATGGAAATGGTAATCACACAGAGCAGCAAAAAGAAAAGCAAATTAAAAATATGAGAACTATCTAAGAGATCTCTGAAATAACATGAAGTATATCAACATTCTCATTATAGGGGTCCCAGAAAAAAAAGAGAGAAAGAGAAGAGGGTTGAAAATGTATTTCAAGAAATTATAGCTGAAAACTGAGCAATCCTGAAGAAAAGAAATATCCAGGTACAGGAAGCACAGAGGGTTCCAAACAAGATGAATTCAAACAGACCCACACCAAGATATATCATAACTAAAATGGAAAAACTGAAAAATAAAGAGAATTCTAAAGGCAGCTAGAGAGAAACAAAGAAATCATATACAAGGGGATCCCCGTAAGGTTATCAACTGATTTTTCTGCAGAAACTTTGCAAACCACAAGAGAGAGACATGAGAGTTCAAGTATAGTAGTCTTTCCTACAAAAGACTGATTTGAAGGAAACTAAAGTTTGGAGTTGAATACCATGATGTCATCCTATAATGAAGGATTACACTTGAGAAAACAGAGCCTCTGAAAGGTTGAAACATAATCCTCTCCAATTCCAATAGCCAAGGACTAGCTGAATTGGTATTTCCTCAGACAAAAACATGTGACCGACCAAAATCCAAGAGTCTCTTAAGCTATAAACCATTAAGGAACTTATAATTTTATTACTTGTCGGGGGCAGGGGGGAAACAAATTAAACACACACAGAAACAGCTATTGTTGAGTTGGGTGTACCTGAATATTAAAATGAAGAACAAACAATCTCTCTTCTGTCAGGAATGACTTAAATAAGAAACTAGTACTTGACTAACTTCCAGTGAAAAATAAAAGACTCACATTCTTAGGGCCATCTAAAATTAGAAGAAAACCTTTTCCCCCAGAATCTGGAATAATATTAAGACAAAGAGACCGAAGTCTACCCATGTTCTGCATCAAATCTATCTTCCCACTGGAAAGGAAAAGAAGAAGGAAAAATGACTTTATTACTACCTTATTTCCTACTTCCTGGCTTAGAGATCTAAGCTCTTTGACAAATAGAAAACTAGGCAAGCGTTTCCTTACATATAGCACAGGAAGAACCACCTTCTCCTTTCTCCCTTTAAAAGAGAGTTCTGCCTGATTAAAACTGTGATTTTAGGTTTAACAGCTTTTTTGAGTTAAAAAAAGATTTTTGACTACTTTGGAAAAATAAAAATTTGGTAAATTTTATTTTATCTTTACTATTTTAAAATATATATTAATATGTATATTCTTTTAAAAAAGAATAGTCAGAGGCATAAAATTAAATCAGTGAAGAAATATTAATATAACTGATAAATGCTTTTAAAGTGTAACTCTGCTGCTGCTGCTAAGTCGCTTCAGTCGTGTCTGACTCTGTGCGACCCCATAGACGGCAGCCCGCTAGGCTCCTCTGTCCCTAGGATTCTCCAGGCAAGAACACTGGAGTGGGTTGCCATTTCCTTCTCCAATGCTTGAAAGTGAAAAGTCAAAGTCAAGTCTCTCAGTCGTGTCCGACTCTTAGCGACCCTATGGACTGCAGCCTACCAGGCTCCTCCGTCCATGGGATTTTCCAGGCAAGAGTACTGCAGTGGGTTGCCATTGCCTTCTCCAAGTGTAACTCTACTCAATATCAAATAAATGAAAATTAAAATAATAATGAGATAAGTTTATCAAATTGACAAGCATTCAAAAACTGATATCTAGTTTTAGGATTAGTTTCAGTAACATTGTTATTGATGTAAATATAAATTGAAATCAAATTGTTGGAAAGAAACTTGTCAATAACATTATAGTAATGGTCCTGAAAATGTTCATACTAATAGAGACAGTATTTTCAAACCAAAGAACCATTTTGTCTTAAGAATATAATCAAAGATACAGAGTAATATTTATACAAAAATATATTTATTACTGTATTGTTAACATAGGTAAATTCAACTGTGATAAAACTATCAAATAACAAGTTGATATTTTTACAAATTACATTTGATGCAACACTCTTCAAACAGTAAAGTTTTTAAAAAATAATGATATGGAAAAATTTCTGCCACATCAATGAAAAGACAAGTTTATATAATATGGCCCATATTTTTAAGAATATACATGCATAATTAATAAAAATACAGAAAAAGGCTTGTAGTTATCTTTTTGAATGGGGATCATTACTATTCTTCCTAATTCCCTACATTTTCTAAATATTAATATATATTTTTAAATAACTTCACTCAAATATGCACAGTTGGAAACAAATTTAAAAACAACAGAAACTCTTAAGCAGATGTTGTGCCAGATGTAAGTGATGAGAATGTGGCTGGGCCAAAGAGTATACATACATGCTGGGGAGAAGTCAGAAATGTAACTGGAGAGCTAAAGCATGGATATATCTTAGAAAGCCTTGAAAACCCAGATGAATCACAGATATTCTTGAATCAAATAGTGATTTACTGGATATGAAGATCCCCTTGGATTAACATACAGCAGTGCAGTAGATGGACTAGGTGGAGTGAGGGAGAAGAGATATCAGTTCAGTTGCTCAGTCATGTCCGACTCTTTGTGACCCCATGAATCGCAGCATGCCAAGCCTCCCTGTCCATCACCAACTCCCAAAGTCCACTTAAAACCATGTCCATTGAGTCAGTGATGCCATCCAACCATCTCATCCTCTATCGTCCCCTTCTCCTTCTGCCCTCAATCTTTCCCAGCATCAGGGTCTTTTCTAATGAGTCAACTCTTCACATGAGGTGGACAAAGTACTGGAGTTTCAGCTTCAACATGAGTCCTTCCAATGCACACCCAGGACTGATCTCCTTTAGGATGGACTGGTTGGATCTCCTTGCAGCCCAAGGGACTCTCAAAAGTCTTCTCCAACACCACAGTTCAAAAGCATCAATTCTTCGGTGCTCAGCTTTCTTCACAGTCCAACTCTCACACCCATACATGACCACTGGAAAAACCATAGCCTTGACTAGATGGACCTTTGTTGGCAAAGTAATGTCTCTGCTTTTGAATATGCTGTCTAGGTTGGTCATAACTTTCCTTCCAAGGAGTAAGCATTTTTAAATTTCATGGCTGCAATCACCATCTGCAGTGATTTTGGAGGCCAAAAAAAATAAAGTCTGACACTGTTTCCACTGTTTCCCCATCTATTTGCCATGAAGTGATGGGACCGGATGCCATAATCTTAGTTTTCTGAATGTTGAGCTTTAAGCCAACGTTTTCACCCTCCTCTTTCAGTTTCATCAAGAGGCTCTGCCATAAGGGTGGTGTCATTTGCATATCTGAGGTTACTGATATTTCTCCCAGCAATCTTGATTCCAACTTGTGCTTCCTCCAGCCCGGCATTTCTCATGATGTACTCTGCATAGAAATTAAATAAGCAGGGTGACAATATACAGCCTTGACATACTCCTTTTTCTATTTGGGACCAGTCTGTTGTTCCATGTCCAGTTCTAACTGTTGCTTCCTGACCTGCATATAGGTTTCTCAAGAGGCAGGTCAGGTGGTCTGGTATTCCCATCTCTTTCAGAATTTTCCACAGTTTATTGTGATCCACACAGTCAAAGGCTTTGGCATAGTCAATAAAGCAGTAATAGATATTTTTCTGGAACTCTCTTGCTTTTTTGATGATCCAGCGGATGTTGGTAATTTGATCTCTGGTTCCTCTGCCTTTTCTAAAACCAGCTTGAATATCTGGAAGTTCACGGTTCACGTGTTGCTGAAGCCTGGTTTGGAGAATTTTAAGCATTACTTTACTAGCGTGCAGTAGTTTGAGCATTCTTTGGCAAGTAGAGGTATAGAAAAGAGTTATTAATTCAATCTACTAAATGCTTCTGCAAATGAAAGGATAATCATAAACATTCTGAATTCCTCCTCTTGACACAAAGCATCATCTGAGAATCTGCACAAATTCCCAAAGGAGAGCACTGGAGAGATTTAATCATGCACATCAAGATGGTGTTGAAAGCATGTCATCCATAAGAAAGATTTAGGTTCTTCCTCTAATTTAGCTTCTTTGGGTACAATAGCCGAGGACCAGAGGTCTTCTCCATTTTGAATCTTACTTCCATTGTTTCTGCCCCCCTGTTTGTCTCCCAACATGAAGAACTTGCTTCTCTGGACTTGAGACACTTTTCCATTTTTTTTACTTTCAGTTGTCTAGACTTGGAATGCCTCTAAGATTTCATCTCAATTAGTTTTCAGAAATCAGACACAGGTGATTTGAAACTTGTTTCACTCTTTGCTAATTAAAAGATCTCAAGTACATTATTTAGTCTCAGTTTCTTTATAAGTAAAATGGAAATAATACTACCAATTCTGACATCTGGTTATACAGACTAAACTACACAAGGTAATGGGATGTATCTGAAACATACTAGAGGCTGTATTATTATTATTTCCTTCACCCTTCATTTCACCTTCTGATACCAGAATGTATCTAACAAAGAGTTTCTAACAAAGCCAAGAGAAAATACAGGTAGAGTTGATACAATTGGGGACCAAAGTTGTCCTGGTTCCTAGTATTGTTGTTTTTTGTTTGTCTTTATCTGTAATAGTTATTGTGCCACTTTATCAGTACAGGGGAAAAAGTTGGAATACTTAGTTGCAAAAAAAGTTTCATTGAAAAGACTATATTCATGTAACTTTGCCTACTGGAAAAAAATAAATGATTTTTAAAGAACTTTTAAATTTGAATTTGCATAATGTGCATTTTATTCTACCTATATTTCTTAAAAATAATGCTTAATGACCTCCAAGGTAAGGTTCTTCACTTGCTTTCCTTCCTTGCTTGTTTTATTTTCAGAAGAAAGGAGTGAAAATGGATCTACCCACCTGGCCAGGCTTACTCCCTATTGTGATGACCAACTTTCTGCCCCTAAATCAGACCAAGAAATCTGTGGCCACAAAACAGTGAATGATATGTAAAGAAACAAGTTGCAGGCTTTTCGCTTCAGTGGCACCACATATTAATTGAGTTCAACTGGCCACAGTGATACCAAACGAGGGAAAATGTTCTAACTGCTTCAACGCCATGCAGACTTTAAATGCGATGAAGCCTTGAAGATTGCTGCAGGACAGCATCGTGTATTTTACCATATTTATTTTTCATGAGTTCTCTCTTGCCAGGCTTTGTAAAACATTCGTCCCAATAAATGATTTACCGTGGCAGAAAAGTTGCAGGAAATTGCTCTGAGCTCACCTTCAGACATTATGAAGGCTCTGAAGTCTAATCAGATTCTAGAGAGGATTCAGAGGTGGCAGACATTTGTGAACAGAAAAGGGGAAAACACACTAGGAAAACATCATAAGGACTCATTATCTGTCTTTCATTTTAACATATGCCTATTCTGAATGCTCCTGCTTTGAAGGAAGGCCATTCACTTGAAATTTATTTTTAGTTAATGAAGGTAACCTTTTAAACTCCATTAGCAGCTTCTTTCTCAGCCTAAGTGTAGAGAAGCCTGTGGGATTTGGGAGATACCCAGCTGTTCTCCAGGAAGTGTGTTTTTAATAGTGACCTGGGGCTTCCACAAAAGCAACATTCAGAATAAACCAGAGAGCCCACTTGGACTCTCCAAGAGCCAGAGTCTTAGGTTTAGAAAACTGTCTAATCAGGATTTCCCTGATAGTTCAATGACAAAAACTCCTCATTCTCCATGCAAGGAACCTGGGTTCGATCTCTGTCAAGTGAACGAAGTCTCACATGGTGCAACTAAAAATCCCACATGCTCTCATGTGCCGCAACTAAGAGGGGTGCAAATAATATTTTTTTTTAAAGAAAGCTGTCTAATCTTTGAGAAATAAAATATTAACATCCCAGACACCCAGATTTTCTTTACCTTTTACCAGGTTTCACTAAGAAGTCTCATCCCAAGGGGCACCATGTTTTCAGGGAGAAAGAAGAGTTGATTCTTAGAGTAGCTAAGTACTCTTTCACTAAGACCTCCGGATCTCTGGATGTAGAAGGGTAAGCAGGGTTTTAGAACTTGAGCTTGGGAGAGAACCAAACTCCTGAATGTGATATGCAGAACACGGTGTGGCAAAACTGAGTCACACAGTGTAATAAGACATCTGGGTTTGGAGGTCAGACATGGATACAAATCACAGCTTGTCCATACTAAAAAAGTTATCATTAGATATTCATTTGATACTCGAGCTTAAATCCTATGCAGAAAGCCCTCAAAGTTATAGAGGAGTTGACATAGGATAATGAAATCAGTGTGCCTTAAAAAAAGAAAATTCACCCCTGCTATTCTCATTAGTTACCTCTGAGACTTTCTCTAATTTCCAAACTCTGGAATATTATGTTATTTTCTCCATAAAGTGTATATTGACCTTTTCGGACTCTTAGTGAGAAGTCCAGAGTCCAGAGTAATGGGGAACCATGAATTCATGTGGGAGCATGGTCCTGGGTGATGGGCTGGTGATTTGCTTCCATGAACCTGGCTCCTAGCATGTGCTTCAAATCCTATCCTTGGTAAATCTATAAATGATTCCTTGAAATAGGCCTTAGGGTTATTCACAAATCTTTAAAACTGGAGCTGTTAAATTCTGGAATTCTAAGTACCTACTGCACTTCAGAATATATATGCAGTAATATAAATTAGTTTCCTCTATCTCTTTTGAACTATGGTGTTGGAGAAGACTCTTGAGAGTCCCTTGGACTGCAAGGAGATTGAACCAGTCAATCCTAAAGGACATCAGTCCTGAATATTCATTGGAAGGACTGATGTTGAAGCTGAAACTCCAATACTTTGGCCACCTGATGCGAAGAACTGACTCATTTGAAAAGACCCTGATGCTGGGAAAGATTAAAGGCAGGAGGATGAGATGGTTGGATGGCATCACTGACTCACTGGACATGAGTTTGAGTAAACTCCAGGAGTTGGTGATAGACAGGGGGGCTTGGCGTGCTGTAGTCCATGGGGTCGCAAAGAGTCAGACATGCCTGAGCGACTGAACTAACTGATCTCTCTATTTAGAATGCTATCCCTAAATGGTATTCTGCTGGAATTTAGGCAACAAAGACTTAATGTTCTGAAAAATAACTTGAGGTAAGGAATAAATGAATCCTTAACAGTGGGGTAAACCACCCAATAGCCATTTTGTTGACAGACATTTGGGATTGTCCACATATGACCCTGAAGAGTTAACTTCCATTGTATCAGCAAATATGGTAATCCCAGCAGTAAAACATGTTATACCCATAAGTAAATCATAATGTTACCATAAATATACATTCCTTCAGTATCTACCATGGGTGTGAAATCATACTAAAGAAATTATTATTTATAAAGTCAATTGATGTACATGTGTCTCTTTCCCTTCTGGTTTCCTCAGTGTGTATGCCCAGCAGTGGGATTGCTGGATCACAAGGCAGTTCTATTTCCAGTTTTTTAAGGAATCTCCACACTGTACCTCAATGTTCATCGCAGCACTGTTTATAATAGCCAGGACATGGAAACAACCTAGATGTCCATCAGCAGATGAATGGATAAGAAAGCTGTGGTACATATACACAATGGAGTATTACTCAGCCATTAAAAAGAATACATTTGAATCAGTTCTAATGAGGTGGATGAAACTGGAGCCTATTATACAGAGTGAAGTAAGCCAGAAGGACAAACACCAATACAGTATACTAACGCATATATATGGAATTTAGAAAGATGGTAACGATAACCCTGTATACGAGACAGCAAAAGAGACACTGATGTATAGAACAGGCTTATGGACTCTGTGGGAGAGGGAGAGGGTGGGAAGATTTGGGAGAATGGCATTGAAACACGTGAAATGTCGTGTATGAAATGAGATGCCAGTCCAGGTTCAATGCATGATGCTGGATGCTTGGGGCTGGTGCACTGGGACGACCCAGAGGGATGGTATGGGGAGGGAGGAGGGAGGAGGGTTCAGGATGGGGAACACATGTATAATTTTTTTAAATTAAAATTGAAAAAAAAATAAATAAAAATAAAGTCAATTGATTTAGTCATTAACTTGAGGGCTAAAGACAAAAAAAGAAAAACATGCTTCCCAAATATGGACCATATCCATTTAAAAAATAAATAGCCTGACATTCAACCATTGCGAAATTTTAGGAAACTGTGGCAAAAGGTACTCAACAGTTATCTGAACCTATACCCCAGCTTTACCCCCACTTTCCCTGATAAGAGCTTTAGCTCCAAAAGTCACAAATGTTATATATACTAGTCAAAGAGGATAGAAAATCCACCCTTCTACATATCCACCCTTCTAGCTGTGGGTTTCACCTACACAGCTAGTTACATGTGAATTTCCCTTACCTCTCTGAAATCTATTCTCTCAAATGAGGGTAGTAAAGCAAATCAATAATTCTTTCCTTTCTGTTATGCCTACGTACTGAAAAAACATATTTCTCTTTCCTTGCAGAGACCATCTCTTGAATAACCAATAATTCTTCGGTCAATTATTCAAACTATAGTGCCCTCTATCTTTAATCTGTATGCAACAGTTCAGCTACTGGTGACCCCAGAGATGAGATGCCCCTTTCCAGGGACATATAAATACAGTAGTAGAACAATGTTGTAATGATGAGCACACTTTGCCAGAGTATTTGTAGGTTTATGGTAATAAAATGATTATTTGAGCTTCTATTGATGCAAGACAGTTATGGTCAAGAGATCTGTTCAGCCCACTGAGATAACGTCTGTGAGTCCATTGTATTCAAGTCAACAAGAGCTTTTGGAACACTGAGAGGGTACTCATTTTGTCAAGTGATCAACATCATCTTTGTGAACCTGCATTATCAAGTACAGACATTAGTAGTTACTTTGTACAGAAACAGCTGAAATTTATGGATTGGACTTGTTGAAGTTCAACACTGCCCCCGTGTTTCACTTCATCCTTTCACGACTCTATTTATTTCTATTCCCCTTCATGCAGTCTTCTTTTATTTTTCTGGAAAACCAAAGCTTCTCTCTCACTCCCATGCCTCATCTCCCTCCCAAGTCTTTGACTTTAATTGCTAACATCTCACTTCTTTCTTTTCCTTCTCAACTTGTACCTCATTCTCTTCCTGTAAGTCTTTTAAAGTAATATTTTGATTCATTTCGATTCATGCCTATTCCAAAGTTCATGTGTAACACAATACTATGATGTTGGCAACAAGAGATATTGTCTTCTTTTAATAAATGAAGATGAAGACACAGGTTCAGACAGAAATATTTTGCTCAAGTTGATCTGGAATTAGAACTCTTTTTCCTTTTATGATTCTGCCTTATCGTAGCTGCCTCTCTCCATCTCTGACTGCTATGGCTGTACATCAAATCTCCTAAAATATAAGAAAATTCACACACTAGAAAAAACAGATTATGTCTTCAAGACAGGTGGTCCTGCTAATGCTGCAGAAAACTACAGACTAATCCTCTGAGCCTTGTAACTTTGGGGATGTGCTGCAAAGTATATCGTAATTAACCACAGAATCAAGAGATCAATGTAAGCCATCAGAAGCGCAGTGCTGTACCAAGTATAGCACACTGTGGGCAAGCAGATAAATCCACAGTGCTCACTCCAAAATACAAATGTGCACCAATAGGCTTACCCAGCCTGAGGATCACTCTGACAAGCTGAGCGGTCACATCTCACGTTTTTTTGTTTGTTTGTTTGTTTTTTAATGACTGACTAAAATACTATTGCTTTGGACCGTGACTGAAACTATGAAATTAAAAGACATTTGCTCCTTTGGAGAAAAGCTATGACACATCTAGACAGTGTATTAAAATGCAAAGACATTTTGTCCACAAAGGTCCATACAGTCAAAGCTATAGTTTTCCCAGTAGTCAGGTAAGGATGTGAGAACTGGACCATAAAGAAGGTTGAGTGCTGAAGAATTGATGATTTCAAACTGTGGTGCTGGAGAAGACTCTTGAAAGTCCCTTGGACAGCAAGGAGATAAAACCAGTCAGTCCGAAAGGAAATCAACCCTGAATATTCATTGGAAGGACTGAATTGGTCACCTGATGCAAAGAGCTGAGTCACTGGAAAAGACCCTGATGCTGGGAAAGATTGAGGACAGGAGGTGAAGGGAACAACAGAGGATGAGATGGTTGGAAAGTATCATCAACTCAATGGACCTAAGTTTGAGCAAACTGAGGGAGATAGTGAAGGACAGGGAAGTCTGGCATGCTGCAGCCTAATGGGCCTCAGAGAGTCAAACATGACTTAGTGACTGAACAACAAAATATTTCAATGACTGCATATCATTTGACACAAATGTGTATTCCATGATAATAAACCTAGATTACGGAAACAATTACCTGTGATCTTTTGTAAGCATTTTTCCACTCTGGAGTTACGATTTCATTTTTAAGGTTTAGCTGATCTCTAAAGTCCTCTACAGTTTCCACTGATACACATGTAAAATTAACTACACAATCCAGTAGTTTCCCATATAAAAGCTGAATTCACATGCTAGTAATTCTTTTCAACACTTCTGATTTATTTTGCAAAAGTTGCAATCCAAAGTTGAAGTTTAGTAGAACTTCAAAAATCACTCCCTGAAATCTGTTGTTAATTTTCTCATTTTCTTTGCCTAAGAAGTTGATAAGAAAATTCATCACCAAGGCAAAATCTAATGTCCAGATAAGTCCAAAATGAAGTACAGGGTTGTAGTCCATTTCACACAGAAGACATCATGTTCTTGGAAATATTGGGCTGCACTATCTCCTACACCAATCATGCCATGCTCCATTCTGGAAATGTACTAATCTTTCTAGAATGTTCTAAACTGCATTTATACCAACTGCTGCATTTCACAGCAGCAGAACTGAAAGTACATCAATTCAGAAAAATCTCTTTTCCATCAGAATAAAAAAGGTAAACAAATTTTATTTTGACCACAATCATGAAGAAAAACATTGGCATGAGACGCTAAAGACTTGCAATTCAATTCTACGTGTCATCCGGCTTTTCCTGAACTTTCTGGTGGATTGAAAGAAAACTGCAAAAGAATTTTTTTCTGAGCATTACAGTGATGTACATATTAACACTTAATTTAAGGATGAAAAAGCCCCTGGTATTAATAGAAGGATCTCCATAAAGAAAATATTTAAAAAAAAATATGTGCAAACAGCTGGGAAGCTGATATATAGCACAGGAAACTCAGCTAGGTGCTCTGTGAAGACCTAGAGGGGTAGCATGGGGGGTCGTGGGAGGGAGACTCAAGAGGAAGGGGATATATGTATACATGTTGCTGATTCATTTTGTTGTACAGCAGAAACTAACACAACACTGTAAAGTAATTATACTCCAATTTAAAAAAAAGTAAAGAGAATTTTAACAGATTTGGGGAAAAATAAGGTATAGATTAATAGCCATAATGATTTGGAGTCTGGACCCTTTATCTGGACAAATCATTGCAAAAAGCAGGGGCAAGAAGCATAGAAGGTGTTTGTTTATTGGTTATCTATACTATCTTGTATCACGTGGTGGGTTTGGCTGCTGATTTAGTGACTAGTCACTGCGTTTCAGTACTTAACATGAAACATCTTGATCTATACAATCAGGTTACTCATCTTCCAAGACAATTCACACTTGTATCTAAAAATGCTTGAAGCCAAACTGTACTTTTATTAAAATAAGAGAAACAAATATTTGGAAGCAAATTTTTAAGAGAGGCAAGATACAATAACATTCATAAAAATAATTACTTTGTATTGAGTGTTGACTAGGTACTGTTTGATTTTCTTAATGCTTTACAAATATTAATTTACTTGATCCTCACAAAAATTTTATAAGGTAAACAACACAGTCTTACAGAGGTAAGCTCTAGGGCTTCCCAGGTGGCTCAGTGGTCTAATACAATTATGTAAAGTTTAAAAAATAAAATAAAATTAAAAAAAAAGAAAATCCACAAAAAAAAAAAAAAAAAAAAAGAATCTGCCTGTCAATGCAAGGAGACCAGGAGACCCAGGTTTGATCCCTGGGTTGGGAAGATCTTCAGAGAAGGAAATGACAACCCAATACAGTACTCTTGCCCGGAGAATTTCATGGACAGAGGAGCCTGGCAGGGCTACAGTCCATAAGGATCACAAAGAATCTGACACGATGGAGCATACACACACATGCAAAACTTTAAGTAGCAGAACTGAATTTAAATTAAGACAATCAGTTCCACAGTTTATTTTAATCACAAAACAGCATGGCTTCTCTTTTACCTAGTTGTATAAACTCCATATTTTAAAGTTCAAAGGTACCCATTGGTGCCATCATATATTTATGATCTTCAAACTCAGTGGAGACCTGGGAGGGCTTTGCCATCCTGGTGTGGTCACCCATTTTCCCTCTCCACAAGATTAATTGAAACTACTGATTTTCTTAGGTCCTCCACTCCATTTCTGCTCTCAACCTCACACGGATAAGAACTCATACTTACCAGAGAAAATTTCTATCTCCACCATGAACAATCACAACTGTTTCATATTTCTGCAGACACATTGACCTCCTCAGAAAAGGAAACTTTAATGCAAATTTGAAGTAAGCCTTCTACCTGGATTCTTGCTGTGAAAGTCTCTCTCTTCTGGGATCCTGCTCTTTCAGTTACCTTTTGTATTTCCTAAATGTTCAGTCTTCCTCTCCCTACATCCTCAGCTTGTTCTCATCACATATATGATCTCTTTGCAGTTCATCTTTCTGCCATAGCTCCCTCTTCTCCTCCTTTCTCAGCCAAGACTTTGAAAATATAATTGCTACTTACTGATTCCACTTCACTTTCTTTTCATATTCCCTCATTAGTTTTCTAGTTCTCTAATTCACTGGTAAAGGTCATGAACAATGTCATAATTACCAAATGTGATGTATTCTTGCTATCTAATCTTTATTTCCACCATGTGAAACTCAACCACTTTTAATTTCAGGGCAATTCTTCTCTGGCTATGCTCCTCACTCCCTGACCCCTCCATCTAAAACTTAATACAATGATTGCCCATGACAAACGTTTGAATGTAGACACTGCAGAATGTTATGTTTTTGTCCCTGTCATACCTCTAAACATTATTTTTATTAGACTGAACTCTCTCCTGCATTTCTGACCCACTACCTGATTGCTTACTACTTACGGAGCTTACTACTTCCTAACACTTAAACTCAATATGGCTTCTGGTAGCCAGCCTCCAAGGCAGTCCTATGACCCATGCCTGTGTCGTCCTCCTACTATTCACACTGTCTCGACATTCTCTCCCAGATCAAATTGTGCTGACCTGTGTAACCACTAGGACTGTGCCAAAATGGCATATGTGGCTTATAGGCTGAATCATGAAAGACATGTCTTCTTCCGTGATGTCCCTTGGATCATGTGCTCTGAGAAGAACCAACTGCCATGTTGTGAGGACACTTAAAGAGCCCTATGGAGAATCACGCCAGCCACCTGCCAAAAGCCACGAGGGTGAATCATCTTAGAAACAGATGCTCTAACTTCAGTCAGGCCTTCAGATGACTGCAATTCTTATCCAACATTGTGAAGCAATCATGAAAGATCCTGAGTTATAACCACTCATCTAAGCTGCTTCCAAATTCCTGACTCAAAGAAAAGGTGAGACAATATAAACTTATTATTTTAAGATGCTAAAACTGAAGATAATTTGTTATGCAACAAAGAGAACTCATCATTCCCCACTTATGTATTCCTTTTTTCAATTATTGACAACAGTGTCCATTACATTATCCAAACCACACAGCCTATGATGCCACCAATTCATCCTCCTCCTACCCATTATTCCTCATCTCCAACTAAGTTCCAGGTTTTTTGTAACCTCTGCTATAAATCTCTTGAATCTACCCCTCTATCAATAACTCTGATCACTCCTGTCTTCTACAGTTTCTCCTAGGTTACATTGAGACAGCAATTATTTCTATAACGTCTCTAATTCACTCTTCATCTTTAAATACAACCACTAGATAATACTCTCCAA
Organism: Bos indicus; assembly: GCF_029378745.1. Taxonomy (NCBI): domain Eukaryota; kingdom Metazoa; phylum Chordata; class Mammalia; order Artiodactyla; family Bovidae; genus Bos; species Bos indicus. The sequence goes on from NC_091760.1 coordinate 63,362,213, forward strand.
AATCAGGCCCTTAAATGGTGCTCCATGTGGTGTAAGACCACTTGCTTGTAACCTTATCTCTTCCCATGTCCTACAAAACCTAATTTCAAGTTCCATACTATTTCATGCTTTTAGAAGATTTTTTTTTCCTCCTTCTAAAATGACTTGCTTCTCCTTTCCTCTCGTTGTTCAGGTAATCATGACTTTGACAACTAAATTGAAGAATCACTCCTTTAAACAATACTGCTGTATATTTAATTGACAACTTCTTCCTTAAAACTGTGTTCTGTATACATCAGTGTACTTAAAAATGTTTTAAACATTTGTTAGCTTATATGTCTGCCTTTCACTATATTAAAATGTAGACTATGTCATTTTCATCTTTGTAGCTTCAAGGTATAGGAGAGGTCTTGTCATACATTGGGCACTCAATTATCACCTGAATAAATAAATGAATGTTAACCAGTTCATTTCATTTCAAAAGAGACACTTAGTAATCCAATAGATATAAAAGAATAAAATATAATGGAACATTTACTTACCAAGTATAGACATCATCTTAATTCAACAAAAATGTTTCATTCAGATCAATCTACATAAGAATAAGTAGAGTAAATACCTATTTTCAGCTAATTTACTATGACCGCAAAAGATAGCCCTACATGCTCATTCCCCTAGGTTCACACCATGGAGGTAGCCTGGTAAGAATAAAATACACACAGTATTTTAGTTCAGTTTTCTTATGCTGTAGAGAATTGCTAAGAAGAGAAAATAGTGAGTATAAAATAACTGGGTAGCCTTGAGTCTTTACAGACAATTACACTTTAAAATTGTTCCACATATTCATGCTTGATCATTCATGTTCTACCAAGAAACACATTACTGCCAGCTAGAGCAATATTAAATCATTGACCCCTAGGAGTTCAGTCATGTTTTAAGGATATCTCTGTCAACAGAGGTCTCAATCAAACTTACTACTAAAACTGTCCATGATAAAATTTTAATAATGAAGTAATATTCATTCAATCCTGTACTACTTTCTGTGACCTCATAGAATGTAGCCCACTAGGCTCCTTTGTCCATGGACTTCTCCAGGCAAGAATACTGGAGTGGGTTGCCATTCCCTTCTCCAGGGGATCGTCCCAACCCAGGGATCAAACCTGGGTCTCCTGCATTGCAGGCAGACTATTTAGCATCTGAGACACCAGGGAAGACTCACGATTTCAAATTAATCAACAACAGAGGAAACGCTTATAGGATCATTTGTGAAAACACATTTTTATGTTAATACTTTTTATAGTTACTCATATTAAAGGTAAAATTTTTACAATTGTCATTAAAATGCATGTTTTTTATAAAGGAACTGGAGATGGCACTCTGCACATATTTTTCTAAAGAGAAAAATAGTGTTCAAAGAATGCTAAACCTACTGATGAGAACAAGAGATCTATTTATCCCTTAAATGAAAATATTTTTTCCTGATTTAGATATTTTTATAATTAGTGAATAATATGAAATAAGGAAAAGGGGTCAACTAAGTTCTGAACAACTGGTAAAGTGCTGATGGGGATGAAACCTAAGGCTTTATAAAAAATGAAAGCTAGAAAATATGTTTATTAGGAGTGGGAGGGAAGGAAATGACTGAGGAACACAAAAAGCTGGGTGGCAGAGGAAGGAAAATAATAGAAGTAGATGAACCTGCTGGAGGATTCACTCATCTACTTCTCACTAAGAGCCAAGAGCAATTATAATCCTCATTTTATAGGTGAGGAAACTGAGGTATGAATCCAGCAAGCAGCTGGGTGGATCTCAGCAGTTATTGATCACTAATGGCAGCCTTTGATTATATTGGGTTGGCCTAAGCATTTGTTGGGTTTTTCCATAACATGGAAAAACTTGAAGAAACATTTAGGCCAACTCAGTTACACAAGGATTAATGCTACAAGCAGATATGTGTTAATAATTGGGTCATAATGTTGTGTTGGCTATGTCAAGAAAGCCACAATAAAGTGTATGTCTTCTTTTGAGAATCTCAAACATTGCAAAGGAATATGTCCCAGAGTCCAAAAAACATCTCTCATCTCTCTGACAAGAAGAGATTTCCAGAATGTCAGCAATGTATTTTAATACCATCACCTTGGGCTTTTGATACATTCCTCAACATTGCTTTTTTTCTTTTTTTTTTTAACTTACTTTCCCAGCAGAGCAGTACAGTAGTGCCTTTTTTAACAGGCAAGCTGAGAGAGGTTAATGCAAGGAAGGAGCTTAGGCTTGCCTTATGTCCAAGTAGACAAGAAGAGCCAAGAAATCTGGAGGTCACCAAAAGGAAAGAAGGGTCAGGAAAGGTTAATGCGTATGGTCTTCATGAACAAAGTAGTTGCCTGAGGTGAGATGGTTTGCTCTTAACCTCTTACTCTATGTGAGTGGCTTTGTATAATGTGTGCTGATTAAAATCAGGGTTTACTTCACAAGGGCCAAGTGAATAAAACCTATGAGGAAGCAAAAGCAAACCAATTTCTTTAATGCCTGCCAGGATGGAAGAGGTGTGTAACATCTTTTACACTGTATGTATATGCTAAGGAGAAGAGGGTGTCAGTGGATGAGATGGTTGGATGGCATCACCGATGCAACGGACATAAACTTGGGCAAACTTTAGGAGATGGTGAGCGACAGAGAAGCCTGGCGTGCTGCAGTTCATGGGGCACAAGGACTGGGAGAGTGAACAACAACAACATTCTAAGTCCTGTATGTGGCTCCTTTGACAGTTGTATGGTATGCAGCCTCTAATTTAATGCTATTCTTTCCACACATATTTTAGTGCCCCCTTTTCAGTGCTTCCACTAGTTTTACCAAAGGACAGAGTACCTTTTTGCTTAAAACTTCACACCTAAAAGAGCATTGGGTATGCCCAAGGCCACAGGTAATTGGAATCCAGGCAAAAATGGGGAGTTGTGGTTCAATAGACTATTAATCCCAGGTTAAAACCCCAGGTGTAAAAAATAACCTAGAATACATTCTCAAGTACAGATTTCTTTTCTTTTCCTTTCCTCTCACCCCCTGGGTCCCTGGATGATTCTGGGAACTACTGCATGATGTAGGGTGCACAGGCAACTGGTGTGAGGTTTCCAAGTATCTGACTTCATCAGATATTCCCTCGTGGACACCCTACATGCTGTACTCTTGGTGTTGGAATCTTCCTAACTTGCTTGTAAGGACTCAGGATGCTGTTTGAGACAGTTGCTAGGGCTAATGATGCTGGGAAATTAAATTCTTCTGTGTATAAGCTCTTATGAAAAAGATCCAGGAGGATAACAAAGAATGGTGTTTCTCCTTCGGCCCCCAGGAGGCCATGTTACTGAAGCTGATCTCTCAGGTGCAAAGGGAGAATAAGAAATGTATTAAGAATTCAAGTATACATATCCCATGATAGAGCGGCTATACTCAGGAAGAGAAATGACACTCTTGATTTCTCTAAGCATACCACATTAAGGGCTTCCCTGGTGGCTCAGGTGGCAAAGAATCTGCCTGGAATATGGGAGACCCAGGTTCGATTTCTGAGTCAGGAAGATCCCATGGAGAAGAAAATGGCAATCCACTCCAGTATTCTTACCTGGAAAATCCCATGGACAAAGGAGCCTGGGGGACTACAATACATGGGGTCTCAAAGAGTCAGACAGAGCTGAGCGACTAACACACACACCTCATGAAAGCAGTATTTATGCAGTGCCCCACAATGGCACCCCATTCCAGTACTCTCGCCTGGAAAAACCCAGGGATGGAGGAGCCTGGTAGGCTGCAGTCTGTGGGGTCGCGAAGAGTTGGACACGACTGAGCGACTTCACTTTCACTTTTCACTTTCATGCATTGGAGAAGGAAATGGCAACCCACTCCCGTGTTCTTGCCTGGAGAATCCCAGGGACAGGGGAGCCTGGTGGGCTGCCGTTTCAGGGGTCGCAGAGTCGGACACGACTGAAGTGACTTAGCAGCAGCAGCCACTCTTTGGGGCACTCAAAAAGACTGGAAGATAGATGCAGCCTTCAGAGATCAAATAGTCTAGTTACGTATTAACTAAGATATGTATTGGAAAATTGGGATAAATACCATATGTGTTCTTTTCCAATACAGAGTCTATGTTATTTTACTCCTTAAAATTGTAAAATAACTTAAAAACCATTCCTACTTAATAATATAAAAAAGGACAAAAAACTTGTTAACATTTTAGTAAAGCTTATTCCATATTTCTGTCATAATATGGGTAATAGTTACATTATTTGCATACTTACTATAAACCAGGTATTATATTTAAAAATTTATACCTATGACCTCTCTTTTAACATTCATGGTTTCCTCATTTTATAAATCAGAAAACTGAAGAACAGAAAAACTATGTAATTTAATCAAATTTGCACAACTTATATGAGGGAAATCCAGAATTACAATTTTGGCAGTCTGACTCCAAAGACCACACACTCAATCACAATCTCCCAATGTATGCCCCTTTCCCCCACTGGTAACCGTAAGTTTGTTTTCTAGTAATAAGAGCCTACTGTATAGCACAGAGAATGCTAATTAATACTCTGTAATGACCTATATGGGAAACAAATCTAAAAAAAGTGAATATATGTATAACTGATTCATTTTGCTATAAAACTGAAACTAATACATCACTGTAAATCATGTATAATAAATATTGTTTTTCAAAAGACCACATACTCAACAATTATACTATATGGCCTCAAGACATCATTTAAAAAGAGCTATCCATATGTAAAGTTCTACTAACCTAGCCTACATTATATATTGGAACCTTTCTTCTTTTACCCAACAGCTCATTACATTATGAACATCATTCCAGGTCAATAACTATAGATCTAAATCAGCATTTTAAATTTATGCTAGAAATAGTCTGTAATTTTAAACACATCACATAAACTATTTTATTGGCTCTATGTTAATTAAATTTAATTCAATTCAATAAACACTTATGGAGAGTCTGTTAGGCATGGCGCTAGAAGAAATGATCTATCTAATCACTGTTCCCAACAGCTCTCAACTATCTTAGAATTTATGTAGTGCACATCTCCCATCCTCACAGGATATACTTCTCATGTCCTGGACCTATATTCAAGGGGATTTTGTAGATATTCAGTGAATCTGGGATAGCATTGACAATCAACTCAGGCAATTTTAGGAAAAGTTTAGGGATTATCTGTAACCTAGCTCATCTCACCTGTGAGTAATCAACAGTGTATTACAGTAACTTCTGACACTAGGGTCATTCAGTATCTTGCAGGCCAGAATAACCACGCTGTTTCAGAAAGAATAAGACAAGGCTTCCAGTGAAAGATTGGGTGGTTAGGAAATCCATCACATTTTATTGCCCCATTGAATTATGATGTGTCATCCTTCATCTCTTTGTAATGCTTGCACGTTGGCTCATAATATTCTGTCAATGTTTAGTCCCTCAATTGTTTAACCCATTCTACCTGTTTTTGCTAAATGCAGAAAAATGAAAAGTCTCTGCCAAGAGGAAGGTAGCACAATAATGGAGAAAGGTTGATGGTTGCCAAAGAGACTTAATGTTAAAAACCATGTTGATAGTGGGAAGTAAATGAGGGTTCTGCTTGAAGAATTTAGTTGGAATCCCATCCCAGCTCAAATATTGAATTCTTATTTATTCACTTACCTTTTTATGTTTATAATTTTATGTTTTCTATTGATAATTTATTTACCTTTTTGGGGGGTAATACCCCATGTCTTTGGGACAATACTGTACCCTACAGGGCCTTTTTGGAGATTATATGAATTGAGTCTTGAAAGCTCTCCAAAATGTGCCTGATAGATAGTTAAGGGCTCACTACATGCTAACTTTATGACCTTAAGCAATCTTAAATTGTTTGCCAGCACTGATTATCCATGCTTTGTAACAGTGCCCATTTACTTTTGTTGTTGTTGTATTTCAGCTGCTAAGTTGTGTCCAACTCTTTGAAAACCCATGGACTTCAGCTTTCAGGGGTCCTCTGTCCTCCACTATCGGCTGGACTTGGCTCAAATTCATTTCCAATGAGGCATGATGCTAAGTTCCTCTGCTACCTCCTTCTCCTTTTGCCCTCAATCTTTCCCAGCATCAGGGTGTTTTCCAGTGAGTCAACTCTTTGCATCAGGTGGCCAAATAATTGAGCTTTAGCATCAATCCTTGTAAAGAAAATTCAGGGTTGATTTCCTTTAGGATTGACCGATTTGATCTTCTTTTTGTCCAAGGAACTCTCAAGAGTCTTCTCCAAAACCACAATTTTAAAGCATCAAATCTTTGGTGCTCAGCCTTCATTACAGTCAAACTCTTACATCCATACATGACTACTGAAAAAACCATAACTTTGACTATATGGACATTTGTGGGCAAAATGATGTCTCTGTTTTTCAATAAGCTGTCTAGGTTTGTCATAACTTTTCTTCCAAGGAGCAAGTGTCTTTTAATTTTGTGGCTAAAGTCACTGTCCACAGTGATTTTGGAGCCCAAGAAAATAGTCTGTCACTGTTACCACATTTTCCCCATGAAAAATTTCCCCATTTTGCCAGGAAGTGATGGGACTGGATGCCATGATCTTAGTTTTTTTAAAGTTGAGTTTCGAGCCAGCTCTATTACTCTCCTCTTTCCCCTCATCAAGAGGCTCTTTAGTTCCTATTCCCTTTCTGACATTAGAGTGGTATCATCTGCATACCTGAGATTGTTAATATTTTTCCCAGAAAACTTGATTCCAGCTTGTGATTCATCCAGCCCAATATTTTACATGATGTACACTGCATAGATGTTAAATAAGCAGGGTGACAATATACAGCCTTGATGTACTTACTCCTTGTCCAATTTTGAATCAGTCTGTTGTTCCATGTCTGGTTCTGTTACTTCTTGACCCACATACAGATTTTTCAGGAGACACGTGAGGTAGTCTGGTATTCTCATCTCTTTAAGAATTTCCCACAGTTTGTTGTGATCCACACAGTCAAAGGCTTCAGCATATTCAATGAAGCACATGTTTTTCTAGAATTCTCTTGCTTTCTGCATGATCCAACAAGTGTCAGCAATTTGATTTCTGGTTCTTCTGCTCTTCCTAAATCCAGCTTGTACATCTGGAACTTCTCAGTTCATGTACTGCTGAAGCCTAGCTTTAAGTATTTTGAGCATAACCTTACTAGAATGTTAAATGAGCTCAACTGTAAGGTAGTTTGAACATTCTTTGGCATTGCCTTTCTTTGGGATTGGAATGAAAACTGACCTTTTCCAGTCCTGTGGCCACTGCTGAGTTATCCAAATTTGCTGGCATATTGAGTACAGCACTTTCACAGCATCATGTTTTAGGATTTTAAATAGCTCAGCTGAAATTTCATCACCTCAACTAACTTTGTTCATAGGAATGCTTCCTAAGGACCACCTGACTTCACACTCCAGCATGTCTGGCTCTAGCTGAGTAACCACACCATTGTAGTTATCTGAGTCATTAAGACTTTTTCTTCTATAGTTCTGTGTATTCTTGCCACCTCTTAATCTCTTCTGCTTCTGCTTAGGTCCTTACCTTTTCTGTCCTTTACCATTTCCATCCTTGCATGAAATGTTCCCTTGGTATCTTTAATTTTCTTGAAGAGATCTCTAGTCCTTCCCATTCTATCATTTTCCTCTATTTCTTTGCATTGTTCATTGAAGAAGGTCTTCTTACCTCTTACCTTTCCTTGCTCTTCTCTGGAATTCTATATTCACTTGGATATATTTTTACCTTTCTCCCTTGCTTTTTGCTTCTCTTTTCTCCTCAGCTTTGCAAAGCCTCTTCAGATAACCACTGTGCCTTCTTGTATTTCTTTTTCTTTCTGATGGCTTTGGTCACTGCCTCCTTGTATAATGTTACCAACCTCTGTCCATAGTTCTTCAGGCACTCTGTCTACCAGATCTAATGCCTTAAGCCTATTCATCACCTCCAGTGTACAATCATAAGAGATTTGATATAGGTCATACCTGAATGGCCTAGTGGTTTTCCCTTTTGCAAAATATTAAATTCTGAAATGAAACCAATTAAAACAAAAGACATAAATAGCTTCAGTCAAACATGTTCATCTTCTCACAGGATATTTCCACTTGGATATCCCAAAATTGTAGAAAAATAAATATGTTTAAGACTTTAAAATTCATGTTTTCAGTCCCTTTTGCACTATTTACTTTAATTTCTATGCTTATTTTCACATTTTATCCCTGTATTCTTAATTCTGTTCACATCAGCTCATTATGCTCATCTTTTCCTCTTCCAAAGCTGTTCACATGTGCCAGTTGAGAATCTCCGTTCTGGTCGAACAACTTCTTTTACATTTTTCATTAAGACCATTTCTTATTCTTAATATGTATGGCTTAACCAAAATTACCATGTGACCATCTTTTCTAAGATTGCCATTTGTTCTTCTCCTGGTCTCACCACCTCTACCCCCTATTCAAGGCTGAGATGAGGGATCTCCTTATTCTGTACTCTCAAATGGGCTTCAAATCCACTTTCTATTTTCACCATCTTTGAGATTCCCTTTCTTCTCTTGTTGGTAATCGTTTGCCTCCGGACAATACACTGGCTCACAGTTCCTCAATGTCCAAGAGACGCTCTGGCATCATATTTCTTCAACTCTGGAATCTACCAGTGGCATCATTCCTTATCTTTTATCATCATTTGAAACCAGAATCTCAAATCTGATATTCTCTCTCCCTCAGTCACACAGTAGATTTTCTTTTATATCATTTAGGTTCCAGATACTTTGCTAAGAACTGAAGACACAATGAAAAATACATCATAGTCTTTCCCTACCAGGTCCGGTTCCATCCTTCCTTCTTTCCCCTTCCCACGGAATGCACATTTCATCCTCATCATACCCTCTAGTCTAATAACCCTCATTATTCTATCAGTCCATTGGTATGATTCTGCCTTAGCTGACTGAATTATATCTATGATTGAACATTTTAGAAGTCAACAATACCCACAAACGAAGGCCCTGGACTCTGCAACATACCCATCAGCTAATACACCCTGAGTTATTCTCGTAGATCTATAACATCCCAAGTGTTGTAGGAAGAGTATGCAAAAACATTCTGATGCAATATATATTACAGTTCATTTTTTGGCTTGGCGGTTCTATTATACATCATTCATTTGAATATTAAAGGCAAAAAAGCATAGGAGTGTAAGATTAAATAGTTGGCAGTAGGATATATGACCATGGCTTTGTGCCATGTACAACATAGGGGCCCAAGCCCTAGAACTGGGGCACAGGACAAAGCAGAACTGGCAGCCAGAGTAACGTGATTCTGAATCACCTAGGTGAATAAAGTGAAGCTTCATAAATTTCTCCTCCCTGGAGTGAGAACTGTCCCAAAGTCTGGTTTAGGGTAAGCTGACATTTTGAGGTGGGTAATGTTGAGTATTTCTTCGTAATCTAATCTCTTCAAGCCCACAAGAGTCCATATGGCTCTCTTTAATTCTAATTTTAGCTTTAAGTTCATACCACCTCTTATCATTATGCACTGTTTTAAAAGATTATCACTTGTACTCTTATATAATCTATGAACTTCTGGAAAGCAGGCTCTGTAATTCACACTACTTTTTTATTCTTCTCCTTTCCCAGCTATAAAGAGTATGAAGTCAACATATATCTAGTGAGTGATAGGACAAATTGGATGAACAGAATGAACAAAACTCTAAATATGGCTCCATCTGTTTTCATTTAGATGAATCCCTACATTATCTCGGGCTTCCCTTGTGGCTAAGCTGGTAAAGAATCTTCCTGACATGCAGGAGACCTGGGTTCGATCCCTGGGTTGGGAAGATCCCCTGGAGAAGGGAAAGGCTACACACTCCGGTATTCTAGTCTGGAAAATTTCACAGATTGTATAGTCCATGGGGTCACAAAGAGTCAGACACGACTGAGCGCCTTTAACTTCACTACATTATCTCACTCTTGTCATTGAATCTATGCATTTCTGCTAATAATATATTTGAAAGTAGATCACCCTTGCTGCTGCTGCTGCTGCTAGGTCGCTTCAGTCATTTCCAACTCTGTGCGACCCCATAGACGGCAGCCCGCCAGGCTCCCCCATCTCTGCAATTCTCCAGGCAAGAACACTGGAGTGGGTTGCCGTTTCCTTCTCCAATGCATGAAAGTGAAGTTGCTCAATCATGTCCAACTCTTAGCGACCCCATGGACTGCAGTCCACCAGGCTCCTCCCTCCATGAGATTTTCCAGGCAAGAGTACTGGAGTAGGGTGCCATTGCCTTCACTCTTAGAGAAGGAAAAAAAAATACCTATGTGCAGGCTGTATGTTGAAACATAATGCTATGCTATGCTATGCTAAGTCACTTCAGTCGTGTCCGACTCTGTGCGACCCCATAGACGGCAGCCCACCAGGCTCCCCCGTCCCTGGGATTCTCCAGGCAAGAACACTGGAGTGGGTTGCCATTTCCTCCTCCATATACATCAATAAAACTATAAATAGCCAAAACTATTATCGAGAAACATGGAGAAATGGTTGACATATAAGTAGTGAAATTCTCCATCATACATGTGGAAATTATTGACACTGTGTCATTACTGAGGTCACTATTCCTCCAATATTTTGAATTCAGGAAGCAATGTTTTCTCACAATACCTCTCTCCTCACTGTGAACCCAAGCACAGGCACATTAATGATCTCCATTAGTCCTCTACAGCCGAACATTATATTTGATTTCCTAGTCATCTTTTCATTTGGATCTTATACGTTTCATATTGAAAGCAGGTGTATGTCTGAAATAACATTCTCAAACCTGGAGAATATTTTCTTCTTTCATTAGCAGATGTCTCCATCACCTGGACTCCCAAAAAAATCATGGAACATAATCAATTATTCCTCCCAACCAGCATTTCTATCCAAGAGTTCAGTTACTATGTACAGTTAATACCTGGAGTGTGTGAGATCATTTCACTATAACATTTAAATAAATTAAATCTGACCAAATGTGATACTCTATAAAAGGAACAAGAAACAACTTAAATTCAATTTTGACTACAGTAGACCATCTGAAAACAAACTGGCAGTCTATGCATTTTCCATATGGCCCTTTTTTTGTGTAATTCTTAACATATTTCAGTGAAGTTTGGTAGATATGCAGCTGTCGTGGGAATTCTATACTCTGAGAAATATTAATATCAGGATCAAAGAACCATCAGTTTCTGTATTATAAAGACACACATGACATTAGGAATATATCAAGGATTCATCAGTTGATACTATTGTCTTGACTACACTTAATAATTAATGTTCAGGATGAATCAGTCATCTATGTGGAAATAAGACAATTTCACTGGTTCTCTGGGTAAAGGGATTAGAAAGTTGATTATTAATTCTTTAGATTACATGAAACTTAGTAGAAATTAAATTAAAAAAAAAAAAAACAAAACATAGACTGGAACTCAAAGTTACTTTGAGAAATTGGAGAAGTAGCCAGGCATAAATAGCAAGTTCTAGGAATAAAAATGAGTAACACCATTTAGGTCATACCTGAATGGCCTAGTGGTTTTCCCTATTTTCTTTAATTTAAGCCTGAATTTTGCAATAAGGAGCTCATGATCTGAGCCACAATCAACTCCAGGTCTTGTTTTTTATTGACTCTATAGAGATTTTCTATATTCAGCTACAAAGAATACAGTCAACCTGATTTTAGTATTGACCATCTGGTGATATCCATGTGTAGAGTCCTTCCTTGTGTTGTTGGAAGAGGGTGTTTGCTAATGACCAGTGTGTCCTCTTGACAAAACACTGTTAGCCTCCATGCTGCTTCATTTTGTACTCCAAGGCCAAACTTGTCTGTTACTACGGGTATCTACTGACTTCCTACTTTTGCATTCCATTCAACAATCTCAAATATTCAGTAGATATGACTCTAATGGCAAAACAAAGAGAAACTAAAGAGCCTCTTGATGAGGGGGAAAAGGAGAGTGAAAAAACTAGCTTAAAACTCAACACTCAAAAAACTAACATTATGGGATCTGCTCTATCACTTCATGGCAAATAGAAGGGGAAAAAGTGGAAACAGTGACAGATTTTATTTTCCTGGGATCCAGAATCACTGCAGATAGTGACTGCAGCCATGAAATTAAAAGACACTTGCTCTTGGAAGGAAAGCTACAGTCATGTTTGACTCTTTTGCAATCCCATGGACTGTAGCTCACCAGGCTCCTCTGTCCATGGGATTTCCCAGGCAAGAATACTGGAGTGGGCTGTCATTTCCTTCTCCAAGGGCTCTTTCTGACCCAGGAATTGAACACATGTCTCCTGCACTGCCAGCGGATTCTTTAATACTGAGCCACCAGGGAAGTCCATGACAACCTAGACAGCTTATTAAAAAGCAGAGACATCACTTTGCTGACAAAGGTCCATATAGTCAAAGCTATGGTTTTCTTCAGTTAGTCAGGTATGGAAGTGAAAGTTGGACCATAAAGAAGGCTGAGTGCTGAACAATTAGTTGATGTTTTTGAATGGTGGTGCTGGAGAAGACTTTTGAGAGGCCCTTGGAGAGCAAGGAGATCAAACCAGTCAATCCTAAACAAAATAAACCCTGAATATTCATTGGAAGAACTGATGCTGAAGCTGAAGTTCCAAAATTTTGACTACCTGATGTGAAGCGCACACTCATTAGAAAAGACCCTGATGCTGGGAAAGATTGAGTGCAGGAGGAGAAGAGGGTGACAGAGGACGAGATGATTGGATGGCATTACAGACTCGATGGACAAGAGTTTGAGCAGACTCTGGTAGATAGTGAAGGACAGGGAAGCATGGCGTGCTGCAGTCCATGGGGTCACAAAAAGTCAGATGTGACTTAGCAACTGAATAGCAACAACACTGTTTATAAATGAAAATAAACTAAAGAAATAATGGAAAGACAAAACATGCAAATACAGAAGTCAAAATTATTAGCCAAATAGCAATGCAGTCAAACATACTCATTAAAGAATTATATACCTGACATCTACTGAATATAAACATTTGATGTAGAAAAAGCTGTGATGCATGACTGGAGGGCTAAGGTTTAAGAAACCTGACACTCACAGTCCTGCCATAGCCAGACTAGCATATGGGCCAGATTTGTCCTACACACTAAAAGACAAAATATAAGTTAGGAAAACAGAGATATGAGGATAACATTTACTGGAAATATTTGAGGAAAAATGTGAGATTGGGATTATTCATCCTCCAATTGAATATAAATATATGTGGAGTTTTAATTTTTTTTTATAAGAATGGTGATGAGCAGTTGTTTTACATTATTATAAAGAGAGAACATGAGAAAATATATCCAAATTTAAGCAGAAATGATTTAAGAGCATTGTAATATTTCCCTAAAAAAAATCAGTATATATTATGAAAACCTAAGATTTATCCTTCCACAGATACCATTAAAGGTAGGAAAGATGGTTGCTTCCCTGGGATGGAAAAGGATAACTGATTAAAGATTTCAGTGTTTCTAAATCTCTTTGCTTTAGGTCTAGAGAAATAATATGTTGAAAGGAATGGTCAAAAGCTGAATGAGAAGTCTAAATACTTTTGGACAGGAGGCTGCTAAGTAAACAAGATGTCCTATGAAATTTTCACCTTTAGGCCTCCAAGACATGAATCAGGTGATGTGATAAGCACAAACAGGTGATTTGTAAGTGCTAAGTGTGTAAAAAAGACAAGATTAAAGAGCCTTCTGACAATGGCATGGCAAGCCATTCCCCACCCGCAGAGTCAAACATGGTACACTGAGGCCCCTCCACCTTAATTAAATAAAGGATGGCACTGGGAAATGTTGGCTCCATGGTGTTCACAGCTTCTGAGTGAACTGGCATCTTGCCTGCTGCTACTGACAGATAATTTTTTTTCTCCAGGGAATCTTCACTAAGACTGGCAATTAAAACTGTTGGAAAGCAATCCAACATGGGAGACCCTGTCTCCTAATTACAATCTTCCTTTCTTTCCTTGGTGGGACCCCTACAGGGGTTAAAAAGATACTTATCTTACTCAAGAAGTCCACTGTGAACACATGGAGTGTACTTGTAAAGATTAAAGCTTGAACTGCACTAGTTTTCTGAATGTTATTGCAATGATATATTCGATTACCTTATGCTCACACCTGTATATTGTCACCTTGCTTATTTAACTTACATGCAGAGTACATCATGTGAAATGTTGGGTTGGATGAAACACAAGCTGGAATCAAGACTGCAGGGAGAAATATCAATAACCTCAGATAGTGAAGAAGAACTAAAGAGCCTTTTGATGAAAGTGAAAGAGGAGAGTTAAAAAGTTGGCTTAAAATTCAGTATTCAAAAAACTAGGATCATGGCATCGGTCCCATCATTTCACAGCAAACAAGTGGGGAAACTATGGAAACAGGGACAGACTTTATGTTCTTGGGCTCCAAAATCACTGCAGATGATGACTGCAACCATGAAATTAAAGGACATTTGATCCTTGGAAGAAAAGCTATGGCCAATCAGCATATTATAAAGGAGACATATTACTTTGCCACCAAAGGTCTGTCTAGTCAAAGCTATGGTTTTTCCAGTAGTCCTGTATGGATGTGAGAGTTGGACCATAAAGAAAGCTGAGTGCTGAAGAACTGATGCTCTTGAACTGTGGTACTGGAGAAGACTCTTGAGAGTCCCTTGGACTGCAAGGAGATCAAACCAGTCAATCCTAAAGGAAATCAGTCCTGAATTTTCATTGGAAGGACAGGTGTTGATGTGAAGAACTGACTCACTGGAAAAAACTGATGCTGGAAAAGATTGAAAGCAGGAGGAGAAGAGAATGACACAGGATGAAATGGTTGGATGGCATCACTGATTCGATGGACATGAGTTTGAGCAAGCTCCGGGAGTTGGTGATGGACAGGCAAACCTGGCATGCTGCAATCCATGGAGTCACAATGAGTTGGACATGACTGAGCAACTGAACTGAACTATGCCCTCACTATCCGATAAGGGGGGCACCCCAGTTTGGAGGTGCACTCTAACAAGTTACTGAAATAAGAATTACAACCAATTAATTCCACAGGCAATGGAATTAGTTGCAGAGCTACTCATTTTTCAATATAATGGAATGGAGTAGAAAACATAAAAAGGCATCATGTGTAGTAAGGCTAGGCATCACTGTGAAGTGGTTCCTTCACTTATACATTTATAGGGGGTGTGGATGTAGGTGTGACTGTAGTGGGCCATGCCATAAAACATAGGTTCTGCTTTGCAATATGAAATACACTGCTCTAAGAGATTATTAGGGTCTTCAAATTAAGGGGACATCTCGGTGGCTATACAACACTAAACAGTCATGGGAATAAACAAAATTGTCAAACACCAGATGTTTCTAAAACATCTGGACACTTCACAGCATGTTGACAAAATATCTGTATATCTAATTGTCTGTTCCCCTTCTCTTCTGGATGTTTACTTTAATAAAACAGAGCCATGAGTTGTGGCTCAGAGATGTCAATTCTAGCAACAATTTCATTTACATTCTTAAACTACAAAGTATGCTCATTAAATTTCCTATGCTACTAAACTGCTTTCTCCCCTGGAATAGGAGAGATTTAAACACAAGAATTTAAAAGGAAATTTTATTAAATTAGTTATTTAAAGTCAAAGAGGATTTTTAAAATATACAAGTAACCACAGTTGGAGCTAACATACACAATAGGATATTATTTACAAATGAAAATGATACTGTGAGGGGCAATAAGTAGAAAATGATAAGAAATCATTTGACTCCCTTCAGTATCTATCTGTTCCATTTCATTTATGGCAGTGTCTCATTGTGGTCTCCCTCACATCAAGTTATAAGTAAGTATGTCAATCTATGAGTTAAGATCAAGATGTAAGAGGGGCACGCTGAGATATAGGCTTAATACTAAACAATCATGATTAGATAAATCATGATAGATAGCTATGTTCCTAAGAGAACACGTTCTTTAAATAAGTAACAATTTCAACAAAGAAAAGGCTACTAAGGGGAAAGTGTAGTCTCAAACAGTCACTGTCCAGATTGTAATGATGTTTTTCATTACAATTCTTGACAAAATTTGGGGAACACTAAAATAAGAACTTCTCATTCTCATTCTCATTCTCTTCAGCATGTAATTTATTGCAATTCCAAGTTATTAATTTCAGTGTCATATCTAATTTCTGAAAAGTGAATCCATGAAAAATAAGAAAAAATAAGAACTCTTTTACTTAAAGTATACTTTTCATGCAGCCCCCTCACCAGTGGTCCAAGGAGGTTGAAAGGTGAGTTTACATCATCCCAGGAATTTCCATGGGGACTCTACAACAGATTAGTGGAGTAAGCATGATGTTCAACAAAGAAAAATTTGGGCTAAGCTAGAAGTTTATTTTCATAGACTCTTGTTGAGCTGTGCCTGAACATAAACCATGAAATGCCAGAAATGAACAGATACAAGAACAGCAACAACAAAAACCAAAACAAGAACAACTCCCAATAAAAATAGGAGTAGCCATTGCTGTTGTATAAACCTTAATTTCAGATTCAGATAAAAAAACCTAACAGGGAAGTTGCCTTAGTAGTTAAAAAATTTAGGATGAATTATAAGACCTCTTCCTGGATGTTCCAGATTAATTATATGGCTAGTCTACAGTCTTCTAGGTTATTGGGTACTTGTGAGGTTTTACACACTCATCTTGTCAAGATCTAGTCACATTAGATTTAGGATAGACATGTTGCCCAGTTCCTTGTAGATGTTTGACATGATTTGATCGACAAGTTTTAATACACAAGCAATTCTAGAACTGGTCTAGTTATACTAAAGAAGAAGTGTATGATTCACCTGGGAAAACTTCATGAGACAACATTTTCTAACACCAAGGGAAATATGAACATGCTTTTTAAAAAGTAACCTTTGAATAGACTTTCTACTAAGATGGGAAAACAAAAGTTCTTGAGCTGAAGCAAAGCAGATGAAGCTTAAGACGTTTAGGAAATGACCTCTATAGAGAACACTGCTACTAACGGCTGCTCATGGGCCTCCCTCTATCCATTTGCCTAGGAACACTCTCCAGAGTCCAGCCACTAGGTTTATTCATATCCTGAGGCTATCGTAGAAGGAAAGTTTTATTGCACTCTCTGTGTAAATAAAATAAATCTTAAGAGAGACTGAGTAAGCATGTGTTCTAATGAGCATTCAGGTCAATTTTTATTCTATCTGGACTGGTTCTTCTATTTCTTTAGCAAAAATGAAAGAGAGAGGCGAGAAAAAATTTAACTGAGTAGAAAAACACTTGGGATAGATAAAGCTTGGCAGTATCCCAAGGGGCAGTATTTTCTATAGAATAGTTCTGTCTCACGTGACACTTTCCAAGCTATTTTATTGTCAGCACTAAAAGCCAGCCAAAGGCAGCTGCTCCTCCTAAGACCCCAGCATTTTCTATGCAACCTCCCACCTCCAGACCACCCTGCTGCAGGCCATAGAAAGAAATGAGCATGTCAGGCAACATCCCAGTGACCTGGAACATATGTGGGTCTCAGAAGGCAGCTCCATCTTCATGCACAAGTGCAACATGTTCCCTGGATAGAGATCCACTTTCCTCCTTCAGGGAGAGGTGAGAAATGACTACCATTTCTCAATTTGTTTCATCAAATTTGCCCCAGGACTTCCCTTGTGGCTCAGCTGGTAAAAAAAATTCGCCTGTGATGTGGGAGACCTAGGTTCGATCCCTGGGTTGGGAAGATACCCTGGAGAAGGGAAAGGTTATGCATTCCAGTATTCTGTCATAGAGAATTCCATGGACCATATAGGCCATGGGGTTGCAAAGAGCTGGACACGACTGAGCAACTTTCACTTTCAACCAGAGTATACCTGGATTGCAATTTTTCTTTTAATTGTATTTCCAGTAAATTCATAAAAAAAACCACAGAGATTCCTAATAAGCCCAGGTATCTATAGGGAGAACAGAAAAGTTTGACAACTAAAAAAAAAAAAAAAAAAAAATCTGCTTCAAAGCCCTGTGCACAGTGCCAAGCAAAGTGATACCTATTCAGACCTCATGTGTGGATGATGTTTTATTCCATTGTCTACAACAGAACTTGACTTGTCTGATTCACGGTAGAAGGCAAATGACCACCAACAGGGTTATCTTCAGAGGAGATCTGTGATGTGCATTGGTTTTCCAAAAGTAATAAAAAATGACCCATGCTGAGAACTGCTTTCCTGACTTCTACAAGAAACAAGGAAAAAGTTAATTCTGCATGATGGAAAGAGAGAAAAGCACCTGCTGCTCCAGAGGACAAGACTGGCTGCAAACCCCAGTGGACCTGTGGGTTTCTATAAAGGACAACAGCTTCTACTTTCTACCATCCTTCCCTGTCTCTGCTTCCTCTCTTCCACCAAAATGTGCAGCTGCCGAGGCCCAGAGTCAACTGTGACAAGGGCAGACTCCAAGAACAACAGGGACAGCAAAAATATGTTAATGATGCTCTCAATACTGCCAGTTCTTCAATTCCATCCAATTATCTGTACTTTTTCTCCTAATTTCCATCACTTCAGGGCGTTATTTATCAAGTGCTCCATAATTAATCAGGCACCAAGCCTGACTGTGCTAACGAGACTCTATTTACAGCACCCTCCCCCAAGTTATTCTCCACCCAGAATCCTCACTCCTACTGTATAAAGCTTCTTTCTCATTCTCCTTCCTACAGTGGCCTTGGGGCTTTTGAAATGATCCTCAACAACCAGAAGGGCTCCTCCTGACAGTTTTAAGGAGAATTAACATATAAGCAGTATCACTTCTGCACCAATTATCCATCATTACTCCCCTAAAGACAGGAACTTGCTCTGTTCATAGTGCGTGACTCATAAATCCAACGTCCTTCACATTTTTCCTTTCCCATTTTCTCCATCCCACCTCACTTAAAGCTCTGTGATCCACAGTTCTACCACTATCCCCCTTTATATTTTTATTCAACTTTGGGCTACTTTTCTTTTCTTTCCCACTTCCTCATAGTCACAAATTTGCAAATATTCATTCTGTTGTCCCCTGCCTTTTAGTTCCCCTATATAGATATTATTTTTCATTATATCTAGGAGAAAATATTTGAGGATTTGTAATTCTTCTTTCTCAGTTCTTAGTAGAAGCTTTTCCTGAGTTTTTGAGACAGAATCTACCAGGGAAAAAAACAGAAGTAAAGAAATGCAAGTGGACATTAATTCATGACTATTGTTTTGAATTCTCTCCAACTGAGGTGAAAGCAACAGAAACAGTGGGAATATTTGGGACACATTAAGAGTTGGGACTACAGAAAGTAGTGATGTCAAGATATGTATCTGGAATCTGGAAATTACCTGAAGAAAAGAGAAGAAAGGACAGGTACTTAGGGAAACAACTAAAGAACAAGTGGCTGAGAACCAAACTTGGAATATGAAGACATCTAGTAGGTAAAGCAGGCTAGAACTAGAGGAAGCAGAAAGACAGTAAGAGAACCTGAATGGAAAAGTACATTATCATAGAAGCCCAAGTAAAAGCAGTCACTGGAACTGTACACAAATATTCTATCTCTCCTTTTAAGCATGGGACAGTATTGTTTTCCTGACCACTTAAATTTAGGAATGATCAAGTAATTTGACTTGTTCAATAGAATGTGAACAGGTTTAAAGTGTGTCACTTCTGGCTAGAAACAGTATGCACTTGCATGCTAAGTCCTTTCAGTTATGTCTGAGTCCTTATGACCCTACAGACTATCTTGTCAGGCTCCTCTGTCCATGGGATTCTCCAGGCAAGAATACTGGAGTGAGTTGCCATGCCCTCATCAGGCACCTGCCCAGCCCAAGGATCAAACTCAAGTCTCTTTATGTCTCCTGCATTGGCAGGTAGGTTATTTACTACTAGCATCACTGGGAAGCCCAATAAGCAGTATCAGTTCAGTTCAGTTCAGTCACTCAGTCGTGTCCAACTCTTTGCGACCCCATGAATCGCAGCACGCCAGGCCTCCCTGTCCATCACCAACTCCCGGAGTTCACTCAGACTCACGACCATGGAGTCAGTGATGCCATCCAGGCATCTCATCCTCTGTTGTACCCCCTTCTCCTGCCCCCAATCCCTTGCAGCATCAGAGTCTTTTCCAATGAGTCAACTCTTCACATCAGGTGGCCAAAGTACTGGAGTTTCAGCTTTAGCATCATTCCTTCCAAAGAAATCCCAGGGCAGATCTCCTTCAGAATGGACTGGTTGGATCTCCTTGCAGTCCAAGGGACTCTCAAGAGTCTTCTCCAACACCACACTTCAAAAGCATCAATTCTTTGGCACTCAGCTTTCTTCACAGTCCAACTCTCACATCCATACATGACCACTAGAAAAACCATTGCTTTGACTAGATGGACCTTTGTTGGCAAAGTAATGTCTCTGCTTTTCAATATGCTATCTAGGTTGGTCATAACTTTCTTTCCAAGGAGTAAGTGTCTTTTAATTTCATGGCTGCAATCACCATCTGCAGTGATTTTGGAGCCCCAAAAAATAAAGTCTGACACTGTTTCCACTGCTTCCCCATCTATTTCCCATGAAGTGATGGGACCAGATGCCATGATCTTCGTTTTCTGAATGTTGAGCTTTAGCCAACTTTTCCACTCTCCTCTTTCACTTTCATCAAGAGGCTTTTTAGTTCCTCTTCACTTTCTACCATAAGGGTGGTATCATCTGCATATGTGAGGTTATGGATATTTCTCCCAGCAATCATGATTCCAGCTTGTGCTTCTTCCAGCCCAGCGCTTCTCATGATGTACTCTGCATATAAGTTAAATAAGCAGGGTGACAATATGCAGCCTTGACGTACTCCTTTTCCTATTTGGAACCAGTCTGTTGTTCCATGTCCAATTCTAACTGTTGCTTCCTGACCTGCATACAGGTTTCTCAAGAGGCAGGTCAGGTGGTCTGGTATTCCCATCTCTTTCAGAATTTTCCACAGTTTATTGTGATCCACACAGTCAAAGGCTTTGGCATAGTCAATAAAACAGAAAGAGATGTTTTTCTGGAACTCTCTTGCTTTTTCCATGATCCAGCGGATGTTGGCAATTTGATCTCTGGTTCCTCTGCCTTTTCTAAAACCAGCTTGAACATCAGGAAGTTCATGGTTCACATACTGCTGAAGCCTGGCTTGGAGAATTTTGAGCATTACTTTACTAACATGTGAGATGAGTGCAACTGTGCGGTAGTTTGAGCACTCTTTGGCATTGCCTTTCTTTGGGATTTGAGTGAAAACTGACCTTTTCTAGTCCTGTGGCCACTGCTGAGTTTTCCAAATTTGCTGGCATATTGAGTGTACCACTTTCACAACATCATCTTTTAGGTTGATATAAATAGCTCAACTGGAATTCCATCACCTCCACTAGCTTTGTTCGTAGTGATGCTTCCTAAGGCCCACTTGACTTCACATTCCAGGATGTCTGGCTCTAGGTCAGTGATCACACCATCGTGATTATCTGGGTCGTGAAGATCTTTTTTGTACAGTTCTTCTGTGTATTCCTGCCACCTCTTCTTAATATCTACTGGTTCTCTTAGGTCCATACCATTTCTGTCCTTTATCGAGCCCATCTTTGCATGAAATGTTCCCTTGGTATCTCTAATTTTCTTGAAGATATCTCTAGTCTTTCCTATTCTGTTGTTTTCCTCTATTTCTTTGCATTGATCACTGAGGAAGGCTTTCTTATCTCTTCTTGCTATTCTTTGGAACTCTGCATTCAGATGTTTATATCTTTCTTTTTCTCCTTTGCTTTTCACTTCTCTTCTTTTCACAGCTATTTGTAAGGCCTCCCCAGACAGCAATTTTGCTTTTTTGCATTTCTTTTCCACGGGGATGGTCTTGATCCCTGTCTCCTGTACAATGTCATGAATCTTCATCCATAGTTCATCAGGCACTCTATCTATCAGATCTAGTCCCTTAAACCTATTTCTCACTTCCACTGTATAATCATAAGGGATTTGATTTAGGTCATACCTGAATGGTCTAGTGGTTTTCCCTACTTTATTCAATTTAAGCCTGAATTTGGCAATAAGGAGTTTATGATCTGAGCCACAGTCAGCTCCTGGTCTTGTTTTTGTTGACTGTATAGAGCTTCTCCATCTTTGGCTGCAAAGAATATAATCAATTGGATTTCGGTGTTGACCATCTGGTGATGTCCGTGTGTAGAGTCCTCTCTTGTGCTGTTGGAAGAGGGTGTTTGCTATGACCAGTGTGTTTTCTTGGCAAAACTCTATTAGTCTTTGCCCTGCTTCATTCCGTATTCCAAGGCCAAAGTTGCCTGTTACTCCAGGTGTTTCTTGACTTCCTACTTTTGCATATAGGGCTTGTCAAAATTCTTTCATCCTGCTATAGTGACTATGGAGATTATTAAAATCATGATATGCATCCTCCATCAGCCTGGGTTCTGGATTGATTATAATGTGAAGAGTGCTCCAATCTCTAGTTCATATTGGACATGCAGCATAAGTGCAAGGAAAATTAAGCATTCTTTATACCCCTTGTATAAGATCTTGTGGACCTTACCTGCTCTATAAAACCTCAAACAGAGATCAACTCTGCAATCCAATATTTTCTGTGTCTACATTCAGGTGGCTGAGCACTACTAGGTAAAATAAGTACTCACATCACTATAACTCCTCAATCTCCAAAATCAGTGGGATCTCAACAACACTTTTATCTGAACTCAGATAGTTCCCTCCCCCATTTCCACAACAACTCTTCTAAATTTTAATCATTTTGCTATAGATCCCTATGCAGTCTCAGAAGAGCAAATGGTCTCCTGAGTCAACAAGAGCACTAAGACTGTAAGATACATTCTTCTGTACATTTCCACTTGCCCTCTTCGACCTGCTTAAATCCACCCATACTCATCCCTATCTTCTTTCTTGCAGTGTTCTAGAATGAGGTGTCCTTATTTCTGAGTAAGCATTCCCTTCACCTAAACCACTAAGCACTGTCTCTGGGACCTTACCCCACTACACAGTCTTTCTCTTCCCATCACATTCGGTTTGTTACTCTTAACTGATTCCTTCCCTCTTTGGCCTATGAATCTGCCATAGACATGCTTGAAATTAAACCTCCCTCTAGTTTTCATCTAATCTCCATTTCATTCATAGAAGAGACACAGGCTTGCTCCTAAACCCACTATAATCATACACCTACCATTCTACTGAAAATGATTCTTACTGGAATAATGAAAGACCAAATGATTGCCAATTATATGTACATAATTAAATCTCTCATTTTTTGTTGCAGTTAAAACTGATAAATTACTTATTGAAATTCTCTGGTCTCTTGGTGTCTGACTCTACATTATCATTGTTCTCCATGTGCCATTGTCCATTCTCTCTCTTTTTCTATCAGACTGATTATATTATGAAGAATGCTGTTGATGATCTCTAGAGTTCCCTTCTTGGCCCAGTGTTGTCACTCTGCAAAATCTCCATCAATGATTTCATCTGTCCACGTGATTTCAACATTTCCAGGATGCTGATGACTTCTAAACCTAAATCTCTCATTCCAAACCTTTTCCTTGAGACTGAAATCCATGATCACCCAATATTCTCTAGAGACCTCAAAGACAGTATGTTCAAAACTTATGTCCAAAACATTTTTTCTTCCTAAACCCATTTTTCTTCTCATATTCTCTAATTTAATGGAATTACCATCTATCCATTGACCCAAGACAAAATCCAAGAGTGATTCCAGTTTTTACCTTGTTTGCCAAGGTATACATTACCCTGTTTTTACTTCTTAGGGTCTTAACTTTCAGTGCATGCTAGCCTGATATGCTACTGCAAATCTCTCCTTCAATTCTGATGGACAACTTTGCTGGGTAGAACATTCTTGCCTGGCAGCTTTTTTTTTTTTCCTTTCAGCACTTGAACTATATCCATCCTACTTCCTTCTGACCTGGCAAGGTGTCTGCTGAAAATCTACTGATAGTCTAATAAAGGCTCCTTTGTATGTAACAAATTGCTTTTCTCTAGTTGCTTTAAGATGGACTCTTTAACTTTTAACAATTTAACTGTCTAGGTATGGGTGTCTTTTGATTGATCTTTTTTTGGTACATTGTGGGCTTCCTAGATCTGAGAGCCAAGTTAGGAAAGTTTTCAGCCATTATTCTTGATTATGCTTTCTGTCTCTCTCTCTCTCCTCCTCCTCTAAGCCCTCTATGTGTATATTGGTCCATCTAATTATGCCCCATTAGTTGCTTAAATTATCTTTACTCTTTTTTTTTCTTCTCCCTCCTCTGATTAAGATGAGTTCTACTGCCCTATCTTCAAGTTCACTAACCCTTTATTCCACATGATCTAGTGTGCTATTGAATCCTTCTACTGAAATCTTCAGTTCAGATATTATTCTTTAGCTCTATAATTTCTGCTTGATACTTTAAAAATAGTTTTTATTACTCTGTTGAAATTCTCACTTTATTTTTTCATTGATCTGATCTCCATGAACTTATGACCATTGTTTTGAACTCCTCAGTAGGCAAGTAACTTATTTCTTATTAATTAATATTGGTTTCTGAATATTTACCTTGCTCTTCCATTAGAGCATATTATCCTGTTTCTTCATTTTCATTGATTTCATGTATTGTTTTCTATGCATTAGATAAAACAGTCACCTCTCCCAATCCTCTCCCACTGATTACATGTAGGAGATGAACCATGTCAATCAGCCTGGCCCAAGTCCTGGTTGCCTTTTAAACCTTTGATTGTCTAATCCACTGTCTTTGTTACTAATGGTTTCCAGTTGTTGGGGATGTGCCAAGACCCATCAGTGTCCCAAAGAATGGAAAATGCCCATACACCTGTCCAGTCTTTATGAGGATTGTTAATTGCCTGCCCCTTCAGTTTCCCAATACTTACTAATATGAAGCCCAACCTTAAGGCAGCAGCTGGAAAAATCAGGATTTTAGATATGCAATCTAGCCCCTAATAGGGAGAAACCATGAGCTGGATATTTTTGCTTACTTCCTCTGTGCTAAGTCAAAGGGAATAGCCACTTGAGAGAGCTTATGTGCCCAAACAGAACAACCACTCTGTTTAGTGTGGTCCTGGGGATTGTGTGCCAATCCCCATCAGCCCCCAAAGCTAGGTGATATGGGAGCATATGCCCTGGGTGGTAGCCATAAGAGTTAGGATGCCATATATGATAACAAGCTCCTTCCGAGGGGAAGCTGGCAACTTGGTCTTACTGTTGGAGTGAGCCGGAGAGAGAAAAAGGGCAAAGTTCCTACCAACTCTTTCAGGATACTGGGAGAACTACAATCAGCATCTAGATGCAAGCTGATTAGAAGCTGGACCCTCTGGCAGCAGCAGGAAGTTAGGCAGTCAGACTCTTTCCAGGAAAAAGCTGGGATACAGTGTTTTTATCTACTCCCCCTGGACTGAGTCTGGATGTATAGGCATGAAGAGTGCCTCTGTAACATTTAAAACCTGTTTTGTTTGCTATAATACTGTTAGATTTGTGAATGCAAGGCTTACTGACTTTCAAAACTAGATTCTTTGGGGGCTCATTCCTCAGATGGTAGCCTTAAAAGCTGGAGTGCTAGACATGCGGCCCAAACCCTTCACTACTCATGGAGTAGCTGGTGGCTTCCTCCTGATGAATGCTGCAATGCCAAAGGTGGGGTTTGTGGTGAAAATGAATCTCAACTTTTGCTACCTATCTTGATGCAGACAGTTTCTCCATTGCCTGATATATTGGGGTAACACAATTAATATCTATATTTCTCTTAGAGGGAGGGAAATGCTCCATTTGCAGCTGTATAGTCAGAGTCTCCATGGGAGGAGGGGAATTCAGGAGCCTTCTACATGATCATCTGGGTCCAGAGTCTCCCTGGGGTAGGATAATGTTAAAGCATATGTTCTATGCTGCTTTCCAAAGTCCCTCAGTAGGATTCTGTACCAGTTACTCATAGTGGTAATTTGCTTGAAAACGTGCCCTTTATTGGCCAAATTTCCTTCCCTGTTTTACCTCCCCATTTCCCTGCTGGCATCTTCTCCCTCTCCAAACTTCACTATTTTTGCTTCCATTCTCATCTTATGGTCCACTTCTGAAAAAATCCAAACCAACACACTAACACCAAACCAACACACTAACACTTATTTAAAAACATATTCAAACCCTTGATTTGAGTTGGTGACTATATCTAAACTCTATCCAAGTTATTCCACACTGGTTTACACTTTCTTGCCTAAGACTTTTCAAAAGCCCGCGTTCAAGTCTTTGTTTCTAAATTTTGCCTACCTCAAATCCATCCTCTACACAAATCAAACAGTAAGCTCTTTAAAAAGCAGATCTACCTGTCAACTCCTTAACTGAAATCTTTCAGAGTTTCTCACCACCTGCAAGGCAAAGCTCAAGCTTCTGATCATGGAATGTTAAGATCCATCACAATCTGGTTCTATATTTTAGCATCGTTTTTCCTACATCTCAACACAACTGAAGCAACTTAGCAGAAGCAGCAGCAGCATGTTATATTTCAGCAACACTAATCAAATTGTACTCTCCCCCTTCTCCTAATGTACGTATAAGAATAACTAGATTTCACCTCTGTCCTACCTTTTTTAAGAAATTTTCATGTCCCTTTCTTAATCTATGTGAAACTTACAACTCTTTACATCTTAGCTCAACATATAAACATCCAAAATAAAATTTTCTAACCTTCCAAAACAAGACTAAAGTTCACCTGCCTTTATATTACTGTCTACATATATTTCTTCCACAGATTTTAATTTTCTATTTCAGTCACTCAGTCAGTTCAGTCGCTCAGTTAGTCATGTCCGACTCTTTGTGAGCCCATGAACCACAGCACGCCAGGCCTCCCTGTCTATCACCAACTCTCGGAGTTTACCCAGACTCACGTCCATCGAGTCAGTGATGCCATCCAGCCATCTCATCCTCTGTTGTCCTCTTTTTCTCCTGCCCCCAATCCCTCCCACCATCAGAGTCTTTTCCAATGAGTCAACTGTTCGCATGAGGTGGTCAAAGTACTGGAGTTTCAGCTTTAGCATCATTCCTTCCAAAGAAAACCCAAGGCTGATCTCCTTTAGAATGGTCTGGTTTGATCTCCTTGCAGTCCAAGGGACTCTCAAGAGTCTTCTCCAACACCACAATTTAAAAGCATCAATTCTTCAGTGCTCAGCTTTCTTCACAGTCCAACTCTCAAATCCACACATGACTACTGGAAAAATCATAGCCTTGACTAGAAGTAATCTTCTATTTATGCTGGAATTATTGCTAATTCCTCTTTATAGATCTCCATTCCTTGAATTTCTTTCTCTTTTGAATCCAAATGACATATTTCTACCAATGTTAATCTTCAAAAGGAAAATTAATAGACAGTCCCAGCTGACATGGCTATCTAACCCTATCTCTAGTCACTCCATGTTGATCTTCCGTTCAAGTCAGATCAAATTAAATGGTTTTCCTCATTCAATGCCATACCAAAAGGCTCCTGTATGTTACTATGCTCCTGAACATGTCACTGACTATAATGGGTCTACCCACCTACTATTCCATCAGATCTTATCTCAAACATCACTGCTCTGTGGCACTTTCTCTAAAATTTCCCCTATCCACTTGTTAGCAATTCCTTCTACTGGATTTTCTTAGCACTTGGCGAATATTCCCTTCATAATACTAATCACATTTCCTTGCAATTATTTGTAAGTGCCTAAGGGCTGTTCTTTCTCATCTTAGTTCGATATCTAATACTCAGTAAATGTGCAATAAAGAATTGTTGAGAATAAATAAATGAGTAAATTAACGGAAAGAAGGACTAATTTTTAATGAAGATAAAGACAATCACAGAGAAGTAAACAGTTTCACTCATAGCAAGACTGACATGTCGAAGCATATTTGTCCTTCCTATTGATAGCACAATTCTCACCTTCAAAACTTGAAAATAAATTTGAAAACAAAACATAGCAAAGAAGAAACTGAGGCTAGAAATGAAGTACAGGAAGAAATACAGGAGTTGGGACAAAGGCAAGTTAAACAGAGCAGAGGAGAGAGAGGCAGAGAGAATGCTGCAAGTCCCATCCTTATCAATTATCACCTTCTAGAGCTGAGGGGTCAGCCTCTCATAATGATAACATAATTCAGCCCTATACATAGGAACCTCACACTCTGCTTCAGCTCAGAATACACATAATCACAATAACTCAAGCAATGGGAGAGTAAACTTCAATTCCCCTTGAAGTACTTTCATTATCTCATCACACCTTCCCTATTATCCTAGGGATTTATCCTAGATATCCTAGGGATATCCTAGGCCAGGAGAAGCTGTGTGTGTACGGGCATGCTACATCACTCAGTTGTGTCCGACTCTTTAGGCAAGAATACTGGAGTGGTTGCCATTCCCTCGCCAGGGGATCTTCCCAGGGATTGAACCCGTGTCTCTTATGTCTTCTGCATTGACAGGTTTACCACTAGCGCCACCTGGGAAGCCCATTGAGAAGCTGCACATTGTGTTAAAGCACAGAAAGAGAAATAGGCAAAGGCATTAATGAAACTAAGCTCCAGGGACTCAGGTAGAAGGAGTATTACTCAAAATAACATTAATTATTTAATGGACTACAGCCACTGTTTGTCACTGCAGTGGCCAGAAGGATGGAAGTATACCCAATCCCCTTTTGGGTGAGGTTTTATGTTTTGAACATCTGTCTGCTATAAGTAAGAATATTTTCTGATTCTATTCAGTCTGAGGTATTCAAAGCTCTAACCAGAGCTGGAAATTCAGTAAGACAAACCAATCATTTAGGCTGCACAGCAAGGAGTGTTGATGATTAGAAAAAAACAGATCACTCAGAAAATAGACATAAGATACATATTTGATCCAAATACTGACTCTTAAGTCCAATCTGAAGTCAAATGATAGAAGATTGTGAAACTAATAAGTTAATAACTGGACAACAGTGAAATGGTACAGTTACTCTTCTTTATATATATAATAAATTCCCAGTCCCTACAATTCACTATTTTCACTGCCAATGAAAATTTCAAAATACATTAGTTAAACACTGGCAATGCCTAACCCCTCACTGGCAGGTTCTGAGGTTGTCTTCTCTCAAAAGGATTCTCTTCTTTCACAGATTTTCCATTAAGCATAGGTCAACTGATGAGAGCCATGGAAGATACAAGAACATCTGTCTAGTAACTTTCATTAGTCAAACAGCAAGACCACCATTCCCCCACTCCCGTGAGTGACATGTTTTTCCTCCCTCCCATGGCCCACTCCCTCATCCCCCTTCAGCTGTCTTTCTGTTTCTCTATCACCTATTATAAAAACAAAAACTTCCTCAGAGCCATCAAACACATCACACCTTGGTTGCGCGTGAACAAGAATGTTTTTAAAAGGCAATGTCTGAATATGACAAATGACATCAGCCCTGTGTTTGGCAGGGTCACAGCCAAAGCTGAGCCTGGTATTTACAATATGCTTTATAAAGCCACAAATATATTCTTAAGTCCCATGGGATGTCATGTCACACAGAACATATGCAATTAATCTCTTATTGTGACATTAATCACCTTTCTCCTCAGGCAAGCCTCTCCCAGGGATGGTTAAGTAGCCATGGCTGGAGTTGCCACTTATTAGTAATAGTCACATGTGTGTTTTTCAGGGTTTGGTACCAGTGCAACATTCTACTTGAAGCAGCAGTCTTATAAAGGAGTGGTCGTTGAAAAAGGCTCAAGCTTAACAGATCATACAGTAAAATCTTCCTCCATCAAAATAAAACATGCAGTGTTTGGAAGAGATGCTCACCTTGGGGAACTGACTGCTGTTAGTTTTAAGCATTATATGAATATGCCTTCCTTTAGCTCTACTATGACCATTTATTCCAAGACTGAATACACTGAAATTGCAGAAGTTTCAAAACTGGAAATTTGTTTTTAATAACTATAATTAACTGAGTCAAGGCAATGTTAACAAAATAACTTGAACAGGTAACTATAGTGAAAAATATTAAGAAATATCAATAACATCAGATATGCAGATGACACCACCCTTCCTTATGACAGAAAGTACAGAGGAACTAAAGAACCTGTTGATGAAGGTGAAAAAGGAGAGTGAAAAGGGTAGTCTAAAACTCAGCATTCAAAAAACTAAGATCATGGCATCTGGTCCCATCACTTCATGGCAAATAGATGGGCAAACAATGGAAACAGTGACAGATTTTATTTTCTGGGGCTCCAAAATCACTATGGATAGTGACTGCAGCCACAAAATTAAAAGACACTTGCCACTTGGAAGAAAAACTACAATAAACCTAGACAGCATAGTAAAAAGCAGAGACATCACTTTGTCAACAAAGGTCCATATAGTCAAAGCTATGGTTTTTCCAGTATGGATATGAGACTTGGACCATAAAGAAGGCTGAGTGCCGAAGAGTGATGCTTTTGAAATGTGGTATTGGAGAAGACTCCTGAGAGTCCTTTGGACTGCAAGGAGATCAAACCAGTCAAACCTAAATGAAATCAACCCTGAATATTCATTGGAAGGGTTGATGCTGATGTTCCAATACTTTTGCCATGTGATGCAAAGAACCAACTCATTGAAAAAGACCCTGATGCTGGGAAAGATGAAGGCAGGAGGAGAAGGGAACAACAGAGGACAAGATGGTTGGATGGCATTACCAACTCAATGGACATGAGTTTGAGCAAACTCAGGGAGATGGTGAATAGGGAAGTTTAGCATGTTGCAGTCCATGGGGTTGCAAAGAATCAGACATGACTGAGCTACTGAACAAAAACAACAACAATCCAAGATTTCAATTTCATGTCCTACTCCCTTCCTCAGACTGTTGCCCAAGCACAAGCCCAGAGCCAAACACTTGAATATTCCAAGCATTATCTCTCTCCAGCATTATGAGGACCTCACTGATGAGGGCTGACTTCCATGTCTCAAGATCATTATGTAATAGAAAACTTAGACTTGGTCAGCTAGGCAAGGGAAATTTATTAATCCCAGCCTGAGCAATTGCCTAAGCAGGAGTTCCCAGTCCTGATGCATATTAACATTTGCTCCTGATACCCCTCCATCAACACATGCAGCATTAAACTCAATTATCACATGTTGGCTTTAACTCCACTTTTTCTCTAATACTTAAGAAAGTGTATCAGTGAGTTAGAGTTGAAATATTAAAAATATTGTTCAATCTCATGAATATAAAATTAAACCACTCACATGTTAGTATTTCACTATGAATAACATGATTTGTTGTTGTTTAGTCACCAGTTCAGTCGCTCAGTCATGTCCAACTCTTTGTGACCCCATGAATCACAGCACGCCAGGCCTCCCTGTCCATCACCAACTCCCTGAGTTCACTCAAACTCACGTCCATTTAGTTGGTGATGCCATCCAGCCATCTCATCCTCTGTCATCCCCTTTTCCTCCTGCCTCCAATCCCTCCCAGCATCAGAGTCTTTTCCAATGAGTCAACTCTTCGCATGAGGTGGCCAAAGTACTGGAGTTTCAGCTTTAGCGTCATTCCTTCCAAAGAACACCCAGGACTGAACACCAAGTCATGCCCAATTCTTCTGCGACCCTATGGATTGTAGCTCATGAGGCTCCTCTATTCATGTGTTGAAATGGGTTGCCGTTTCCTTCTCCAGAGGATCGTCCTGACCCAGGGATCAAAGCCGTGCCTCCTGCATTGGCAGGCCGATTGTCTACTATTGAGCTACCAATGAAGCCCCATGAGTAACAAGAAACTTGCAACAAAACTCACAACTTATGGGCTGAGTTTAGGGTGTCAACACCCTGTAGTTGATGTATGACTCACCATGATAATCCTACCACTTGCTTTTTATGACAAACACAGTGCTAAGGACATATATATGTCCCATAGGATGTCATGTCACATTAGCATATACAATTAATCTACTGTGACATTTTGCATGTGTGTGTGTGTGTATACCACACACACACATATATATAATTTCAAAAACTTTCTATATTACATTTATCATTATCAGACTTTATATATTACATTTATCATTATCACAGATAGAAACTATTAGATTACCTGACCAAGGCCACATGACTAGTAAAGTTTTGGATTCAGGGCTTGAATCCAGTTTTATCCTACTCCAAAGATGATGCTCAACCACTATCCTTATTTATAACTCCCTCTCATCATCACCTCAAAACATTGCATGTTCTGCAACAGCAAGAGTATCAATATGAATACAACATGTATTTATAGCCTTAATTAGCCCTCATATTTTAAGACCCGGGTCAAATAAATCCTCTCTAATGAGCCTTCTCTGAAAATTCCACAGATGTTATTGTTTTCCTCTAGTGCAGCGATTCGGAGAAAGCAATGGCACCCCACTCCAGTACTCTTGCCTGGAAAATCCTATGGACAGAGGAGCCTGGAAAGCTGCAGTCCATGGGGTCGCTGAGGGTCGGACACGACTGAATGACTTCACTTTCACTTTTCACTTTCATGCATTGGAGAAGGAAATGGCAACCCATTCCAGTGTTCTTGCCTGGAGAATGCCAGGGACAGGGGAGCCTAGTGGGCTGCCGTCTATGGGGTCGCACAGAGTTGGACACGACTGAAGCGACTTAGCAGCAGTAGCGGTGCAAAGATTACCAACCAGGACAACTTTGATCCTCAGGAACATTCTGAAATCTTTAGAGACATTTTTCACTATTGAAATTGGAGGAAAGCTACTGGTGCCTAACTGTACTATGGATGATGCCAAACATCTACAATGCACAGAAAATCTCTCACAACAGAGAACCATCCCTCTGTCTCAAATGTCAAAAGTAGGATGCTGAGAATCCCTGTTGTATATGATAATACACTTTGTAACTTCCTTATGGAATTTAACATTTTTCCCTTGCAAAATTCCCAGAGGTCAAAGATGACATGCTATACAATGTTGTTTTCTACATTTCTTTCCTCATGCATGATTAACATTTTCAATTACATACTAGGTAGTCAACAAATGTTGGGTGTGGGCAAAATATCTGATAATCATTCCAGGAACACTAATGCATATTGGAAGAGCTATGTGGAATAATGGCTATATAATAGAACTGCACAAATTTTGGAGGTGGAGAACATATTAAAGAAACAATGATCTTATTTTAAAGACACGGATGATGAGGGCCAGAGAAGTCAAGTGAACTGGTTAAGATCACAGACCAAGGGCCACTTGCCTGGCCCTCAGACTGGGATGATTCTCAGATAACTGCCAAAGCAATGAAAGAAAAATATCAAAAATAGAAAGCACCTCTTTAAAAAGTAAAATTTATCTTTTCCTAAGAAAGTGAAATCTTTGTCATGACGTGTTAAGTGCATGAATTGTTTTTTTTGTATTTTTAATCATAAACATGCTATGTATCAGTGCTTCCTCTAATCATACTGACAGTGGCGATCAATGCCTTTTACAGAGATTTGTGGAAACCACAAAGAGTCAAACGTTGCTACTATGGAGATAAATGTCCTTGAAGGCTCTCAGCCTTAGCTCACCACTAAATGCCTCCTTGGAGGATGTTTTATTTGATCCCCACGTTATTACTGGAATGGGGCAGTGGTTCAGAACTGACTCAGAAAAGTACCCAAGCTGCTACATCAGGACCTAAGTTTATGACTCATACAAAAGACAGCTCTATCATGAATTCTCTTCCTTACCATCTCTTGTTCTTATCTAGTCCTGGTGGATTTTTCATCCGATTAGTACATGAGATCTCTTAAATTACAAAATGGGAAATTCTCTATTAATATACACTCAGACACACAAACATCATGATTGGAAATATGTGTTCTCTGGAGAAACGAATGTCTGTGCCTCCTTAATTCACCCACATCTGTTAATAAGTGGTTCACAACTGCTAAAAAGTGACTTCTTTATATTCTGAAATTTTTACAATGTCTATGGATGTGTGCACCAGCCACAGAAACCAAAAGTTTTATGTGGCTCACTTCAGGAGGGATTGTCTTGTTTTATCCACAACAGCTTGTGCTCAGCTGAGAAAAACCGAACAGAAGAGAATGCCACACTAGCCCAAAACAAAAGCAAGATATGCCCTACACCAGTAAGTAAACATTGTCACAAATGATGGAGCGAGGTTAAACTGGCTGTTCTGACACTATTATTCTGAGCCTCAGCTCTCTCTCCAGTTAGTAAACCAGAGACCTCCTGAGACGCATGAAAAGACAGCCTTCCTTAGCCCTCCACTGCACTGGTGGGCAAAAACAAAAATGGAGGTGTCATATTTTCTTATTCAAAGGAGACCTGGGTCCTCCTCCCAAACTGGCTACAGATCCAAGTGTGAGAACACTGAGCTGCATATCACCTTTTCACATTTTCAACACATCACACAGCCTTATATTTAAGCCACTCCTCTCACTTAGAAAGTAAAACCCTTACATAAATATTAATGGGTAGACGACCCAGGAGCAGAAAGGTATCAATCTGGCAGAACTTCATAATGATTTCAATTCTCTCCTTCAAAAGCCACAATTAAATCCCAGAGGGAAAATTATCTTTTGTGGATAATGCAAATAATGGGGTTTTTAATATATTCACAGATTCATAATGATATTACTATTATTAATAGTGACAATAATGAATAAATTTGCTACTAGAAAATAAGTAGACAGTCCAGATTTTATAATCCTATTAAACATCTCTGTATTTTATATGTTGCATATTATTTTTTCTTTATGAGATGACCTGAGTCACATATGCACTTTTATAGCTTCCTAGAGATATAAGAAAATGAAGCCATAACTTTTCATTTCTCTCTGTCACATGTGATATGTATAAGAATATGCATATGTATAAAATTTTTTCTTTTGCTTCAGCTCTTTGATCTGAAGAGTTGAAATTACTTTCCATTTGATTTTATTCAAAAAAGCCATATTCCCCTCCAGAGATGTTTAAATAAAAAGGAAATTATCCACCAAAACAAAACTATCCACAACTAATGTGATGTTTCTTAAATAACTTTTGTCACTGACCAACACAAATAGGGTAGTCAGCAAGTAATGTTACACGAACATTAGTAACAGCAAGCAATGTTACAAGACTGCAGAACTAATACTGAAGTCAGGCAAAGTATGAGCAATCAACTTGTTGAGCATTCTAAAGATATAAGTGGACATATCACATTGATATGATTTCCTAAAATAGCCTTTAATAATCTGCTAAACTCCCCTTGTTGCTGCTGCTGCTAAGTTGCTTCAGTCATGTCCGACTCTGTGGGACCCTATGACCAGCAGCCCACCAGGCTCCTCTGTTCAAAGGAATATCTAGGCAGGAATACTGGAGTGGGTTGCCATTTCCTTCTCCCCTTACTATATAGGAAACTATCAGAAGAGACATGAGGACAGGAAAACAATAAAACAAAAACAACACTATCAGGAAGACAGAATGGAAAAGAACACAATTGAATTGATATTTGCATTTAAAAAGAGACAGATATCGATTGCCTCAAAGGTACTGAAGAATTCATCTCACTATCTCATTGATATTGTGCCTAAACACGTAAATTTGCCAACTATCCAGTGGTTTTATCATTGCATATGCAGTCACATGGGTTTCCCTTGTACCTCAGCTGATAAAGAATCCGCCTGCAATGTGCAAGACCTGGGTTCGATCCCTGGGTTGGGCAGATCCCCTGGAGAAGGGAAAGGCTACCCACCCCAGTATTCTGGCCTGGAGAATTCCATGGATTATACAGTCCATGGGGTCACAAAGAGTCAGACACAAATGAGCGACTTTCATGTAGTCATATATCATGCAAGAAGATTCAATGTATTTTCAGTCATCTTTAACTTGAAAAACTTACTGTACAAGTTTTCTATTCTTAGTTATTCTAACACTTGATAAATCAACAAGGTCAGGTATTTTTTGACCTTTTGCCATACATGATAAACAGTTCTTGATGTCTTCTACTGTCAGGAAAATGTAGACTAAATCAAAGTTTGGCACTGGAGAGGCAGCATGGAAATATACTGGCAGTTCCCAGGGAAAGTTCAAGGTTAGAAGATCCTGAGGTCCTCAAGTGCCATAGCCACCTCTGATCTTACTACTTGGTGCTCTGAAAAGTTTATTCCAATAAATTTCAAAATTTATTTTACATAAGAATTACCTGGATGGCTTTTTCAAATACAGATTGCCTGGGCCCATCCTAGACTTTCCAACTTGGTGGAAAGAGACCTGACTTGACTTTCTAGAGAAGCTGAGAATTTGTATCTCTAAGGAGTTACTATGCAACACCCATGCTTCTGGTTCAAGAATTACATTTTGCAAATCACTGTTCTATTAAATTGTGTGTGGATTTCCAAGAAAATCTTGTCATAGCTTCTATGATACTTAAATCGTATCTCCACATTAAACAAATACTATACAGTCTTGGATTGAAAATTAAACATCTAAAGAGTTAACTGTATCTGCCTGATATTAAATATTCAAATGGATAAGGCTATTTAAATTCACTGGTAATGATAGCCACAACAGGATACATTCTATTCTAAAGGTATGGGATTTTGCTGAAGAACATTTAATTCTACTGACAGAATAAAGAAAATACAGGGTATAGCCTCATCCTTTATAATGTCAGTTTTTTATATGTAAAGGAAATATTATGACCAATCTGTAAAAATAATGAGTTATAGATTTGACATCATTTGGTTTTTAATTTTAACAGTTTTGCAAAACCTATCTTCCAAGAGTATTTCATTCAAAAAATACTTCCGTAAGCATAAATCTGTAAAATGCCAGTTGTGTAAATGGTACTTTGTCAGGACCTTTGGGAGATTAAAGAAAACAAAAGATGCAAGTTTCACTTACTTTGAGAAAAATCATACATACACACACTTATGGAAGCATCACAACATATAAAAAGTCGAAGATAAAGTTTTAACTTCATAAGAAGATTCAGGTGTCATAAAACAGAGGCATGATAAACTGTTGTGGGTAACTCATCTTTTTAAAAAGTTCTGAGTTTTTTATTTCGTCAAATACAGGTCCTCTCCATGTAGAAATAAATTTCTAGGCCCAAGATGGAGCTGCCCCTGCCTGGGGTGACATATCAACAAACCAAAACTTTCTTTCATGTCACTGTAAATGCAGTTTTTTTAAGTAGAAACTCAGTATGTCCGGTCATCCAATTCTAAAAGTCAAGCTATCTCTGGGCTCTATACTTAATTCTTTGTTCTTTCTCACCCTGAACAAGGCTGACTATGTTGTCCAAGCCAATCAGATATTTTCTGCTTTTCTCCGTCTTATTTTTTATCCTATGAAAGTTTTCCACCTTCCATTCCATTTTGCAGTTCACCAAATGGAAACAATCTCCTTCATGAGCAGTTAAATAAAGTTCATTTATAGGATCTAAATTGTCTTCTTTAGTCACTTTAAATATCACCAAATTAATCAGATGTGAAAGTTCTCTTGAACAATCTCTATGTCCCCATTCTATTGAATACTGTTATTTATCTCTTCAATCTTCTAATAAAATTACCCCCAATTCACTGTGCCTTTCACTCAACCAATATGAACAAATTTATACATCAGACACTTTGCAGGCAATGGGGAGCAAAACTGATTGGATTACATGACACCTCCCTAAAAACTATTTCTGTCTAATGGGAGAGATGGAAAAGAGGCATTCATGCTATGGTGGGGTAAGCACCAAGACTAGGGAAGAGCTTTTCAGTCAGATATGGCAAGCTTTTCCTTAATGTTCTAATATTGGAGACATATCTTGAACTAAATACAGGAAAGGCCAAAAACCATAGTAGGGATGGAACCACACAGCAGATCGAACAGCATGCCTGGCAGCCTCCAAGTACAGTAGAACTCATTGTGTTTGTTAAGAAAATGCAAGTTATTCAGTAACGATGGGAAGAAAAAGGTGTGAAGAAATAGTGAAAATAATTAGCCCACCAGAAAGTTAGACCCCAAATGAAGAACTTTTCAAGTCATCTTAAGAAACTCAGGTGTAATACTAAGGCAACTGGAATCCATTAAAATATATCAGAGAAGAATGGTAGGATGGGTTTCCTTTCAGGAAGATCAACCTTAGTTCACAGTTTAGTTCAGTTTAGTTGCTCAGTAGTGTCCGACTCTTTGCGAGCCCATGGACTGCAGCATGCCAGGCCTCCCTGTTCATCACCAACTCCCAGAGTTTACTCAAACTCATGCCCATTGAGTCGGTGATGCCATCCAACCATCTCATCCTCTGCTGTCCCCTTTTCCTCCCACCCTCAATCTTTCCCAGTATCAGGGTCCTTTCCAATGAGTCAGTTCTTCGCATCAGGTGGCCAAAGTATTGGAATTTCAGCTTCAACATCAGTCCTTCCGATGAGTATTCAGGAATGATTTCCTTTAGGATGGACTGGTTGGATTTCCTTGCAGTCCAAGGGACTCTCAAGAGTCTTCTCCAACACCACAGTTCAAAAGTATCAATTCTTTGGCGCTTAGCTTTCCTTACAGTCCAACTCTCACATCCATACATGACTACTGGAAAAACCATTGCTTTGACTAGATGGACCTTTGTTGGCAAAGTAATATGTCTGCTTATTAATATGCTGTGTAGGTTGGTCATGACTTTCCTTCCAAGGAGTAAGCGTCTTAATTTCATGGCTACAGTCAGCATCTACAGTGATTTCGGAGCCCCCAAAATTAAAGTCTGTCACTATTTCCACTGTTTCCCCATCTATTTCCCATGAAGTAAAGAGACTGGATGCCATGATCTTTTTTTCTGAATGTTGAGCTTTAGGCCAACTTTTTCATTTCCCTCTTTCACTTTCATCAAGAGGCTGTTTAGTTTTTCACTTTTTGCCATAAGTGTGCTGTCATCTGCATATCTGAGGTTATTGATATTTCTCTAGGCAAACTTAATTCCAGCTTGTGCTTCATCCAGCCCAGCATTTCTCATGATGTACTCTGCATGTAAGCTAAATAATCAGGATGATAATATACAGCATGGACTTACTCCTTTCCTGATTCAGAACCAGTCTGCTGTTCCATGTCCAGTTCTAACTGTTGCTCCTTGACCTGCATACAGATTTCTCAAGAGGCAGATCAGGTGGTCTGCTATTGACATCTCTTTCAGAATTTTCCAGTTTATTGTGATCCACACAGTCAAAGGCTTTGCCATAGTCAATAAAGCAGAAATAGATGTTTTTCTGGAACTCTCTTGCTTTTTTCGTTGATCCTACAGATGTTGGCAATTTGACCTCTGGTTCCTCTGCCTTTTCTAAAACCAGCTTGAACATCTGTAAGTTCATGGTTCATGTACTGCTGAAGCCTGTCTTGGAGAATTTTGAGCATTACTTTACTAGCATGTGAGATGAGTGTAATTTTGTGGTAGTTTGAGCATTCTTTGGCATTGCCTTTCTTTGGGATTGGAATGAAAAACTGACCTTTTCCAGTCCTATGGTCACTGCTGGGTTTTCCAAATTTGCTGGCATATTGAGTGCAGCACTTTCACAGCATCATCTTTTAGGATTTGCAATAGCTTAACTGGAATTCCATCATCTCTACTAGCTTTGTTCCTAGTGATGCTTCCTAAGGCCCACTTGACTTCGCATTTCAGGATGTCTGGCTCTAGGTGAGTGATCACATCATTGTGATTATCTGGGTCGTGAAGATCTTTTTTGTATAGTTCTTCTGTGTATTCTTGCCACCTCTTCCTAATATCTTTTGCTTCTGTTAGGTCCATACCATTTCTGTTCTTTATTGTCCCCATCTTTGCATGAAATGTTTCCTTGGTATCTCTAATTTTCTTGAAGAGATCCCTAGTCTTTCCCATTCTGTTGTTTTCCTCTATTTCTTTCACTGATCACTGAGGAAGGCTTTCTTACCTCTCCTTGCTATTCCTTTGAACTCTGAATTCAGATGGGTATATCTTTCCTTTTTTCCTTTGCTTTTCACTTCTCTTCTTTTCACAGCTATTTGTAAAGCCTCCTCAGACAGCCATTTTGCTTTTTTGCATTTATTTTCCATGGGGATGGTCTTGATCCTTGTCTCCTGTACAATGTCATGAACCTCCATCCATAGTTCATCAGGCACTCTATCAGATATAGTCCCTTAAATTTATTTCTCACTATCACTGAGTAATCGTAAGGGATTTGATTTAGGTCATACCTGAATGGTCTAGTGGTTTTCCCTATTTTCTTCAATTTAAGTCTAAATTTGGCAATAAGGAGTTCACGATGGCATTTCCTAAATTGCAACCACTGTTTTATTAATAGCTCTCCAAGTGCGCTATACATTCTCTGAGTGCCTACGTGAAACAAGCAGACCTAAGCAATGAGAACAACTGAAAACCTAGTCATCCACATGATAAGCTTTAAAACGTGCAGATGTTCAATGGCCATTCTTGGGCTGATTTTTTTGCTGTGTCTCTTGCGGTGTTTTCTGAGGCACAGCCTCCAGTAAAATAATTTGAAGAATAGATACAGTGGTCCAGCCAAGGCCTGAGTCATGCTGACTATCAACAGATCCTCATTGATTTCTCACCATCACACAATTACTTTTCACCCATTCAGAAAGGGAGAAATATGCTGACTGGTGGCCTCGTTGACATCCATGATGGCTCCCTATAGTTTTTTCTACCCTCCCTGCACAAAACTGTTGTCTTAAGAGTCATACTCTCAGAACCTCTTCCACAGGGTTATGTCCTTTGTTCTTTCTGCACATTATTCTCATAGTTTTTGACCACTGTTTAAATTCTCCATCATTGGAAATTTTCACCCTTGGCTTTAGGATACAGCCCCTCCATACCTCCGTGGGTAAAGAATCTGCCTGCAATGCAGGTGATGTGGGTTCAATTCCTTGGTCGGGAAGATCCCCTGGCAAAGGAAATGGCAACCCACTTCAGTATTCTTGCTTGGGAAATTCCATGGACAGAGGAGTTAGCAGGCTACAGTTCATGGGGTTGCCAGAGTAGGACACCAGTCAGCAACTACACCACCACCACCACAGCTCCTCCATGCCTTACTGCTCTGGCTTTCTACTTTCTCTTTATATTCTGATTGAGTCTCACTCTCCATTTCCTGTCTCTCATTTTCACCAAATTAAATTCAATAAATGTATTTTCTTAATGTCTGGGACTTTGTACTAAAGACGTGATAAAGGTATTTTGAGTACAAACCTTAGAAGTAAAGCAAAAGAGGAACTAAAATTGTCTGAACTGTAATGGATTTTTCCCATTTTTGAAGAAAAATTTTCAAATGAATACCTGGAATGTTCTCTAATATCTTTGAAGAAAGCAATTTAATCAAAAATCAGAGTGCTTCTAGTTAATTTAATTCCCTCCAGACCCATATTCCTTCCAAATTGCATACTTCAAAACTACAGAGCCAAAGAATTTTAGTTGCCCTCTGAGGATGCCTGAAGAGAAGAGGGGAAAGGTCCATGAAAGAAAATGAAACTAAAGCTAATTTATGGAGAGAAAAGGAAAAATAGTGAGGAAGTTTCAATTAATCTGTGATTGATCTAACACTTAAGAACTATTGTCAAGAAAGAAAGCAATATTAGAATTTAAGTAATTATTTAGAAGCTATTGAAGGGAATGCACTGTGTAGGGTATCAATACTATAGCCCACATGAAGGATGGATTGAAACAATATAGGAAATTACTAGCTTGAAAATCTAAAGTTTGCCATACCATAGGGACACTGTAACTACAAGTTTAAAAATGTAAGGTAAGAGTACATAAAACAGAAATGGTTACAGATTGTAACTTGGACAAAATCTTAGGTACCTGGACTGGCTACAGTCACTGACAACTGGGTTTTGAGATAACTGAAGAGTCTAGGGTAGCCCACTGATTATCTTAAAATAGTAGACCTTCCAGATCTCTATTGCTAGATGAAGGGCAATTCCATTCTATGTAGACACTGTAGTATTTAAGCAAGTCTAACCTGGGTTGCGGTTTCCACAGGAACAACCAAAGTAATTAGACAAATTGTTTGTCAAAGATGTATTCTGTAAACCTACCAGAGTAACTGACATGCAAATGATGAAACGGATATATGTCAGGATGACAATTATTCCTTACAACTAAACGAGGTGTTATTCTAACAATAGTTGCTATTGTCAGTTTTGTTTCTAATCAGGGAAATTGATTCTTTGTATGTGTATGTGAAGACGTTAAAAGTCCTTTATGCCCAACTGTGAAATTTTGGTTTTTACTTGTATTCAATGAGACTGAGCAAGGAAGAAGGAGAAGACACCTATTTCTGCAATTGAGTGTTGAGTGGAAGAATGTGCATGCATGTGAGCATGGACCACCACACACACACTCAAATGCACACACATGGGTGTATACAGGTGATTCTCTGCCTGGGAGGCTCTGTGCTTCCCAGGGTTAGCATGACATATGCATGTGCGTGCTGTGTGGTCCTGTGTAGATACTGTGTAGAAACCCATTTTCCAGGCTCTTTCAGCCTCATCTCCTATCTCATTTTGAAGTCATCACTGTGGTTCTGCCATGCAAAGTCCTCTTTCTCTCTGGCTGCATTAACTTCACTGCCTGTCTAGCCATCTTTGCTCTTAATAACAGTTGTCTCCAATCACATAAAGATCCAGGCTGTTTTATACATTTCGTATATAATATTTCTAATCATAATTACTAAATAAATTGGTGCTACTACTATTTCCATTTTTCAGGTGAGGAAACAGAGACTGAAGTGTATTAAGTATCTAGCCAAGTCCCAGAATTAGGAACTAATGAAGCCAGGACTTGAATTTAGTCTCTGGCTAAAGAATCCATATTCTAAACTCTATGCCTATAAACTTCTGCCTTGTCTCAAGGGGCAGAGAAGCTGGTAACATCAGCGTTGTGGCATCTTGGTGTTGTTGCATCTTAGTGTTAATCCCCCTCATCACTGTTCAGAATTAAGCTAAACCCAAACCCACATTCCCCTGTTGTTGACATGAAACCGTCACTATCCTTTTCATCCTTCCTTACCCATCAGTGGATATTTTGTACTATAAAGTATTCACCATGCAAATTAGGTAAAGAAGCAGAAAACATGCTATTAATATTAGACCCCGGGGTTATCATTCGGGAAAGGAATTGAGGAAAATATGCAATGAAACATGAAATGCTTTCTTTCTTCACATGCCTTTGTGGAGGGAGACTTGGACAAATTTTAGACACGTATATTAAGATTTTAGGATTGAACACTTGCTCGAGTTCTATTAAAACTTAGACCAAAAGTTTTAACTTTGCAAGAGGAGGGCTAGAGAAAGTTAAAAAGGACATATTGCTGAAGGCTGGTAGAAAGAACAATTCTAACTTCAGCTACCGGTGGTTCTCTTTTCAGGCTGACCTTCTTCTGCCTCCTAGGGCACACATTAGCATGAGTAGAAAGTGCATTAATTCGGGTGCTCCAATCCCCTGCAATATCTGAAAATTTCCAGACTATAGAAAGCTTATCAAAAGGTACACAGAGCTACCCCTGCTGCTATCAATTAAAATGCAATCAATGAAAACTACGGGGACAGTTTCTCTCCAAACTGAAAATGACATGCTGAAGTCCTGTCCTTCAAATATCTCCATTACTCCTGATGTTGCTGTTGCCCTGTCTTTGGAGTTTTCTTCTTCACCCTAACCCACTTAACATCAAGCCATGGCAATCTCTCTTCATCTCATTCAGCTCTTACAACACATGACTCACACACAGTAGGCTCCAATTGAAGGGTCATGAGCTTTGGAGTCTGGTTCAAATGTCAGTCTCATCAGCTGTGAGTATTTAACCCCCCCCCCCCATTTTCATTAAAATGGGCATTAACCTCTTTGGGTTATTTTTGAAGACTGTAAA
Source organism: Bos indicus (assembly GCF_029378745.1). NCBI lineage: Eukaryota > Metazoa > Chordata > Mammalia > Artiodactyla > Bovidae > Bos > Bos indicus. The sequence continues at coordinate 63,406,064 of NC_091760.1, forward strand.
TGTGATAGTGCATGAAATTTATTGAGTGCAATACTGGCTATATTGTGAGCTCTTAGCAAATGGTTGCAAGTGTTATCATCATGTGAAGTCCATCTTAGAATAGATATTCAAGCACATCCAGGGGCAAGATATCACTCATGCTCACATCAAATCCAGCTCTCCACCAAAGGCACTCAGCACATGCAGATTGTGTAAGAATTCCCCTACACAAGAACGTCCCTTTAAGACCCTGATAGGTAACCATTTTACCTAATTTCAGAGATACTTAAGCAAAATGAGAAGACAGAGGAATCTGTTTCAATTCAAAGAATAAGAGAAAACCCCTGAAAAAGCAGCTAACAAAACAAATAATTTACCAGATAAAGAGTTCAAAGCATTAGTAATAAGAATGCTAACTGAATTTGGGAAAATAAACAGATGAACACAGTGAGAATCTTAATAAGGAACTAGAAAATATAAGAAAAAAACAGTTCGAACTGGAGAATAAAATAACTAAAACGGAGGAGCCTGGTAGGCTGCAGTCCATGGGCTCACCAAGAGTCAGACACAACTGAGCAACTTCACTTTCACTTTTCACTTTCATGCACTGGAGAAGGAAATGGCAACCCACTCCAGTATTCTTGCCTGGAGAATCCCAGGGACAGAGGAGCCTAGTGGGCTGCCGTCTATGGGGTCGCACAGAGTCAGACAAGACTGAAGTGACTTAGCAGCAGCAGCAGCAGCAGCAGGTGATACAAAGAATGCATAAGTAATCAGGAAGAAAGAATAATGGAAATTACCCAATAAGAAGAGCAAAAAAATAAAACAAAAATGAGAACAGTTCAAAGATCTCTGGAGCAACATCAAGTATACCAACATTGACATCATAGAGGTCCCAGGAGGAGAAGACAAAGAAAAAGGTATTGAAAATGCATTTGGTGAAATTGTGGATGAAAACTTTCCAAACTTGAAAACGGAAACAGATCTTCAAATACAGGAACCACAGAGGGTCCCAAACAAGATGAACACAGACCCACTCCAAGACATACCGGAATTAAAATGGCAAAACTTAAAGATAGAGAATGCTAAAAGCAGCAAGAGAAAAACAGTCATTTTCAGAGGAACCTTCATAAAAGTAACTGATTTTTCTCCAAGAAATTTGCAGGCCAGAAGGGAGGGGCATGAGATATTTACAGTATTGAAAGGAAAAAACCTGCAACCTAAGCTCTTATGCCCAGTAAGATCATCATTTAGAATTAAAGGAATGATATAGAATTTCCTAGTTAAAAACAAACCACAAAGAGCTAAAAGTGTTCATCAAAATTAAGCCAAAATTAAAAGAAATGTTAAAGGGTCTTCTCTAAGGGGAAAAGAGTAGACATTCAATTTATTCTTATCTTGCCATTATTAGAATGACTAGACTCACCTTCCACGCAAAAAGTGTATGCATTTAAAATTCACTTTGGGTTTTTCTGTCCCTGGTATGGTTTATCCTATAGCCAAGGGATGTCTTCTATATGCTGCTACATGTCATGTTTCTCAAGCACTTAGTACTTAAGATCCCTGAGCAACTCAAGAACATCTCAGAACTACCTGCTGCCTTTAAAATTAAATACAAATTTTTGTTTTTCAATAACACACTTATCCTGCCTATCCTACCAAACACTTTTCTCTTTCTTAGACAAACAAGCGAAATGTACTACCCCAGGTATACCTTTACCTATTTCACCTGGAAGCTTAGAGTTTTTCATTCTGCTTCATTTCACACAGGAAAAGTTTCTGTTGGGTGACTACCAATTCATATTTCTTCATTTTTATAAGCCCAAGTGCCATCTTCACTGAAGGTTCTTTCATTAACACCACTCAGCACTGAGTTCTTCAGTGCAATCCATATGTACTCAAAGTACTGGCTTTCAGTTTGCATTTTATTCATGTGTAGTACATTGCTTTGCTTCAGAAAATTTATTCAGTATTTGTTTGTCTTTCAGGTTTTAATATGCTCTTTGAAGTGAGATAACAAATATTTTATATGCTATCTATCTCAAAGTTAGTGAAAATACCAGGATACCAGAATAAACATTAATAGGCTGTGCTCTTTAATAGAGTGTCCAATATCAGATCAAAAGGTATATGTATGAAAGAGGTATACGTATTTCCCTTCATGTAGGTCTTATGCTATTCAAGTTTCCACCCTCTACTGGAAAAATCTGGAACTGAAGGAATGCTGATGTATCTCTATTGTGTGCTAAGCCACTTCAGTCTTGCTCTACTCCACAAGCACTGTGGACTATAGCCTGCCAGGCTTCCCTGTCCAAGGGGATCCTCCAGGCAAGAATACTGGAGTGAGTTGCCATCCTCCTCCAGGGGATCCTCCCAACCCAGGGATGGAACCTCTGTCTCTTATTGTCTTCTGTGGGTTATCACTAGAGCCACCTGGGGAGCCCACTCTATTGTTCTTACATAAATAACCATCTAGCACTGACTGTTTACAACAGGCAGCTCATTCACTGAGGCTCAGAACTCAAATCATAGTAGAGTTTCACTTTTTTCCCTCTTTCATTTCTTTCTAAGAATGTTGCTATGGAAACTACACTGGGTTTTCGTTCTCTGTCTTCGTCATGCTTCTGCTCAAAAGCCAGGGAGAGAGAGACATAGATCAGTGAGGCAAAGTGACAGCCTCTGGGGATAGAGGAAGGCCATGGGGAAAGTATGTATTCTCAGGACACTGATTCACAGCTACTCTTCCAGCGAAGACAGGTCGATTTGACCATCCTTTAGGGGGATTTAATTAAAAACAAGTATGGGCCAGACTTTATGTAGTGTGGTGGCCACATGGATCACCAGCATCCAACAGTGGCATGTCAAAGAAGATGTGGGGTACTCAGAAGTGGCCCCGCACATATTAACAGTTTCTGTTGTGTGCTTCTTTCAAGCAAGACATTCATTTGGTACTCATCCTTTTTTACCCAGGGAGCTTTACTGACCATGGGTTCAATTCACTTTTCATGTTATTAGGTCACTGGGGGCAAGGAAGGTTGCTTTCCCATCCCTCCTTAGTTCTCTCAGTGGTGGGGACTTTTACATATTGATGAATTAAAGGAAATACTCAGGCTGCAGAAATTATAAACTGCTTTTAAGGTGCTCTCACTCCGGCTGCAGCAATGGCTGCTGCTAATATTTCTGCTGTGATATCTTTTATACATGACTTTACCGTTTTATAGATACCATTTTATTTTTCTACATATTTTTACTTCTTCCTGTATTAGGAGAAGGTAAGGAGCTGTTTGGTGCCTGGAGGCATCCTACAAAGTCCCCTGTGAATCCCTGATAAATCAGCAGTGGGTTTCTGGTTCTCAACGTGGAAAACCCTTGTGTCCATTTGCCAGGCAATGTTTCCTAGGAGTGAACTCTGCCAACTTTCATGGCATCTGGCAAGCCAGGAACATGTTCTGAGAATATGAGATTTGATGACCATATGCAGTTCTCTCTTGTCTACATACACTGTCCAAATCTTTCTACCTTACTCTCTGAAGTCTTACACCTATCCATTCACATCTTCCTTTACCTTCACTCCTGCCCCTCTCTCACTTCCTTCACCTCTAACTCAAACCCTCCATTCAATGGAGCTTTTAAGGTTTCAGACCCTGCAATCACATGGCCTCCACTGTACCTCATCTCTTCTGATCATACATGGAAAAGGAAAGAAATTCAAGTCCTGAGGGTCTAATTTCTTAAGTTATAAGTTGTATGTCTTATGCTAACCAATAACACTGCCTATGAACCTACCACTCAAGCATACGTATTCTTGCTTATATGTAACATATGAATGTGTGGTGTATGAAGCATTGTTGGTGTCTTTAAGAGCTCCTAAATGGTAAAACAGTTTTCTTAATACAATAAGTCAATTTAAGATAGTCTTACTTAAAAATACAATGTACCAGGTGCTATTTGAAATTTTGGGAATGCAATAGAAAATAATAGTACCCAACTCATGGAATTATTAGCCTAGTAGAGGCAAGTGCAAATAAGCAATAATGAGGTTTGAAAAAGGTAGTATAAAAAAGCATCATGGAATACAGAGAAGGGGAACACAACTCGGTTTAGAGATGGACAGGTACATGAGTAGACAAACAAGTTGTCTTGGTGGAAGCCATACCTAGTTTAAGAACTAAACAATGAACATCTATTGGTAGATAAATAGGAGGTGAGATGTGGACAGTAAGGTGAGAAGAAGGAGGCTGAAGAAAGAGCATACACAAAATCATGAGAGTAAATAGAGCATTACACACTTAAAGAACTACAAGGAATTTAAGATGGCTAAAGTGTTTGGAAATCGAGAGATACTGTTTTAGGATTAACAGAGTCCAGATTCCCTAGGGCCCTATATGTCATGGTAAAGATCAAGAGATTTGGCCTGACAATGAATGTTTTAAAGCACAGAAATAATTTGATCAAATTCTTAAAATATGGTAATCTAGGAAGAGGACAATGATTGCTTGAATTAAGGCTATTGTAGTTAGGATGGATAGAAGTGGATGGATGTAAGAGATACTGAAGAGGTGAAATTAACAGAACTTGGTAGACTTGACTCCTAAGGGTAGGAACTATGCTTACGTTCCTGTGTATCCTTCACAGTGCCTGCCATGGTATTTTAAGTGCAGAAGGGATCTGATAAATATTTGTTGAATGAATGAATAAATGAAGCCTCTAAAACCTCTCTCCCTAGAAGAAATATGAATTACATTCATGTTTCATTTATAAGGAATGTGATGAATGCTGAAAGCAGAAGCAAAGCTTTTTCAGCATCAGTCTTGTTGAAGGAGCTAGTAAGTAGGAATTTCAGAGTACTGCTGTGTACAGTCCCAGGGGACCATGGCTGGTTTGAGGCCAAGGATTCAGGGCCTCCATCACAAAGGCAACTGTAGTAATACCAAGCAGTTAAGGAGGTAAAAGGGCAGCAAGGAATCTAATTTCGCAGTTTCTCATTGTAATACACATTCCTGGAAACAAGACTGGCTTCTAAAGCGCTGCAACTGCCCATATCAGGAGATGGAATATGTCACATGAATGCACATGCTGGTCTGAAAAAGTTGCATTGAACTTATGAGAAGGCAATGAGATAGCTAGTTAACACATGGTATTCTGAAAGGTTCATTCCAACCTGGCCATCTTGGCTAGGCATAACCATGTAATTGTCAGATTAGTTTATCCAACTCTTTTCCTTCTTTCCTTCCTCTCTTCTGTTTCACCCTTTCTCTCTAGTGCCCCTCTTCTCTTCCCCACTTTCCTCTCTTTTTTGCCCTCAATCTCTCCTTCTCAGTTCTACTCCCACCCCCTTGCCTGAGCCTGGCATCAGTGTTAGAGTCAGAGAATTCATCAAAGATTCATTTAACTCTTATCTAAATTGACGTGGGGGAGATAACGCATATTTGCCTCCAGCCCAGATCGCCTACCAACAACTTCAACCACACACACACAACCAACGTAAGTGGTAGCTGAACACAATATTTATATCTAATGTCTCTTTACCAACATTAACAATAAAAAAGGTATTAAGAAAATGACTGTATTTGTAGCCATCAAAATGCTATTTGTAAAGGGACTTAAAAAGATGGGAAATGCTTTTGTTATTGTGTTAACAAGGAAGAAAGTTAGAAAACAAAATTATATTTCAGTAAAGAAAGTTTATTTGCTTCAGTCGTGTCTGACTCTTTGTGACCCCATGCACTGTAGCCTACCAGGCTCCTCCGTCCATGGGATTTTCCAGGCAAGAGTACTGGAGTGGGTTGCCATTTACCTTTTCCAGAGGAGCTTCCCAACCCAGGGTTCAAACCTGGGTCTCCCACATTGTAGGCAGATGCTTTACCTTCTGAGCCACCAGGAAAGTCAGCCAGGTAAAACAGCCTTTAAATACCAGAAAGTCACATACTGATATGTTATGAGTGATTAACTTTGCTTGGTGGTGGTGGTGGTTTAGTCGCTAAGCCATGTCTCACTCTTGCGACCCCATGGATTGTAGCCTGCCCATGGTATTCTCCAGGAAATAACACTGGAGTGGGTTGCCGTTTCCTTCTCCAGGGGATCTTCCTGACCCAGGAATCAAATCCCGGTCTCCTGCATTGCAGGCAGATTCTTTACCAACTGAGCTAACTTTGATTAAAGCTTTCATGTTCCCTATCATATAGTTCTATAGTTACAATTTGCCTGCAATGAGCATGTGTTAATTCCATTTCATAGAGTATATTTTAAAAGGAAGGTACCAACAAGACAATATTTTGTCTATAAAATGCCTTTGAGTTCCTCTGTAGTTTGTTGGTAGTTTTTCATTTGTTTTGCTTTACATCTTGTGGCTATACCTAGCTGTGTACAGGGGTGTGTATGCATATTATTTCCTTGTTTTTTAGTGACCAATGTGACTTTAGCTCTCAGTCCACAGTCTCAGGCCACCCCAACAATGACTGCAGCCATGAAATTCAAAGATGCTTTCTCCTTAGAAGAAAAGCTATGACAAACCTAGACAGCATATTAAAAAGCAGAGACATCACTTTGCTGACAAAGGTATGTATAGCCAAAGCTATGGTTTTTCCCATAGTCATGTACAGATGTGAGAACTGAACCATATAAAAGGCTGAGTGCCAAAGAATTGATGTTTTCAAATCATGGTGCTGGAACAGTACCCCTGATTCATTCTGATGTATGGCAAAAGACATCACAATATTGTAAAGTAATTATCATCTAATTAAAGTAAATAAATATATATTTTTTAATGTGGTGCTGCAGAAGACTCTTGAGAGTCTCCTGGACTGCAAGGAGATAAAACCAGTCAATCCTAAAAGAAACTAATACTGAATATTCATTGGAAGGAGTGATGCTGAAGCTCCAATACTTTGGCCACCTGATGCAAAGAGCCAACTCATCAGAAAAGACCTTGATGCTGGGAAAGACTAAAGGTAAAGGGAGAAGGGGGCAGAAGAGGATGAAATGGTTAGTTAGCATCACCAACTCAATGGACATGAGTTTGAACAAACTCCAGGAGATAGTGGAGACAGGAGCCTGGCGTGCTTCAGTCCGTGGGGTTGCAAAGAGTCAGAAATGACTTAGTGACTGAACAGCAACAACTCAGTCCAAATAGGCCAAAGGATGCAATTCCATGTGATCTTTGAAAACATGTTTTGGAATTATACTTGAATTCAAGTCTCTGATCTGTCAATCATTAAGTATAAAACTTTTGGCAAATTACTTAATTTCACTTAACAGAATAACAGTCAGATAATAATAGTGAAGTGAAGTGAAGTTGCTCAGTCGTGTCCGACTCTTTGCGACCCCCTGGACTGTAGCCCACCAGGCTCCTCCGTCCATGGGATTCTCCAGGCAAGAATACTGGAGTGGGTTGCCATTGATCTTGTAAGGCTATTGGGAATATCATGAAATCATATATGAAACAAACCAGTTGGCAGAGTGACTGTTCAACAAATATGGTGACTCTTATGAAAGTGTTGCTGCCATCTTCAAGGGATTATTTGATTTACTAATTGTAGTACAATGAGGAAATTTGTGCTACATAACATCTACAAGAAGAAAATGGCTCCACATAATTAAATGTCCTCCTTAGATCCCAGAACTGAGGTGCAGATCTTTCCATGGATGCCAGCAGTATCATTCACTTCACTTTAATGTATTAGCACATTAATGTTCAGCTCTTTCTGAGGATGGTGGGCACGGCTGACATGAAAATGAATGCCTCTAAAATCAGAATCTCAGGCACTCTGATACTTGGGTAGAAATGATTTAGGGATCAAAAAGCTTTTCCATCATATCTCAAATCATACCATATATGTAGTCACCTCTACCATCTGAAAGGTTAACTTAGATCATCCCAGATACCACAAAGAAAGGTAAGACAAAATCATCAGCAATGAAGTCATAGAAAGTCTACCAGCACAGAAGTGATTCCTGCTACAGCACAGCTCCATTCATCTGGACAAGCCCAGAGGATGGATGGCAACTGTATGGCAGATTGAGTATAGACAGGGTCAGGGGAAAGAAGCAGAACAGTGACATATTAAAACACCATTCAATAATGTCACACCTCCATGAAATGTTGGGAGCTGTAGCAGCAACATACAGAATGGGCTGGTTTAAATCAATCCCAGAGAGAATGTGTCTTTTCCTGTAAGTCCAGCCTGCAACCCAAGGAAAGAGGCCAAACAGTAACAATAAAGACTCAACAGACAGGAGCTACAGTTACAAAACAAAGAGCAGTCAAGTAGCTTGCTGACCCATTACATATTAACAAAGCTACAGGCTCTTTTTTGGCTTTTCAGTGATAAATATTAAGAAGTACAAACACATACAAATATAAACACACACACACACAAAGTCCAACAGGCACATTTTTAAATACACAGAGCTACAAAATTATAGAATAAACACAGAAGTCCTTTTCTGCCTCTTTGGTCCCAGTACCTCTATATACATGATTCTTTAAAAACAGAGTTCACATTTTGTTGCCAGTTCATGGTATTTAAGGCTTTTGAACATCTCCTTTTTGCATATAATGCTGTGTACTACCCTAGGCGGCACCTGTGAACTT